>NC_091989.1:55520466-56131784 GCF_044704955.1 Pristiophorus japonicus
TCCCTCCCCCCTCCTTTCTGTCCCTCCCCCCTCCTTTCTGTCCCTCCCCCCTCCTTTCTGTCCCTCCCCCCCTCCTTTCTGTCCCTCCCCCCTCCTTTCTGTCCCTCCCCCCTCCTTTCTGTCCCTCCCCCCTCCTTTCTGTCCCTCCCCCCTCCTTTCTGTGTCCCCTCCCCCCTCCTTTCTGTGTCCCCCCCCTCCTCCCCTTCCCCTCCTCCTCCTCCTCCCCCCCCCCCCCCCCCCACTTCCCTCACTGTCAGACGCACAGACAGACAGAGATTGAAACACACTGCGGGCGGGGGGGGGGGCATCCCAGCACGCTGTTTGAGGGCTCCCAGTGCTGCAGTCGGTAAGTAGAAAATGTTTTATTTATTGATTTTTTTTATTAATTTTTTTTTTGGTTTATTGGTTGATTTATTGATGTTTTTTATCATTTATTATTGATGATGGCTCTTTATTTGTAAAACTGAAGTGTTTAATGTTTGTAAACTTCCCTTTAAACCCCCTCCCCATTCCCTACACCTGATTTGTAACCTACGCCTGATTTTCTAAAGTGTAGACAAGGTTTTTTTCGAGCGTACAAAAATCTTCACTTACTCCATTCTAAGTTAGTTTGGAGTAAGTTCTTATTGCCGAAACTTTGAAAACAGGCGTAAGTGGCCGGACACGCCCCCTTTTGAAAAAAAAATTCTGTTCCAAAGTGAAACTGTTCTAACTGACTAGAACTGGAGCAAACTAAATGCCGAGAATTTGAATTTCTAAGGTACTCCGTTCTACACCAGTTGTTCCAAAAAAATCAGGAGCAACTGAGGCTGAAACTTGGGCCCAAAGTGTGTATAATGTCTTAAGTTGTCAGAATTTTAGTAAGACAGATTTTAAATTGAATTTAGATCAACTCCAAATGTAGAATGTTTTCACTCTGGTACTTTGGTGACTGCAAAACTTCCTCAATTGTCCTACGTTGGTGCAGGCCTGTCAATACTGTACTGCACATTTACCTCTATTTGAAGGAGCTTGAGGAAAGCAGAATGGAAGAGGAAATGTTGGAAATAATCTTGCAGTTTTTGTATCGGAAATTTGATATTGGCAGGTAGTTCCCATACACATGCAAACCATCCCACTAATAAACTTACAATTACAATCATGGTTTTAAAATGAAACATGAACAGGGTTGAATTAGAACCCCCTTGGCTAAGGAGGTGGCAAGGTATTAATGGTTGGTAGTTTAGACTGAAAACCAGCTTCTTTGGTGTTGTAGTACTAACTGCAGCCCTTTGCATGAATCCGAGGAAGTGGGTGCAAAGATTGGAGATCAGTACCTTTTTCGGTATTTTGTTTTTTTTAAACCATGCACACCTCACCTACCCATATCTCTGACCCAAATAAGTGGTTTGTAAACACTTTTTTGAGGAACTGGATTCTTGTTTCAAATAAATGGGCGTTCTTGTTTCTGCAGGAAAAATATAAAGAGCACTTCCCTTTTAAAGTAAAGTCATAAAAATACTGGTTTATTTTAAAATGAGAGAGGATGTCGTCAATTAATTACAAGTTTGAGGTTTCTTTTTTGAAGTTTGACTTTTTTTGATTTAATGATTTACTTCTTCATACTTTGCTTTATTGTTTTTTGAGAATTTATAGCACAAACTATTCTTAAGTCAATGACACATGAATCTGAAATCTTTATCCATAGCTTACTCAATCGATCTCGCAGAGTGGGACCCATGCTATTGCAAATCCCTGTATCTGCAGGGGCCTGTTCACAGCTCTTTAGTGCCCAAGGACTGGTTTTCTGGCTCCATATCCTAACAGCACTTGCCTCACTCTTTAGTGGCCTCCCAGAGATGAAATTCTTGGAACTTTAGGTTCAACCAGCTGACCATGGTCATTCCTTCACTGAGGCCTGTGTCCTACTGTCAGCAATGATCTGCCCCATGACACAACCTGCACTTGAGGCAGAAGATCCCCAGTGCACAGAGTCAGTGGAGTACAGCATCCTTTTGGACATGTTTATTTTGTTTGGTTTCCTTAAACCTTGAAGAATGCAATGGGATTGCTCCAGTTAATGATGCTATGGGATAGAATGTATGCAATGTAATTAATACCAAGGTAGAGCACAAATCACTACTTTACCCAGAGAGTGATTACTTTGTGGAATAGACTGCCCAGAATTGCAGTCACAGCAGATTGTGTAGAAAATGTTTAAAGACGAATTGGAGGTGCGCGATTGAAAAAGATTCGTCTTTGGATCCTGACAGACAGACAGCAGATTCTTTCCCAGTCTTGAATTTTCTTATGTTCCAAAATTTTGTTTCAGATGTTGTGATTTTTAGTTGAAATTTCAAGAGTGCATTATTATCTACAATATTTTTCAGTCTCATCATTGCTAAGATATATTTTGTGTTGAGAAAGTAATTCTACAGGTATCATGTCAAATTCTAGATTTCACTTTTTTGGCTTTACTGCAATCCCACTCTCTCCAAAATATTTGAAAATAATTTGTATTGTAAACGTAGTGATTTTTTTATAGCTATACTTCTGAGGTGATTCACCATCGTGCAATACTGTGCATCAGTTTGAACATGTTTTTTTTAACATTTCACTGTCATGATTAAAAACATTTTTGTACTCCAGCTATGCATTGATTTTTATTTAATGGAAGGGGACGTTCGGGTATACATGCAAATCCTGCAAATCCCCTGGGAGGACAGACGCACAAACGTTAGCGTCCTCGTCCAGGCTAACATCCCCAGCATTGAAGCACTGACCACACTTGATCAGCTCCGCTGGGCAGGCACATAGTTCGCGGCCAGACACGAGACTCCCAAAGCGAGCATTCTACTCAGAACTCGTCCACGGCAAACGAACTAAAGGCGGGCAGAGGAAATGTTACAAGGACACCCTCAAAGCCTCCCTGATAAAGTGCGACATTCCCACTGACACCTGGGAGTCCCTGGCCATAGACCGCCCTAAGTGGAGGAAGTGCATTCGAGAGGGCGCTGAGCTCCTCGAGTATCATTGCCGAGAGCATGCAGAAATCAAGCGCAGGCAGCGGAAGGAGCGTGCGGCAAACCAGGCTTCCTGCCCACCCTTTCCCTCAACGACTATCTGTCCCACATGTGACAGAGACTGTGGTTCTCGTATTGGACTGTACAGCCACCTAAGAACTCGTGCTAAGAGTGGAAGCAAGTCTTCCTCGATTCCGAGGGACTGCCTATGATGTTTTCATAATGAGGTTCAAAATGTGATTTTCTAACTACTTCCTGAATTTTTGCTCCATCTAGTTTTTATATTACATTGATCAGAGGTGGCTTTTAGTGTAAAACTTGCTGTACAGAAATATGAGGAGATAAAATTTCAAACCATGATCTAATTGTACCAATATTTCACTTCTGCCAATATTTCACTACTTTCAGAAGCTGTGATCTTTTGGTGTCTAAGCATTTTTATACATAAAAACGTTTTTAAAACTGAATTATCCCATCAGTTCTCCATCCATATAGTGTAATCTGTAACATACTCCACAGAACTGTTGGCAAGTACAGCAGTTATTTTTCATGCTGTTTGTTTTTGTTTTCATGATTGGGGGAGGGGGAACATCAATGAAATTTTCATTAGTTCATTTGCCGTTTGGAAAAAATGCAGTGCATCATATAATTTAAAACTTTGGAAATGTAATTCTTTTAATTTATGTTTTGCATAGTGTAATTAAAGAGGAGAATCTTGATGAAGGGGAAAAAGGGGAGAAGGTAGAAGAGCAAGACACTGAGGAAAAAGAAAAGAATGACTTGGAAGAGGTAAGCCAAGGTGTAAATAACTAAAAAGATTTGACCTTTACAATGAATTCAAGTGAAAGTGACTGAAAAATCACTTTTTTAAAGGAGGACGGTCAGGAATGCAGTGATCATGAAGTTGATGAAGAGGATGCTGAAGAGGATGAAGTAGAAATAAGTGAAAGTTCAGATGAATCTGATTCCGAGATAGATGAAGAAGGTACCGTATATACTCGCGTATCATGCGACCCCTAAATTTTCGTCCCAAAAACATGATTTTACCATATATCTCATGTATCATGCGAGTCACTTTTTTGAGATCGAATACAGACCTTAACATGAAACATCGAGTGGATTCTGCTGTGAAAGCTGTTCGCGAATCGAACACCGATACAGCAATCGTTCCAGCTGGCTTGACTAGCGTCGTTCAGCCACAGCCTCTACTGTGTTTGCGGGTAAAAGAAGCATGGGCTGAGATAGATGGAGCCTCTAATAATGCAGCAAACTTCAGAGGGAGTTGTGGGTGGCGGAGGTCGGGTCGCCGGGGGGGTGGGGGGGGGGGGTGAAGAGGAGGTCGGGTTGGGTCACCGGGGGGAAGCGGAGGTCGGGTTGCCGGGTGGGGGGGGGGGAGTTGGGGGAGCGAAGGTCGGCTCGCCGGGGTAGGGAGAGCGGGGGTCAGGTCAGATTCGGTCCGGTCTCTTTCCTCCCCCCCCCCCCCCCCCGACCTCCGCGACTCTCTCTCCCCCCCCCCCCCCCACCCCCTGACCTCCGCGACTCTCTCTCATCCCCCCCGATACAGTACAAGCGACAATAGAGGCTGCAATCCAGCCCAGGAGATACCTGCCGAGATTCAACGTGGATACGGTCTGCTTAACAGCCTAATCTTGGCCAGCACTTCACACCCGCAAATTTTGTATCTCGCGTATCATGCGACCCCCCAAATTTAGGTTACAATTTAGGTCTTCAAAAGTCGCATGATACGCGAGTATATACGGTAATACCTTTAACATGCATTTCTATTGCTTTAAAAAGCAGTTCGGTCAGACCTTGGTGTGGGTTAGTCATGACTGCTTCTGCTAATCACCCACTGACATTTTGGAGAATAAAGGGGACGATCCTCAATTTTTATGTTTGTGAGAGCCTATTTATTTCCCGTTTCTTTTGTAATACATTTTATTTCCTTTACTTGTCTGTCCTCGTTCTTCTTCGTTGAGCCGCCACGCAACCGAAGAATTCCCTCCATTCAAGGATGCAAATCAGCTTGGGGCATTTTTTTTTTTAAATGATTGCGTTAAGGTGCTTTACCTCTCCTACCAGCTGTACTGCATCATCGTTTCACTTTGCACCAGAGCCGCAGTCTCTCCTTTGTCCATGCCTGTCGGCACATGTTGCTTAAATTTGACCGGACGCGTTTTTCCTTAAATTGTTTTGAGGGGGATTAATATTGTGCATTTGATTGTGTAGTGGTTTCAGCTTTGGGTAATTTGCCTCAAAAAAAAATGATTTTGCTTCAGTTTTTATGGGTGCTGGTCAATGTCACTGGCATCAGGAATTAGTTGGATTGCCCCAAATTCATGCCCTCCCCCCTGTGGTCTCAACCGAAGTATTTGCTCCAGCGAGTGTACTGCATATTCACATCAAACCACAGCCACTTGAGCCAAAAATCTCATTGTTAAAGATTGGTGGAGTCAAGTGGTATTTGCTTTGTGTAGTGGAGAAACATAGATCTATGGATGCACATGCGCAGATCTTTTTTAAGCAGAATTTCAAGTGGGTAAAACCATAAAGGATTATGGGATTTTTTTTATATAGAAGCATTGGAATGTAAAATCAATGTGTTGATTAATAAGTACAATACGTTGGTTAAGATAGAGTTGGAGTATTTTATATTTGTGCAGTTTTGTCAAAAAAATATTGTGAGTCATGGAAATGGTGCAAGTTACTAAGAATATACCAGGGCTGAGAGGATATAGTTACAATAGACTTTGGAAAAATTTGGATGAAATTCACTGCAGAGAAGATTAAGGGTGGATCTAATGGAAGTGTTTAAAGTTAAAAGGATTAAAGCATGAATTACTTTCACTAATGAACTGGTAATGAGGAGGCTTAAATTTAGGATCAATACTAAAAGTGTAAATGAGAAGATCAGGAGAAATGTTATCACGCAAAAAGTTATTTGAATATGCAAAACAAATCCGCAACCAGCTACTAAAGCTGGAATAATTCCCTCATTTACAAAGAATTATACAATAGAAGATTTAAAATAGTACGGGTATGGAGGATAGGAATTTGATAGATGGCTCTGATTTGGAATTGGCGATCGCACTGGTTCAGGCAGATGGACTGAAGTGCTTTCTTGTGTGCTAAAATGTTTGATATTCTATGCTGGCTTATGATTGCCACGAGGAGAGACTTTTGAGAATTTTCCTTTCCATCAGAAAATCCATATTTAAATGCACTTTTCTTTATTATTGAACTCATGAAAAAATTAACTGGAAAGTTCTCTGTAATTTTTTGATCAGTCTAATTGTAAATTTTTCTTAATAGCCAATTTCCAGGCAGATCTGGCTAACATTACCTGTGAAATAGCAATTAAGCAGAAACTGATTGATGAACTGGAAAATAGCCAGCGGCGACTTCAGACACTGAAACGGCAGTATGAGGAAAAGCTAATGATGCTGCAAAATAAAATTCGGGACACCCAACTGGAGAGAGACCGTGTTCTACAAAATCTAGGTATAACAATTATGGTGCTATTAGTTGTTAGCAATTCTGAATGTTTAGAAAGTTTAAAATATTTTTATCTTTTCAATACTAGCTTTTTATTCAATTTCAGAAATTTTTATGTCAACATTTTGTTGCCTTCATTTTAATCAATAAAAGGATTGGTTATACCAATTCTTGAGCTAAAAAATAATAAATTCCACACTTGAGATGCTTGATGCAGCAAAAAATTATGAGTAGTGGAAAGGAAGGTTTTGTCATTTGAGTTTTGTTAAATTCAAAAACTTGGGTATTCTAGGCTCAATGGAATCTTGTTCTGAAGAAAAAGCAAATAAAATTAAATCAGAATATGAAAAGAAGCTTCAAGTAATGAACAAAGAATTGCAGAAGTTACATACAGCCCAAAAGGAACATGCTCGATTGTTAAAAAGTCAATTACAGTATGAAAGACAGTTGAAAAAACTGCAGCAGGAAGTGGGAGAAATGAAGAAGACAAAGGTACAGATTATGTCTTCGTAATGACCACCATCAGCTATACTATTAATAAATGCTAGTGTTGCAGTTATTTTATGCATATTGACACCATTGAGTCTGTATTTTAAATTGTCTTTATCTCACTAGCTGAGGAAATGAGCTGACTGCTAGGATTTCAAAGAGCAGTGGAGGGGATTAAATTATTCTTCCACCTCTGACTTTCTCTCCCTGTGAGAAGTATCTGGTCTTTGAATGGATTGCCTAGATGGTTGTTTCTAATTTATCAGATTCTTAGTCTGTGGGGCCTTGGAGATGAACCTGTGTATTCATATGTACTTGTGGTTGACCAACATAATGTGCTATTTTCTTGTATGATCTTGTTTTAAATTCAGTGCATACTTCAATTATCAGAATAGTATGTGTATTTTAAGCTGCCTTTTTTTCAATGTTGATTATTGTCTTAAACTTTAGAAGTATTGCCCTTGCAGAATAACGTGGCTACCTCAACTGATGGCAGCTGTTGTTCTTCAGAGGTATCTTATTTGAATGCAAGTAAACTAAATCTTTTCTATCTTGGCTAATCACATTTATGAAGAGTAGCATAGGACAAGTGTGATAGTGAATGTGATGAGAAAAATTACATAATGTGAGCCCATTGGTTGAAAATTGCGTAGTGATTTTAGAAGTTGATGGTCTTGGATCAAGGGACCAACCAAAGAAAAACATGGCTAAATAATGTAATGTAATGGGCAGGGTTAATGTCCGAGGCTGATGCAGTCCACCTGTGTAGATACTGGAAGGTTTTTACTGCACTATGAAATATGTCGCCTAACTCCAGATCCGAGAACGTATTAAAAAACAATGAGCAAGAGCAATTCTATCAGCATGTTGAACATATAACTCGTGCTGTAACAATCAATGTCCCATTCTCATGGTTTTGAAGGTCCGTCTAATGAAACAAATGAAGGATGAACAAGAACGAGCTCGCATGGCAGAATCTAGGAGAAACCGAGAAATTGCTCAGCTGAAGAAAGACCATCGCAAGCAAGAAGTGAGTATTGAGGTGTTTCAAAATGCTAATATATTGACAATACTATTGACCTTGCACAAAGATGAAGTTGTGAAGACATTTCTAATTCTATTAAAGAAATGGGAGCAAATCTTTGAGCTTTTACTTTGATATTGCACCTCTGGCAAGGTTAATGTTTTATTGTTTAAAATTCTATGTTTTCAAAAGTCTATCTAATCAAAATGTATCACAGTTAAAGTGACTGACACTTCTTAACAACTTAATTATTAGTTGGTTAACTAAATACAAACCCTCTTCTGTGACATTGGTAAGGAAGGAGTTCATTTCCACTAAATTTAGAATCATAGAATGAATCTCAGAATGGTTAAAGCACAGAAGGAGGCCATTTGGCCCTTCGAGCCCATGCTGGCTCTCTGCAGTAGCACTTCAGCTGGTCCCACTCTTTCATCCCTTCCCTATCATTCCTTCAGGTACTTATCCAATTACCTTTTGAAAGCCACAATTGAATCTGCCTCCCAACAGCCTTTCAGACAGTACATTCCAGATCCTAACCACTCGCTGCATATGTCGCCTTTGGTTCTTCTGCCAATCACTTGAAATCTGTGTCCTCTGGTTCTTGACCCTTCCATCAATGGGAAAAATTTCTCCCTCTCTACTCTGCCTAGACCCCTCATGATTTTGAACATCTCTATCAAATCTTCTCTCAATCTTCTCTGCTCAAAGGAGAACAACCTCAGCTCCTCCAGTCCATTCACATAACTGAAGTCCCTCATGCCTGAAACCATTCTCGTAAATCTGTTCTGCCTTCACATCCTTCCAAAAGTGCGGTGCTCAGAATTGGACACAACACTGCAGTTGAAGCCGAAACAATGTTTTATAAAGGTTCATCATAACGTCCTTGCTGCTTGTCCTCTATGCCTCTATTTATGAAGCCCAAGATACCGTATGCTTTTTTTTTAACCACTTTCTGAACTTGCACTGCCACCTTCAACGATTTGTGCACATATACCCCCAGGTCTCTCTGTTCATGCATCCCCTTTAGAACTGTACTTTTCAGTTTATATTGCCTCTCCTCGTTCTTCCTACCAAAATGCATCACTTCACAGTTTGCTCTGTTAAATTTCATCTGCCACAGTTTGTCTATTCCACCTGCCTGTTTGTCTTCTTGAAGTCTATCACTATTCTCCTCACTGTTCACTATACTTCCAAGTTTTGTATCATCTGCAAATTTTGAAACTGTGTCCCTACAAACAAGTCTAAGTCATTAATACATATCAAGAAAAGCAATGGTCCTCGTACTGACCCCTGGGGAACCCCATTGTGTACTACCTTCTAGTCCAATAAACAACCAATCCAGTCACTTAGCCAATTGCGTATCCATGCTGTCACTATCCCTTTTACGACACAGGCTTCAACTTTGTTGGCAATGGCAAGCCTATTATGTGGCACTTTATCAAACGCCTTTTGGAAGTCCATGTACACCATATCAACCGCATTGCCCTCATCAGCCCTCTTTGTTACCTCTTTAAAAACTCTAATCGTTAGTTAAACACAATTTGCCTTTAACAAATCAGTGCTGACTTTCCTTCATTAAGCCACACTTGTCCAAGTGACTGTTAATTTTGTCCCGGATTCTCATTTCTAAAAGCTTCCCCACTACCGAGGTTAAATTAACTGGCCTGTAGATGCTGGGTTTTTCCTTGCACCCTCTTTTTCAAAAGAATGTAACATTTGCAATTCTCCAGTCCTCCGGCAGCACCCCCGTATCCAAAGAGGATCGGAGGATTATGGCCAGTACCTCCGCAGTTTCCACTTTGACTTCCCTCAGCATCCTTGGATGCATCCCATCTGGTCCTGGTGACTGATCTACTTTAAGTACAGCCAGTCTTTCTAGTGCCTCCTCTTTATCAATTTTTATCCCATCCAGTATCTCAACTACCTTCTTTTTCACTGACTTCGGCAGCACCTCCTACCTTGGTAAAGACAGATGCAAAGTACTCATTTAGTATCTCAGCCATGCCCTCTACCTCCATGCATAGGTTTCTATTTTGGTCCCTAATCAGTCCAACCCTTCCTCTTGCTTACCCGTTTACTGTTTATATGCCTAGAGAAGACTTTTGGATTCCTTTTTTATGTTAGCTGCCAATTAATTCTCATGCTCTCTCTTTGTCCCTCTTTCCTTTTTCACTTCTGCTCTGAACTTTCTATATTCAGCCTGGTTCTCACTTGTATTCTCAACCTAACATCTGTCATACACGCTCTTTCTGCTTCATCACACTCTATCTATTTTGTCATCCTGGGAGCTCTGGCTTTGGTTGCCCTACCTTTCCCCCTCATGGGAATGTACTTCGACTGTACCCGAACCATCTTCACTTTAAGGCAGCCCATTGTTCGATTACAGTTTTGCCTACCAATTCCAATTTACCCGGGCCAGATCCATTCTCAACCTACTGAAATTGGCTTTCCTCCAATTAAGTATTTTTACTCAAATTTGCTTCTTGTTCTTTTCCATAGCTAATCTAAACTATATGATACTGTGATCACTGTTCCCTAAATGTTCCACTACAGACACTTGCTCTACTTGACCCACTTCATTCCCCAGAACCAGATCCACAATGCCTCCTTCCTCATTGGGCCGGCAAGGTACTGATCAAGAAAGTTCCCCTGAAGGTATTTCAGAAATTCTTCGCCCTCTCTGTCCTTTACACTATTACTATCCTAGTCTATGTTGGGATAGTTGAAGTTCCCCATTATCGCTATTCTATAATTCTTGCACCTCCTGTAATTTCGCTGAAAATTTGCTCCTCCATGTCCTTCCCACTAGTTGGCGGCCTATAAAAATACACCTAGTAGTGTAATGGCACCTCCATTGTTTCTCAAATCTAACCAAATAGATTCTGTCCTTAACTCCTCCAGGGCATCCTCTCTCTCCAGCACTGCAATATTCTCCTTAATCAATACTGCCACCCCACCTCCTTTCTTTCCTTCCCTATCTTTCCTGAAGACCTTGTATCCAGGAATATTTAGTACCTAATCCTGCCCTTTTTTGAACCAGATCTCTGTTATTGCCACATCATCATATTCCCATGTGTCTATTTGTGCCTGCAGCTCACCAACCTTACATGCACATTCACATACATGCACTGTAAATCTATTTTACACCACCTTGTATTCTTAGTCTGTCCCCACCTAATACCGTACTATTTCTTACTCTACTGCTATTTGGTGAGCAATCTGCTAGCAAATGTTGACATAAAGTAGAACCAGGAAATTCGTACAAGAATTTAAATAACTTTTATATACGGTGAAAAAATCTGTCATATTGCTCGAGGTAAGTCAGTGGATATGTTCTACCTCTTAGCTGTCAGTGTTGCAGCTTTTTGCTTTTTCGGTCTTTTTTCGTACTTGCCCCTTCCTCTTGCACTTTTCCTTTTTGCTGTTCTCTGCATCCTTCTAGAACATAACATGAGAAATTGGGAGCAGGACTAGGCCATTTGGGCCCTCGAGCCTGCTCTGCCATTTAATCTCATGGCTGATCTGATCTTGGCCTCAACTCCACTTCCCTGCCTGCTCCCCATAACCCTCGACTCCCTTATCATTCAAAAATCTGTCAAGCTCCACCTTCAATGATGTAGCCTCCACAGCTCTCTGGGGTAGAGAATTCCAAAGATTCACGACCCTCGGAGAAGAAATTCCTTCTCATTTCCTTTTTAAGTGGGTGACCCCTTATTCTGAAACTATACCCCCAAGTCCCACTAAGCTTTCTGTCCTCAGTCTCCGACACTGTTCCAATGCGCAGTACCTCATCTTTCGTTTAGGCACTTTACAGCCTTCTGGACTCGACATAGAGTTCAAAAATTTCAGAGTGTAACCGCTGCCAATCTTTGGCTCCCTTTTTCCCCCCTTCTGAGCTTGTTTCTTTTTTTTCTCCTTGTCTCTAATGGCAGTTGGTCGTTATCCTGCCAATCACATCCTATCTTGACTAATGTTTTTCTAACTCCTGGCATTACCATTTGAATTTGGGCCATCATCCCTTTTTTGTGTCTCATCTCTCCTGATTTCCAACCTATCACAGACGTTCCCTTTTGTTCTTCCCCTTCCCCTTTCAGTGCTTGTTCAGAATCTGTTCTTTCCGAACACACTCCAGTTCTGATGAAGGGTCATGGACCCGAAACGTTAACTCTGCTTCCTCTCCACAGATGCTGCCTGACCGACTGAGATTTCCATCATTTTCTGTTTCTATACCCCCTAGTTCTGGATTCCCCCACGAGGGGAAACATCCTCTCTGCATCTACCCTGTTAAACCCCCTCAAAATCTTGTACGTTTCAATAAGATCATCTCTCATTCATCTAAACTCCACTGAGTATAGACCCAACTGGCTCAACGTTTCTCCAGTCTTCTTCTTGGGAATCAACCTCGTGAACCTTCTCTGAACTGCCTGCAATGCATGTATACCTTTTCTTAAATAAGGAGACCAATACTGTAAGCAGTACTCCAGGTCTGATCTCTCAGTTGTAGCAGGACTTCCCTACTTTTATATTCCATCCCCCTTGCAATAAAGGCCAACATTCCATTTGCCTTCCAAATTACTTGCTGTACCTGCATGGTAACTTTTTGTGTTGCATGTGCAAGGATCCCCAGATCCCTCGGCACCTGAGCATTTTGTAATCTCTCCATTTAAAAAATAATTTGCTTTTTTATTTTCCCTACCAAAGTAGGTAACCTCACATTTTCTCACGTTATACTCCATCTGCCAAATATTTGCCGACCCACTTAGCCTGTCTATATCCCTTTGCAAATTCTTTGCGTCCTCCACACAACTTGCTTTCTTACCTATCTTGGTATCATCAGCAAATTTGGCTACATTACACTCGGTCCCTTCATCCAAGTCATTTAATATAGATTGTAAATAGATAGTTGAGACCCCATTAGTTTCAGTTTGCCAACCTGAAAATGATCCATTTATCCTGACTTTCACTTTTCTGTTAGTTAGCCAATCCTCTCTCTGTGCTAATATATTACCCCCAACCCTGTGAACTCTTATCTTGTGCAGTAACCTTTTATGTGGCACTTTATCGAATGCCTTCTGGAAATCTAAATACATGACATCCACTGGTTCTCCTTTATCGACCCGGCTCGTTACATCCTCAAAGAACTCGAGCAAATTTGTCAAACGTGATTTCCCTTTCAGAAAATCATGCTGACTCTGCTTGACTATTATGATTTTCTAAATGGCCTGCTACTACTTCCTTAATAGTGGACTCCAGCTTTCTCCCAATGACTGATGTTAGGCTGGGACCTCTCCAGAATCCAGGGAATTTTGGTATATTACAACCAATGCATCCACTATCTCTGCAGCCACTTCTTTTAAGACCCTTGGGGACTTGTCCACCTTTAAAGTCCCATTAGTTTGCCGAGAATTTTTTCTCTCGTGACAGTGATTGTTTTAAGTTAGCCTCCCTCCCAATAACCCCTTGATTATCAATTATTGGGATGCTTTTAGTGTCTTTTACTGTGAAGACCGATACAAAATATCAATCTTCTGCTTCTCCATTCTCTACATTTAAGGTAGAGTGTGGTGAGGAAAGCAGCATTTTATGATGCTGTGACTGGGATGCCTGATTGGAGAACAATATGATTATAGGCACCAGGAAGGAGGCATAACGGCTGAGAATAATGTTCTGTTGAGGTAGCAGCTGGTCGGGGGCACTGGGTATGGAAGGATTTGGGTACTGTTTCAGACCAGCAGGTGGCTAGTGCCTTTGAGCTGCTTGTAGATGAGTGGGGGAATCTAGGGTATTGGTCATATTTTTCAGTGGCAGATGAAATTCCTGCTGGAGACAGATGCGTGTAAGTGTGGTATGTGGTTGGGGAAGAGGTAATGGCAAAGATCGAAAAGCTGTGGGTGCTCTGGCTAGGAGACAGGAAGAAGGATAGGGAAAAGGTGAAGTAGAAAAGCAAGAGGTGGAAGGAATGGATGCTTTGGGCATGAAGAGGAACGAGGAATAATTTCCTCTCCCAGCTTTCGATTTGGAGAAGCCGATTATTTCATTTTAAATAATGGATTTCACAAAATGGTGGGTAAGCTCATAAGGAAATTTTCTCCTTGTGATATAAAGGTAATTCTGGACCTTAACTGAGATCTAGCTTTCCAAATGTTGAGGGGGTTCCCTAAAGGGCTTGCCCATGACCTGGGAAAAGGCCTGTTGTTTAAACAGCAGTGCATTCAAGAACAGTCATGGGAAGCTCCTTGTGTAATTACACCTGAATTTCAAAAGCCTGTTAACCAAAGGGCAGGAACTGGCATTTGAAGTGTGGTTTACGCTAGAGAGCACGAGAGGGAGCCTGATGGCCATACAGAGGCTGTAGGCTGGAGCAAGAGTGGGGCGTGAGTCAGAGCGAGAGATAATTAAGTATTGGAGTAGACCAAGAAGTGGTGCTCGAGGCTTACCCGAGACCCAAGAGCAGCTAAAGGAACCAGCCATAAACCAAGGAATGGAGCTGGGAGACAGGAATCTCGAAGGGCCACGGTGCTACAAATGGTGAGAGGCCTGCAATGATGATGATGTGTGAACATTAGAGTTCCCATTATAAATGTTTACCTAGACAATTTCAGTATTAAATATTGACCGCATAGTGTTGCCAGAAAGTAAAGTTTGTGGACAGGAAGTGCACTCCCTTTGCAAGATAAATGTCCTGTAACATTGCTCATGGTGAGTCTGAGCTTATGCTGTTTTCTAATAGGGGTGTTTATACCATGTTCTCTCTGATATAGGCTAACAATTCCCTACATTGTCTCAAACTGATGTGATATTGTAAGTATACGCAAGTGTTAACTACTTCATCTGGTACTTTTGTTAATAGGCCTAATCTACATTCCAGATACCATGGCTGTTGCAGGAGTTAATTCCCTGTTGGAGTTAATTAAACTTCATGGTCTTTCAACAAAATAAATTCATTTACATTTCTTCTCAGCAAATAGGCAAAGATCTCAAAACATGGCTGTGTCGTTGACAGCTTTTAGAAATGTGAACATTCTACTTGGTATCAACAGAACACATGATAAATTAAGTGACCCGGTCTTTCAGTTTCCTTCAAAATTCAACTTTCGAATGAGGAAACATACTTGCCCTTGCTTAGCTTAATATACTTTCTAAAGTTTACAGAGACAAAATAAAGCTACTTCAGGTGTGTTATCAGTAATCTGTCACTTTTTTTTCTCAAGTACATGCACACAGCATTTTCTTTAAAACACTCAACATGAACTTTGAATAAAGCTTTTGAAAGTTGACCTATAACTGTTGAAATAATTTTGGGCAGAAATGGCTGGAGAAAAATATAACAATTGAGCTGACTAAATTCTACAGATGCATTTTGGATTTTTGGCAAATTGCACAAGGTTGATGTCTATCGGCTACTGCCTTGTACCCATCAGCACGATGCACATACCCAGACTGCATAATTTGGATTCAGCTGCCAGTATCATTGCTCTGGCTAAAAGCAACAAGCCCAGGCTTCTGGAAGAGGCTGAGGTCTTCAATTTAAAAACTTTAATGTAGGCATTAATATACATGAGATTTTAGTGGTTAAATTTAATCATGTTGTAAATAGGTCATTTAAAAATAATTAAGACCACATTTTTGACTGTGAAGGAAAAATGGCACAATAATTTTGTGGTGGTCAGAATTTTGTGAAGATAAAACAGCACCACCTAGTGGTGTTACAGATAATGGTTCGTTAAGTATTACAGGCAAGTGCACTGGTGTTCATGTTCAAAATGCTTATTTTACAATGTAAAATTGCATCAAGGGTTTGTGGGCAGGAAGCACACGCCACATAAAAATGTTAATTTATCTATATATCCAGTTACCTATTATCAATTTTGTATTCAGACTATTCCAATGTACATAACATTCAAAGTGAAATTGTTTCTATGGATAGAACTGTCTTGTCATCCATATTTTGCACTTTGTATGATGCGATTGAGAATAGTATGCCATCGAATGGACCTTTTCCTTTTACCATGATAGTTCAGACAGAAAGTTTCACAGGCTGCCCATTATTCATTCCTGTCCAAAAGGCAGCAAACGCCTCACCATGTTGTTCAATCTAAATCTAGCCATTGAATTTATTTAATGAAATTACATTCGTAACATAGACTATTTTACTGTATCTGAAAGATGAGCAGCTGTTTGTATTCTTGGCATTCTCAGTCTTTTAACTGAGTCTTTGGATATGTAACATGAGCTTCCTCTGCCGCATGGAATTCCATCTCACTATCGTGGAATGGTAGACAGTTGACAAGAGAATTGTGAATTGATGAAAGAAAATCTCCAACTATTATACCATTACTCTGGGTCTCCAAGAGAGAATGCAACTTAGAGGATCTAAGAGTTTCCCCACTCAGCAGGCAATTGTGTTGTTCAGTTTTGACATTGAGGTTGGAGGGCGAACATCAGACTTGACCATTGTGAGCTTTGGGTATTTTGGACATCTTACTTGCATATCAAACAGCCTGGCACTAAGAATAAGACATCACCTTTTAAAACCATGCGGTAACTTCTAATGCAATCGTGATGGACAGCACTGCAGGGAACCAGCTGGCTAGATAGTCCAGCTAAAGTTTATATATCCCTGCACAGTGCTTGTATATTGCTTGCTGCCCTGCACACCTCAAAAGAAATTTTTATTTTTACTTATTCACTAGATGTGGGCGTCGCTGGTAAGGCCAGCATTCATTGCCCATCCCTAACTGCCCTTGCGAAGGTGGTAGTGAACTGCCTTCTTGAACCGCTGCAGTCCATGTGGTGAAGGTACTCCCACGGTGCTGTTCGGTAGGAAGTTCCAGGATTTAGATCCAACGACGAAGGAATGATGATCTATTTCCTAGTCAAGTGTGTGACTTGGAGGGGAACTTGCAGCTGGTAGTGTTCTCATGTGCCTGCTGACCTTGTCCTTCTAGGTGGTAGAGGTTGTGGCTTTGAGACATGCTGTCAAAGAAGCCTTGGTGAGTTGCTGCAGTGCATTTCGTAGATCGTACATACTGCAGCCATGGTGCGCCTTTGGTGGAGGGAGTGGATGTTTAAGGTGGTGGATGGGTTGCCGATTAAGCAGGCTGCTTTGTCCTGAATGGTGTCGAGCTTCTTGCATAAGAACATAAAAAATAGGAACGAGAGTAGGCCATACTGCCCCTCGAGCCTGCTCCGCCATTCAATATGATCATGGCTGATCCGATCATGGACTCGGGTCCACTTCCTTGCCTACTCCCCATAACCCCTTATACCCTTATTGGTTAAGAAACTGTCTCTCTCTAATTTAAATTTATTCAATGACCCAGCTTCCACAGCTCCCTGAGGCAGCGAATTCCACAGATTTACAACCTTCAGGAAATTCCTCCTCATCTCAGTTTTAAATAGATGGCCCCTTCTTCTGATTTATGCCCTCTAGTTCTAGTCGCCCCTATGAGTGGAAATATCCTCTGCATCCATCTTGTCTAGCCCCCTCAATATCTTGCATGTTTCGAGAAGATCACCTCTCATTCTTCTGAATTCCAATGAGTAGAGGCCCAACCTATTCAACCTTTCCTCATAAGTCAACCCCCTCATCTCCAGAATTAACCTAGTGAACCTTCTCTGAACTGCCTCCAAAGCAAGTATATCCTTTCTTAAATATGGAAACCAAAACTGTATGCAGTATTCCAGGTGTGGCCTCAGCAATACTGTATAACTGTAGCAAGACTTCCCTGCTTTTATACTCCATCCCTTTTGCAATAAAGGCCAAGATTCCATTGGCCTTCCTGATCACTTGCTGTACCTGCATACTAACCTTTTGTGTTTCACGCACCAGGTCCTGCTGTACTGCAGCACTTTGCAATTTTTCTCCATTTTAATAATAACTTGCTCTTCGATTTTTTTTTTTCTCTGCCAAAGTGCATAACCTCACACTTTCCAACATTATACTCCATCTGACAAATGTTTGCCCATTCACTTAGCCTGCCTAAGCCCTTTGGCAGGTTTTTTGTGTCATCCTCACACATTGCTTTTCCTCCCATCTATGTATCGTCAGCAAACTTGGATACGTAACACTCCGTCGCTTCATCCCAAGTCTTTAATATAGATTGTAAATAGTTGGGGTCCCAGCACTGATCACTGCGGCACCCCACTAGTTACTGATTGCCAACCATTTATCCCGACTCTGTTTTCTGTTAGTTAGCCAATCCTCTATCCATGCTAATATATTACCCCTAACCCCATGAACTTTTATTTTGTGCAGTAACCTTTTATGTGGCACCTTGTCAGATGCCTTCTGGACATCCAAATACACCACATCCACTGGTTCCTCTTTATCCATGCTGTTTGTTACATCCTCAAAGAATTCCAGCAAATTTGTCAAACATGACTTCCCCTTCATAAATCCATGCTGACTTTGTCTGAATTATGTTTTTCCAAATGTCCTGCTACTGCTTCTTTAATAACGGACTCCAACATTTTCCCAACCACAGATGTTAGGCTAGTCTATAGTTTCCTGTTTTTTGTCTGCCGCCTTTTTCGAAATAGGGACATTACATTTGCAGTTTTCCAATCTGCTGGGTCCGCCCCAGAATCCAGGGAATTTTGGTAAATTACAACAAATGTAATCACTATCCCTGCTGCTACTTCTCTTAAGACCCTAGGATGCAAGCCATCAGGTCCAGGGGATTTATCTGCCTTTAGTCCCATTATCTTACTGATTACCATCTCCTTAGTGATTGTGATAAGTTCCTTTCTCCCCCCCCACCACCCTATAGCCCTTTGACGATCCACTGTTGGGATATTTTTAGTGTTTTCTACTGTAAAGACTGATACAAAATATTTGTTCTGAGTTCCTGCCATCTCCATGTTCCCCATTACTAATTTCCTGGTCTCATCCTCAAGGGACATTACTTTAGCCACCCATTTCCTTTTTATATACCTGTAGAAACTCTTGCTATCTCTTTATATTTCGTGCTAGTTTACTTTCATAGTCTAGCTTCCCTTAATCATTTTTTTAAGTCATTCTTTGCTGGCTTTTAAAAGTTTCCTAATCTTCTGTCCTCTCACTAGTTTTGGCCACTTGTTTTTAATTGAATGCCATCCTTTATTTCTTTAGTTAGCCACGGATGGATATCTTTTCTTTTACACCCTTTCCTCCTCGCTGGAATATATTTTTCTTGAGTTATGAAATATCTCCTTAAATGTACGCCACTGTTCATCAACCATCCTACATTTTAATCTATTTTCCCAGTTCACTTTAGCCAACTCTGCCTTCATACCTTGTAGTCTCCTTTATTTAAGCTTAGTACGCTGGTTTGAGATTCAACTTTCTCACCCTCCATCTGAATTTGAAATTCAACCATGCTATGATCACTCATTCCAAGGAGATCCTTTACAAGGAGATTGTTTATTAATCCTGTCTCATTACACAGGACCAGATCTAAGATAGCCTGCCCCCTGGTTGATTTCGTTATATACTACTCAAGGAACCTGTCCCTTATGCACTCTATGTTCTTGATTGTTGCTGGAGCTGCACTCATCCAGGCAAGTGGCGAGTATTTCAGCAAACTCCTGACTTGTGCGTGGAAGGTGGTGGCAAGACTTTGGGGAGTCAGGAGGTGAGATACTCGTCACAAAATACCCAGCTCTTATTGCTGCAGTATTTAAGTTTCTGGTCAATGGTGACCTCCAAGATTTTGTTTATGGGGAATTTGACAATGGTAATGCCATTGAATGCCAAGTGTAGCAGGTTAGACTTTCTCTTGTTGGAGATAGTCATTGCATGGTATTTGTGTGGCGTGAATATTTCTTGCCCAAGCCTAGATGCTATCCAGTTCTTGTTGCATGTGGGCACAGACCGCTTCATTATCTAAGGAATTTCGAATGGAGCTGGATACTGCAATCATCAGCGACCTAACCTTACGATGGGAGGAAGGTCATTGATGAAGCAGCTTACGATGGTTGGGCTTGGGGTACTGCCCTGAGGAACTCCTACAGCGATGATCTAGGGCTGGGATAATTGACCTCCAATAACCACAACCATCTTCCTTTGTGCTAGGTATGACTCCAGCCAGTGGAGAGTTTTCCCCGATTTCCATTGACTGGAATTTTTCTAGAGCTCCTTGGTGCCACATTCAGTCAAATGTTGCCTTGATGTCAAGGGCAGTCACTCTCGCCTCATCTCTGGAATTCAGTTCTTTTTTCCATGTTTGGACCTAGGTTGTAATGAGATCTAGTGCCGAGTGGTCCTGGCAGAATCCAAACTGAGTATCGGTGAGCAGGTTGTTGGTAAGTACTGTGACCAGCACAAACTGATGATTGAGAGTAGGCTGATGGAACTGTAATTGGCTGGATTGGATTTGTCCTGCTTTTTGTAGACAGGACATACCTTTGTCAGGTAGAAACCAGTATTATAGCTGTCCTGGAACAGCTTGGCTAGAGACACAGCTAATTATAGAGCACAGGTCTTTAGCACTACAGCCAGGATATTGTCGGGCTTATGGCCTTTGTCGTATCCCGTGTGTTCAGTCATTTCTTGATATCACGTGGACTGAATTGTATTGGCTGAAGACTGGCATCCGTGATGGGGACCTCAGGAGGAGACCGAGATGGATCTTCCACTCGGCACTTCTGGCTGAAGGTGGCTGCGAATGCTTTAGCCTTGCCTTTTGTACTCACGTGCTAGGCTCTGCCATCATTGAGGATAGGGATGTTCATGGAGCCTCCTCCTGCCGTTAGTTGTTTAATTATCCACCACCATTCGCAACTGAATGTGTCAGGGCTGCAGAGCTTTGATCTGATCCTTTGGCTGTGCGATTGTTTAGGTCTGGCCATAGCAAGTTGTTTTCATTGTTTAGCCTGCATGCAGTCTTGTGTTGTAGCTGCCACCAGGTTGGCACCTCACTTTCAAGTATGCCTGGTGTTGCTCCTGGCATTCTCTTCTTCTCCTCGTTGAACCACGGTTGGTCCCCTGACTTGATGGTAATGGTAGAATAAGGGATATGCCAGGTCATGAAGTTACAGGTTGTGGTGCAATGCAATTCTGCTGCCCTACATTGTCTCATGGATTCCCAGTTTTGAGCTGCTAGATCTGTTCTGAATCTATCCCATTTAGCATGGTGGTGATGCCACACAGTACGATGGACAGTGCCCTTAATGTGAAGACGGGGCTTAGTCTCCCACCAGTATTGTCAGGACAGATACATCTGCGACAGGTTGCCGAGGACGAGGTCAAGTCTGTTCTTTTCCCTTGTTTTTGTTTCATTCTTCACCTGAAAATGACTTTCAGAAAACAGCAAAATGGATTTTCATTTTAAATTCACATTATTTTGACCGAACTAAAATTTCTGCATAATGGTATTTTTATAATATGAAGCAGTGTTCTATCACAATGAGCTTGCAATTATCTGTTAGTGTTTCAAGTTTAATTATACAAAGAGAACTCATGATACTGTCTTGCAAAATCTGAGCTATCAATTTTATTATGTAGTGTCAATATAATGTGATTCCTGAATAAATTAGAGCCATTGCAAAAACAAAAATCTACTTTCAATACTTGTCCTCCTCATTCCCAGGGTAAGCCAAGAAATATAAATGTGGTTTATGGGAAAGATGACTCGGATCATTATCCTACAGGTCCATCCTCTTTAAAATGCATAGCGCTCTGATTTATGTGGGATTTGGGATAACTGTCTTCCAGGCACTTGTGCATATCGTCTCCTGAGGCTTCTACTTGGTTTGCTGAGTAGAATACAACATGGCCGTCAACTTTCATCAATCAGGCACCACATTGCCCAGCCCGCGCACACTGATGCTCTGATTTTACCGAACCTGCCCGCTAAGATCTGTTGCGGGAGGCACCTCATTTCCCTACTCGGCATCACAGGAGGTCAATAAATGAATTGCCAATCTAGACATCCCATTATAAGCTTTTCCCGCCGTACCAAACAACAACCGAATCTCTTTTGGCCTCCACCTCACACGTCCTCCTTCATTCTTGAGGTTACCTCTTGAGCAACAGGATGTTGCTGTCACAGTCTTGGTCTTTCATGCCTTAGTCCACATTTCTCCTTGCGCTTCCAAAGGATAAAAGCAAAATGGTTCATCCAGAACAAATTTACAATTATGAAGAGATGAAAATTGAAGAAAATGCTCAAGGCATTTGTATGTACAGTGTCAGCTACACCAAGGTACTAGTGCAGCAAGAAGTGCATCATAATCCCAGCATGCAGTAAAGCTTTGTTTTGTGTGTAACGAGATTAATGCAGATTTGTAAATTTTATGAAATATTTGCTTTGAATACAATAAGATATTTCCTAAACCTGAAAAAATATACCATATGCAAATCTATTTGGGAAATTAAACACCACTCCATGCTGCTGACTTAATGGTTTCATGTCATGATCTCGTTTACTTCAGTAGGCAAGGCCCTAATGCAGCTGAACTTGCTATTGAATTAATTGGAATGTCGAAGTTTCTTTCCCTTCACACCATCTTAATTTTTTAAGTTTTCTTTTCATTTTTTTTCTTCAGCATCAAATGAAACTTCTGGAAGCGAAGAAACGACAACAAGAAATAATCCTACGGCGAAAAACTGAGGAGGTGAGGCACTGTTCATTATTTGCATTAGTATAAGTCAAAACAGTAATATGTATTCCAACTGATAGATGTAGCCCAATCTTGCATATGCTGAAAATCTATCTGAAGCTTCAAACAGCAATATTGATTGCAGTAGTGGAAAGGTTGAACCGCTATGCTAGAATGTAGTCTGATAAACTAGTATGATCTATGCATCAATAGAATTAATTTAACAGGTTACAAAAACGTCAAGCTTGCAATTCAGGTAATTCATGAAACAGTAGGTATGGAAATAGTCATATCTTCAGATCCTGTGCAGTGAATATGAATTAAATCATAAATAAGTCTTTGCTATTGCAGCGTGATTTATCCGTGTTGAAGAAAATATGCTGCTTTCTATGACCAGATGTTTCTAGTGTTTGATATAAATATTATAGTGACGTTGTAATTTTGGGTACAAAGGATAAATTAAACATATATGTTTGCAATCTTCCATATTTTAAAATTCCCAAATTTAAAATAAGCAGCTTTTGCGATGCCTCCCCGTGTCTGTACTGAGTGTCTACAAACCCGGGAAGCCATCGCAAAAGCTGGTTTTCAGCGCACAAATGCACATGCGCTGAAAACCGGCTTTTCAGATCTGTCAAGCTAGAGCTTAACAGATTCAACGCATATCGGGAGCAAGGACATTTGCAAGGGCAAGATTGCGATATTTTTCCATATCTTGCCCAGCATCTGTCCTCAAAACTCTTGTGCCTGATAAAAGCAGGCGCATAGCCTACTTTTACAGACGTAAGCGTTTTAAAACAGACTTTAAAACATAAATAATAAAATTTAAGAAACACATTTTATTTTTTTAAATCCTGCCCACTCAGGTAAGTTTATTTTTAACCCGAATTACAAAACTAAGAAAAAATTTGGAAAATATATATTTTTTTCTAACTTTAATTTCAATTGTGAGTGTGTTTGTTATTTTTTATTGTGTTTAGTGTGTGTTTTTTTTTTCTCATTAATAGCAATGAGAACTTGTAGATACGGAGTTCTCATTGCTATTAATGAGAAAACTGTGGAATACTTTACCTGATTGGTTGTGCAGTCACACGTAACTGCATCTTCTGCATGGGAACTAGGAGGACGGGAGCACGGCAAGAGAAGGCCTCCCCAACGGAATTCCACGCTCCTCCAGGACCACCAGATATTTCAGTAGAAATTTTTCAGGTCAGAGGCATCCGCCTGCGGGAAGCCTCCAACTGCAATTTCTGGGCCAGTGAAAAGGCTTCAATGTTTTAAACTTATAGCTCTCCATTGCTGTGGCTAGCTGAGTCATAGTGACCACGAAGGTCAAGGGTTCAATTTTTAGTTGAACTCTGCCAGGATGGTAATATCGGCACAATATTGAACTTTACAACTACTGGATTGGGGGGGGGGGACATCTATTGGGGTGCTCGAACCTGACTCTTAACTCCAGCTGGATAGAAAGCAGAGATCACTAGATAAAAAGCAGAGGTCACTGGATAGAACATTTCTCACCTGCTTACACTTGGTATCAAACCTTGCACATGAATAAATAATGGCCACTTGAGTAAGATACCAAAGGGTATATGTGGAACCATACCAGAGTTAAGAAGTTGATGGCCTCGAGAGGAGGGGAGAATATTGGCATGGATGGAAAAAAAAATTATATTGAACAGAAGACTTAAACTGATTAAAATTCATGTTACTTTGCCTTTTTAAAAACCTTGTTATCTTGTACAGAACTTTATATCCTACCTGTACCTATATGCCATGAATTGTAAGTACTCATTGAATGAGTCCCTATTATACCAGCCATGTTATCCGCAGTTCTGCGCTCAATTTTTGAGCATAGTTTTAAGGATGTGTGCACTTAATAACTCTGGCAGAGAAGATTTGTTTGGCTGCAACTCCAACGTCCGTCAATGAGAAATTAGACCTATGCCATTTGGTTCAGTATGAATAGTAGCATCAATCATGACCTGTATTGACTTGGGGGTTGACTGTTATTTTATGTTGAAATGTTGAAGATTCAAGAGGTGATGTAACAGTTATCCAGCAACTATACCCACTGTTTGTATGCTAACATTTTTGATAATTGTTGTTATGGGTATATTTGGACCATAAGAGTTGAAAGTCTGTTTTGGACTCTTGTATATCATCATTGTTGTTCAAGGCATGCAATATTATCTTCTTTAGGTTACGGCCCTTCGAAAGCTATCAAAGCCTATGTCAGATAAAGTAGCTGGACGAGTGAGTCGTAAACTGAGCTTACCAGACCCTATTTCAGAGTCACCATCCCACACAAGTATTTATGAACATGATCGCTCAACTGTTAACTTCAGTGGCCTGCATAAAGGGAGGACTCCTCTTTCTAGGACCCTGGCTGCTCCAACAGACAAAACAAATGGGATGAGGTATTTTTGGTGCTATTTTTAGTCTTGGTAGATTTTCTAAATGAAGAACAAAGTAACAATGCACAATGTAGTTTGTGAATTTTTTAGTTGCCAGAGCTCCCAAAATGGTTCAATGCACCACGTGGTAAAGCTGACAGATAGACCAAAAATATTCTGATTTTGAGCACAGACTAGGGATTAATCAGTTCATTTCACCCAGGGTAACTTTGGCGATGAAAAATTTGGTCTCAGTCATGAGCTAAGGAGGGTGGAATTATTCTGGATTTTTGCTGCTTATTGCTATCCAGTATCCATGTTGTTAAACATGTGTGGTTCAAAGAGAGCGTAGGATCAGACTTAACGGACGACCTCATAGTTAAATAGCCGGACTTTCACTGTTAAAGATAACATTTAAGAATTGGGATTTGGTGTCGGATGACAGCTGGTACCCATGATGCTCATAATGTGCCATGAGTCGCTACCTTCACAAGGAAGGAAAGAACAAACTTATTATTTACCATCTTATTTCATTTTCAGGACATCCCAATATACTTAACGTGGAGTGAATTATTTTCTGTAATGTAATCATTGGCTGCCATCTTTGCTTGTAAAACAATTTCCAGACAGCAAGATCCTACTAACAGCCTGAGATGAGTGACCAATGGATCTTTTTTTGGCTGAGGGATGAATTTTGGTCAGATCACTGGATGAACTCCCTGCTACTCAAATAGTGACATGACAATCAAATTTATTAGGGAGATTGGGCTTCATTGTCATGTCTCATCTGATACAGTATTGCACTAAAATGTCAGTGCAATATTGTATCATTCTCATAATTAAAAGGATTAATACCACTAAATCACCAGGCCTTGATGGTCTAAGCTGCACAATATTGAGGGAGGTTAGTGATGAAAGAGCGAAGATTCTAATCCATAATTTTCCATATTATGAGGTAATAAGTTGCACCAAATGGCTGGAGGGTCGTGAATATTACACCTTTTATATAAAAAAAAAGTGAACTGGAATAAGCTGGGTAATTACAGGCTAGTTAACCATATATCAGTAGTAAGTAAATTACTAAAGTCAATAATGAGGAATGACCCAAATAAAACAAAGGTAGGGCTAATGAAGGATGTTGAACACTGATTTGTAAGGAGCAGATCATGCATGAATTGGCTAATTTAAGCATATTCAGAAAATTACTAAGCGTAGAATCGGAATCGCTTTAGTCATTTGGACATTGAGAAAGTGTTTGAACTCTCGTATGTTGCGAAAAGTAAGGTTCATGGTATTGAAGATAAAGTAGCAGCTTGAATAAAGGGGTGGGTAAAGGGCAAAGTAAAGAATTGGAGTAAATGAATGTCTCTTGGAATGACTAATATATAGCTAGCATGTGCCCTGGAAATATGTGTTGGGACTGTTAGAAACCTTGGGGTCTGCCAGATGTTTCTCAGTTGATACGTAGGACCAGTCCCGTATGTGAGTCCTTGTTCCCTATAAACCAAATTGACCCTCTGTTTATAATATCTACTACTGTAACATCTGCAATGATTGAATAATACTCACTACGGTAATTTTATCACTGAAAATGATGTAAAACTCCTTTTTGTGTTCATCTTGGAATAATGAGAATAATTAATCTGAGAATATGTGACTTGGGCTATAACCTACAAATCAGGTTTTATGGCAGTAATAACTAAACAGTAGCAAAATATTTACCCAGCTGGTTCCACTACATTACAATCTATCAGGGATGTTGGTTAGACTGCAGTTAGGAGTCTTTTGAGTCTTTTAGAAAGGATATTAAGTTATGGAAAACATTTGTAGATTTCTTAAAATTATATAAGAGATGGGTGGATAAAGTTATTTTGGCAGACGAACAAACAACTAGGACTGTATTCATAAGAGCAGAAATAGTTAGTGAAATTTAATAGAAATGTAAAAAGTTTTGATAGGTAAGAAAGGATAAATAAATAGTGGAAGATTATTTCCACTGGTGAATTGAAAATAAGAAGTTATAAACGTGGTTAATAAAAATACAATAGAAGAATTTTTCCAAATGGGTGTTGCAATATAGAATACTTTATTACATGGCTTTTGAAGCTGAGTCAATCAAATGAATTGGATAAACACTTGAAAAATATTACAAGTTATGGGGAATGACGAGAGCTCTCTTGGGGAGGTTTGCATGGCCCAAATGGCCTCCTTCCATACCAAAATAAATGACCTCACGCGTCACCTAAAGAGCTGCCAAGAAGACAGAAGAGAACAAAAATCACTGGAAAGTCATCCTGGAGCCATGCCACAAATGTTAGTTCTGAAAAAGTGGAATTGAGGAATGATGATTAGTGTGTGCAATATGGGAAATTCATATCGATAAGGATTCCAAATTAAAAAATATTTTCCGTCAAATCAATTGAAAAGTGAAGGGACTTCTACTCGGTGTGGAATATAAACGCAAGGAACTTCTGCAATATGCTGGTTTAGATCTCATTTCAGTTCGGGCACTTGATTTTAAGAAGAAAGTATTGGCTTTGGAGGGAGACCAACATCAATTCACCAGTTTGGGTTCTGAGATGCAAGGACTCTGCAATTATGAGCGGCTGAGTGAACTCGCACCATATTCCATGGCGAAGAAGTGATCCAATTGCGGTGTTAAAAATAATGAAAGGAATTGACTGGTTAGATAATGAGCTGTACTAGACTCTTCCTTCTACTAAAGGAATCCAGAACAAGGGGACACAAGAAAATTGGAACTAAATTAAAAGTGACTCCAGAAACAATTTCTCCACACAAAGTAAACTGAAAATATGTAATGCATATCCCCGAAGGCCCAAAAATGCAACATCATTTAAAAAGGAGACATACTTGAGGGAAGATAGGCATTTGATTTATGGGTATCAACAGAAATGGTGAAACGATAAAAGGATTAAGATTAAAATGATGCAGCTGCCAGGGCTGGTGGAGTAGGCTCAATGGGCCAAATGATTGCATGGTATTTTTTTATGTTCCATTCATTCTATGTATAAATAATTCCAACTCTTAAACACTCCCTTGGAAATAATTAAGTGAAATTAGCAATAACAATAGTTAGTGACAATTTGATTCTGATCAATTGTAGAAAGAAGTACCAGAGGAAAATTATAAGTAGATATACTTCTAGAGCGGCCAGAATGAAATGGCAGTCACTTGAACGTAGAGTTACTGAAATCATCATGCAGAGGATGACTATTGCTAACATGGAAGCTGACATGAATCGACTTCTCAAGGTAAGAATGATCTCTCTTTCCCTGTCTTCTTTCACCTCCCCCCAACTTGAAAACTGGAAATGGAAGTATCTGTTTTTTCAGTAAATATTATCTGGTTAGGTTAAATGATGCTTTCATTTTCCTTTTAGACAATAGGATAATGTGTACTTTTTCATGCTAGATTTTCTATTTCTATTTAGCTCCACTTTTTTTTTTAAGGTAACACTGTAATCTGTAAAAATTGATCATGGTTAACTATTACCAAACTTAGTACATGTTGCTTTCAGAAATCACTCTTGGAAGGATGGGTATTAATTGTCGCATGAAAGCAACTGGTGTGACATGTCATCAAAAAAGTCAGGTTTATGAAATTAAAACAAACTCTGATCACCTGTTCTACCACCTTTTTATATTTTAATAATTGTAAAGAACTGATCATCTTGCCAGCTATTTTTAATAATTAAAATTACATTGGTAATTTGAGGCTGGTAAGCAGTTTTCCTTGTCTGTGTTGAATACCTGATTTGAAGATGCAAAAAGCACGTAAGATGTATACAGTGTGAAGAGGCACTGAAAATGTGGCTTCTGTTAGCATTGCTATAAGAACAGTGCAGTTTTTTTTACTGTACTGCAACTGTGCCAATACATGTCTTAATTTTTCTTAAACTCTTTCCTTGTCCCGGCCAATGTTTATCCCTAAATCAACATAACAAAAACAGATTATCTGGTCATCATCACATTGCTGTTTGTGGGAGTTTGCTGTGTGCAAGTTGGCTGCTGCGTTTCCCACATTACAACAGTGACTACACTCCAAAAGTACTTCATTGGCTGTAAAGTGCTTTGAGATATCAGCTGGTTGTGAAAGGCGCTATATAAATGCAAGTCTTTCTGTACCAAGCATGCTTAATTTACTTTTGCTTGTTCTCTTACTCACTTTGTCTTTTTCCTTCCCTCTGTCCTCTTATTCTGTTGACATTTTTGATGAGACGGCTTTGGTGGTGCTTTGAATTTCTCCATTAGCAGCAGCTTTAAAACAAAATTACTGCAAAGCCAGGGTTTGCAAGCAGCTAATCAGAATTCTCAGTAAACGCTTACATTGAAATCAGTCGGAACAATATGTACTATATTTTTGAGAACGTAGTTGATTCCCTCACCTCCAAATGGTTACCTGTTTCATTCTGTTTATATTATAGCAACGTGAAGATCTGACAAAAAGACGCGAGAAGCTGAATAGACGAAGAGAAAAATTTGTGCAGGAGTGTGTAGATGATAAAACAATCCATAGCATTAATGAGGAAACGGAGTCTTTGAGTGCAAATATTGATTATATTAATGACAGCATTTCAGAATGCCAGGCTAATATCATGCAGATGGAGGAAGCAAAGGCAAGTCAATTTTGTAATTATTTCTTTCTGTTGTATTTATCGGCAAAATAAAAGTCCCTAAGCATCCATATATAAATCTAACAACCAGATAGCTGAATGAATTGCATTGTCTCATTCTTCCATGCCAACATATAGATAGCAAATAGGATGTTCCATCACATTCCTCTTCAGAGACTCGATGGGAATCCTTGGGTCCGACCTATCGTCATACTGTATAATGTTCTGGGTGCACTTAACTGACCAGTATGAAGGTGATAGTAATGTTTCCACAGGATCAGTCTCAAATTGAGCCTTGGAGGACTGACATTTGGAGAAGGGCAGAGTTACTGGAGGCTGTTGGTGGATAAATTTGTCATTCTTGTAAACCAAAAAGCTGGGATTCTAAAATTAGTGTGTTTGATAGAACTAGTACGGATTCATTGAGTGCAAAATAAAGAATGCTGCTCATGATGCAGTGAATGTACATCAGTTACTTTTTGGGAGGACTCATGGACCATATAGGGTAGCTGTGTTCTGCAATGTCGTCCTGTCTCTTCTCTTCCCGCCCCCTCCCCCACGCCACCATCTTTTCTCCTGGAAGTCTAAGGGGTGCAGACTCTGGTGCACAACTGCTTTAGCCACCCTGTGTCCGATAACCACGAGCTTTTCTCCATAACCAAAAGACTTCTTTAAAAACCTCTTCCCTACCCCATTCACTCCCACCTCCAAGTGTGAAAGCTCATGAATTTTGTCACTAAAATTGAGACCATTTGTTCAGTTGCGCATTCTGGTTGCCACCAGCCCTGAACTTGCATGTTTCCTTAATTTCTCTCCTATCTCCTTTCTTGCCCTCTAAGTTCATCTTGTCCATGACACTGACCTCATGCTCCCCTGACTCTCTTCCCACTAAACTGCTGACTGCAGAACTTCCCTTCCTAGCCCACATGGTAGCTGATAATGTAAATGATTCACATTAGTTACAGTCCCCCTCCCTGTCAAAACTGCCATTATCACGGCCCACCTTTGACACCTCTGTTCTTGTAAACTATTGTCCCATCTCTAATCTATCTTCCGCTCATGTTCTAGAGTATGTTGTTGCCTCCCAAATCCGTGCCCATCTTTCCTGCAACTCCATCTTTGAACCTTTCCTTAGGGTTTCTGCCCCTGCTAGAACACTGAAATGGCCCTAACCAAAGTCACACATGACTAAAAATGATGCATTATTACCCCATGTCGTCCTCGACGACTTTGCAGTCTTTGACGTGATTGACTACGCCATCCTTCTCCTCTGCCTCTTCAACGCACCTCTTGTCCAGCTCAGAGGGGTTACCTTGTTTTGTTCTGCTCTTGCTTAATGGATTATAACCAGAACTTTTTCAGCAATTATTTATTTTCCTGCCCCAGCACCATTACTTCCAGTGTCCTCCAAAGATCTATTGTTGCCTCCCTCCCTCCCCTTCCATCTACATGTTGTCCTTTGGCCATCCCTGCTGCAGACATTGAGTCAGCATCCACATATACGCTGATGACACTCCAGCTCTACCCCTCCACCACATCTCTTAAACCCTGCACTGCTTCTGTATTCAGACTGGTTGTTCACCATCCAGTCTTGGATGAGCCAGAGTTTCCTTCAGTTAACCAATGGGAACTGAAGCCTGAGGGGCTGAAATTGCCCTTTTTTTTTTTAAAGCCCCTTTAGTGTCTCCGGTCTAATGATTTATCGCCCAGGAGTCAGGCGGCGGAAGCGACCTGCCCGGAATTGCCCCAGGGATGCCCTAGGTGAAAACAGGTTTGCGCGGTGCCCCATATTTTTCGCAACTGGCTGGGAAGCACATGGCGATAATGTCCCCGCGAGATTGGCGTGGGACGATGCTAATGACACCTTCGCGGGACGCTGGGGTGCACCGGCCGTTTTTAAAGGGGAGGACCTTGCGCCATGGCCGCCATCTCTCTTTTGTCGGCTGTCTTTGCAGGTGGCCAGACAATGGCGGCCGCTGGTTCGGCCGTGCTGCTAACATGCAGCTTGGCACCCCCTCTTGGATGCCGGGCCAGTGGCCCAGCCGAAACCCTCCCTGGTGGTTTCAAGAAAGTGGCTGCAGAATTCACAGCGGCCCTTCCCTTTAAAGGAAGGGGAGGGACGTTGTGACAGGGTGGCGTTGAACCTTGCACCCCGCTTCCGCCGTGCTACTGCCCGATGGAGGCGGCCCATCTCCGGGCGCTAAATATTCATTTAATTCAAATTGTGCGCCCCAAACGGGGTGCAGGGCAATTTCGCCCCCACTGTCTTCAGCATCCACCACAAACTCCATACCCTCTCTGCTGATTTTATTTCCCTCTTTGGCCACGGTCTCAGAGGAGAACAGACTGTTCATAACTTCTGTATCCTATTTGAACTGCCGCTGAGTTTTCCACCTTAAATCCTCCTTCATATACGACATACTTCCACATCTAACGATGTCTGCTTCTGCCCTTACCTCAGCCCATTTTCTGCTCAAACTCTCTGTCATCCTGTGTAATCTCCAAAGTTGACCATTCCAATACTCTCCTGGCTGGCCTCCCTTCTAACCCCCTCAAACCATACAATGACCCTACCCCTCCTGAGCACTCTGTTACTTCGACTGGCCTCTTGTGCATCGCCCCTCCCTATCATTGGCGATTGTGCCTTCAGCCACCTGGGCCCCAAGCTCTGGTATTCCCTTCTTGAACCTCTCCATTGCCCTCTCCTTTTAACATTCACCTCTTTGACCAAGTCCTTGGTCACCCCTTCTAATATATTCTCCTTTGATTCACCATTCATTTTTTCCTTGTCCCTCTGAAGCACCTTGGGACATTTTTGCTGCATTCAAGGCGCTATACAAATGCAGGTTATTATTCAAACAACACAAGGTACAGTGAGTCGGAATATTGGCACCCCAGGCTGTGCCGGCTAGTTTTTAATGACCCCTGCAATGGCGATGTTAGTTGATGCTGGTTAAGCTTCACCACAATATAAATTGCTGCTTCCACATGCTGAATCTGACTGTCGCAGGATGATACGCAATTTGATATTTGGTGCTAGCAGTCACTGGCTTCGGGTTAGGTTTTAGAAGATGATTTGCTGAATAATATTTGATGACCTGCAGATTTCTTGTTCGCAGTTTTTTCAATTCTTAACATTAGTGGCAATATAAGCAATCCACAGGTTCTAAAGTATTTGTGCAATAATGGAGCCTCATTGTAACCAAAGCACCGGGAACAATTAACCAAATCACTTGCTAATACCTTCAAAGTACAGTTGGATTAGAGCAGAAAGGAGGAAACAATTTCCACATCAGGAATGACCTTCAAGAATTTAAGTAAGAGCCCATCCATCCTAAATTGTGGCAAAAAGAGATCTTCCAGATCCTGGTTCTCAATCTCCTTTCTCTGAACTCTGTCTGCTCTGGTGGCAAAATATTTTAAGTGATGTTCATTTTATAGGCAATTGTTGCGTTAGTTTGCAAGCACGCAGTGGCAATATTCTCCTGTAACTGGAAGGGTCCTTGGCATGTTTACCCAGTTTACAAATTTATTGAAGCAAATCTTATAATGTTTTTAACAACTTGTGAAAGCATTTTTCTGCTGATCTAGTTGAAACACCCTTGTTTTGTAGATAACGTGGTATTGTTCATGGGTAATCCAGGTGGTGGAGTGTTGTTTATTGCAGTCATACTATTGGCCTAACTGGGATTGGTTGAAAATAAACCCTATGCTCAATATTCCCATGATTCTACTTTCTCTCATTCACTCAGCCTTTTTCCTTGCCCTCCCCCTTTGCCCCGTCTCTCTCCCACATGGATGCGCACCTTTCTCTCTCCCCTCCCCCCACTTTCACCGTGCTATTGTCAAATTAGGGAGAAAACTGTTGGCAATAAAATTGAGCAGAACAGCATGCAATGTAAATTATTTAAGCGTAATTTTTCGCATTAAATAGCGATCATTATTGTATCAAGAGTTTTACAGAAATGTTGAACATAAGTATTCTTCACTGAACACGGTTCCTTTCTTTGGTTCACAACAACACGTTTCGAGTAAGCACGAAACTTTGTAGTGGAGTATGGAACAAACTTTATTGCTATACAGTAAAAGTGATCAGTCTTAACTGCATAAGAGAATGACTTTACCGATTTCTGTATCTTTCGAGTATACTCTGACAAACTGTTGAAAACCATGATGCACCATATTTTGACTACATCAAAGGAAAATATCAAAATGACACATCTATTTCCCAAATTCTCTGGAAACAGACTATCTATGTAAACAGTTTGCAATTGTTTACCTCCGAACTATTTTCTTTAAATGAGACTCCCTGGTATAACATTTTCTCGCACCTTTGACTACTTGTTATCTGTATCAATGGAAACCTACTTCCCAGGTTTATTGCCTTAAAACTAAACATTAACCATTCATGGGTGAAGTCATTGCTCACAATGATTCCCTTACACAAGCATTTACATTTCAGAAAACAAACAGTGTCTTCTCATCACAATACTTCAATGTCACCCTGTTTATATCTTGGAAAGCCTGACAATGCATTCCTTTTACGACACTTTCAGGAAAACCTGTTGCTTTAAGATATAAAGTAGTTTGACTGTTAAGCTTTTAACTTTCACAATGTCCAACAAACACTGCAAAAACTTAAATTGTTTTAAATTTCTTCTCATTTGCAGGAGGAGGGGGGCACAGTGGATGTTTCAGCAGTGATCACTTCCTGCTCTTTGACAGAAGCTCGTTACATGTTGGATCATTTCCTCACTATGGTTATTAATAAGGTAAATTTGTGAGCAAAACTCAAGAATTAAATATTCTCGTCAATCAACCTCCACGTACAAATGAATACTTCATCAAATAGAGGAAAATGATGTGGTCAATATGTACAAGCTCATTTGAGGCACTCCAGAGCATCACTGCAAGGTGAAATCTTTGTTTCAGTATTGAAGTTCTTCAAGTTGGCCCAAAGTTGCAGGTCCAGGTTTTGGTACAACTATACCATAACCTCTTTGTGTTGAATGAGGCAGGAAGTTACTATAGGTAGTCTCCAGACAGCATTGGTTGGGAAGAGGTCCCATGTATAACAGCATGGTGTTCTAAAGGATATACTGTATAGACATTCAGTTTGATGTTTTGTGATTTGTTCTCGATGTACGTACATTTCTCATCTCTCGCGTACTTTCACCACCGCTTGCCCCCCCCCCATTCGCGCTCCTCCTCCCCAAGCACTTCTTGCCTCCGCCCTGCTCTTCCCCAACCCCGTCGCTTGCTTTTCTCCACCCACCCCACCCCACCACTGTTCTCCTCCCCCTCCCCCCTCGTCGCTTTCCCTTCTCAGTTTTTGGGGTCAATTATTTAAGATTTTATGCATTTTGGTCCCATTAACTTAGAGCTATACAGAATCAGATGGCTGAAGAAATAACATAGTTGCTCAAAATATATGTTTTTTAAATTGAGCAATTTTCAATTTTGTTCACTTGCTTTTTTGTGATTGCTAGCTTTGGGGAGAATATGTGTATTATTTGATTTTGTATAGTTACTGGGTTATAATTGGTATCATTTCCATCCAGTCTATATTGGAGCAAATTAAGATGGTTACAGAATGGCTGTTCAAGACAGGCAGAAAATAGTGGCTGACGCAATGAATACATTTTAATGTGCAACCTTACATACCTTAGTATGTGACTTGCATATTTAATATGTGGTGCATGTTAGGTGCACATCTTTTAACTACATAGATTTCCGGCACTCTGACTGAATAGTAGATTTCAAATTTGTATTGCTTCTGTGCAAGGTTTGACTTGCAGGTACTGCTGTAGGAAATGAATTTTCCAGGCTGATCACAGCATTTTGGCATCCAGAATAAAAAGTATGTTGAGCACCACTGCATTTTATGGAACTCCTTACTAACAGGCTTGTAATTGACATTAGTTTAGTTGTTTTAAATACTCTTAAGCCTGGAATGCTGGAACTTTTTGGCGTTGTGGGAATTCCAAAAATAAAATTAATATTGCATATTTTTTCATAACTAGAGGAGCACTTGTGGTGAAGCTAGTTCTGCTTATACTTTGCTTGTAGGTGAAGAATTGATATGAACGTGGAGTAGGTAATAAGTTTTGATGTTGGTCTTGATGGTTCTATGCAATTTCCATGAAGGCAGAGTAAAGCTTAAAGTATACATATTTTGATTCTGAAATCATTAAATCAAACTTGACCGTGATTTGGATATTTTTGTTTCTTTAACTGCAATACTTTGCATTGTTTAAGAAAATGCCTCAAAGAAAAAATAATGTATCTGGTCTTAGGGTCTCCAAGCTGCTCAGAAGGAATCTCAAATTAAGGTTCTAGAAGGTCGAGTAAAGCAAATAGAAATTAACAGTTCTACTCAAAACCAACTGCTGTTCCACATGTTGAAAGAGAAGGCTGAATTTAATCCAGAGCTGGAAGCTTTACTTGGAAATGCTTTGCAAGGTAATTGTATGACCCTTATGTTCGCAGGTGGCATGCATATTTTGTTTTCAGTGCATGATGTAATTTAGATTTGTTATACATGCTCATTTGCTGGCATTTTGATTTAATGCTGTTTGGATTGAATTTGTTGAATATTATTGTTCTCATTTTGCTCTAAATGGAAAAATGCAGTGGAAAAATTGGTCTTGAAAAATTAGTGGAAAAATAACTTGTGCAAATATTTATAAACCAAATTTAATTGGTGACTTAACCTAATCTTTTCAGGTACAATATACATCACTGGTGCACTAATGCAACACATTGGCATTTATTCAACAGAGTAAAGTTAAAAGTACTTATAACTTTTCCATCAAATTGGGAAAGTGACTTTCTCTCGTTTCCGTTCCAAAATTGGGTATATCAATATGCTGTTGCCTTAAAGCTAATGGCTTCCAGCAAAGCAAGATCTTGAACTTAGCCAGGCCATCTGGAGAACACTAGAGATGAGTAGTTGTTTTACAGCAGGCATAGGAAAATGAAAAACTGGAAAACCACAAAACACCTGTGTGACTTGCAGGTAGGTATATGGCAGAATTGACACAGCTGGGAGTGGGTGCCTGACTGCTGCCTTAATTTGAGGGGTGTGAAGCAGAAGATATTTTTAAGTGTATATGTGTGTATATATAAAAAAAGCATATTATTGCCTTTTATTTTGCAAGATTAAACCTCCAGAGGACCAAATTACAATTATCCCATATTAAATCTGATATTCTAATTTTTATTTATTGCAAAATTTCTGAAAATTATGTGTAACCTGGATGTTGGCTATCTAGAGTTTGGTCCTGCAAAGTCTCTTGATCTTGATATGCTTCCTTTAACAGGACACTGCTGATGACCATTTTCCCAGATTATAGTAATTACAAATCAAACATTTTAGAAAACTTTCATCAAGCTTAATGTGCAGTTTCTTTATAGTACACTCTTTTCCTCAAGAATTAGGTTGGTCCAGTTTGACTGGTTTATCTCTAATCACAAAATTGTCATCCCAGGAATTCAGAACCACTTAGTTTTGTTGTATGTTACAAATGACAATCTTGCTGTTGTCAGAATTCATTAATCTTTTAGAAATTCGTATGCTGGAAAACCATCGTTTATAAACACTTCATTTGTCACTAAACTCAAAATATTTAATGCTGCAAGCTATATCGATATAACCCTATATTCTGAAAAAAGTTTGTGTGTTTTTAAAGTGATCCCCATTCCTGCTTATGGGAGTTCCGTACAAACGGAAACCCCATAAGTATGAATGGGGATCCCTTTTATCGGTTGGGCAAGCCCACATGATCCCAGAGGCGCTTCTGAACCGCCTGTGCCCCTTGGATACGTGGGCCTCAAACTGCGGGTACCCAGAGAGGCCCAGGATTGAATCTCCTGGACCACCAGGTTAATTTGTAGATTTCTTGCAGCTCGGAGGCATCCGCCCGCGGGAGCCTCCGACCACAATTTTGGTCCAATGTCTCTATCATTCCCTGTGCAAAAGCATCGAGGTTTGATTCTGACACACGCAACCTTATTTTTTGGTATCTGCTTCTTTAGCTCTGCAATATGCCACAGAGTAAGATGCGTCTCTGAAACATTTGTTTCTAAATTAGAAATGAAAGCTTCTCTCCATCTTCATCTCTCAGGGTTGTAAAAAGATCATGGAGGGAAAATGGTAGGTTATAGTTTTAGTGCACTCTGGCTGACTCATCCTTATTTCTTACAACTTAGCAGTACATTCTCTTCTGCTCAAAGAATGTAATTTTTCCCCAAACAGTGGAAGTTATTCATCCTGATTCAAATCGCATGTCTGAATCTTGGACGGTCCACAATAATATAGGGTTATCACAATTAATGTGCATCATTTCATCCTTCAGAAAGGCTTCCACTAAACTACCATATATTAGTGAAGCAGAACCCAGTGCTTCCAATTTCTAAATTTGACCCCAAATTGGGGGGGAGGAAATAATCAATACCGAGGAGGGCCGCAACAAATGACAGGAGGACAGTCATAAGCTTACAGAATGGGCATATAATTGGCAAATGAAGCTCAACACAGATAAATGTGAAGTAATACATTTTGGTAGGAGGCATAGGGAGGTCACATTACTTGGTACAAGTCTAGGTGTGGAAGAGGAACAAAAGTTGCAACTTAAAAACCAAACCAAGCACTGCGGTTTATTTCTAAAGGTTATAGAATTGAAAAGTAGTGAAGTTAAGCTAAACCTGTATCAAACGTTGGTTAGACCACACTTGGGGCCGGATTTTTGACAGGTTTGCAACCGGGTTTTCGCCACGATTTGATGCGGCGAAAACTCTGCCGCAAAGCCCGGGCGGCGCTTCCAAGTACCGCCGGGAGAGGTGCGCCGACGTGCAACGATGCCGATTGCGTTTGTGATCGACTTTCGGCACTCTCCCAAACCGTACGCCGCGCCCAGAATAACAACAGATCAAACCTGTCTGCGCAGCACTGCCAGCAGCGGTAAGTACGAAAACTTGCAGAAAAGGTAAGTTAAAGTTTTTATATTTACATTTTTTTGCAGTGATTAGATAGTTAAGGGTCTTGTAAATGTTTTTTGGGGGGGGGAGGGGGGGGGAGTTCTCATTCCCCCTCCCCCTCCCCCCCAACCCAAGGCCCCTCTCGCAGCGCAAACGACCCTGGACTTAAGTTGGCGAAACTCACGTTTTGTGCCATGAATGCTTGTGCAACGCCTCCCTTACCGATGGTGCAGACATAAAGGCCGAAAATTCAGCCTAAAAATGATGACACAGTGATGATGCTAAGTTTCACACCGCTACCGTTTTCGCCGAAAAACCCCGAAAGCCGAAAATCAGGCCCTAATTAGAGTACTGCATACAGCTCTGGCCGCCATATTATAAAAAGGATATGGAGGCACTAGAGGGTGCAGAGAAGATTCACAAGGAATGTGAGGATATACATATCAGGAAAGGATGAACGGGCTGGGTCTTTTTTCTCATGAAAAAAGGCCGAGGTGTGACCTAATAGAGGTCTTTAAAATTATGAAAGATTTTGATCGAGTTGATAGAGACAATGGGCTCGACTTTCCATCGGGTTCGCCCCGCTACTGCCCATTTAACCGCTAAGATTTAGTCTAACGCCCAATTATCGTCCATTTATTGCCAGCGCTAGTTTCGGCATAAAGTTAACACCAAGAATTAGCTGAACCGCCCGCCCATATTTTTTTTAAAATTGACGTCAGCAATCGTCAGATTTAAAATTGACGTCAGAAGAATTGTTTATAATGGAAACTAGCGTCCAGCAACCACCCAGAATATCGCTGAGCATTATTTTCAGTATCTCGCCCAAAAGATCGCTCGCCTAAAAGATCGCTCAAAAATAAAAAGCTGCACTCACCTGACCTTAACCCAGCGGTATGGATGCCATTTTGTAATTCTGAGGACTTTTCATAAAAGGCTGCTTCAAGTTCATGGGAGCTTTGAAGTAATTCGTGAGTGCTTTGAAGGTGGTTTTAAAATCTCTTGACCACCATCTATCATATTGTGGAGACTTTGCATTTTTTATTGAGTTTTTAAGAGGACAATTTAATAATTCTGAATACATATAAATAGGGCATTGAGTAATGGGCCCTGTAATTTCTCAGTCAGTATTGATCGACTACTCACATGCTGCAGACTAGAGATGGGAGAAGGTATATTGAAGAGCATTACATGCCCAAAGAGGTGGCCGACTGCTGAGGAGGAGGAGGAGGAGGAGACCTTACACCCGACACACTTACAGGGATAAGCGGTCATACCTGAACTTGTCCGAAAACACGTGCCTTAAGAGGCTGCGCTTCTGAAAGGAGGTCATCAGTGAGATATGCCAGCTCATTAAGGGAGATCTGCAGCCTAACAGTACCATCAGGACCACACTGCCCGTTGAGGTCAAGGTTACTGCAGCACTTTCCTTCTATGCATTGGGTTGCTTTCAGGCCTCAGCTGGTGATATTTGCGGTATCTCTCAAGCCGCCACACATTGCTGCATTCAACCATGCCCCCACCCCACCCTGGATTGCAGGAAAAGCCTTGTGGTAGTTATGCAGCTGTAAGATTGTTGCGTTAGCAGCTCATAAATGAACGCTTTGCGTTACGTTGGTGACAGTTACAGTTGTGTTACGTTTGATCTTTGCCTTTCCTGGCCTGGCCTTGCCAGGTTTGCAAACTTTGTATATGCTTAATGTTTCTGCTATTTGAAGACACTGCACAACAATGTTAAGTTAAATGTAAAAATTTTAATGTTACAAAAATGTTAAACACATTTTTTTTAAAACATACATCATTAAAAGTTAACACCCATGTACCTCCCGCTCCAACAGTGAAAATTTTATAAATAACAAAAAACAACAGTAACAACAACATACTTTTTTAAAAAAAAACATTAAAAATAGAACGAACACCCACCCACCCAACATTCAAAATTTTTTCAACAACAACAATTAGAATAATCGAATAATCTCTACCTTCCCTACCTGGGCCACGCTTCTCCTTTCCTTTTACCCCCCCCCCCCTCCCTTTTCCCCCAGCGCAACTCCAAGCTGCAGGGCACCTCAAGCGCTGCTGCTGGGTGGTGGTGGGGGGGGGCGACGGCAGATGAATAGATTGGGCTGACGATGGAGAGGACGTTTCCAGGGAAAATCCCCGAGTCAGAAGCAAGAGCTTCCTCCTGACCCGCGTATGTTGGCAATGGCGGTATGGTACCTTGGGGTGCAGTGCCATATTCCGGGGCCACTGCCTTCCCTCTGGCATCCATAGACTCTACTATCCTCTCCATCACCGCTACCATCTGTGACATCTCCTGCGAGACGATCGCGGTTGGAGCGGCAACGTGGCCAGTTAGCCTGCCAATTTCCTGGAGGAGCTCTCGACCTATGTCGACGCTCGTCCTGGACAGATTCACCATGTCCATACTCAAATCTGCCGGTCTTGGAGCAGATCGACCTCGCCGAATCAACCTCCGTGGGGTCAGCGCAGGCATGGAACCACTCGGGGTGCCCTGCTGTAAGGTGCTTGGCCCCGCTACCTCCTTGGTTGAAGAGGACGTGGCCGCAGGAACACAAGATAAGTGGGATGCAGGCTTCTCCTCCACCTTCTCACTATCCTCGGTGGATAGAAGGACCTGCAGAAGCACAGACGAGGCTCTTGCCTCCTCGCCTCCGGAAACAACAATGTGACCACGACCACGGGAACCTGGGGATCCTGTGAAGGCTGACTAGCCTGGGGAACCTGGAAAGCCTGTGAGGCCTGATGACCTCAAACATAAATGGGGTTAGTAGAAGAGAAGGGGATGCTAGGGTCACATGAGAATGCTTACGCGACAGGCATATGCACGAGGAGCAACACTACTGCTATAAATAGACTGACAGACATCACATATAATTAATATCATAGTACTGAATCTGCATTGCATTACAATGACATTTCATGATCCCATCATTAATTACATAACATTACATCAATTATATTATAAGGAAATGACAAATTACTTTTAAATCGCCAATGGTTTATACGTTACTCACGTGGCGCAGGAACGGGTTCAGCACCACCACGGGTGGCCGACCAGTTGTGGACCCCCACCAAGGCCAACGCCTTCCAGGTCGGTCAGCGGGGTGAGATCTCCTGGTCCACCACCCGTGCGCCGCTGCTCAGCGGGATTTTTCGAAAGCTTCTTCTGCAAAGGTGACAAGAACATGGCATGGCATAAGATCATTGCCTCGGTACTACTACAGATATCAGATTACTGACAGATTTATTATTATCACTAATACACAATACACAACACACAGACAATCCACAATTAGTCATCCCATGCTAATCATCGTCAAAGTTAACGTTATGCTAATACGCTTCGCATGCAATTAAATGCAAGGTTATATCTACCATCTGAGAATAACTTGAATAAGATCGAGATTAGGATTAAACGCATGACACCAAGATTACCAGCCTAACTACAATCCATCAGATCTATATTTAAATTAATCATTACATCATAAATAAATAAATTTAATACTTATTCTGCCGGAACCAACGAGATCATTCCAGCACTTGCGGCACTGGTTCGGCTCTTTCACTTCGTGTGTTGTCGACGATACGACCTCCGCTATTTCTGACCATATTCGCTTGTTACACCAAGGGTAGTTTCCCACGACCACCCCAGGTCTGTTGGGGCCCATCGATTCTCCACCTTGGAGACAAGGGCAGCATTGGCTGCTTCGCTGAAGCTTTGCACGCCTTCGTCTGCCCATCTCGGCCACATCCTCCTCCGTCATTCACATTTACAACACCTCAATTAATTCTATATTCTCCATTTTTCAAATATCTCCACTAATACCAATAACACAACAGCAATCATTGCCACAAGCTTATCTCTCTCTCTCTCTCTCTCTCTCTCTCTCTCTCTCTCTCTCTCTCTCTCTCTCTCTCTCTCTCTCTCTCTCTCTCGCACATGTGCAGATGACCCCTGACCATCTGAAACGTGGGAAAAGACCATTGCTATGGAAGTCAGCCTTGCACGATGGAATAAATCACTAATGCCCATTTCACATCACTACGGCTAACGCCCAAATTAAAAAGTGGAAACTAGCGAGTTTTAAAATGGGCGATATTCCAGCGATCACACAAAAATGTATAATTGCTAACACCGGAAATACCGCCCACTTTTGGACGATCTGGACACCAATGCAAAGTCTAGCCCAATGTTTCCACTTGTGGGGAAGATCGTAACTAGAGGCCATCAATGCTAGATAGTCACCAAGAAATCCAATGGGGAATTCAGAAGAAACTTCTTTACCCAAAGAGTGGCGAGAATTTGGAACTCGCTACCACAGGGAGTAGTTAAGGCAAATAGTATAGATGCATTTCAAGGGAGGCTAGATAAGCATATGAGGGAGAAGGGAATAGAGCGCTATGCAAATAGATTTACATGAGGAAAGATGGGAGCAGGCTCGAGTGTAGCATAAATGCTGGCATGGACTGGTTGGGCCGAATGACCTGTTTCTGTGCCGTATATCCTATATAATCCTATCTAATCCTTATACAAATTACCATAAAATATTCAAGGTATTTGAATTTCAAGTTCAATTCAGTTAGAGTTTTGTTGCATCAGTACTTTTTTCTGTGACAGAACAACAGCAGATGCCAGAAAGCTGAAATAAAAACAGGAACTGCTTGAAAATGCTCAGCCGGTTGGGCAGCATCTGTGGCAAGAAAAAGGGAAACAGAGTTCATATTTCAGGTCGATGAACTTTCATCAGAACTGGATGTTAGAGATTTAACAATTTTTAAGCAAGTAAAGAGGAAGAGGGAGGCAGAAAAAGGGCAAAAAGGGAGGTCTGTGATAGGTTGGAGGGCAGGAATGATTAATTGACAAAAGGAATGATGGTGCAAGGCAAGATGGGGTGATAATGGGACAAATAAAGAAACAAAAGATGGGTCTAGAGGAGGAGTAACATCATAATAACATCTTGCCTTGTAGAATTTATTAAAAACTTAACCGCATGGTGGTGAGCCTTCATTCCAGCCTTGTGTTCCCGGGACCAGGGGCTGCTCATTGACTCCGCTGTGCGGTATGATGTGCTGAGAACCAAGGACAGGCGGTCGTGTGCTGCCTTTTCAGTGTTCGGGTTTGGAAACTGGGTGATGAGGGTGGAGACCAGCAATCTCATGAAACTTTATTGGGAAGTAATTTTTTAAAATAATAAATGATTGTGAAGGCGAGGCCATTCTGGGGCAAAGTATTTATTTGCATGTGTCTCTGTTCAGGGTGTGTTGTGCTTATGCGCATCCTTATAACCTGGATGTCTGTGATGTGCCATGAAAGGAGACTGAAGTATTAAAGGAGGCCTGCAGTCATCTGAATTGCTGTATCATCCTAATGTTACTGGGTGACCCCATTGCCCAGTTCCTGTGTTTTAATAATAACATGGGAGCAGGGTGTGGCCTCCAGTACTATAAACAGGCTGTTAAAAATATCATATGGGATCCTTTGCTTTATAAACACAGGCATAAGAGTACAAAAGCAAGGAAGTTATGGTAAATCTTTATAAATAATTGGCTTAAGCCTCAGTTGCGAGCATTGTGTCTAATTCTGGACACCACACTTTATGAAGGATTACCTTGGAGAGGGTGCAGAGAAGCTTTACTAGAATGGTACCAGGGTGAGGGACTTCAGTTATGTGGAGAGACTAGAGAAGCTGGGATTGTTCTCGAGAGCAGAGAATGTTAAGGGGAGATTTAATAGAGGTGTTCAAAATCATGAAGGGTTTTGATAAGCGTATGTAAGGATAAAATGTTTCCATAGGCAGGAGTGTCTGTAACCAGAGGAGACAGATTTAAGGTAATTGGCAAAAGAACCAAAGGTGAAATTAGGAGGGTTTTTTTATGCTCTGAAATGCAGTGCTTGAAGTGGTGGTGGAAGCTGATTCAATAGTAACTTTCAAAAAGGAATTGGATAGATAATTGAAAAGGAGTAATGTTTAGGGTGTATGAGGAAAGAGCAGGGGTGTGGGGCTAATTGGATATCTCTGTCTAAGAGCTGGTACAGGCAAGATGGGCCATATGGCCTCTTCCTCTGCTCTGTGATTTTAGAAGCTCTGGATAAGGTTGCTCCAATAGTGGAATCATGTTATCTGAGCCATATTGACTGAAAAATTCCAGATTAATTCCTGGCCACTGCAGTTTGTTGTTCTCAATCAGGGCAACAGGACAGGATTGGTGACAGTACCTCTTGGTTATGTTTGGGGAAAATTGGCCCAAGTTCCTGGTCTTGATCACTGTACAGCCAAAGTGTTTCTGGAGGTGCCAGATCAGACCTGGGCTTAAATGTAATTCTGCAAAAGCTGATTTTAGCATGTTCTAACATTTCTTAAGCTGCGTTAACCTTCTGGAGGTTGACTGGCCAATTAGAAACTTTACTGATACACTAGTCATCTATGCAAATGTTCACGGCTGTGTAACCGAGCACTGAAATAGCTTCCAAGCAGCGACCAAATTCTAGTTATATCTGTCCACTCTACCTTTATTTGCGGTCATTGGAAATAAAAGAAAATTACAATGTGGATGTGCATTAAGCAGCACTATTTATGCAGCATTGCCAACCCAACTGCCTCATAAATCTGGAGACAAACTCTTTTTTTAAAAATTCATGAGATTTGAGTTACTAACCCAACCCCTCGCTGACCTTTTCTCCTGGACAGGAAGCTTATTCCGCGACCTTTGCTCCCGAACAGAAGGCGCATTCGTCCACCACTAACCTATTACTGACACAAGAACATAAGAAATAGGAATAGGTGGATCGATGGCCCCGCTGTCACGTCACTTGTCGGCCAGCCTCGCTCTGCTTTTGACCATTAGTCTTTTCCAGAACATAACTTCCTCCAGCCCAACAACCCTCCCGAGATCTCTGCACTCCTCCAATTCGGGTCTCTTGCGCATTCCCGATTTTATTCAATCCACCTAAACTCGAATTCCTCCTCCTCCTCCTCCCTACCTCCCTGACTGAGCTTTTGGTCAACTAACTTAATATCTCCTTATGTGGCTTGGTGTCAAATTTTGTTTGATCGCTTTTGTAAAGCGCCTTGGGACATTTTACTACTTTAAAAATGATACATAAATGCAAATTGTTGCTGCTGTTATCGACTTCTGCTCAATGATTTCCTAAGCTGGGTGGCAGTGTGAGCTGTGAGGAGGACGCTAAGAGGCTGCAGGGTGACTTGGACAGGTAAGGTGAGTGGGCAAATGCATGACAGATGCAGTATAATGTAGATAAATGTGAGGTTATCCATGTTGGTGGCAAAAGCAGGAAGGTAGAATATTATCTGAATGGTGACAGATTAGGAAAAGGGGAGGTACAACGAGACCTGGGTGTCATGGTACATCAGTCATTGAAAGTTGGCATGCAGGTACAGCAGGTGGTGAAGGCAAATGGCATGTTGGCCTTCATAGTGAGAGGCTTTGAGTATAGGAGCAGGGAGGTCTTACTGAGTTGTATAGGGCCTTGGTGAGGCCACACCTTGAATATTGTGTAAAGTTTTGGTTTCCTAATCTGAGGCAGGACATTCTTGCTATCGAGGGAGTGCAGCGAAGGTTCACCAGACTGATTCCCGGGATAGCAGGACTGACATGAAGAAAGATTGGATCGACTAGGCTTATAGTCACTGGAATTTAGAAGAATGAGAGGGGATCTCTTAGAAACATAACATTCTGATGGGATTGGACAGGTTAGATGCAGGAAGAATGTTCCCGATGTTGGGGAAGTCCAGAACCAGGGGTCACAGTCTAAGGATAAGGGGTAAGCCATTTAGGACCGAGATGAGGAGAAATTTCTTCACTCAGAAATTGTGAACCTATGGAATTCTCTACCACAGAAAGTTGTTGAGGCCAGTTCGTTAGATATATTCAAAAGGAGTTAGATGTTGCCCTTACGGCTAAAGGAATCAAGGAGTACAGAGAGAAAGCAGGACTGGGGTACTGAAGTTGCATGGTCAGCCATGATAATATTGAATGGTGGTGCAGACTCGAAGGGTCAAATGGCTTGCTCATGCACCTATTTTCTATGTTTCCTTCTTTGAGATATTACCTGGAAGCCTGTGTTCAACACTATAATGTACAAGTAATTAAACCATAACAGACCAGGAAAGATTGAAATCAGGTGTTACATAGAAACATAGAAAATAGGTGCAGGAGTAGGCCATTCGGCCCTTCTAGCCTGCACCGCCATTCAATGAGTTCATGGCTGAACATTCAACTTCAGTACCCCATTCCTGCTTTCTCGCCATACCCCTTGATCCCCCTAGTAGTAAGGACCTCATCTAACTCCTTTTTGAATATATTTAGTGAATTGGCCTCAACAACTTTCTGTGGTAGAGAATTCCACAGGTTCACCACTCTCTGGGTGAAGAAGTTACTCCGCATCTCGGTCCTAAATGGCTTACCCCTTATCCTTAGACTGTGACCTCTGGTTCTGGACTTCCCCAACATTGGGAACATTCTTCCTGCATCTAACCTGTCTAACCCCGTCAGAATTTTAAATGTTTCTATGAGGTCCCCTCTCATTCTTCTGAACTCCAGTGAATACAAGCCCAGTTGATCCAGTCTTTCTTGATAGGTCAGTCCCGCCATCCCGGGAATCAGTCTGGTGAACCTTCGCTGCACTCCCTCAATAGCAAGAATGTCCTTCCTCAGGTTAGGAGACCAAAACTGTACACAATACTCCAGGTGTGGCCTCACCAATGCCCTGTACAACTGTAGCAACACCTCCCTGCCCCTGTACTCAAATCCCCTTGCTATGAAGGCCAACATGCCATTTGCTTTCTTAACCGCCTGCTGCACCTGCATGCCAACCTTCAATGACTGATGTACCATGACACCCAGGTCTCTTTGCACCTCCCCTTTTCCTAATCTGTCACCATTCAGATAATAGTCTGTCTCTCTGTTTTTACCACCAAAGTGGATAACCTCACATTTATCCACATTATACTTCATCTGCCATGCATTTGCCCACTCACCTAACCTATCCAAGTCGCTCTGCAGCCTCACAGCATCCTCCTCGCAGCTCACACTGCCACCCAACTTAGTGTCATCTGCAAATTTGGAGATACTACATTTAATCCCCTCATCTAAATCATTAATGTACAGTGTAAACAGCTGGGGCCCCAGCACAGAACCTTGCGGTACCCCACTAGTCACTGCCTGCCATTCTGAAAAGTACCCATTTACTCCTACTCTTTGCTTCCTGTCTGACAACCAGTTCTCAATCCATGTCAGTACACTACCCCCAATCCCATGTGCTCTAACTTTGCACATCAATCTCGTGTGGGACCTTGTCGAACGCCTTCTGAAAGTCCAAATATACCACATCAACTGGTTCTCCCTTATCCACTCTACTGGAAACATCCTCAAAAAATTCCAGAAGATTTGTCAAGCATGATTTCCCTTTCACAAATCCATGCTGACTTGGACCTATCATGTCACCTCTTTCCAAATGCACTGCTATGACATCCTTAATAATTGATTCCATCATTTTACCCACTACCGATGTCAGGCTGACCGGTCTATAATTCCCTGTTTTCTCTCTTCCCTCCTTTTTTAAAAAGTGGGGTTACATTGGCTACCCTCCACTCCATAGGAACTGATCCAGAGTCAATGGAATGTTGGAAAATGACTGTCAATGCATCCACTATTTCCAAGGCCACCTCCTTAAGTACTCTGGGATGCAGTCCATCAGGCCCTGGGGATTTATCGGCCTTCAATCCCATCAATTTCCCCAACACAATTTCCCGGCTAATAAGGATTTCCCTCAGTTCCTCCTCCTTACTAGACCCCCCGACCCCTTTTATAACCGGAAGGTTGTTCGTGTCCTCCTTCGTGAATACCGAACCAAAGTACTTGTTCAATTGGTCCGCCATTTCTTTGTTCCCCGTTATGACTTCCCCTGATTCTGACTGCAGGGGACCTACGTTTGTCTTTACTAACCTTTTTCTCTTTACATATCTATAGAAACTTTTGCAATCCGTCTTAATGTTCCCTGCAAGCTTCTTCTCTTACTCCATTTTCCCTGCCCTAATCAAACCCTTTGTCCTCCTCTGCTGAGTTCTAAATTTCTCCCAGTCCCCAGGTTCGCTGCTATTTCTGGCCAATTTGTATGCCACTTCCTTGGCTTTAATACTATCCCTGATTTCCCTTGATAGCCACGGTTGAGCCACCTTCCCTTTTTTATTTTTATGCCAGACAGGAATGTACAATTGTTGTAGTTCATCCATGCGGTCTCTAAATGTCTGCCATTGCCCATCCACAGTCAACCCCTTGAGTATCATTCGCCAATCAATCCCAGCCAATTCACGCCTCATACCTTCAAAGTTAGCCTTCTTTAAGTTCTGGACCATGGTCTCTGAATTAACTGTTTTAACTGTGTTAAAATGGCTCTTCATTTATTGGAACATTGTGCTACCACCCAAAGCAAACAAAATATAAACCCTTATAGCAGCAATGGCTACAATGCAACTGCATATGTAGCATTTTGCACAGTTGCATTAGCAAGTTCGACGCATTCTTTAGTTAAACTTCACTCTTAAGTTTCAGCATCTTGAATGGGCTACTTACCTAGCAGTGATAGCTAAAATCTGCAAAGGCCTCGCACAATGCCACATTTATCTGGGAATGGCCGGACACTGAAGCCATCAGCCAATACTGACTTGCTAGAAGGCAGATGCTTGTCAGCTTTGAAAGGGCATCAAGAAGACTGCTGTTAATGACCAAACTAATAGGCCAATAGGCTGGTATCTTAAGTTTAAGGCAAATATGGTAGCCAACAGAAGATGTATTCTAGTTACTATGCGCAATGACGCTGTAAATGCCATCATAAAGATTTCCTCTAGTGAGCATTTTGGCAAAATTGCAAATGCAAAACAACTTGTTTGTGAATGATGTGTTTTTTTTTCCTCACTGCGGGGAGAGCTGGTGGGGGCGGTGTTAAAGTTTCTTAGCTGGTCTTCTGTGGGATCCTGAGATGCGAGAGGACGCGTCACTATGTAACTCTTGGCTACAATAAATCGAACGTGAAAATGTAGCAAAAGCAAAAAAAAAAGGCAGAAGAAAACCTCCGACAGGAGCTATGCTGAAGCACATGATCGCAAACGTCAGCAACACTGTTTGCTTACAATACAAGAAACTTCTTTCAACAACTTTTTTGTCTGAGAATTTTTGATTGTTTTTCTCTCTGTCACGAAGTTGTTGTGAAACGAACTGATCTGATGAACCTGGTTCTGAGGTGGGATCTGTGTTTCTCTCCCTCTTGAGTGAACAGTCCTTAATATAGGATGTGGATGCATTGTTTGTAATTTACCAAAATTCCCTGGATTCTGGGAAGGTCCCAGCAGATTGGAAAACTGCATGGATTTATGAAGGGGAAGCCATATTTGACAAATTTGCTGGAGTTCTTTGAAGATGTAACGAACAAGGTGGATAAAGGGGAACCAGTGGATGTGGTGTATTTGGACTTCCAGAAGGCATTTGACAAAGTGCCACATAAAAGGTTACTGCACAAGATAAAAGTTCATGGGGTTGGGGATAATATATTAGAATAGATAGAAGATTGGCTCACGAACAAAGAACAGAGAGTCGGGATAAATGGTTCATTCTCTGGTTGTTAACCAGTAACTAATGGGGTGCTGCTGGGACCCCAACTATTTACAATCTATATTAATGACTTGGAAGAAGGGACTGAGTGTAACGTAGCCAAGTTTGCTGATGATGCAAAGATGGGAGGAAAAGCAATGTGTGAGGAGGACACAAAAAATCTGCGAAAGGACACAGACAGGCTAAGTGAGTGGGCAAAAATTTGGCAGATGGAGTATAATGTTGGAAAGTGTGAGGTCATGCACTTTGGCAGAAAAAAAATCAAAGAGCAAGTTATTATTTAAATGGAGAAAGATTGCAAAGTGCCACAGTACAGCGGGACCTGGGGGTACTTGTGCAGATACAGCAAGTGATTAGGAAGGCCAATGGAATCTTGGCCTTTATTGCAAAAGGGATGGAGTATTAAAGCATGGAAGTCTTGCTACAGCCATATAAGGTATTGGTGAGGCCATACGTGGAATACTGCGTGCAGTTTTGGTTTCCATATTTACGAAAGGATATACTTGCTTTGGAGGCAGTTCAGAGAAGGTTCACTAGGTTGATTCTGGGGATGAGGGGGTTGACTTATGAGGAAAGGTTGAGTAGGTTGGGCCTCTACTCATTGGAATTCAGAAGAATGAGAGGTGATCTTATCGAAACGTATAAGATTATGAGGGGGCTTGACAAGGTGGATGCAGAGAGGATGTTTCCACTGATGGGGGAGATTAGAACTAGAGGGCATGATCTTAGAATAAGGGGCTGCCCATTTAAAACAGAGATAAGGAATTTCATCTCTGAGGGTTGTAAATCTGTGGAATTCGCTGCCTCAGAGCTGTGGAAGCTGGGACATTGAATAAATTTAAGACAGAAATAGACAGTTTCTTAAACGATAAGGGGAGCAGCTGGGGAAGTGGAGCTGAGTCCATGATCAGATCAGCCATGATCTTATTGAATGGCGGAGCAGGCTTGAGGGGCTGTATGGCCTACTACTGTTCCTATTTCTTATGTTCTGAAAGCTGGTGCTGTTTTTTTTTTAAAAAGATTTCACAAGCTCCACTGCCAGCAACAGTTGTATCAAACCTGTGACACACTTTTCTTATTCCTTGAAAATTTTATGTCAATCAGCGTGTTTTTTTTCACATGCGTAAATTGCTGTTTTATTTTTTGCACCTGCGCAGGTCGCATATTTTTTAGTATACATGCAAATCAGCATATTACCCCCCCCCCCCCCCCCCCAAAAAATCCCAAGATTTAGGTGTTCCATCATGTGCAAGGCTTTATTTTACTCCGAAATCACTGTCTCTCATGATGGATTCGCAAGAATTGGCTATACTGTTTATGTGCAATATGTCAAATACCTGTACCTTTTTTTAATTCCAGTGACTTAGGTGAGTAATTGAATGCAGCATAAGTCGCCAGCAAACTGGGTTTAGTCAATATTTATCAAGAACCAACCAGTGACGAGGGTCGTGTTGTAACTTGCTTAAACCCTCAATGGTGAACTCATCCACAGCTGTTCAATTATACTAATATATAAACAGAAACTGCTGGAAATATTCAGGTTGTGTAGCATCTGTGGAGAGAGAAACAGTTAATGTTTTAGGCTGGTGACCTTTTGTCAGAACTGGAAAATGGTACAGATGTAACAGGTTTTAATCATGTACAGAGGCAGGAAAGGAAAGAACAAATGGAAAGATCTGTGATATGGTGGAAGACAGGAATAATTACCAACACCTACTGACCGAAAAAAGGAGAGCAGTGGTTATGATCTGAAATTGTTACACTGTATGTTGAAGGTTGTAAAGTGCCTAATCGAAAGATGAGATGCTGTTCCTCGACCTTCTGTTGCGCTTCATTGGAACTGTGTAGGAGGACAGAGGGGTCGGAGTGGGAGTGGCTTAAAATGGCAAGCGACCGGAAGCTCAGGGTCACGCTTACGGACTGAATGGAAATGTTCCATAAAGCGGTCTCCCCAATATAGAGGACACTGCATTGTGAGCATAGTATACTAAATTGAAAGAAGTACACGTGAATCATTTTCATCTGGAACGAGTGCTTGCATTTTTTTTGGACAGCACATGCTGGTAAGGATTCTGCTGTTCTTTTAATCACTCCGGCCTTCCATCCTATCAGACCTTCGCTTTTATTCTTTCCTCCCTTCCCCCACCCTTTCTCTGCCTCTGTGCTTGCTTAAAACCTGTTACATCTGCAACATTTTCCAGTTCTGATGTAAGATCACCAGCCTGACATTGGATCGGAATTTGCGGTGGGTTATAAAGGCAAATTAACAGCATTTGCTGTTATTATCCCTTTGAAACTGACCGAAGTGTCAGGATATAGCATCTAAACATGGCAATATCGCTGTTAAATACCCCAGTAAATGTTAGGTCTTGTTGGATAGGTGTAACTTGGGTTTTAACAGCATATTGACTGCTAAACAAATATTATGACCCAGAAAAACTTAGTTTAATTTTGACGAGTATCACATTTTTCCATTATGACAAATTACAATTTGAGAAACTTAAACAAACTTTAAAAATAATATATATTTTTGATATTTCAGATTCTGCCTTATCCCCATGTGGGAGCTCAAATCTTTGTTTTGCTCTATTATTTGGAAAAAAATTTAAAGTCTAAATAAAAGCAGCTTTTTATTTCCTGGTTCCCTGTCTGAGAAATCTGCTATGTGATTGGCTCCTTAGCTTGTTGATATCACAGAAGCATCGCACAAGGGAATTTCCACTCTAGAGCACTGAAATAACTTGAACGTCAATAAAGGTAAACTTCTTGCCACAGAGATTCCGAGATATCTATGGGCAGCTTTCTCTGAGGCCAGCAGCAAATGCCTTTGCTTCACCGCTGACCACAAATTCCAGCTCAGTATCTGTTTTTCTGTCCACAGATACTGCTGAGTAGTTACAGCATTTTCTGTTTATATTTCAGATTTCCAGCATCTGCAGAATTTTGCCTTTCATTTGTCCTAATGTTTGTTTTCTTCAGACAGTACAACTTTGACCTAGTGGATCAGTCTCTCCTATAATATGCAACATAAATTGTAACATTGCATTTGCAAAGCAGAAACATTGTTGGTAGTAGGTAGGTATGTAGGATTGTACTTCGACATAACATTATTCCGTAATTTTGAATTTCCTGAGATGATGCACTGGGACAAAAATCCCCAAATGTTTGAACATGAAGACTCCTTTTATAGAAGTAAAATGATTAATAATCTACCTCTTGAGGTGTGTGACATATATGGGGTGTTTATAATTTCAAATGGTTATTTTTGGGCACTATTGATATTTTCAGCAATAGCGTGTATGTGTGTAATACGCTATAAATGTATTTTTGGATATATTTCCGTTTAATATCAGCACTGGTTTATTTTTGCTGTTGACACTGTGGGACAGTTTTTTAAAATATAGTGGATTCCTTTTGATTGGTTTGTTGCTTTTTCTTTTGTTTCCCGGTTGCTATTATTTACACAGAACTAGATAGCATACCTATGGGTAAGTTAATTGCGCCTACTGTTATGTGTAACTGCATGGTTTACTAAACATGCTTGTATGCTAACCTTGCTGCATCGTTCATTACATCTGTAAATGTTTAAAGTCTGCATGTAGCATTTTATGGGATCTGAATACAGATCATCATTTTCCAGACTCACCACCACCACCTTTTACATCATGTGAACCATTGAACCCTTGTTATACATGTGCTCCAGAAGTTAACTACTGACCGATGTGGCAAAATGTTGGCTCCATTTGCACCTTAAATGTTGAATATTTCTGTATGAAAACACTACAGCCCTGGATTCTTTCTGTCTGTTCATTACTACTTTAACTCATTTAAATAATTGTGATCTAAATTATGGCTATTGTAAATGTACAGTTGATGTAAATGCATAATGTTGGAGATACTTCATACCAGTTAAAACAAAAGTAATGGGCGTATATAAATACAAGTTAACAATTGTGCTCACCACCATTTATTTAAAATAAGATTAATAATGTCCATAAAAGTCTCTCAGGTGATGGATTCCTCTCGAACGATTTTCAAAACTAAATAGCATCTGTAGCTATTGTGCATTGAGACAATCCGTGAAAGACTGTTCAGTCCTACACGAGATTACAAACATAGTTTTGAGCACTGCCAGTGTTCGAAAAAGTCTCCAAACTCAGATAATATTTATAATTCATTTTAATTGTCAGCACAGTGAATAAATAGCAGTCAGTGATCTATAGTATATTGGTATAATCTGTTAGCATATTTAATGTCAGATTTTAAGGCTGATAACTATTGTAAGTTGCTTATATGTAAAATGTATCGTAGGCTTAAACCAAGCAAATCCCTATTCAAAAGAAATTCCTATATACTGTGGTTTCTAACTGATGCACTACGATGTTCAGATCATCATGGTTTGTGGTCCACGAAGGAAACCATATAAAATATACTTTTTCTTATGCTAATCTGAACACATTTTGTGTGAATGTTGTAAGAATATACAGGAAATACCTGTGCACTCTGAGCAATAATATAAATGATCTTGCATCCTAAGATATGATATGGCTTTGCAATTTGAGATGATCTATAGATCTTTAAGCTTGGAGAAATGTCTAGTATTTACAATGTTTTTAAGGTCAATTAAAAATTGCGGTGAATGCAATCTAAAATTAAAAATACAATCCTCATCCCTACAGTGGGATATTTGTTAAAATTAATTTATTTGCTGTAAATTTGGCAGTTCTTAACTTTTGTTCAATCTCCACATACATTCAGCAGTTTCCTCAATCTTATAATAATGTGCTAACTAGAATCTAATTTTACCAAATGTTATCTGCAAAAAGGATTGGTTTTATGCAGATTTGTAGTTTGTGCTAAATCCTGCACAGATTTATTGTGAGCATTCTTGACCACTTTGATTTGGTGTACCAAAGACTGCCAACAGATGTCAGTGTCTGTTTTCAAGATTTATGTCAAGTGCCCCAAGTCCTTCCTGTTGACACACGTCATGATGCCTGCTTTTAGTGCCTTCCATACCATATAAGCCTTCCTGATCTATCAACCATTATTAGGACATGCACTTCTTGAGTTTGTGCTAGTTTTTTCCCATTGTTGGGAGAAGTTCCTTTGTTCTGTAGCAGAGCAGAAAAATAGTCTTGCTCTGTTTTCTTCTTGGTCAATTATTTCTCTCTCTTTGTGAATTCTTTTAAATACCTAAGGGCATTCTTCAACATTCCTGCATTGTCTTTTTAGTGATGCTCATTGGAGTTTGTTTCCTGCGCCATTTTCTTGGTACGACTCAATGTCTGGATATAAAAATTCCACAAACACATATGCCCATCAAGATGCTTACATTGTCCTTGAATACTGCATAATTTCTTAAAATGTATGGCCCATTCAGAACTTTTCAAGAGGTCAAGAAGTACTCGAAGACAATTCTTAAATAAAAGTTAAGAACCATCCACATGATGTAAATGAGACCTTAAGATCCAGGTGTATTCAAAACTTGACGAAAACAGCTGCAGGAAGCATTCATACATTTAAATTCAGGGTACATGACATTAAGTTCCAGAGCTTTACGGCCCTCCAAGATCTGTTTGTGTTATCTTTATTGACCCAGGGGTTGAGGGGAAACTTGGAACTTTCACAACCTCATTCCGGTTCGTGTTGACAAATATCTTCATATATAGCCTCCATTTCAGCTAACATTGGAATGTGAGGAGGCTCTTGGGTGGGGATAGGGGAGTGGAGGTTTTGTTTTACTCCTCCGTTAGGAGGAGTGCGATGGATCTGCCTTCCAGTGGGACTAGTATTCAATTGTCAGATAGGCTTGGACTTCAGTTGAGAGTTGCTGAGAAGAAATTAAATGCTCATCACAAAAGAAACAGATTCTTGGAGACAAGTTGGAGAAGATCTTGGCTAATTTGATGGCCTGTCTTCAGAAGGAATTGATACAAGGTTTTCTTCTTGGCTGGGGAATCCTATTATCACCCAAAATATCCTGTTTCTTGATTTAATTTAATCATTTAGGATGCAATATTTCAACTATGCACTTGTTGCAGTACTTGCTCTGGTGTATCGCCTGGTTCATGAATGGTTCACGCAACAACCACTGCAACTTGCACTCGTCCTTGTCAGGAAACATACAATACTAATGGTATCCCAGGGCTAAAATAGATGTCCAGAAGTTCATGTCCTTTTAATCTAATACTGTCTTTTTGGGACATAACTCCCTTGCAAGCTCATGTTTGATGCACAAGATCTTGTCTTGTATCTCACTTGGAAAAAAATGTAGACTTGGCTGAGCCCTCCATGCAAAGGCCTCAGTGAGTGACCTACCCTCGTGGTTTAGCATACATGTAAGTACATTTTTGTTTGTAGAGTTTTGGCTTATTTTCACAAACAGTTGAAAAGGAGCCAGCAGCTATTTTGTTTAGAAGCAAAGTCTTAAGTAAAACCATCAAGGAACAACATATTGCTAAATGGAAGTGTATATTTTTGTTTGCACTTTAACTGTTCTGTTTGTGCTGTAACCGCTATGGGCTCTGTGACTATTTTGACTGGACCTAATCTGCACAGCAACCACGAGTGATTTTCACAAGTTTGTGTAGGGAGTATTTGTATGTCGGACCATATTTTTTCTTCTGCTCTAAATAAACTGGCTTTAAAATTGTTGCTCAGTTATCATTCATTGGATCTTGAACAGGTCTGATACAATTCATTTGTATGTGGAGAATGAACAAAAGAAGGAACAGTAGATCACGTGCATTCAGCATGGTGGTCTTTGGTATTTATTTTCCGTACGCAAAGCATGCTGTAACTTGGAACAATGAGGAGCTTTCTCATGTTTGTGTATTTGCCTCAAAATATCAGCTGGTCTCTTTTTAAAAAAAAAACTGAGGTGCGAATCCAGAACAAGGCTTTAAATACACTGTCGACAGGGAGAGATCACAATCTCTGTGACTCTGCCTGTAGAAATCATGTTTAGATGGCAGATTTGTCTTGTTATGGAGGATTGCCTATGTTCAAAGATTGAAGGTGGCCAAAAGCAAAGGTAGATTGTCTATTGTATTTGCCAGCATCAAATGATTCCCCAATTTTTGCATTCCTGAACTGTTATTGTTCTAAGCTAATTCATTTTTAAAATTGAGTTTGATTTTAGTTGAAACATCAAAGTTACTCTTCTAACCAAATGTAGCCATTGTGAATCCAATTTAAACTAATTCAACAGTGGGCCTTTCTTACTGCGGATAATACATTTTAAGCAAAAATCATGACAACCGTGGCTATATCCAGTATCAGATTGAATACAGAGTGGAAGCTGAAGCCGACAAGCTAGTTTAAGACTAAAAAAAAAGCACTTGAGTCAGTCAGCATCTGTGGAGAGCACGGACAACCCAACATTGCAGGTATAACACTTCATCAAAACTGAGCAATGAGCTACTTTGCCCGGCAGGCTGTTGCTGTCACTTCATTTCTGCTTTTCATGTCACTTGTCTCATGGAAAATTTGTGATTTAAGGAAACATTACCCTAATTATGTAGAAATATATAATTGGTTCTGCAGGATTTTAGTGGAGTCAAGGTAGAGTACTCCTTTAAATATATCTAGCAATGTATTTTCATTGATGAACTCTTTGAAGACTGTAATAGTTTATGCCAGCTAAATCTCAAATTTAAAAATAAATCTAAAATTGCACTTTTGGAACAGAATCCATTGTGATCTGAAGGAATATATAAACTTTCCAGGCCATCATCCTAGGAGAGAAACTCTTTGTCCTTTGTAGGTTATAAAATGATTTGTGATATCAACCAATGTGATCCTTATTGGACTGTGATATTGCAGTTATTTAACGCAAGAATACTCTCAAAAGAATGTTTGCTCTGTGCAATTCACCCAGGATGAACTGGCCATGACCACAAATCAGAATTGTGCAGTGAACTAATAGATGGCATTTGCACATTATAAGTTGTTACTAAAATTCTCACATAACTTAAATCATAAATAAAGAAGTAATTACAGTGCAGTAATCTCATCTTTGTACTTGGAGTTCAGATGGCTATTTTGAGGTGTTTAAATTTTGATCTTGTGGCTTGATATTCTCTGAGTCTTTAGATTACTGTTGTGTAATCTCTTCCAGGTATCTCTAATCTTCTGCACAACTGTTAGCAAATGTAAGGTGATAGCAGCTAGCACAAATAGATAAATATAATCCTAGTCTTTGAAGTTTGTAAGCATTTAAAATCTCTCGGAACCCTTCATACAATTTTAATGCAGATTAAAAGGATAACATTTGTGTTTTGTAATAACTTGTAGAAAATGGAGATGAAAGCAGTGAAGAAGAAAATGTAACTAGTCCTGGATCGGAAGGCAGGTAAGATGATGTACTAAGTAGTGCCAGAGTGCATTGCTATTTTATTTGTATCAATCTTGTAAGCTTCTTTTAGAAGTTGTGTACTATGGTCCGTTACTTACGTGATGTATTCAATAGAACAAAGAAATTACTAGCAAGTGAGTTCAAGAATCTGCCACAATTTTTAACCTGCTATTACCAACATTGATTCAATTTAAAAATGTCGTTTTGAAGAAACTCGTGTGTTTAGGAGAAACAGAATTGCTTTTTGCGGTGAACAATTAGAGGATATCTTAGGAGCTCTTGAACTATTATAGTCCGTGTCCAAACCTGAGTGTCCAAACCTGATGTCTATTTACAACTTCAGATAACCCAATCCCATTGTCAGCCAATGTTGACAAATATATACCTACCAGCAGGGGTATTGTTGACTTGGAAGTGTTTTATAGAAAATAGGTGCAGGAGTAGGCCATTCGGCCCTTCGAGCCTGCACCACCATTCAATATGATCATGGCTGATCATGCAACTTCCGTATCCCATTCCTGCTTTCTCTCCATAATCCCTTGATCCCTTTAGCCGTAAGGGCCACATCTAACTCCCTTTTGAATATATCTAACGAACTTGCCTCAACAACTTTCTGTGGTAGAGAATTCCGCAGGGTCGCAATTCTCTGAGTGAAGAAGTTTCTCCTCATCTCTGTCCTAAATGGCTTACCCCTTATCCTTAGACTGTGATCCCTGGTTTTGGACTTCCCCAACATAGGGAACATTCTTCCTGCATCCAATCTGTCCAATCCCATCAGAATTTTATGTTTCTATGAGATCCCCTCTCATTCATCTAAATTCCAGTGAATATAAGCCTAGTCGATCCAGTCTTTCTTCATATGTCAGTCCTGCCATTCCTGGAATCAGTCTGATGAACCTTCGCTGCAATCCCTCAATAGCAAGAATGTCCTTCCTCAGATTAGGAGAAAAAAAACTGTGCACTATATTCAAGATGTGGCCTCACCAAGGCCCTCCCTGCAGTAAGACCTCCCTGCTCCTATACTCAAATCCTCTCGCTATGAAGGCCAACATGCCATTTGCCGCCTTCACCTCCTGCTGTACCTGCATGCCAACTTTCCATGACTGATGTACCATGACACCTAGGTCTTATTGCACTTCCCCTTTTCCTAATCTGTCACCATTCAGATAATATTCTGCCTTCCTATTTTTGCCACCAAAGTGGATAACCTCACACTTATCTACATTATACTGCATCTGCCATGCATTTGCCCACTCACCTTACCTGTCCAAGTCACCTGCAGCCTCTTAGCATCCTCCTCACAGCTCACACTGCCACCTAGCTTAGTGTCATCTGCAAAGTTGCCGATATTACATTCAATTCCTGCATCTAAATCATGAATATATTTTGTAAATAGCTGGGGTCCCAGCACTGAACCTTGCTGTACTCCACTAGTCACTGCCTGCCATTCTGAAAAGGACCCATTTATTCCTACTCTGCTTCCTGTCTGCCAACCAGTTCTCTATCCACGTCAGAACATTACCTCCAATACCATGTGCTTTAATTTTGCACACTAATCTCTTGTGTGGGACCTTTTGAAAGTCCAAATACACCACATCCACTGATTCTCCCTTGTCCACTCTACTCGTTACATCCTCAGAAAATTCTAGAAGATTTGTCAAGCATGATTCCCTTTCATAAATCCATACTGACTTGTCCACTGCTTTCCAAATGCGCTGCTATTACATCTTTAATAATTGATTCCAACATTTTCCCCACTATGTCAGGCTAACTGGTCTATAATTCCCTGTTTTCTCTCTTTTTAAAAAGTGGTGTTACATTAGCTACCCTCCAATCCATCGGAACTGATCCATAGTCTATAGAATGTTGGGAAATGACCACCAATGCATCCACTATTTCCAAGGCCACCTCCTTAAGTACTCTGGGATGCAGACCATCAGGCCCTGGGGATTTATCGGCCTTCAATCCCATCAATTTCCCAACACAATTTCCCGACTAATAAGGATTTCCCTCAGTTCCTCCTCCTTACTAGACCCTCTGACCCTTCTTATATCCGGAATGTTGTTAGTGTCCTCCTTATCGAATACCGAACCAAAGTACTTGTTCAATTGGTCCGCCATTTCTTTGTTCCCCGTTATGACTTCCCCTGATTCTGACTGCAGGGGACCTACATTTGTCTTTACTAACCTTTTTCTCTTTACATATCTATGGAAACTTTTGCAATCCGTCTTAATGTTCCCTGCAAGCTTCTTCTCGTACTCCATTTTCCCTGCCCTAATCAAACCCTTTGTCCTCCTCTGCTGAGTTCTAAATTTCTCCCAGTCTCCGGGTTTGCTGCTATTTCTGGCAAATTTGTATGCCACTTCCTTGGCTTTAATACTATCCCTGATTTCCCTTGATGGCCACGGTTGACCCACCTTCGCTTTTTTATTTTTATGCCAGACAGGAATGTACAATTGTTGTAGTTCATCCATGCGGTCTCTAAATGTCTGCCATTGCCCATCCACAGTCAACCCCTCAAGTATCATTCGCCAATCAATCCTAGCCAATTCACGCCTCATACCTTCAAAGTTACCCTTCTTTAAGTTCTGGACCATGGTCTCTGAATTAACTGTTTCATTCTCCATCCTAATGAAGAATTCCACCATATTATGGTCACTTCCCCAAGGGGCCTCGCACAACGAGATTGCTAATTAATCCTCTCTCATTACACAACACCCAGTCTAAGATGGCCTCTCCCCTAGTTGGTTCCTCGACATATTGGTCTAGAAAACCATCCCTTATGCACACCAGGAAATCCTCCTCCACCGTATTGCTTCCAGTTTAGTTAGCCCAATCTATGTGCATATTAAAGTCACCCATTATAACTGCTGCACCCTTATTGCATGCACCCATAATTGCTTGTTTGATGCCCACCCCAACATCACTACTACTGTTTGGAGGTCTGTACACAACTCCCACTAACGTTTTTTGCTCTTTGGTGTTCTGGAGCTCTACCCATATAGATTCCACATCATTCAAGCTAATGTCATTCCTAACTATTGTATTAATCTCCTCTTTAACCAGCAATGCTACCCCACCTCCTTTTCCTTTTATTCTATCCTTCCTGAATGTTGAATACCCCTGAATGTTGAGTTCCCAGCCCTGATCAACCTGGAGCCACGTCTCCGTAATCCCAATCACATCATATTTGTTAACATCTATTTGCACAGTTAATTCATCCACCTTATTACGGATACTCCTTGCATTAAGACACAAAGCCTTCAGGCTTGTTATTTTAACACCCTTTGTCCTTTTAGAATTTTGTTGTACAGTGGCCCTTTTTGTTCTTGCGTTTCTCTGCCCTCCACTTTTTCTCATCTCATCGTAAAGCGATGTGATCAGGGCCCAGGGGCAGCACAGGCCAGCCCACACTGCGATATGTGTGCGTACTACATCTGTGCAGTAGAGCTGGTCTCCAGTCGTCTTGGTTAATCCTTGCCACTGGACCAAGACCTAGCTCTGTCAAGCCCGTGTGGTGGCTGGTGTGCAATGGTCACCACTTTTTTTTTTTAAACTACGCACAGGCATCTTCCACCCTTCAATATGTAGTTCGGGACTGGAATATCAGGTTCTTCATTGAAACACCTGTGAACTCATCCTTTTTCGGTGTGGAAGCAAGTCATCCTCGATACGAGGGACCGCCTAAGAAGGAGGAGGATACACAGTAGCCATTTTGCACACAGCAAGTTCCCAAAAACAACAGTGTAATATTGACCAGATAATCTGTTTGTGATGTTGGTTGAGGGTTAAATATTGACTACGTCATCGGGGATAACTCCTCTGCTGTTCTTCGAAATAATGTCATAGGATCTTTTACGTCCATCTGAAAGACGGCACCTCTGACAGTGCAGCAATCCCTCAGTACTGCATTGGAGTTTCAGCCTAGATTTTTGTGCTCAAGTCCCTGGAGTGGGACTTGAACCCACAACCTTCTGACTCTGGCGAGAGTGTGACCAACTGAGCCATGGCTGACCTTGGTATAGTTACTGTTGCAATGTAGGGAAACACGCAAGTCAATTTAGACACAAAAAGGTCCCACAAACAGAAATTAGATAAATGATCTAATAATCCATTTTAGTGATGAGGCTAAAGGATAAATATTGGCTGGGACACAAGGCAAACTTCCCTGCTCTTCGAATGGTGCCATGGGGTCTTTGACATCCGAGAGGGCAGATGTTGCTAGCACCTCCTTTTGTGCTGCACTGAAGTGTCAACCTAATATGTGCTCAAGTCTCTGGACTATCATTGAACTCGTAACCTTCTAACTCTGAGAAAAGACTGCTACTGCTGAGCCAAGACCAAGACCTGACTTTATTGTAAATATATCATGTGAAACCTTGTCACAGGCTTTCTGAAATGTAAATTGATAAAGTACTGTTTTTTTTAAGTGACTTTGTTTACATAATGCTGCTGCTTGTATTCTTCTTGATGGTAGTTTGCAGGGTAGGGAGATGCTGTCAAAAATTGATTGGCTGCTGCAGCGTATCTTGCAGACTCTACATAATGCACCAGTGATGGCGGGGGGTTAGTTATCGAGTTCAGTGGCAAAGATAGAGATGAAGTGAACTGCTCTGTTCTGGATGCTGTCTGGCTTCTTGTGGCTGTTTTTTAAAATTCCCATCTTTGTTTTCAAATCCATCCATGGCCTTATCCCTCCCTATCTCTGTAACCTCCTCTAGTCCTACAACCATCTGAGATCTCTGCTCTCCTCCAATTCTAGCCTCTTGTACATCCCCAATTTTCATGGCTCCACCATTGGCAACCATGCCTTCAGCTGCCTAAGTCCCAAGTTCTGGAATTCCCTCCCTAAACCTCCCCACCCCTCTCTCCTCCTTTTAAGATGCTTCTTCAAACTTATCACTTTGACCAAGCTTGAACAACTTGTTCTAACATCTCCTTTTGTGGCTTGGTGCCAAATTTTATTTGAGTGCTCATGTGAAGGGCCTTTGGATGTTTTACTACTTCAAAGGTGCTATATAAATGCAAGTTGTTACCCATCCAACCAAGTGGTGAGTATTTCATCACACTCCTAACTTGAACCTTGTAGATGATGCTGAGGTGAGACAATCATTGCAAAATACCCAGCATCTTGCCTGTTCTTGTAGCCACAGTGTTATGTCTGAGCCAGTTAAGCTTCATGTCAATGGTGACCCCCCAAGGTGGTGGGGAACTTGGCCATTACCCAGCATTTGCGTGGTACAAATGTTATCTTCCGAGTTCTCAGCCTAATGCTGGATGGTGTCCAGGTTGATTTTATTTTCTCCTCACTTATTTTCTCTTTGTTGACCAAGTTTATCTTATCCGTAGTTAGTTTTGATTATTTTTGTCATAGTCTTAAGCAGGTTAAATTTCTTCCTTTTATATTATAAAGAGTGACTCGCATTTGCACTTGACCATGTCTCCCAGAAAAATCTCAGTGCTTTGTTACAATTTGAGCTTCTTGATTTGTTTTTGATTCATGCTGATGCAAAAAGTCAGCTTCGTAGGCAAGCCCAGGCTGCTTATCAACAGAAACCTGACCTTATACTTGTAGAATATGACTGAGCATGCCATGGAGTGAACAACAATCCCATTTACTCTCTGGGTATGCACTGGAAATAGTGCAGCGCCCTCACCTTGTATAGATTTATCCAGGTAGAGGGAAATCAACATCTAGCACATTAGCTTAGGCTAACCAACAAAAACAGCAATTTACATTTATATAGTGCCTTTAAAGTAGTGCATGTCCCCAGGTGCTTCGGGGCACAATCGGATAAAAAAGGACTCCAGGTCAAAGGATGAGATTAGGCGGGATTGATAAAAGCTTGCTTCAAGTGGCGAATTTTAACGAGGGCCTTAAACCGGCAGAGGAGACAGAGGTTTAGGGAGGAAATTCCAGAGCGTAAATCCTCAGATGTTGAAACTATGGTTTACCTGTCTTGGGAGACGTAGCGTTGGTCCCAGAGAGGCTGAGACAGGAGAAATTGTAATGGGGAATGAGAATATGCCAGAGACTTTAAACAAATATTTTGTATCTGTCTTTGCAATAGAAGACACAAGCATACCAAAAATAGTGGGGAACCAAGGGACTAATAAGAGTGAGGAACTTAAAATAATTGTCAGTAGAGGAAAAAGTACTTGATAAACTAATGGGACTAAAATCCGACAAATCCCCTGGTCCTGATGGCCTACATCTAAGGGTTCTAAAAGAGGTAGCTGCAGAAATAGTGGATGTATTGGTTGCTATCGTCCAAACATCTCTAGATTCTAGAATATTCCCAGCGGATTGGAAGGTAGCAAGTGTAACCCCGCTATTCAAGAAAGGAGGAGGGGGGCGGTGGGGGGAAGAGAGAGAGAGAACTGGGAACTACAGGCCAGTTAGCCTGACATCAGTCGTTGGGAAAATGCTGGAATTCATTATGGAAAATAGAAACAGGGCACTTAGAAAATCATCATATGATTAGGCAGAGTCAACATGGTTATATGAAGGGTAACTCGTGTTTGACAAATTTATGAGCTTTTTAAGGATGTAACTAGCAGGGTAGATAAAGGGGAACCAGTGGATGTAGTATATGTGGATTTCCAAAAAGCATTCGATAAGGTGCCACATAAAAGGTTGTTGTGCTAGATAAGGGCTTGGGGTAATAATATATTAGCGTGGATAGAGAATTGATTAACGAACAGAAAACAGATGGGGATAAATGGATCATTTGTCGGTTGGCAGGCTGTAACTCACAAAGATCAGTGCTTGGGCCTCAGAACTTTTATTTATATAGCGCCTTTAACGTAGTAAAACATCCCAAGGCGCTTCACAGCAGTGTTACAAGACAAAACAGATAAATTTGACACCGAGCCACAAAAGAAGAAATTAAAGCTTGGTTCGAGGTAGGTTTTAAGGAGCGTCTTAAAGGAAGAAAGAGAGGTAGAAAGGCGGAGAGGTTTAGGAAGGGAGTTCCAGAGCTTAGGGCCCAAACAACTGAAGGCACCGCCATCGATGGTTGAGCAGTTGTAATGAGGGATGTTCAAGAGGGCAGAACTTGAGGAGCACAGACATCTTGTGGGGTTGTGAGGCTGAAAAAGATTACAGAGATAGGGAGGGGCAAGATTTAGATGAAGGGACCGAGTGCAATGCATCAAAGTTTGCTGACGATACAAAGCTAGGTAGGAAAGTAAGCTGTGAGGAGGACATAAAGTGCCTGAAAAGGAATATAGACAGGTTCAGTGAGTGGGCAAGGTGGTGGCAGATGGAGTATAATGTGGGGACATATGAGGTTATTCATTTTGGTCGGAAGAATAGAAAAACAATATTTTTTAAATGGTGAGAAACTATTAAATGTTGATGTTCAGAGAGATTCCTTGAACAGGAAAGAGGTAGCATGCAGGTACAGCAAGCTATTTGGAAGGCAAATGCATGTTGGCCTTTATTGCAAGGATTAGAGAAGTTATGAAAAAGGACAAGGAACAATAAAACGTGAAACTACTCATCAGTAAATGAGCAATGTGAGGCCTTAAAGCAGCTTGGTTCAGGTACAGACTAGTCACATTCCCATGAGGGGACAGGAAGGGCATCCTTATTTCGCTCTCTAAAATTTATAAAAAGTAAATTAGAATCTCTGCATTTTACTTCCTTGTTTGATGTCTGACAATTCAATGTGATTGGCTGCTTAGCCAGCTTTATGCCATCACTATTGCCGGATGCTGGCGATTTGCTTGATTTGGTGCCAGATTCAAACAAAGGTCGGGAGAACTGAAATTAGTGCCACAGAGATTGCGACAAAAGCAAAATACTGCGGATGCTGGAAATCTGAAATAAAAACAAAAGCTGAAAATAATCAGGTCAGGCAGCATCTATGGAGAGAGAAACCGAGTTAACGTTTCAGGTCAATGACCCTTCATCAGAACAAAGGCTAGATGTTTGTGGGCAGCTTTTTTCGAGGTCAGCGGTGAATGCAGTCATTCCAGGCCATAGAGATTAAAATGAAACCGGAAAAATGAAGCTTCTGATAAATGTCAGGCTTATAATACAGGAGAGAAGCAAACTGAATACAAAGTACAGAAGAGAACTGAAAAATGAAATGAGGCAAAGAGAGTGTATGAGAATAGTTTAGCATTTAAAGTAAAAAGGATCCGAATAGTCTTTTATAGACATAAATAGTAAAAGAAAGGGTTAGGGACCAAAAAGGAGATCTGCTAGTGGGGGTCAGAGGGTGTAGCTGAGGAACTAAATGAGTACTTTGCATCTGTCTTCACTGAAGAAGGGGATGCTGCCAATGACACAGTAAAGGAGGAGGCAGTAGAGAAATTGGATCGGATAGGTAGAAAAGTCGTCTGGATGGGATGCATCCTCGGTTGCTGAGGGAAGTAAAGGTGAAGATAGTGGAGGCTCTGGCCACAATTCTGCTTGGATATGGGAGTAGTGCCAGAGCACTGGAGGATTACAAATGTTACGCCCTTTGTTCAAAACTGAGATGGATAAACCTGGCAACTGCAGGCCAGTCAACCTAACATTAGTGGTGAGATTACAGACAATAATCCGAGACATGGAAAATGTGGGTTAATAAATGCTTGGATTCATTAAAAGCTAATTGTGCTTGACTAACTTGATCAAGTTATTTGATGAAGTAATCGAGAGAGTTGATGAAGATAGTGTGGTTGATGTGTATAAGGACTTTCAATAGGTTTTTGATAAAGTACTATGTAATAGACATTTGCAAAATTGAAGCCCATGGGATTAAAAGAGGTTGTGGCAGCATGGATACAAAATTGGCTAATAAAAAAAGCAGAGTTGTGGTGAACAGTTTTTCAGACTAGGGGGAAATAAAAAGTGGTGCCCCCCAGAGGTCGGTATTGGGACCACTGCTCTTTTTGATCGATATTAAAGACCTGGACTTGTGTATATGTCGCATAATTTCAAAGTTTGCAGATAACACGAAATTCAGAAGTGTAGTTAAGTGAGGAGGATAGTAACAGACTTCAGGATATAGATAAACGGGTGAAATGGACAGACATCGTCAGATAGAATTTAATGCAGAGGTGTGATGGTGATGCACTTTGGTAGGAAGAATGAGGAGAGACAATGGGGCTAAAACTCCTGCCTTGCCGGGTCCAAAGTGTGTACGGACCCGGCGAGGCCTCGCAAAAGCCGTTTTTTGGGGCGATATGTGCATGCGCCGAAAACCGGCTTTTCCAATCTGTCAAGATTTCTCTTGATAGATCCTCCGCATCCCTGGGAGAAGGGCACTCGCACGGCCAATATTGGGCTATATGCCCAGTGAATGTCCTTCAAACTTTTACGCCTGGTGAAAGCAGGTGCCTAGCCTATCTTTACCAGCGTAAGAGTTTTAAAACATATTGACATAGAAATTCCGCTTTCTCCTTCCCGCGGACGTTCGACTAGATTTTAGAGGAAAAACTGCGCACCTACCTGAAGCTGCTGCGCTGCTCAACTTCCTGATCCACAGGCCTCCTCTCTCTGCGCGTCGCAGCGGATGCACGTCGCGATGTGCGCAGGCCTGGAGTTGGAGTCGCATGGCTCTGGGCAGCCAATCAGGTATAGTATATTCTCATTCATAGTAATAGGAGTTTTGTCAGTCCGAAACTCCTATTACTGTGAATGAGAACCCCCCACCACTAATTAAAAAAAAATAGAAAATATACACTACATCTTAAAGATTCATTTAAATTAAAGTTATTGTCACCAAAAAAATATATATTCCCGATTTTAAAAAAAAAAAAAACGTTTTTTTAATTATGCTTTAAGATAAACTTACTGTTGTGGGGAGGGTTTTTAACAATAAAATATGTTTTCATAACTATTTTAATATGTTTGTTTTTTAAAACACTTGCGTCTGTAAAAGTAGGCTATGCGCCTGCTTTTTCAGGCGCAAGATTTTTGAGGACATTTGCTGGGCAAGATATGTGTAAATATCGCCAACTTGCACGTACAAATATGATCGTTCCCGATCTGTCTAGATCCAGCTTGATGGATCGGAAAAGCCGGTTTTCAGCGAATGCTCATTGCGCGCTGAAAACTGGCTTTTCTGATGCCTTCCCAGGTCAGTAGAAACTTCGTATGGGCCTGGGGACATTGGAATTTCTACCCCATAAAAATTAAATTTAAATGCACATTTTTATAGTTTTAAAAACCCTGTACATTAAGAAGTTTATTTTAACGCTATTAAAACACATTAAAAGAAATCCAAAAAATATATTTTTTTTTCTAAAAACATTTAATTACATTTCATTTCAATTAATTTTAAATATGTGCGGTGTTTTATTTATTATGTTTTGTTTTAGGCGGTTTTCTTATTGATAGTAATAGGAACTTGCACAAACTGAGTTCCCATTTTTAATCAATGAGTATACTGCATCGTGATTGGTTGTCCAGGCCCATGCGACTCCAGCATGGACTTGTGTACCTCGAAGACCGGTCCCCATGCACTGTGCAGTACATCTAGGTCTCCGACCAAGATCCTACATTTCTCCGGGACCAACAGGTAGATTTGTAGATTTTGGGGGGGGTTGGAGGTGTTCGTATGAAGGAAGCTTCCAATCTCAATTTTAGGCCCATTATGAACTAAATGATACAATTTTAAAGGGGGCACAGGAACAGAGAGAACTGCGAGTGTATGTACACAAATCTTTGAAGGTGGAAAGAAAAGATGAGAAGGCTTTTTAAAAAAAGGATATGGGATCCTTGGTTTCATAAATAGAGGCATAAAGCTCAAAAGCAAGGAATGATGCTAAACCTTTATGAAACATTGGTAATCTCCCAGCTGGAGTATTGGCCAATTCTGAGCACCACACTTTAGGAAGAATGTCTGAAGACCTTAGAGAGAGTGCAGAGGAGATTTACGAGAATATTACCAGGGATGCAAGACTTCAGTTATGTGGAGAGACTAGAGAAACTGGGGCTGTTCTTGTTAGAGCAGAGAAGGTTTAGTAAAGGTCAAAAAGGGTTTTGATAGAGTAAATAAGGAGAAACTGTTTCCAGTGGCCAGGAGGGTTGGTAACCAGAGGATACAGATTTAAGGTAATTGGCAATGGAATCTGAGACAAGTTGAGAGGTTTTTTTTACACATTTATTGTGATGATCTGGAATGCACTGCCTGAGTGACTATGCTTCCACCAGCCTATCAAATCTTTCAAAAGGAATTGTATAAATACTTGAAGGGAAACATTTGCAGGGCTATGAGGCATGGGCATGGGACAAATTGGATAGCTTTTTCAAAGCTGGCACAGGCATGATGGGTCAAATGGCCTCTTTCTATGCAGTATCATTCTATGAAACTCATAATAGCAGCTGAGGCAACTTTCCAATGTTTTGTGTGAAACCTTACACCTGGTATGACTGGACTGGTATTTAGTTTCCTCTTAAATGGAGAGAAACTCCAAAGGAAGCCAGTGTAAGAATGACTTGCCTGAATGCTACCCTCTTCAAGCAGGGTTCAGACTTGATGCTGAAAGCAAGATTCTTAACAAGACCATTGCAATTGAACTTTCTCCATGTTGTGCTCCCCGAGAGAATTGCCAGGATGATGCACGCAAGCCATGAGTAATACTTGAAATGATCTTGAGGCTAACATACTGAACAAATTTAAGTTGCTGTTTACCCCCACTTCAATTAATTGACAGTGACATACCCATATTCTGAAACCATAAAGCCAACATAAATGTACTGCTTTCCTTCCCCAATTATTTATCTTTATAAGATCTGAATAGCAAAGGCAGCAGCTACCCTATAAACCCCATACTAGTTTTTGGACTTTCTGAATTTGACAGATAACAGACTCAGTCTGGCAGCACTTGTAGTCGCAGATGGCAAACCATATACAGCCCCTAAAAATTTGACTTTTGAAATGGTTTGGTGAGGATTTCTTCCTTTTGCTGCGGTTCTTCATTGGCTTTGTGCACATAATTTGTACTGAAGACATCAAATGCTGAGTGGAAACTATTTACCCCGTGATCCGAGGATAACATGCACAAACATCCAGTTATACTCACATTTGCAGTATTTTCTCATTCACAATACAGGTATATCACAAAGCTTGTGAAAGGTTGAGATGGGAGGTATTTCAGCCTGCCTACTATCTCAGTAGGAAATTATGTCTATAAAAGGTGCTAGAAAAATTAAACATTAATGTTTACCCAAGATTGAATCTTGTTTGCTCAAACAATGATGAGCCTATGATTTCCTAAAATCTAAAGCTATTTTGATGAGGTAACTGAAATTATTTCAGTGTCCATGTGAAATGTTCCAATTTTACTTGCCGCTTAATGCTTTGTGACCTGGTCCAACATGTTTAACATTTACTCCATCATCTTTGTATCAGCTTGTTTCTTTGTTTCATCTTTTCAAAAGAACAGAGTTGTATTGAATACACCTGTATAAACTGGGTATGAGAAAGAGCATACCTTCACAATCTATGTACAGTACCTGAATGAGCATTGTCACACTTTTTAATCTTTTGGATGAACTATTGACTTGTATTTGGAAACTGAGGTATATCAAAGAATAAGATGACATAGGCTATTTGTAGCATCCAGTCACAGCATATTATTGCTTCAAAATGCCGTGCCGCAGTGCAGTACTAACAGCACCTTTTTGTAATATCTCTGCTAAAATATGGATCTCCTTCCTTATATTGCCAAGTCTGCCATTTTGAGAACAGCCACTAGTATAATCTCGATAAATCACTGAATGTTGCATTTTGTTAGCGCAGATTGCATCCAAGATATTACAAAGTGTTTTGAAGAACGATCTTAAATTATTCATGATTAGCGATCGTGTGTATTCAATATTTCATCAAAGGTTTTGGTCGGGGCTGGAAAGCATTTGATTTTATGTAATTTTAAATGGAGGCAGGAAATCTTTTCTTTTAAAATTAATTGTGCCTTGGATGCTAAATTAGAGAAAATGGACTAAAATTGCATTTTAGTTTGTAGTTTGTGCTGGTTGCTTAATTGGGTGCTAAATCCTATTAAAATAACTAACGGTCAGAATAAATTGTTGAATAAATCAATTGAGATCACTTTGATCAACTCTAGTGACCAGAAGTTTATTTGGTTTCTTAGATTGTTTTAACTTTTATTTCTACAGTTCAATGACATCTGACCTTATGAGATTAGCAGGTGACACCAAACCAAAGGATAAGGTATTTAAGTTGCTTGTTATTTTCTAACTTGGTTAGTAAGAGATACATTGGTACCCAATATGAAGCATTGGAAAGAGATCATTGGGGCATGCATATATTATAGAGCAGGGAGACCTCATGAATGTTTGTTTTAAATTAAATTAATTTGCCAGATTAATATCTACAGTATTGTCTAATGTCCTGTTCATCTACAGCTTTAAAATGTTTAGTAATTATTGCTTTGAAGTCAATTGTTGCTTCATAAACTGCTGCTTGACGTTGAAGCAGAAATGTAATTGTGCCTGACCAGAGAAATACAGCAGATGACTGAATTAAATCCATGCTGCCAAGTCGGTTGAAAACTACCACGTGCTTGGAGTCATCCTAATAGTTATTTGTTGTAGCTATTTAAAATATCTGTTTAAATAATCAATTTTAAATGCATTCTGCTGAAAATTAACCATTAATAATGCATTACAACCTTAAATGTTTCTGCACATTATTGTACAGGCACGAAGGAGGACAGCTACACAAATGGAATTGCTTTATGCAGACAGTAGTGATTCTGCCTCAGATATTGTTGCAGGGGATCTTGCTATGCCTGTGCCATTAATGCCTGTTGCAGAGATGCAAGAAATTGAAAAAGACACTGGGACTTCTTTGCAGGCTGATGCTGCTTCAGCTAGGGAAAAAGAGATAATACCATCACCATCTGGCTTGCCTCTTAGGCTTGGCAGTAGCATGTAAGTTCTGCCTGCCATGCACTAATTACTTCAGCTTGTTGCATGATGCTGCATTGGTTTACCATGGCATTTTTCTGTCTTTATTAATTGTAGTATTAAATCAATGTATTTAGCATAAAAGTAAGTGTTTTGCATGCATTCCAGACTTAAATGGTATTGATTTACAAAAAAAGCTTAAAACGGGCTGTAAAAATGTGTGCTCAGAAATTGGGATTTTAAAGAGTTTGTCCTTGTTCAAAAAAAAACCTCGAGTGTAAAAAGGCATTATAATTCTAATTTAGTAGGCAGAACATTAAACATAGTACATTGTAGATATGCAAATCATAACACAATTCAAAATATGACTTATCTTTGGAGTTTGGTTGGAGGGAAGTTAGAGAGAGACAGGTGAATAACGGAGACCCTGTCTTTTCTATTGTGACTATTCCTTTAATGTAAAGCTGATCAAGATGAGGAATGTTGGTATTGGGAACTGGAACATTTGCCATTTGGGTACCAATCGTTAGCACTGTAGGGTACATGCCATCTCATGCTTTTTCCACTTTGAGTTCACCAAATTATTGAGCATAATATTTGTTTATAGTAATGTTATCTAACTGCTCCACTTTCTCTTGCACTATTCTTTGCCTCTACCACATTTTTCTAAGCCAGATAAAGTACTTCACTAATTCTGCTATTCCTTCTTTCTGCATAAGATTTATTTTTTTGTCTCTCATTGGCCCTACCCTAACTCTTAGTTTTTATGTTTAAATCCTTTGCTATTTGTCACCTGCCAGTCTTCCTTCATACAAACTTTCTCATCTTTGCTTCTCCTCTACATTTTCTATACTCTGCTTAATCATCATTTGTATTATTAGCTGTAAATTTGTCATATGCCTCTTTTGGTATTTTAATTTGAATTTCCCTACTCATCCAAGGAACTCCAACTTTTCCAATGCCACCTTTACTAGTTGTAGGTCTATGCTGAGTGGACTATAATAGACTATTCTTTCATTTGTTTTCGGGATGTGGATGATACTGGTGAGGCAGCATTTATTGTCCATCACTAGTTTCTCTGAGAAAGTGGTGGTGGGCCTTTTACTTGAAGCGTTGCGTTCTTACACTATTGTGGTGATTGTACTCCCACAGTGGTATGAATGCCATGATATTGAACCAGATAAGTATATATCCAAGCCACAATGGTGTGTGGCTTGGAGAGCAACTTGGAAGTTATGATTCCGCAATATTGCCTTTCTTCATTTATGCATGCTATCGAAGTAAGCTTGGTGAGTTGCTGCTCTGCATCCTTTAGATAATACAGCAGACACAATATGGCAGTAGTGGAGGGTAGATATTGAGTCCAGTAGCAAGGGTACTGATCAAGTGAACTTTTTCTGTCCTGAATGGTGTCAAACTTCTTGAATGCTGCAGCTGCACCCAGGCGGGTGCTGATTATTGCATCACACTCTGACTTGAGCCTTGTGGATGGGAATTCAGGGGTAATTGGTGAGCCACTTAGAGTACCCAGCCTCTACCGTGTTCTTGTAGCCATGGTTGATATGGCTGCTCCAGTTCAGCTTCTGGTCAATGGTGACCACCAATATAATATACGACCAATAGAGTATTAGTTCCCTTTTTCCTTAACTCTGAGCAAATAGATTCAGCTTTTGCACCATCTCCTGTATAATCCCTTCTCGTGCTGTAATGGAATCTTTGGAATTTTTCCTATTTTTTCACTCATCTTTCCTGTATTCATTGTCCCTTTTTTGTTTTGTTTTCTTTTCTGCTACCTTGTCTATTTTTTTTCCTCCATCCTGTTGTTTTAGTTTAAATCCTCCCCCCACGGCATGAGTTATTCACCCCATTAGGACGTTGATGATCTCCTTGATCAAGTGAAGCCTTTCCATCTTGTACAGGCCCCTCCTGTCCCAATGTCATTAGAATCTAAACCCTTCACTCCTATGTCATTTCTCCAGCCTCATTACCTTGCTCTTCCTATACTGACTAGCACATAACACGGCAAGTAATCATGAGATTACTATTGTCAAAGTCTTGTTCTTTAATCTATCTTAATTGCTGCAACTTCCTTTGCAGAACTTCAGTTCTTTTTATTCCTATGTCATTGTTTCCACCTCCTGGATTATCCTAGAGTAACCCGGAATTAAAGATTAATCTCAGGAAAAAAAACAATAGGGATATTTTCTTCCATTTCTCTCCTGCTGGGTTCTCAACAAACAGCAGGGCTGGAATGTGTCTACCTTGCACATGTGTACTTTATTGGTAAAAGCACACAATGAATAGAGCAGTTTCTGACTGATTTACCATGAAAATTGATTTGTTTGGCGTCCAATAGCAGTAGCTTGGGGGCGGGGTGGATGGAGGTGGAAGATCGTGTGAAGAAACCTCAGAATAGAGTTGCCAACCCTTATTCCAACATGAACCACAACTTCTGCCCTCCTTCTCTTTGCATCTGCTCTGTTATTTCCTTTATTCTAGTACCTGTGAGGGAACGTACCATTCGGGACTTGCAGATGTGCCTACAAAAGCGCCCGTCTACTCCGCTGACTATAGAATCCATTATTATTGAATGTCATCCCTGACATCCTCACCTTGATTTGAACAAATTTGCCATAAAATCAATTGTAAAAAAATGGGAACACTGATCCCATTCATTCATCCAAAGCATACAAATGGATAAGAACTCATCGAAACAATGAAAATTGCGTTCCCACTTGGACGTTCTCTTGGCTATTTTGAGACATGTAATCTTAACACCGCCTGCCGCCCACCGCCCCCCCAACCCTACTGCCAAGTTCTGCTTTGTACAGAAGTCTGTACAGAATTGGTAGAAGTTTTAGAGGGGATTTGAGGGGTAACTTCTTCACCCAAAGGGTGGTGGGGGCCTGGAACTCACTAACTGAAAGGGTGGTAGAGGCAGAAACCCCCACGACATTTTATTAAAAAGTACTTAGATGTGCACTTGAAATGCCGTAACCTACAGGGCGGCTGACCAAGAACTGGAAAGTGAGATTAGACTGAATAGCTTTTTGTTGGCCGGCGCGCACACGGGCTAAAATGGCCTCCTTCCGTGCTGTAAATTTCTATGATTCTAAGTCCTTGTTTAGAATTGTTTTGAAGAAAACTTTTCTTTAAAAATTTAGACATTTTTTTTTTATTGTAATTCTTCACTTGAGTTTTTATTGTAGTTTTAGTGAAAGTAACTCACCAGACATTCTTGAATTGTACATATATTCCAGGGATCAATCAACTTGTTCCCTAACTCTTCCATTGACAACCATAGCTCCTTGATGCCCTCCTTTAAAGAGAATCTGCGTAAAATATTATCTTCCTTTTAGTTCCATGAGAGGGGTTTAAAAGTTACCCCATTATCAACCAGCTACATCAGGCTGGGCACGAATACAAAAAGCAAAATACTGCGGATGCTTGAATCTGAAATAAAAACAGAAAATGCTGGAAATACTCAGCAGGGGTCCTGCTGTGTATTTCCAGCATTTTCTGTTTTTATTACATTAGGTTGGGGCCTGAACCTTATTTCTCAATAATTTTATGGCTCAGCTTTTTGACCCAGTTATTTCGTGTTGCCTCAAATTCCTTTTCGAAATGGCGACGGTTGCATTGGACATTTTGTGCTCCTCTCAATTTTTCTTGTCTGGTGAAAGATTGTTAATGCTTGTTTAGTTCATACATAATGGAAATCAGGATATTTTCTCTTCACTCTGGAGTAAATTAAACCAGGTTCAGCTGCGTTATCAGCTTTAGGTACCTGACTCTTGGCTAAGATCATCTCAACAGTAACTTCTGTTGATGCAATTTTAGCTGCACTTAAACTACCAGGACCATAGCACTGTGTTTGGATGTGAAAAGTTATACCAAATATCTTTTTTTCTCATCAACCATCCTCATAGCTAACCTTCTCTGATTAATCCCTTAAATCACCAATGTGGGCTTCAATTATTTTCTGACTTCTCATATTAAAAAAAGCCATGCCAATCAGTGCTAAGGTGCTCTTTGAATACAACTTAGCATCCACATCCCAAACTCACTTGTGTTTTTTGCTCTTTAATATGTGCTTGTAGCTCTATTATTCGAATCATAATATTGTTGGATCCATTTTGGCTTTTCCTTTGCCATTGTTACTATTGCCAAAGTAAAACAGAATACAGCCTCTTGTATAGCTTGGAACCAGTTGCAAGGTTACTGTTAGTGAAAAGGTCTTGGACAGGACAGTGTCTTGTGAATTACTCTATTTGCATGAAATTCTCATGATTTTTATGTGGAGGATAAACAATACTTGATGAGATGTTGACTTTATAAATACATTAAAATTATGAAATCACCTGGTGTTTGCGTTTTAGTGTATTTTTTGTATCTTTCCAAAGTAGAAAATGAAATTGTATGAATTCGGTAGTTTTCTTGTGACTACCCTTCCATTAAAAGTTCCGTTTTTTTTTCGTAACATTGTAGTGTTCCAAAGAAAAATGGTTATGTGAACAGTTGATGATCGCAATCTCTAATCTAGCAGAACTGAAATATATTTGGAAAAAAACATAAAATTAAAGTTGTAACTAAATGCTTCAGCATTGATCATATTTTGATGGAATCAGTCAATAATAGTTGACCACTTTTTATTTGGACAACTGACTTAATTGATTTTCTTTCCCTGCAACAACATCATAGAAAATTCAAAACTAATTTCTGTAGCATCGCACATTACTTCCGGTTCTTTCTACTTGCATAATTTTAGAAAGGAAAAAGGTATTCAAATGACGTATCCTTTTGTGTTAGCCAAGTTAAAAAATCTTATCCTAAAAGATTTCGACAGCTCCATTCATTAATAGTCGGCTCAATTTTGTCCATTTCCAAAAAGCTACATCACACATTTTATAAGACTAAAAATTCTGCAATATAATTTTAGTCCAAGGAAAGTAACCAAAATTAAAATGGTAGTTAAATTTTTTTTAAAGCTTTATACTAACAAATGCTATATTGTGTTCCAAGCAATATATCCAGTGTGCAATAATATTGTAATATTTCAGCTACTGCTGTATGTGAAGTCTTGATCTTTTCTTACTGGGGTTTGTTTGCAATTAGCTTAGATTATGTAGCACTAAGTGCATGTATTACTCGCAAAAATAATAAATGTAAACGAGAGAGATTCTTTTTATTACTGGCTTTATGATGGGGTGCTCAGTAGTACTTTGCTTCGGACAGTCTGCTTGTAGATATCAGCTCAAGACGCTGTTTTGAGAGGCAGAGGATGGTGATGAAGGGCATAGGGCAGCTATGCGATATTTTAGTATCTAAGAAACTGGTTTGTAGAATAAATGTACAGAAATGGTCACTAATCCTGGAACATCAAGAGTGCAGTTTTTGACTTGGAACAAAACTACAGGTAAAAAAAAATTTATATTTAGAAAGCAATATTTTTTTTCTTGTGACATAAAGTGCAGTAATAGCCTATTGAAGACATGGAGATGAGTGACAGAAGAGGATATTAACATTTGTGTGCCATTAATCTGATGGATTTTTTTGAAACAGGATAACATACCATAGTATATTAATAAAGCATCTAAATTAACTTTGATTTGTTTTTTTTTTCAATAATGGATGTTAAATTTTGCTGTTCAGATTTTGTAACCACTACTTAGGGCGTTGTAGTTTATAAAAACGTTACTCTTATTTTAGATCTAGACCATCAGCAGCAGAAAGGAAAATACCTGAACCTTCACCATTATCCAGAAGGAAGTTGTATGACAGAGGCAACTTGGCAGGAGAGAAAATGAAGGTTAAAGAACAAAAACTGTAAGCAACTTTTCATGCAGGCAGTTCACTTGTTCAGAATACAAATGTATGCCCATTCTTTGGTCATTTACTTTTCTTTTTTCTTTTATGACCACAAAAATGTGTCAATGGTATTCCACTGCTTTGATTCACGTAAGTGTGCAGAATACAACCAAGAAAAAATGGTGTCTAACTTGGATAACTGGAGAACTTGCCTGCATTGATTTTAAATTTGGTTAATGCTTTATTCGAAGGAGCGTAATGAAGTATTTAGCTATGATACAGTCACATCTGGAAAACAATTAAGGGCTTTTAATGTCAAACAATTTGAGTGAAGCTTAATTTTAATCTCCCTACAATGTGAAGACTGCTATGGCCTCATGAATTCATTTGCTGTAAATAGAAATCTATTTTTAATTTGTTAAAAATATGGCTTGCATTAAATGTTTTGCCATTTAAATTTCTTGCAGGACAAACACTGCCATCTGTTCATACTGCCAAGTCCAATTGTACTGATTTGTACCTTCCACTTCTGCCAAAGTTTGCTGTTCAAGTTTGTATCTCACTCAAGTTTGCTGCAGGCATTGTATCTTTCACCTGCCTTGGTTGGATTTTATCCTATTAGTCTTATCTACTGCAGCTATCAAAAGTTACTGTCAGTGTTAACTGGCATTGATGTCAACTGAGAGCTGAGGGTGGGGGTTTAAAAGTATATTCTGAAATCCATAAATTCATGTGAGACGGTGCCAATTCCACAAGAATATATTAACCACAATCTGTAAACATGTAAAATGGTCATGCTGCTAACATGTATATAGAATAGACATTTAAATATGCATTGGGTCATCATTTTGGGCATGTGTTTGCAAAATGTTAACCTGATAAATGTGTAATAATATCAAAAGTAGTTTTCTTTTTTTTAAATGCCAGCTAACAGGAAAAGCAAGTCTAAGCAGCTAACCGAAGTTAAATTGTGTGCTCAGACACACCTATATAGTCCTTCATATTTAAATGCTGAGTCTTCATATTATTTAGTATTTCACAATTAATTCTTGATATTATATAGAATGTCAAACTTCTATAATTCATCTTGCAAAAAAAATCTGGTATCCTGCAAGGGCCTAATCTAGTCTTTCTATTCAAATGAGTGCGCAAAGCTCTGCTTTCCATATTGATGACATTCCCCACACCCCAAACTCAGATTGTTCAAATTCATATTTCTTCATATACCTTTTTGTCCTGTCCAACACAAAAGCTAGCACCCACAGGCAAGGCAGTGCTTTCTATGAAAACCTGACTTTACGTGAAAAATAATCTGTGGCAGCATGCCCTGGGCAAACTATTGATCTGTTTATGGTCTCTGAATTAGAAATACAATTTCTGCTACACCCCTACATCACCTCAGATGATTATCAGTCTAACCAGACTCTCTAAGTATATTAAGCTACCTAACCGGTTTATTTATAGAAGCAAATAACAAGTCATCGTTTAAAGTTCATTCAAATAAGACAGCACCTTTGAACCAGTTCTTGAAAGAGTTACAGAATAAACCAGTGCATTGAGTTCCTTTGGTGTTCTTGGTGGAGATTTTTTTTTAAAGGGCAAAGGGGATTAGCAGCCCAATCCCTATTGCTTTTTCTTGGAATTATGTAGGTTTTCCCATCTTTCCTTCATATCTGTTACAGTTCAAAACCATAACTAGTACATCAAAATTTTGATTCTTGTACCCAAAAAATCCTTTGAAATACACTTGCATTTCTGAGAAGTCATAAGTATTTTACCTGAATGATGGACAGTAAGTTGCATCAAACGTACACAAAATGGTGTGTGACCAGTGCTGTTTATGCAGGGTCTATCCTGATTAGATTATGTTGTCAATTAATAGTCTAGTGACGCATGTTAATTATTTCTAAATTTGATGTGCCTCGTGATTTATTTTCCCAGACACATTTCTCAGTTAGTAATCAACTATGCATTTAGGTACTTGGGGCAGAGCTCATAAGAATAAAACCTGCTCTCTAAGCATGCAGAAGGCATTTTAAACATAAGAAATAGGAGCAGGGGTAGGCCATTTGGCCCCTCGAGTCTGCTCTGCCACTTAGTAAGATCATGGCTGATCTGATCTTGGGCTCAGCTCCACTTCCCTGCCCGCTCCCCATAACCCTTCACTCCCTTATCGTTCAAAAATCTATTTCAGCATTAAATATATTCAATGATCCAGCCTCCACAGCTCTCTGGGGCAGAGAATTCCACAGATTTATGACCTTCTGAGAGAAGAAATTCCTCCTCATCTCAGTTCTAAACCCCTTATTCTTAAACTATTCCCCCACGCGTGTAAACATCATTTCTGCATCTACCTTGTCGAGCCCCTTCAGTATCTTATATATTTCAATAAGATCACCTTTCATTCTTCAAAATTCCACTAAGTATAGGCCCAACCTACTCAACCTTTCTTCATAAGTCAACCCCTTCAACTCAGGAATCAACCTCATGAACCTTCTCTGAATTGCCTCCAATGCAAGTATATCCCTCCTTAAATGAGACCAAAACTGTTCACAATACTCTAGGTGTGGTCTCTCCAAAACCCTGTACAGTTGTAGCAGGACTTCCCTGCTTTTATACTCTATCCCCCTTGCAATAAAGGCCAACATTCCATTTGCCTTCCTGATTATTTGCTGTACCTGTATACTAACTTTTTGTGTTTCATGCACAAGGACCCCCAGGTCCCTCTCTACTGCAGCGTTTTGTAATGTCTCTCCATTTAAAAAATTTGCTTTTTTATTTTTCATGCCAGAGTGAATAACCTCACACTTTCCCACATTATACTCCATCTGCCAAATGTTTGCCCATCCACTTAGCCTGGTTGCTGTTGGACCAGTCAGTTTGCAAAACTAAGAACCCTTGGCACTGACAATTGTTGCAATGTGCAACTGTGAGAAATCGCCTCCAATAAAGAAGACTGACTATATCCTGATCTGAACTGAGCAGTAGCCTATGTATTTTGAACCCTGACATCCCCGTGGCACAAAATACATCAATTCTTCCTTTCCATTTGGTTGATGTTCCACTATAACCCTACATATTATAAAACACAATAGATTTGTGATTACACCTGGTTTAGGTAATCAGACCAAACTGCTCCTTACTCTCTCATCATGACTCGGCATCTGATAATTCATTATATTTTTTCTTTTCTTTTCTTCCTCTTCCCATTAGTCCCCCCCTCCCCATCTGTGAAGTGCCTTGATGTAAATACAAACTGTTGGTTATTCCTTGTAACATATAGGATTTTTTTTCAATAAATATGCAGCAATAAAATAACAATGGAACAAAATGGCTTTCTGGGCTTATTCTGCCTCAGAACTGTACTGAAATGATACAATTGCATCTTCCATCATTTGTGCATCCTCACATTGTAGGAGCTTATCCAGTCATGGTTGGTTCTGGGAATGATATGTTTTTGCTTTGATGTCATCAGGACCACCCCACCACCTAATCATACCTGCTTCCTCAGTAGCAGTTAACTAGAATGAATCCCAACTGTGTAAAGGCCTGGGATCTGCACACAGTTGCTTAGTTCTTCCCCTCCTCAGCATCACTGTTATTTGACTTTGAGGCAGGCCCTGCAGTTTTTAATGAGTTGTAGCGCTTGAGTGTTCAATTATCTTTTCTGTTTCTTTTCTAGTTGATTCCTTGCATGCAAGCCCAATGGAGCAACAACTTCTTGTAACTGCACAAAATTAGTCCTTAAGCTGGAAAACTTGCCCACTTGGGGACAATTATCACTGTTCTCAAACCCTCCATTATGCAACTATATCCTTGTGCCTTCAGGGGGTTGTCTTTAAAGCAATAAATGAGCTTCAGTACAGCTCACCTCCATTTTTAAAAAAAAAACATATTAAACCATACCAGCCAAGTTTAGGGCATATCTCCTGCCCAAGATGGAACTCAGTACATAGGCTTGACCTCTTGGATGCAGTTTCATAGACTTCTAAAAGTTAGTTCATACTCTGGCTTTAGGACCCAATTATAATTCGAGCCAGGGTTCTAGGGTGCACGCACGTTGTGATTCCTGCTGCTGTTGTACATAAAATGTTTGTTAAAAATGTAACACTACTTGGATGAGGTCTTCATTTTATAATTGATCCAATAAGAAAGAGCAAACTTGCATTTCTTCACCATCATGACCTTATGGTATTCCAAAATGTCTTACAAACGATGGATTACTTTTCAAGTGCAGTCATTGGTTACGTAAATAAATGTGGCAACTGGTTTGCATGCAGCAAAGTCCTGCAAACAGCAAATGAATGAATGACCAGATAATCTATTTCTGGTTGTTGAGGGAGGAATACAGCTACGATATAGAATTCCCTGCTCCTTTTCAAATAATGCCACGTGGGATCTTTTACATTCTAGCAGATGGGGCCTTCTGTTTAACATGTCCAAAAGACAGCACCTCTCAATGTAGCACAACCTTGGTGTAGTAGTGAGTCATATATCCTCCAGTTTGTCAAAGATAGAAGCTTCTTTCCACCCTGTAAATTTTTGTGAGCACAATATACAAAATTGAAAGAAGTACAAGTAAATCGCTGTTTCATCTGGAATGAGTGTTTGGGGCCCTGGACACTGGGAAGGGAGGAGGTAAAAGTGGAGGTGTTGCATCTCCTGCGCTTGCACGGGAAGGTGCCTTGGGAAGGGGGAGGGGGTACTGGGGGTGATTGAGGAGTGGATGAGGGTAACGCGTAGGGAGTGGTCCCTTCGAAATGCTGAAAGGGGAGGGGAAGATGTGTTTGGTGGTGGGATCACGCTGGAGATGGCGGAGGATGATCTGTTGAATGTGGAGGCTGGTAGGGTGTTAGATATCTTAATTTTCAATGAGATGCGAACTCTGGTTATAGATTTAAAGTAATTTTATTCCAGCAGCAGCAACAGAACCATGGCAGGGTTCCAGCTCTTTGGTCTTCTAAAACACGTGGCAAAACATGGCTGTACTTATCCTGGATCAATTTACAGAAATGAACTCTCCTCCTTTGACCTTATTGGCTCAATTGATATGTTGTTAACCCCTAATTGGCTTGCTGCCAAAAGTCCTGAAATGTCAAGTTGATTGATGACTTAATGCAATGTGCTCATTCTCACGTAGGCATGGGGTCTGTGTTTTCTCAACTTTGCAGCCTGTTTGAATTCTCTTATCATAGGGTGAAAGGTAAGGACATGGGGAACCCTGTCGTGGTTCTGGGAGGGAGGGGAAGGGGTGAGAGCAGATGTGCAGGAAATAGAATGGACACAGTCAAGGGCCATGTCAACCACAGTAGAGGGGAATCCTCGTTTGAGGAAAAAGGAAGACATATTCGAAGCATTGATGTGGAAGGTGGTATCGTCAGAGCAGATGCGACAGAGACAGAGAAACTGAGAGAATGGAGTCCTTGCAAGAAGCAGAGTCCAGATAGCTGTGGGAGTCAGTGGGCACAGATGGAGACAGAGAAGTCGCGAGATGGACCAAGTGAAGGTGAGGGAAGGATGGAAATTTTCTTGTTCAGGGTGAGAGCAGGAAATGGCACCAATACAGTCGTCTGTGTACTGGAAAAAAAGGTGAGGGAGGGGACGCGAGTAGGACTGGAACAAAGAATGTTCCACATATCCCATGATAAGCAGGCATAGCTGGGACCCATGCAGGTTCCTTTAGCAACACCTTTAATTTGGAGGAAGTGAGTGGAGTCGAGGGAGAAGTTGTTCAATGTGAGAACAAGTTCAGCCAGGTGGAGGAGGAGGAGGGTGGAGGAGGGTGGTGAATGGGGACTGGGTGGACCTCTGTTCAAGGAAAAGCAGAGCTCCCTCAGGCCGTCCTGGAGAGGGATAGAATTGTGGAGGGATTGGACGTCCATAATGAAAATGAGACAGTTGGGGCCAGGAAACTGTTAAAGCAGCCGAGGGCATTGGAAGAGTCATGGATGTAGGTGGGAAGAGACTGGACAAGGGGAGAAAAAAATAGTTGCGATAGGAAGAAATCAATTCCATGGGGCAAGAACCGGCTGAAAGAATGGGTCTGCCAATGCAGTCCTGTTTGTGGATCTCGAAGGAGGTAGAAGCGGGCTGTGCGGGGTTGGGGAACTATGAGGTTGGCGGCCTTGGAGGATGCTTAGAGCTGAAAATGGAGTGACAATTAAAACATTTTGAAAAGTACTAGAAATCAGTAAAAGGCACTAAAACTCTTAAAGCTAGTAGTGAGAATTATTGTGTGAAGGGTGCAAAATGTTCATTCTTCGCCGTACGACCACTCCTCCCATTGGCTGAAGAAGACATGAATATTAAATCTTCTGACTCTCTTGTCAATTCATCAGGATCCTTGTATAGAGCAGTCCTACTGACTCAGATTAGCACTCCAATCTAATGTCGTGCCTCCTGGAAAAAATACAACTTGCAATTGATGACGAGGGATTTGAAAAAGCTTATTTGGAACATATCTCCAGTAGTGATGACATTGCTAGTTTCCACAAATTCTTTTCCTTGACGACTTGCAATGACACATTGAAGCAAGCATTTTTTGTCCATTGGTGCTATGATCAGCACTTACATGCACCAGAGTGCAATATGCTGGTAATTTTGTTATGCCTTCAGATGCTGCTGAATCAGGGACCCAATCCCAAGTTCACAGAATATTGTGTACTTTTTTTTTTCTCCTAATTATTGCCAGCTTCTGGTGGGAATGAGGAAATAACCTGTGACCTAATTTGAGAGTTGCATTTAAGTGTCATTTTTTTGTTTTGTTTGTCATACTTGAATCTGGGTACGGTAATGTCAGAGTCCTAAACCTATAGGGTTGGATTTTCGGTTAATTTGCGCCCCATTTATTGTCTCGACAGGTGCAAAAATCTATTTTTGGGCATCAAACGAGACACACGAGATTTTGCACCCGGGCGGAACTTTCGCCAATGGTTTTGCGGTGGCGCTAAAACTTACCGCTCCGCCGCTGTCTTGACCATTGGGATGACGTAAATTGTCGTGTATCACTGCGCTAGCACCCCGAGCGGACCTTTCGAGCATTTTGCCTGATTTAGTGTCTGCCCGAGGACCTGCCTAGAAAAACCAGACTGACCCAGGATGCACCATGCATTATAAGCGCCACGTTGAAAGTGAAGGAAGAAGTGACAGTTGTGCATGAATAAGACTGTTGGGAGAACGCTGCGTTACTGCATACATTACATGGTGAAGTTTGTGCATTTCTAGTTTGTTTTTAAGGACATTTTAAAAGATATGGGGGCCATACTAGGTCAGGAGCTGTTCATCCTGGCTGCTATTGCCATATGGCTTCAAGCTGGAAGAAGGCTTATTGTTAATCATTTGTAATGGAATCGAAGAGGTCACAGACATATGGGCAGGAGGCCTTACATCGCTCATACCTCCACCTCTGAGGCGCAGTGCGTTAGAAGGCTGCGCTTCCGAAAAGAAATACTCAGAGATATGCCAGCTCCTACAAGCAGACCTGCAGCCTACCAGCGGCAACAGGATTGCACTGTCCATCGAGGTGAAGGTGGCTGTGGCACCTGCCTTTTATGCCTCCGGCTCCTTCCAGGCATCAGCAGGGAACATATGCTTCATGTCGCAGCACACTGCACATTGCTGCATTCGCCAGGTGACTAATATACTGTATGCACACAGGATGGACTTCATAAACTTCCCAATGACTAGGGAGACCCAAAATGAGGGATATAGGTTTTTGATGATTTGCTGGCTTCCCCAAGGTTCAGGGTGCTGTTGACTGTATGCACATGTCCTGCGAGCACCTTTTAGAGGATCCAGAGGTTTTACGAAACCGCAAGGGATTCCATTCCCTGAACATACAGATGGTCTGCGACCACACTCAGTGCATCATGGCAGTCAATGCTCGATATCCAGGGAGCATCCATGATGCTTTCATCTTGCGTGAGAGCAGTTTCTCATGCATGTTCCTGCGTCAAGCACAAGGTCACAGCTGGTTGATTGGGGACAAAGGTTACAGCCTCGCCACCTGGCTCATGACCCTCCTCTGGAACCCTCAGACAGAAGCCGAGCATCGCTATAATGAGAGCCATGCAGCCACATGCAACATTATCGAACAGACAGTTGGAGTGCTGAAGCAGCGCTTCGATGCCTGGACCACTCTGGAGGTCTCTGAGTTCATTGTGGTGTGCTGCATGCTACACAACTTAGCCATCATGAGGGGACAGGAATTGCCAATGGGGATTGCAAGACCATCTATGGAGAAAGAGAAGGTGAAGCCTGACGAGGAACCCATGCCACCACAACCACAGGGGAGGAAATTGTGGAGATTTTGCCGCTGTAAAAGCCTACGTCGGCAGCTCATAATTCAACGTTTTGCTTGAAGAGTGAATGGCAGGTTTGAGCGTTGCCTGGCCACTCTCTATCCCACCATGTTAACTATTCCCCGTCTTATTCTGCAAATGAGACACAACACGGGAATGGTTAAGGTGAAGCATAAATGTATTAAACATTGTAACCTTTTTAACCTTTGTGATAAAATAATAAGCTGCACCCAGCAGTGTGATACTTAAATAAAATCCTGCCCCACTATTTTTTCCCAACGTCTTGCCCCCCTTCCCTTTATTCCCCTCCCTTGCCTGTTGCTCCTCATCAAAGTAAGGCTGCGAGAGAACTGCTGTGTTGGGGGGAGAGACAATGGAGATGGCGTCTGGGGACGCACTAAAATAGCTCGTGGCATGGAAGGCCCGGCTTCTGAATGGCTAGCCTCTTCTTCAGCATTGCCAGTCACCAGTGGTTTGGGTGACAACCGTCGCTGATGCTTGGTTGGCGACTGAGTGGGGGGAGATGGAATGCTGTCATCCAGAGGAAAGACACCACCTCCCATATTCCTGGAGCCACTCTCACCGACGGGGCTGAGCCCTAGCAACCGGAGCACGATGCAAACTAACACCTTGCTGGCCTGCTTCGGAACTGTCACTTCCCCATGCGATAGTGAGGAATGCGAAGAGTATGGAGACAGGCATGGACTGCATCACCTGCCAAGCTGAAGCAGAGCTTGTGCCTGTGATGCGCTATATTCTGCACGGGCTTACCCCACGCTCTCCGGGACTCGACTGTCACTGCTGTGGAGGCCACCAGCCTCGTGTGAACATTGATGGCCTCACTGGTATCATGGCTCGCACTGACAATCTGCAACCCTACCTCCATAATTGTCGCTTTTAGACTGTCGATGCTTGTGGGAATTCTTCCCAAAACATCAAGGAGTGGACGGCTGTTTAGGATGGACACTCCCACCATGTTCAATTCTACATCTGCCTGTCGATCAGCAGATCGACTTTGCTGACTCATTCTCTGGAGAGATGGCCTTCAGGATTCCACCCCAGCACTACGTTGCTGCATGCCACTGGCCCAGGAGCCTCGCAATTCTCGAACCCTGAGAACGTAACATCGTCCGCAGAGGAGCTGAGTGCCGATGATGGAACAGGGGTCATCTGATGCTGCGCTGGAGTCGGCTCATCCACATCCTCTGCTTCTTTTCCTTCTCCAGACCATGGCCTGACGTGGAGGGGTCTCTTGAGGGATGTGGTGCCTGTGGCTGGTGATCTGGAAGTAGAAAGCAACAGACAAGTGGTTAGCAGCAGGGGAGGGGGCAGGGTGACTTGAGGAAGATCGCATAGCACAGGCTCATTTGAACGACTGCCGCTACTCCATTATATTTAGTCCAGAGACACTGCAGGACATTGCCTCAACCTATCCCAGGGAGTGTGCAGGACATTGCCCCAACTGGGTCCAGAGACACTGCAGGACATTGCCCCAATCTAGCCCTGTGACACTGCAGGACATTGCCCCAACCTAGCCCAGGAAGTGTGCAGACCATGTCCCAACCCAATCCAGGGAATGTGCAGGACTTGCCCTCAGTATCCGAGGGAGGTTCAGCGGCCCCAGTGGCAGCTGCCCGACCTGTGATGCTGATGATGTCTGCCACTCTCTGCTCAATGTCGGTGAGTGGCAGTGTCTGGGGCGGGCCACGCCTGTCCGCACTTGCTCGTGGCGATTGAGATTTTTTTTTGCCTGCAAAGATGAAAATGGGAATAGTTACAAGAGTGTCCATCTGCACTTGTGGCACAGATAGCCACCAAAGTACTTATGCAGTTACTGTCTGAATGTAATAGAATCCTCTGTTTAATGGCATTGGAAGTTGCACGTGGTTCATCAGGAGGTCATCGAAGTGGGGGGCCATCTTATGAGACCTTAGAAAGCAATCTAAGTAATGTGTAAAGATCATTCATGGCAAATAGGGTACCGAACTAAGCCTACCCATGTGTCATGCATTTTAGGAGGCAACCTAAACTGTGTTGAGGCACCAGCAGCATGAGAACTGATAGTGTGACAGATTTATCCTTGAAGTAATGGAGTACATGAATGAAAATGGTACTCTGTCGACCCTGGTGAGATCGTTACATTTATTTTGGCACTGTGTGCTAGTCCTCACCACACTGTCCGAGACAGAGACCTCCTCTGCTATATCTCTCCGAATACATTTGAAGATGGCGGGCAGTGGTCTCGAACCACCCTGAAGATGCAACTCCTGCCATCTCCAGTCCACAGCCCCCACCACAGCATTAAGTGCCTGGCACGCTGTCTTTCCTCGTCGTCCTCCATAATCAAAATCAAAATCAGAAATGGCTGATTCTGCCCTGGTTTTACTATGCATGTGCGCATAGGATATGGCCATGCCCTGCATTAGCATTTGCAATAGGAACGGAAATGGAAACCAGAAGGTGGAAACGGCAGATTGTGTCAATGCCGAAACTTTTGGCTCTGGCGCACAGTCTGTGGTGCAACACCGGAGTTAACTCTAATGCTCCTCGGCAACTTTCGCTCGGCAAAAGTTCTTCGCTCTGACGCTAATGTTATCCCGATGCAAAATTTCTCACCGCGAATTGCGCACAGAAATGCAAAAAAACAAAAATCCAGCCCAAAGATTCACACTTGCTTAAAGTTTATGTTCCTCACTCAGAATTGTTACCTAATAGCTCTCATTGACAGTGAACTACACAGGTTACTGAGGGTCTGGCGGACTCATTGTATTTGTTTCATTTTGTTTCAGTTTCACCTTTAGGTGTCAACCTTGGCTCAGTGATAGCACTCTTGCTTCTTGAGTCAGACGGTTGTAGGTTTTAGCCCCATCCCATAGACTTGAACATGAAATCTTGTACTGAAGGAGGTGGTGTCTTTTGAATAAGATATTAACCAATGTAAAACATCTCTTGCCTTTATTTTCCAGGCCAACGTTTATCCCTGAACCAACTTCATTTTTTTAAGTCTGGATTTATTCCATTGCTATTTGGGATCTTCCTGTGTGCAAATTGGCTGCTCCATTTTCCTACATTACAAGAGTCATTTCACTTCAAAAGTACTATATTGGTGGGAAGTGCTTTGGGACATCCTGAGGTCATGAAAGGCGCTATATAAATGCAAATTCTTTCTTTAACTCGGGTGCCAATGTCTTACCCAATGTGTGTCATTAAGTAGAAACATAACTTAACTGACTTGCATATTGCACTATCCTTTTATATAAATCGGACAAAGAATCTTTTAGTCTCGGCAATTGACTGAAGATACGAATTAAGGTAAACCCATTACTGAATAAGATTAATAAATTGTGTAGTGAGTATTGCTCCTCGGCAGGGCAGAGCCTTGTTAGGAAAAATTGGAGCCCATTCTTCAATGGACTGCAGCGGTTCAAGAAGGTGGCCCACCACCTCAAGGGAAATTAGAGATGGGCAATAGATGCTGGCCTTGCCAGTGACACCCATATCCTATGAATGAATGAATTTTTTAAATATGGAAAATTTCTCAAGCCCTCTAAGGCAGAAACTTGGAGCAGCATAATTGTTTTTACTGATCATTGTTGTCTTGACTTACTATCTTAGTGTTTTGGTATCAACATTGCTTCATCTGGGTGGAAAATAAAGGGTGTATTTCTGAATGAGGCTTTGTATGTGGCAGTATGGGAGACCAACTGACTGACCAGTGATTTTCTTAAAGGGGGTTATCCCAGGTGACTTTCTTCCCATGGAAGAATGAGAAGGACAATAATAACTAGTAGAGTGGACAAGGGAGAACCAGTGGATGTGGTGTATTTGGACTTTCAAAAGGCCTTTGACAAGGTCCCACGACACTAGTATGCAAAATTGAAGCACATGGTATTGGGGGTAATGTATTGACGTGGATTGAGAACTGGTTGGCAGACAGGAAGCAGAGTGTCGGGATAAACGGGTCCTTTTCAGAATGGCAGGCAGTGACTAGTGGGGTGCCGCAGGGCTCAGTGCTAGGACCCCAGCTATTTACAATATACATCAATGATTTAGATGAAGATTTGCAGATGACACTAAGCTGGATAGCGGTGTGATCTGTGAGGAGGATGCTAAGAGGCTGCAGGGTGATTTAAACAGGTTAGATGAGTGGGCAAATGCATGGCAGATGCAGTTTAATATGGATAAATGTGAGGTTATCCACTTTGGGGGCAAAAACATAAAGGCGGAATATTATCTGAATGGCGGCAGATTAGGAAAAGGGGAGATGCAACGAGACCTGGGTGTCATGGTACATCAGTCACTGAAGGTTGGCATGCAGGCAGTGAAGGCGGCAAATGGCATGTTGGCCTTCATAGCTAGGGGTTTTGAGTATAAGAGCAGGGAGGTCTTACTGCAGCTGTACAGGGCCTTGGTGAGGCCTCACCTGGAATATTGTGTTCAGTTTTGGTCTCCGAATCTGAGGAAGGACGTTCTTGCTATTGAGGGAGTGCAGCCGAAGGTTCACCAGACTGATTCCTGGGATGGCTGCACTGACATATGAGGAGAGACTGGGTCGACTGGGCCTGTATTCACTGGAGTTTGGAAGAATGAGAGGGGATCTCATAGAAACATATAAAATTCTGATGGGACTGGACAGGTTAGATGCAGGAAGAATGTTCCCAATGTTGGGGAAGTCCAGAATCAGGGGACACAGTCTTAAGGATAAGGGGTAAGCCATTTAGGACTGAGATGAGGAGAAACTTCTTCACTCAGTTGTTAACCTGAGCAATTCTCTACCGTTGAGAGTTGTTGATGCCAGTTCGTTCGCTATATTCAAGATGGAGTTCGATATGGGCCTTAACAGCTAAAGGGGTACTGAGGTGAATGATCAGCCATGATCTTATTGAATGGTGGTGCAGGCTTGAAGGGCCGAATGGCCTACTCCTGCACTTATTTTCTATGTCAATTTTATTTTTGAACCCTCTGATGTGTGCCAGACACGCATCACCCCCCAGCCGGAGCCAGGAAACCAACCCCGCCAAATATCCTGACCGTGGCAATTAACATGGTCCGGCTGCCCATCTGACACGGGTCTCTTTCTCCCGCCCTCTCTCTCTCTCTCTCTCCCCCCCTCTCCCCAGGCCCCTTGGTAGGACCTTGTGGAATGTAGACAAAAAGAAGAGTGTCGCTGAAGGCTGCAGGATCGTGCTGTGAGAGGATGGGGAAACTAACATGTAATCACCCTGTACCTTTAGAGTACTTCTGGAACCCCACAGACTCTCTTCTATGGCGGCTCCCGGCACACACCCGGCCTTTTGGAGTGCACCACAGATAGGCACAAGAAAATGAGGTGGGAGAGCTGATAAAAGCCTCTCCTGCCTCATTTAACTTCTAATACAGAGCCTGCACCACCACAAGCAGAGGCCGAGTAGAGAGTTCCAAAAGACGACCATGGAAGTTCAATACGTGGACTGCTATTAAATTGCTCAGAAATGTAGACGTTCACCCAGCAGATCCCAACAGAACATAAGTTTTGCAAAGTGCATCTTTGCAGCCTTTGATATCAACCAAACCAGAAGGTAATATTTTGGTATGACTTAGAAGATAACATCCTTGATGTACAGAACAGAGATTGACTGGGAAAATGTGGTACTGTGCACATACCATATCATTTTATTATTGAAAGAGCATGCACATCCCAATCCACATTCTATGAAGTGGGCAATGATTCTGTTTTTTATGAACATTAGTTTTGCTCCAATTTCTATTCAAAAAATTGCTTTGGCAGTTATCCCTAGTTACCATAAACAGGCATTTAGTAACCTATTAATACTATAGTTGAATGTTTTGATTTTCAGTAGTTTGTACAATTTAGATTTCTTGAAGGTGCAATACATTTATAAAATAAAATGAGTCATTTTAAGCATGCCTGTGAACACTTTCTTTTCCACATAGGGTAACATTTTTAATTTCTTTTGGCACAAGTTTAAATGTCTTTTTAATGTGTCCATTAAACATGTATGGTCCTCACCTTCAACTTTTGGCTATTACCTTTTCTTGATGCTTCCATCTTCTATTATTTAATACAACTTGGATTGTTACTATATCTATGATATGAGATTAGTTTAATATCTACTGGGTCAGTGTTTATCTTTAAAATTATACTTTGAAATTCATTTGAATCTTTGCTCAGTCATCTAGAATACCAGTGAACAATAATATATTTTTTTTAAAGTCACAAGCTTGTCTTGCACTGTTTTCCCATATAAAAGACTTTCCAATCTCTATGTAATTTTAAAAATCTGAGGTACTGTGTTATTGGGCCAGTTATTGGTTATGGAGGTAGACTGGTAGAAGTTCTGAAAATACAGCAGTTTTCAAGGTCGATATATCAACATGCTTCATCAGAGTGACAGGTGTGGACCTTAGACCACAAATTCTTCACCTGATGATTTCCATCTTACGCAAGTTGTCAGAAGCAGGCACCTGTTGCTTGATGTTTCCTGATGGGGAAGTTACCCAAAGCTGTGCTACTGGGAAATCTCTGATTTTCCCCATTCATACCCCAGTAGAACTTCTCCAAGTCCTTAATATTCCAAACAGTCACCACTGTCAAATTAGTAACACGTCTGTCCTATTAAAATTATGTCTTGTTGATATCTCCTGGCATTTCATTTTTTTTTAAAAGGAAACATCTTCAGCTGTTAGAGAACTACTGATTGAAGATTGGGAGATGAGAAAAGATATGTAGTTTAGGGTAAGGATATTAGAGATGGGTAAATAACATCACAGTGTATCTCACTTTGGTGTTGGGAAAAATAAATTCTCAAGTTGGCATTCCTGAGTACAGAGCCTTCCTTAACCAGCTTTAATGCATCAGATGGCTGAAGGTTTAGCACAATTCACACCTGCTACCTTGTAAGCTAAAATTCATTCTACGGGCATTTTTGGAGTTAAAAATGTTCCCGACTGTCCCACCACACTCCCACTCTTTCCTCCACATAGCTTGGTTTGTGCTTCAGGACAAAAGAATATTTTAGGAATTGAAAAAACTAAAGAGAGAAGACAGTGCATGTGTTATAATCATTGTGTAACTTGCATGCCTGTTTTGTGGCCAAGTCTATGAAGTTGGTGGTTGTACAGTACTACCGATCAATTTAGGAGTGCTGGCAGAATTTGAGTTGTTTAGTATTCCAAATTGTCAGCAGATTAATTAATAGCATGCAAATCTGATTACTATTTTCCACAGTAGATAGGATTAGACACCTTGAGGTCAAAAAGTAAGGTCAAAAAATCTATTAAATTGCTATTTGCATTGTTAAGTGTTTTGAATATTAATGAGGCTCTTACTGATTTACTTAATTCAACTGGAAGGCTGCAACAACTGTGTTGCAGTGCCATTTCAAAAAAATCTGCAGTATCTTTGTCAATATTAATATACATTAAAAAAAATTTACTAACTACTGCACTGTTTAAACAAACTATTCATACTTTAATTGCTTTCTGCATATCTGCAAACATGCAATAAAGGCACCAATTCTCGGTGACGCAACTGTTTAAGAAGACATTTTTTATCACTTGGAACGCTGTCTTTTATATCTGTCTCTTTCCCTCATTTCCCCTCCCTTGCTGTTCCTCCGCCTAATTTCTTCTTCATTTTACTCCTAAATAGGTATTAGGCTCAGTAGCACTTAACAAAGTGAAATAAATTTGTTGTTAGATGCGTCTAAAACAATGATACTAAAGTACCAACCAGACTGCTACATTTTAGTTATTGTGCAGAGTTTAACCTGCTGATATCTCCTCTTTGTCTCTTCACAATTCCATCACTGTTTTATTGTAGGTCAGATGAAAGTGACTCCTCTCTTTCGGAGGTACAAAGGTACACTGTCTAACTTGTCACTCTCAATTCAGATTCTACTGTAGTGCTCATTGCTTCTTAATATTTCCTGCATGCTAATGGTGCCTTCAATTGCCACTTTTTGGGACTAGTTGCAATGTACTGAAATGGTTGTGGGAGTCCTTTGGGAGTTGGGTGTTTTTGTCAGGAGATAAACGATTGGTCATATTGCTATTTTTGTTTGGATGATTATCCTGCTTTTGCTGTTGCTTGTTAAATTTATTTGCTTTTGCTTTGATAGTGCACTAAATAGTTTTTGAAAAGCTTTAGTTGCTGAAGAATGACCCGAACCTTTCCCACTTGTAGGTGTGGAAGCATTTCCTCTGTTAATCTAAGAAGTCTAAATCTCTGATGTTACAAATTGCAGTGCATGTTTTCTTTAAAATGATGAACTTGAATTCTAGCAAGACAACAGATGCTTGAAAAGAAAAACATGTTGGCTGCTTTCTAAAAGTATAAGAACTAGTGCAATTGGCTGCATGTTTTTAAAACTGTTTAGTTTAAAAGATACAATTTTTTAAGTGTCAAAAATTATGTGTGCTTCTAAGAGTCAACTTGCCTGCACCAAGGAATTTTGGCTCGTAGTTTCTTTATCACTGCTGCTGTAAAATGATATACCACACATAATTACATGACAATTATTCTGGTAAATGACTAGTTAATTCTCAGGCATGTCACGTTCACTTAATTGTCACTAATCCTATAGTCGTCGTCATCATAGGCAGTCCCTCGGAATCGAGGAAGACTTGCTTCCACTGTAAAAGTGAGTTCTCAGGTGACTGTACAGTCCAATGTGGGAATTACAGTCTCTGTTACAGGTGGGACAGACAATGGTTGAAGGAAATGGTGGGTGGGAAGCCTGGTTTGCTCTTGATTTGCACATGCTCTTGGCGACGAGACTCGAGGTGCTCGGCGCCCTCCCAGATGCTCTTCCTCCACTTTGGACAGTCTTGGGTTAGGGATGCCCAGGTGCCGGTGGGGATGTTGCACTTTATCAAGAATGCTTTGAGGGTGTCCTTGAAACGTTTCCTCTGCCCACCTGGGACTCGCTTGCCGTATCGGAGCTCCGAGTAGAGCGCTTGCTTCGGGAGTCTCGTGTCGGGCATGTGGATGATGTGGTCAGTGCTTCGATGCTGGGGATGTTGGCCTGAGTGAGAACACTGACAGTGCGCCTATCCTCCCAGTGGATTTGCAGGATCTTGCGGAGGCAGCGCTGGTGGTACTTCTCCACTTTGAGATGTTGGCTGTATTAGTTCACATCTCTGAGCCATATAGGAGGGCGGGTATCACTACTGCCCTGTGGACCATAAGCTTGGTGCCAGATTTGAGATCCTGATCTTCAAACACTCTCTTCCTCATGTGACCAAAGGCTGCTCTGGCACACTGGAGACAGTGGTGAACCTCGTCATCGATGTCTGCCCTTGCTGATAATAGACTCCCGAGATATGGAAAATGGTCCTCATTGTCCAAGGCTGCGCCGTAGATTTTCATGATCGGGGGGCAGTGCTGTGTGGCGGGGTCAGGTTGGTGGAAGACCTTTGTCTTGCAGATGTTTAGTGTAAGACCCAGGCTTTCATACACCTCGGTGAAGGTGTTGACGATGGCTTGGAGCTCGGCCTCCGAGTGTGTGCAGATGCAAGCTTCGTCCGCGTACTGTAGTTCGATGACGGAGGATGGGCCGATCTTGGATCTAGCCTGGAGGTGGCGAAGGTTGAATTGGTTCCCATTGGTTCTATAGTTTAGTTTCACTCCAGCAGGGAGCTTGTTGAGAGTGAGATAAAGCATTGCAGCAAGAAAGATCGAGAAGAGTGTTGGTGCGATGATGCAGCCCTGCTTGACCTCGGTCCGGACGTGGATTGGATCTATGGTGGATCCGTTGGTCAGGATCACAGCTTGCATGTTGTTGTGGAGCAGGCGGAGGATGATGACAAACCTTTGGGGACAGCCGAAACAGAGGAGGATGCTCCATAGTTCCTCATGGTTGACAGTGTCAAAGGCCTTTGTGAGGTCAAAGAAGTCCATGTACAAGGTTTGATGGTGTTCCCTGCATTTCTCTCGTAGTTGTCGAGCAGGGAAGATCATGTCCGTTGTACCCCTTAGTGGACGGAATCTGCATTGCGACTCTGGGAGGAGTTCTTCAGCCATAGGGAGAAGATGATTGAGGAGGATTCTTGCAATGACTCTCCAGCACCCTTGCTGACTCGGTCCCTTTGGCCAGCCGGCCCGGCCCAGCGTCCTCCCCGAAGACCTTTCGACCAGATCAGGGCCGGCCCCAGCAGTCCAACTGCGGAGGCCTGGAGGAGCTGTGGAGGAACCACTGTTGGGCACGTAGTGCGGGTAATGGTGGCAGCCACTCTATCTTCTCCCATGACCTTTTGAGATAGAAAAATGGAGCATGGTGCAGCCAAAAAAAGCGAGCAGAATCCAGCGTGTCTCATTCCTACCCCACATCCCAGATCTCCCACCACCTCTCTTAAAGATGCTGCTCAGCACCAAGCTTGCGGCTCGCATCTCATAGGCAACCACGCCCATACAGTAGAGCCTGGTTTCCAGTTGTCTTGAACCCCCTTGCCGCTGGACCCAAGATCTTGCTCTGCTAATCCCGTGTGGTTACCGGTGTACAACGGCCACCCCATGTTAAAAGAACTCGCGCATGGGCATCTTCCATCTGACAAAATGAAGTTCAGGACCCTCATGGACAATCCCAACAGCGACAGACCGGAATATCGCATTACTATCATTGCCCAGGAACTCGGGCGCTTCAACGTTAGCATCGCCGCCCTAAGCGAGACTCGGTGGGTGGGGAAGGCCAGTTCAAAGAAGGTGGTGGTTTCTGGAAAGGCAAACCAGAAGAAGAATGCCACCTCCATGGAGTTGGCTTTGCCATCAAGAATGAGCTGGTGGGCCGTCTGAGATTCCCTCTGCGGGATAAGCATGAGTCTCCTGACTCTCCGGCTCACCCTAGCACAGAACCAGTGCGCTACAGTCATCAGTGCGTACGCCCCAACCACTCAACACAACAGATGAGACCAAAGAGGAATTCTATTCCAGCCTCGAATAATCCTTGTCCCGAGTCCCTACAGATGTCCTCCTTGGCGACTTCAACGCCAGAGTCGTTAAGGACACAGACCTCTGGGGAGGCGTGATTGGCAGAAAGGGGGTAGGGAAAACCAATTCCAGCGGTTCCCTGCTCCTGACAAAATGCCTGGACTATGACCTTGTCATCACCAACACCTTGTTCCGTCAGAGGGACAAGTACAAGGCATCATGGCAACACCCTCGCTCCAATCACTGACATCTGCTCGACTCTGTCATCGTCCGAGCGAGGGACCGCAAGGACATGTGCATCACCCACGCCATGACTGGAGCCGACAACTGCTGGACGGACCACTGCCTAATCCGCTCTGTCATTAACATCAATAAAGTCCCAAAGCAGCGACGGCAACCGAAACAATGCCGCAGGAAAATCAACGCTGGGGCACTCAAAGACCCAGTTAAGAGGGCCTTAATTAAACAGCCAGCGCCTCACTGCTAACCTGGCGACCCTCGACGACCCCGAGACGCAGAGTGCCCACAGACCCTGATCTGCCCTCAAGGCCTCCATAACCAGCACCTGCGAAGAGACACTCGGTCACTCAACCAGGAAACACCAAGACTGGTTTGACGAGAATGACCAGGAGATCCAGGAGCTAGCAAGCCGCAAGGCATTTCTGAACCGAAAGCAGCAACCCAATTCGGGAGCAGCAAAACAGCTCTACAGGCGGCTGAAGGTTGAGGTCCAACAAAAAAACCTGTGACCTAAAGAATAGATGGTGGGTGGAGAAAGCACAGGAGATCCTGCAGCTGGCTGACAACCACGACGTGCGAGGATTTTTCAGCACAGTCAAGACCACCTACAGCCCAAGGCCCCACCCCACTGCTGGCCAAGAACGCAGTGGCACTCATTAAGGACACCGAGGCAGTCAGTACCTGCTGGAAGGAGCATTTCGAAGATCTCCTTAACTGAGACTCTCTTCGATGTGAGTGTCCTTGACTCCATCCCGCAGCATGCTACCTTCCATCATCTCAGAAAACCCCATCCCTGCACGAGGTAGAAAAGGCCATCCATCAGCTCAAGAATAACAAGGCAACAGGAGCAGATGGAATCCCCGCCGAGGCACTAAAGTATGGCGGTAATGCGTGACCTCATCTTTCATCTGGAAGGAAGAAAGCATGCCAGGAGATCTCTAGAGATGCTGTAATCATGACCATCTTCAAAAAAGGGGACAAGTCTGACTGCAGTAACTGCAGGGAAATGAATCTTCCTGCTATCGGCCACTGCGAAAGTCATTGTAAGAATCATCCTCAATCCTATTGTAGATTTGTGACAAGTAAGAGTGATGTGCCAGAGAATTGTCTGCCATTTGCCTAAAGGGTGCTCCACTCATGGAATTATATCTTGACATGAACCATAGCCTTCAGGAAAAGAGGAATAAGGAGAGAAAGCTGGAAAGTAAAATGGAGTACATTGTAGCATGTAAATCAAAATTGGTGAAAGGGTAGCGAAGAGGTATTCAGTCATGCTTGTCAAATTTTCCCCCCAGAATTCAGACCTATCCCCATGTGACCGATATCCCACATTTTTGCAAAAAGTGGCAATTGCTTTGCCCTTCAATAATATAGAAAATTACTCGCAGTTACAAAAAAATTAATTCCATGACTTGACCCTAAAGGATTATAGTATAGTCCAAGACTTTTATTTCATCAATTAAAAATAAATGTAAGCAGTGCAATTTTTCCCCTTTGTCTTTCCTATTGATCTGTGATTATCTAACAAAATCTTTTATTGGTATTAATCAACCAGTTTTCTTACCATTCTTTTCACAGGGGAATAATTAACCTGTTCCCCAGTTCCAAAGGCAGTAGGAATGCACCCCTTCACTGCAGCCATGTAGCTGAAGGGCACAACAAAGCAGTGCTGTGTCTGGATGCGACAGATGATCTCCTTTTCACTGGAGCAAAAGGTGAGAAAAATTGCTTCAAACTGTAGGAAGAAGTAGGTTGCACTAAATTCATAGGCCTCAATATCTGGGTCCCTCCCTCCTGATTGCCAGGGACCGTTCCCAAGGACCGTTCTTGCTGCTGGTTTTCCCACCCAGCAGCCTGTCAATTTGTCTGGCTGCCAGGCAGGAAACACAAGAAAAAAGTTATAATGAGGTCCTGCTGTTAAATTTGGCAGGACCTCCGCAACCCCGGCCTTGCTGGCACTTCGCTGCGCTCCTTTGCACTCTCCCGCCTCCCCCCCAAGTATCAGGGCCATAGTCTGTTTTATATCAACTCGGCTGCAGTCCCAGGATTGCTGGTTTAAATTTGATCTGCTCTTTCTAGGTGAATTGTTTACCTTTTTTTGATTTAGACAGCAAGGGAGTAATTTAGCTTCACTCGTAATTATTTACAAATTGCCTTATCACAGGGAAACACCTCAATGCACTTCACACACACACACAATTACTTTAAAGTGCTATGTAAGTAAATAGTACTCCACATATCACCTGCTTAGCAACTACCCAACTTTGACAGATTAGAAGTATCTGACCCTTTAAAGACTCTCTTTGCAAGCACGACCTTCCCTTCATCTGCTTTCCCATTTGAGGCAACAGTCTTGAAGATCTTTTCTGGTGTGCACAGTCTCTTGGCCAATTTTGTACCATCGTGTGATCTTGGTTGGTTAACCCCAATATAATAGCGCTCCTGTTGCGATTATTTCTGTGTGTGGCAGGGTTTCACTCTGGTCCTGAATCTAACTATTGTGCTTTGTAGCTACAAAGAAACAAGTGGAGGATACAGTACTTGATCCTTCTTACCCAGTCTGAGAGTTCAAAGGAGAATGTGCTTCAGAAATTGTGGCGGAATCTGCAACCAGTTTAATAATCTTACAGATAAAGGATGATGCATGAAGGGAGGTAGCTATATATTAGTAAACTGATGGCACACTAACTGCATTATTTCTTTGTGTAAATTTTTAACAGATCGCACATGTAAAGTATGGAACCTCGTAACTGGGCAAGAGATCATGTCTCTTGGTGGACATCCCAATAATGTGGTGTCCGTCAAATACTGCAGTTATTCCAGTTTGGTATTTTCTGTTTCTACATCTTATGTTAAGGTGTGGGATATTCGAGACTCTGCCAAATGTATTCGAACACTGACGTAAGTATCTATCCTGATAATTTAGGATTCTATTTTCGAATTGAATTACAGTTCAAAAGAAACAAAATGCTTCAGACTTTTTTGATTTAGAATTAAAATGTTAAGATATTTCTAAATATGTTGCAACGGTAGTCAATACACATAGTAATAGGCAATACTGGTTGATTTATAAAAATGAACTTGCCTATATTAATCAGCTGCAGGCTACCTGTACAGGAAGTGTATTTTGTAGTTCTGTACCTGCCTGAGATATTGGACAAATCTCTGAGCTCCAGTAGGTACAGCTTGCTCAGTGTCCAAGTATAGCAGTTGACAGTGAGACATCTGGCATCGAATGCAAGTGAATGCACTTAATTTTGCTGAATGTGCAAAGCCTCAATGAGAAGAGATCTCAACATTATGTTCTGTCAAATTTGTGAAGAAATTTACATTTTATGTTAAGATGATGGTAAGATCATACTTATTAAAGATAACAGTAAAATATAGCACGTATAATCAATTTCTTGTCCCTCAGGTCATCAGGCCAGGTATCAATGGGGGATGCTTGTGCGAGCACAAAGAATAGAACAGTTACCATCCCTCCTGGAGAAAATCAGATAAACCAAATTGCACTGAACCCCACTGGCATGTTTCTCTATGCTGCCTCTGGCAACTCTGTGCGAATGTGGGATCTTAAAAGGTATCTTGTCTTTAAGTTAAAGAAACTTGGCTTTGTAGGAGTTTAGTTTGGTTAAGTTTTTATATTTGTTTATACATAAATTCTGGAAAGCATAGCTTTGTAATACAGTTTGAATGGAAGAATAAATTTCAGCATCTGCATATGCTCCACCAAAGATACTGTAGCCATATAATATGTTTGTGTTTGCAGGAACCTGCTCAGTTAGTGCAAAACTAACTTGATGTAAATTAGCTAAACTTGACCCCCTTAGCTCAAGTAAGCATTCATGAGCTTTTGCAGGTCAATGAGAAATCACGATCAGCAAAATAAACATTAAAATCTTTAGTTAACTTACCATAACTGTTAATTATTAGAAAATTAGCACTTAACATTTGTTTTATTGTAGTTATTTTAGCAGAATAAATAGCAATTTTAATATAATTATGTAAAAAAGGTCAAAGCTCCAATTTCTGTGAGCTAGGAATAGTGTTGTGATCAAATTTGTCTTTGTCAGAGAGAAGCATATGTGAATACTGTTAGTAAATATCAGGCTGGAGAGTGTAGTTGAGGTCGAAGATCAGCCATGATCTTATTGAATGGCGGAGCAGGCTCGTGGTGCCGTATGGCCTATTGCTCCTAATTCTTGTGTTGTTAAACATTTTTTTAGCACTATATATATGCATTTAAATGATAAGGTGACCATGTTTCCATTTTCAAGGTTTCAATCCACTGGAAAGCTGACTGGTCATTTAGGTCCAGTTATGTGCCTTACTGTTGACCAAACTGCAAATGGACAAGATCTAATTATTACTGGGTCCAAAGATCACTACATAAAGGTAATACTTTCATAGTGCAAATTAAAATATTTACAGCAAAATTTATATTCAGTTATTGCAATTGCCTTTTGATGAACCTTGCGTTGCAAAATGCACGAATGTGCTTTGAATCTAGTACTGGACAATATTGTGAAGTTGTATAATGTTTATAATCACTAAAACCTTAAAATGTAAATTGATGATATGTGCTTTTCGAAGCCTATTAAAACTTATGCATTATACTTGAGGTGTATCTTTTGAATACTGAACTCCTGTTAAGTTAATCTCATTAAGAGTGTACCACATCAAATTAAAGCACAGCAATATTGCTTAATGGTAATATAACAATGGAGATGTTGGTTGCAATACATTGGAATCCTTATAGTTCCTCATTGGGCACAGCAAAAAATGTAGGTAGTAATTTTGGATAACTTTTCCATGCCCCTTTATGACAGATTGTGGAGTGTAGCTTTCAGGGATTTGGGACGAGATTATATGATCATCTAATCAGTCGGGGGTTTCGTAGGATATCCGAGAAGAAAATGTTGTGAAGTAGTGGAAGGATTTGCATGTTGATTAACAGTCTGATAGGCTGCAACATGAATGCTCCTTCCATGGCTTTCACCATCTTTGTACCAGCTGAAAGGGTGGTTGGACCTATTCGACGGGGAGGCTCCCACAACCCATACGATGAGGTGGGGTGGAGGTAACACCCACATCCACTGCACATTAGTATCCCACTGGATGACAACCGTGAGCTCTGAGCAAGAACTTTAGTCTCCACTCGCCAGAACTGTCTCGAGCAGGGTTTGAACACTGCACCTTTTGAATCAGAGGTGTGAATGTTGCCACTAAAGGCTCACTCCATAGGAGAGGTGAAAGGAGCGGAAACAAACTAAAATGTCACAAATAAAGGCTGTGATCTACATGTAATGTAACTTTTGTAGAATCTGCCTGTTTCTCAAATTGTATTGGTCGTAAAAGTTCACCCATTTCAACCTTCTCCCCCCCCCCCCCCCCCTGCAATTTACAATCTGATGGTTCCAGCCTTCATAACCTTGTGTAGAAGTCACATAAAAGATAAACCGTACAGCCTAAATATAATAACGCTGTTACTCTTTTACCCCTTTCTATTTAGATGTTTGATGTAACAGAAGGTGCTATAGGGACTGTAAGCCCTACCTACAATTTTGAGCCACCACATTATGATGGCATTGAATCGCTCACAATCCTGGGTGACAGCCTGTTTAGTGGATCCAGAGATAATGGGATAAAAAAATGGGACATGGCCCAGCAAGAATTGCTCCAGGTATGATTACATGGCAATAAGCTGTTGTAAGTTTTATGATGGCTGAGTAGATCGAACAAAAGGAGAAAAACTTGAATTCCCCTACCCTAGCTCTCTTCTCAAAACTGTCTATGGTCTCGCCTGTCTCCACCATGACCTTCAGCAGATTCATCTCTTCTATGAGACCACTTCATGTTCCCTAGTTGTTTCCTGACTTAGTTTCTGATTACTCAACTGTCCCTCCTTGGCACAATGAATATGCATACAGCACAGAAGGAGGCTATTCGGACCATCGTGCCTGTGCCGACTCTTTAAAAGAGCTATCCAATTAATCTCACTGATATTTTTTTCTATAGCCCTGCAAATGTTTCCTTTTCAAAGTGAATGCCAACAGACTCAGTTGCTCTCCTTTCAAAACTGCTCTTAAAAACCTTATCCTTAACCACCCTGCCCCTCCAACTATCATCAGATCCTGAAGCTCCCCTTTCCCTCAAAATTCTGGAACATGGAAGTACAGAGTCAGCTTTATGTTTTGATGATACCCATCTTTTTCTCTCCACCACCATTCCTATGACTTTCGCTATGTTACCTTTTGGCCTCTATGAGCTAAATGGTGGATGAACCAGAAGTTTCTGCAGGTCAAGACTGAGGTCACCCTGCTTGATCCTTGCCAGAAACTCCAATACACCAATCCTGATTCCATCTCCCTTCCTGGGCTCCTGTTCAAGCTTAACTCATTGATGCAAAACCTCGAGACCCTGAGCGTCGCTTCACATCCTACACCTAGTCCAGCACAAAAAAACGCATATTCCCACCTATGAAGTATCGTTTATCCCCATCCTTTCACCCCAACTGCTGTTAAATCCTCATTCAAGCCTCATGCCTTTATCATCTGCAAACTTTGCTTCTCCAGTGCCCTCTTTGCTGGAATTGAGCACCATCATAAATAAACAACTCTTTCAAACTTCGCACCACAGATCCTAGCTAGGAGTTAAATTTAAAAAGTAGGATCTCAAAGGTAGTAATCTCAGGATTGCTACCTGTGCCACGTGCTAGTCAGAGTAGGAATCGCAGGATAGCTCCGATGAATACGTGGCTTGAGGAGTGGTGCAGAAGGGAGAGATTCAAATTCCTGGAACATTGGAAGCAGTTCTGGGGGAGGTGTGACCAGTACAAACCGGACAGTCTGCACCTGGGCAGGACCGGAACCAATGTCCTAGGGGGAGTGTTTGCCAGTGCTGTTGGGAAGGGGTTAAACTGATATGGCAGGGAGACAGAGGGAAGTAGAATGGGAGCAGAAGCAAAAGATAGAAAGAAGAAAAGTAAAAGTGGAGGGCAGAGAAACCCAAGGCAAAAATCAAAAAGGGCCACATTGTAGCAAAATTCTAAAGGGGAAAAGTGTGTTTTAAAAAGACAAGTCTGAAGGCTCTGTGCCTCAATGTGAGGAGTATTTGTAATAAGGTGGACGAATTAACTGCACATGCAGCAATTTAATGAATATGCTGTAATTGGCATCATGGAGACATGGCTCCAGGGTGACCAAGGCTGGGAACTCAACATTCAGGAAAGATATACAGAAAGGAAAAGGAGGTGGGGTAGCGTTGCTGGTTAAAGAGGAAATTAATGCAATAGTAAGGAAGGACATTAGCTTGGATGATGTGGAGCTGCGGAATACCAAAGGGCAGAAAATGCTAGTGGGAGTTACAGACCACCAAACAGTAGTAGTGAGTTTGGGGACAGCATCAAACAAGAAATTAGGGATGCTGCAATAAAGGTACAGCAGTTATCATGGGCAACTTTAATCTACATATAGATTGGGCTAACCAAACTGTTAGCAATACAGTGGAGGAGGATTTCCTGGACTGTATTAGGGATGGTTTTCTGGACCAATATGTCGAGGAACCAACTAGAGAGCTGGCCATCCTAGACTGGGTGATGTGTAATGAGAAAGGACTAATTAGCAGTCTTGTTGTGCGAGGCCCCTTGGGGAAGAATGACCATAATATGGTAGAATTCTTTATTAAGATGGAGAGTGACAGTTAATTCAGAGACTAGGGTCCTGAACTTAAGGAAAGGTAACTTCGATGGTATGAGACATGAATTGGCTAGAATAGACTGACAAATGATACTTAAAGGGTTGACGGTGGATAGGCAATCGCAAACATTTAAAGATCACATGGATGAACTTCAACAATTGTACACCCCTCGCTGGAGGAAAAATAAAACGGGGAAGGTAGCTCAACCGTGGATAACAAGGGAAATTAAGGATAGTGTTAAATCCAAGGAAGAGGCATATAAATTGGCTAGAAAAAGCAGCAAACCTGAGGACTGGGAGAAATTTAATTCAGCAGAGGAGGACAAAGTGTTTAATTAGGAGGGGGAAAATAGAGTCTGAGAGGAAGCTTGCCATAACCATAAGAACTGACTGCAAAAGCTTCTATAGGTATGTGAAGAGAAAACGATTAGTGAAGACGAACGTAGGTCACTTGCAGTCAGATTCAGGTGAATTTATAATGGGGAACAAAGAAATGGCAGACCAGTTGAACAAATACTTTGGTTTTGTCTTCACAAAGGAAGTCACATATAACCGTCCGGAAGTACTAGGGGACCGAGGGTCTCGTGAGGAGGAGGAACTGAAAGATATCCTTCTTAGGCGGGGAATTGTGTTAGGGAAATTGATGGGATTGAAAGCCGATAAATCCCCGGGGCCTGATGGTCTGCATCCCAGAGTATTTAAGGAAGTGGCCCTGGATATAGTGGATGCATTGGTGATCATTTTCCAACAGTCTATTGACTCTGGATTAGTTCCTATGGACTAGAGGGTAGCTAATGTAACACCACTTTTTAAAAAAGGAGGGAGAGAGAAAACGGGAAATTATAGACCGGTTACCCTGACATCGGTAGTGGGAAATGTTGGAATCTATTATTAAAGATGAAATAGCAGCGCATTTGGAAAGTAGTGACAGGATTGGTCCAAGTCAACATGAATTTATGAAACGGAAATCATGCTTGACAAATCTTCTGGCATTTTTTGAGGATGTAACTAGTAGAGTGGACAAGGGAGAACCAGTGGATGTGGTGTATTTGGACTTTCAAAAGGCTTTTGACAAGGTCCCACACAAGAGATTGGTGTGCAAAATTAAAGCACATGGTATTGGGGGTAATGTACTGACGTGGATAGAGAACTGGTTGGCAGACAGGAAGCAGAGAGTCGGGATAAACAGGTCCTTTTCAGAATGGCAGGCAGTGACTAGTGGGGTGCCGCAGGGCTTAGTGCTGAGATCCCAGCTATTTACAATATACATTAATGATTTGGATGAAGGAATTGAGTGTAATATCTCCAAGTTTGCAGATGACACTAAACTGGGTGGCGGTGTGAGCTGTAAGGAAGATGCTAAGAGGCTGCACGGTGACTTGGACAGGTTAGGTGAGTGGGCAAATGCATGGCAGATCCAGTACAATGTGAATAACTTTGAGGTTATCCACTTTGGGGGCAAAAACACGAAGGCAGAATATTATCTGAATGGCGACAGATTAGGAAAAGGGGAGGTGCAATGAGACTTGGGTGTCATGGTACATCAGTCATTGAAGGTTGGCATGCAGGTACAGCAGGCGGTGAAGAAGGCAAATGGTATGTTGGCCTTCATAGCTAGGGGTTTTGAGTATAGGAGCAGGGAGGTCTTACTGCAGTTGTACAGGGCCTTGGTGAGGCCTCACCTGGAATATTGTGTTCAGTTTTGGTCTCCTAATCTGAGGAAGGACGTTCTTGCTATTGAGGGAGTGCAGCAAAGGTTCACCAGATTGATTCCAGGGATGGCGGGACTGACATGAGGAGAGACTGGATCAATTGGGTCTTTATTCACGAGTTTAGAAGGATGAGAGGGGATCTCATAGAAACATATAAAATTCTGATGGGACTGGACAGGTTAGATGCAGGAAGAATGTTCCCGATGTTGGGGGAAGTCTAGAATCAGGGGACACAGTCTTAGGATAAGGAGTAGGCCATTTAGGACTGAGATCAGGAGAAACTTCTTCACTCAGAGTTGTTAACCTGTGGAATTCCCTGCCGCAGAGAATTGTTGATGCCAGTTCATTGTATATATTCAAGCGGGAGTTCGATATTGCCCTTATGGCTAAAGGGATCAAGGGGTATGGAGCGAAAGCAGGAAAGGGGTACTGAGGTGAATGATCAGCCATGATCTTATTGAATAATGGTGCAGGCTCAAAGGGCCGAATGAGGCCATTAAAAAGATTTGTAAACGAGATCAAAGTTTTTAAAGTTGAAGTACCTCTGCAATCTCTTCGTCCTTTTTGGCTGCTTGGACCCTCCACTGTTCCAATTCTAATGTACAGTGTGTTCCTCCTTTCTGTGCTCTGGAGAGCCTCCAACCATCTTAATCCAACATTATGGAACTTGCTCTTGTAGTCCTGCGCCTTGATTCATTCGCTATTTTAAAAACTATCCTTAAAACCTGCCTCTTCTACTGCACTTTTCCTAAATCCCCTCCTACTCCTGCTTGGGTCTGACTCCAAAACTTTGAAATAGCCTGTGATGTTTTACTATCATAAAAACTTTATCTAAATGCAAGTTGTTGAATCCAACTCTGAGAAATGTCTCCTGACAGCTGAGCTGAGGATTAACATTGGAACCTACAGTGATCCAGAGCAGAAGTTGTGAGCTAACATGGAATGCTGGAGGAGGTTTCAGAGGTAGCATGGAGTACGGTCATTTAGAGATTTGCAGATGAATGAGGATTTTTAAGTCCGTGCTTTGGGGAATGGACTGTTGATGAAGGTGAATATAAAAATTAGGAGCAGGAGTAGGCCATACGGTCCCTCGAGCCTGCTCTGCCATTCAGTAAGATCATGGCTGATCTTAACTCCACCTTCCCGCCCGATATCCATATCCCTTGATGTCCCTAGCGTCTAAAAACCTATCTATTTCAGCCTTGAATATATAAGGATGGAGAGGCAGTGGCTGATAGATGAGGAAGACTTAGTGTGGGATAGAATGCGGGCAGCAGTAGAGTTCTGGGTGAATTGGAGTTTGTGTAGAGTTGAGCTCAGGAGGCTAATAAGGCGAGGGTTGGCGGTGAAGCATGGATGAGTGTTTCAGCAGTAACAAAGTTGGGGTGGGGCACGGCACAATACTGCAGAGAAAGGAATTAGCTTGTGATGGTCTGGATGTGAGGTTTAAAGCTCAGCTCGGGGTTAAACAGGACAGCAAGTTTGCGTACTTTCAGGTTTAGCTTGAGAAAGCAGCTAGTGAAGAAAATGGAGTTGGGGGAATAAGGTATGGAATTTCTGGACAGAATCAAACAAGGTGGCTTCAGTTTTGCTAATGTTTAGATGGAGGAAGTTTTGGCTCATCCACAATTTGGTGTCTGACAGTATGACAACAGGTGTTGGAGTCAGGAATGTTGCCACAGATTAAACTTGGTGTCTTTGGTACATATATGGAAGCTCACTTTTTGGGCTAGAAATTTGGCGACTTTGCGACCGGGTTTTTGCCGCTATTTCACCCTCCGCGGTGATAAACCTGTCGGCGGGAATGTCAGTGACCTTTTTGCGGTGGCGCTTTCCACGTACCGCTGGGGAGAGGAGTGCTGACGTGCAATACCCGAAGTAGTGTTTTCGACCAATTATTTGGCGCTTTCTGCGCCCAGAATACCGACAGGAAAACCTGCTTTGCAGCCCTGCCAGCAGCGTTAAGTATGAAGACCGCAAAAAAGGTAAGTTTAAAAATTATTATTTTTGAGTTCTTTTTCAGCGATTTAGTAGGTAAGCGTTTTGTGAATGTTTGGTTTTTTTTGTAATTTTTTTTGTTTTTTTCCCTCCTCCCAAGGCGCCTTTCGCAGCGCTATCACCCCAGACTAAAGTAGCCGAAATTCACAGTTTGCGCCGCAAATCCTCATGCAACACAAGCAAATTAAAGGCCAAAAATCGGGCCTATTAATGGTAGCGAAGCGAAACTATAATTTTGGCGTAAAAATACAGTTTTCGCAAAACCGAATTTCTAGCCTATGATGTCTCCATTCGCCGGTCTGTATATGAGGAATAGTACAGAGACAAGGATGGTGCTTTCAGACATGCTGTATGTGACCACACAGAAGAAGAGATTATAGAAAATGTGCAGGTTCTGGTGGGATAGGTAATATGGAATAATAAAATATGTTGCTTTGGAAGTGGACCAAAGAGGAGAGGTGATGGACTGTACCCAAGGTCCACAGTGGCTGGGATGAAGAGTCGACTGGATGGGTTTTGAACAGAAAGTGGTAGGAATGGTTGGCGTTGTGTTAGCTGAGAGTGACACATCCAGTGGCTTTGGAGAAGGGCTGGGTGGGAGTTGCAGAGGAAGGAGGAATAAAGGATGCATTTTTTATTGAGGTGTGTGATGACAACAGTTTTGAAAGTGGGTGCAACACCTGCAGACAGCCATAGACCTTGAGCATTGGGCAAAGGATAGGTACTTGAGTGGTCAGGAGATTGAGGGAGGAAGTGATGGATTCATTTCCTTTATGAAATCTATTTGGGGCTGGGGTGAGACAGGAAAGAGGCTAGAAGTTATCCTTTTAAAGCTGGGATTGGTGGAGGCCTGAAATGACTCGGTACATGCAAGAGGTTGAGACGGCTTGAACAGGTGATATAAGAAATCAGAGCTCCTCGCAATGTTGGACAAGATGAGGATGGAAAGGAGACTGAAAAAGAAAGTTTGTGATGAAGGAGGCGGAGTTTGGGTTGTTCTTAACCTCGATTACCTTACATTCCTGGAGTAGGAAGAGATTTTTATCAGCTAAAATAGTGGAGGATTATAATATGTTCATTCCTAGGCTACGATTTGTTGCTTAACTGAAGTTGTTCCAAACCTGTGTGTGTGAATTGTTTCAAATTCAAGGTTTTGACATGATTTTGTTTTCTAGCAAGTTCCAAATGCCCACAAAGACTGGGTGTGTGCCTTGGGGATTTTACCAGGCTGGCCAATTCTGCTTAGTGGCTGCAGAGGTGGCATCCTTAAGCTTTGGAATGTGGACAATTTTTCACCACTTGGGGAGATGAGAGGGCATGACAGCCCCATAAATGCTATTTGTACTAACTCTACCCATATCTTTACTGCATCAGAGTAAGTACAGAACATTGGCTATAAAGATATCTGGAGCAATTAGTGTTTACCATTATACCTGTATATAATTGTTAAACTTTAAGGGGAAAAAAATCCCTTGTGTATAAAATCTGTCTCTTTAAAAAAAATATTTTTTTTTCACGTGAAAAATTTCTCCAGTGACCAAACTGTGAGGATTTGGAGTGCACGAAGACCATCAGATGGGCAGATGTTGGAAACTGCAGACACAAATGATGATGTCAACAGCAGCTGAACATAAATACAACAGAAGACAGAAAAGAAACACTGGCATTTGGCAGATAGCACTTTTGTGGTGGTTGAGCGAGCAGTTCTAACTGGGCTGAAGGCAAACTGGAAGACGTGGCTGTAGAGATTTTCATCGGTTCTGAGCATTCAAATTCATACCATTCTCAAACACACACATCAGAGAAAAAGCAACTCAACAAGATAGCAAAAACATAATGCATGACTGTGTTTTAGTGTTGTGTGAATAGTACTTGTGACAAGCTTTTCACTATATAGAGCTGTTATAATAAGCCTATTCAGTCTGCAGTAGCTTTCAGAACAGCAAGGCTTATACATCAAAAATACAGCATGCGTAGCAAATCATAATCCTATACAGCCAATGGGAATTGTAATGTACTTGGTCTGTAGTATTGGTCCAAAAGGTTTGTGCAGGTTTTAATAGATACAGCATATGTGGCCCTAAATGTTTGTACTTGTGTATGGTGTACATTTCTGGTTGAAATTATTGCTGTTACATTACTTTAAAGGCTGGATTTAGCGATGTCTCTTTACGCACCAGTATTCTCGTTATGGCACTCAAATGTTTGTAGCAAAGAGTTTGTCTAGAATATCTGTTTTGTGTTCCCATTTGTAACCTTGTCATGTTGTCACTCACTGCTCAGACTACACTGTCAACCCCATCGGCCTGCTTTTCTTTCAAATAAGAGGAAATAGCCATTGCAGTTGAGTGGATAAAATGCTGCTATATTAATGGTGAGAAATATGTGCACATTTGCAGTTAAGAACTAACAATTAACTAGACAGTTTCACCTGGAGTGGAAATACACTGTATATAGTGAGTTTGAAGAGATGAAACAAGTTGCATTGCACCTGGTTGATTTCCAGATGCTGTAGAATGTAGATAACTAAATGGGGATATATTTTATTTAGCTTTAGACTTTGAATGATAGTGTGATTTTACTAAGCTTCTGAAATTTTTATGTAAATAATCCTCTTGAAACAGATTGTTTTAGGTTTTATTTGATGTTTCTCAAGGCTGCTGTTAAACAAATGGCCAAATAAAGAAATGTGTGCTCAACTTGCAAATATTTTGTTTTACGACGGCTCGTAGTATAATGTGAATTAAAAGGAAAGAACATCACATCGAAGTGCACTGATCCTTACAATTTAAAACCATATTTATCTGAAACAATGTATCCCAAGTTGGAATGTGAATTGCTTACGTTATGCTATCGGCTTCACAGATTAAATGAACCATCCATAAATAGAAGATACCTTTTGGTTGCAAAAGTTATCCAACAGGCAGAACAAATAATACAAATTGCACATGATGATCTCTGCTTCATAAATCAATATTGTTTCTAACAAGTGCATGTTAGACTAGATAAAGCATGTTAGACTAGATAAAGCATAATATAAAATATATTTTTTGAGGATGTTTCCAGTAAAGTGGACAAAGGAGAACCAGTTGATGTGGTATATTTGGACTTTCAGAAGGCTTTCGACAAGGTCCCACACAAGAGATTAATGTGCAAAGTTAAAGCACATGGGATTGGGGTAGTGTGCTGACGTGGATTGAGAATTGGTTGTCAGACAGGAAGCAAAGAGTAGGAGTAAATGGGTACTTTTCAGAATGGCAGGCAGTGACTAGTGGGGTACTGCAAGGTTCTGTGCTGGGGCCCCAGCTGTTTACATTGTACATTAATGATTTAGACAAGGGGATTAAATGTAGTATCTCCAAATTTGCGGATGATACTAAGTTGGGTGGCAGTGTGAGCTGCGAGGAGGATGCTATGAGGCTGCAGAGTGACTTGGATAGGTTAGGTGAGTGGGCAAATGAATGGCAGATGAAGTATAATGTGGATAAATGTGAGGTTATCCACTTTGGTGGTAAAAACAGAGAGACAGACTATTATCTGAATGGTGACAGATTAGGAAAAGGGAAGGTGCAATGAGACCTGGGTGTCATGGTACATCAGTCATTGAAGGTTGGCATGCAGGTACAGCAGGCGGTTAAGAAAGCAAATGGCATGTTGGCCTTCATAGCGAGGGGATTTGAGTACAGGGGCAGGGAGGTGTTGCTACAGTTGTACAGGCCTTGGTGAGGCCACACCTGGAGTATTGTGTACAGTTTTGGTCTCCTAACTTGAGGAAGGACATTCTTGCTATTGAGGGAGTGCAGCGAAGATTCACCAGACTGATTCCCTGGATGGTGGGACTGACCTATCAAGAAAGACTGGATCAACTGGGCTTGTATTCACTGGAGTTCAGAAGAATGAGAGGGGACCTCATAGAAACGTTTAAAATTCTGACGGGTTTAGACAGGTTAGATGCAGGAAGAATGTTCCCAATGTTGGGGAAGTCCAGAACCAGGGGTCACAGTCTAAGGATAAGGGGTAAGCCATTTAGGACCGAGATGAGAAACTTCTTCACCCAGAGAGTGGTGAACCTGTGGAATTCTCTACCACAGAAAGTAGTTGAGGCCAATTCACTAAATATATTCAAAAGGGAGTTAGATGAAGTCCTTACTATAAGGGGGATCAAGGGGTATGGCGAGAAAGCAGGAAGGGGGTACTGAAGTTTCATGTTCAGCCATGAACTCATTGAATGGCGGTGCAGGCTAGAAGGGCTGAATGGCCTGCTCCTGCACCTATTTTCTATGTTTCTATAAGCAATTCATGGTTCACTGGGCAAATCCATTGTGTGTGTGGTAGTGAGCATGTAGGCCGAGGCTTGATTTAATATCTGCTGAGTTAGCTGTGATGGGGGCACTAAAAGTGGCTTTACTATCCAGAGAGTACATAGGGGGGGAAAAATTCAGCTCCAGTTCCGACTGTCGATCTATGTCCGATGACCTCTGCTGGGAATTGGCCATGTGAGAATATTAGATGAGGACAGGATTTGGATTGAGCTCCGCTATGATGCCAAAAGCTCCCCTCTCCCTCCTGGATGAGAAAAGGGCTACTTGGTCTGTAAACATGTACCCTCCAGTACATCAACACTTCCCTCATGGCATCTAATAATGCCAATGTTCTGTATCTCTCATCTTGCTTTTACTATCTTACTATATCAAAACAATAGATTCAGGAAAAAAATTACATTTAACAATTGAGCTTTAAAAGCATTGCTTCATTGTATGGCAGTATTTGCATATGCAAATAAATAACTTGGGTGTATAAGTAGACCCATAAAATATAAATACAAGGATACATAATTACTGAAGCATTATGAAGTCCAATGAATGTTAAAATATGAATGTGCTACTTAAAAGATAAGGCAATGAAAAGGATTTGGAGAAGGCAACAGATAATTTGGTGTTTTAGAACACCAGGTTAAATTGAGGATAAGGAAGTTAAATCTACTAGAAAAATATTATTTAATATAATTTTATAATCATGAAAGGAACAAAAAATTGATATACAAAGGTGCTTTATGCACATCCAAAAGAAAAGCAGAGGGTGCTGTTATACAATGGCAAAATGAATGAAGTATAATGCAACTTCAGCTTACTTAATTACTTTTTAATTCGTTGAGAAAGGTGGTGGTGAGCTGCCGCCTTGAACCGCTGCAGTCAGTGTGGTGAAGGTACAGTTCCAGGATTTTGACCCAGTGACTATGAAGGAACAGCGGTATATTTCCAAGTGACTTGGAGGGGAACCTGCAGGTGATGGTGTTCCCATGCGCCTGCTGCCTTTGTCCTTTTAGGTGCTATACTTACAGAATATATTCCCTCCTGATGCATTAAATTTGACTCTGGTAAGCATTCAAAAAGCAATTGGAGAAGAAAGAATTACGCATTTGGGCTGAACAGTACATTTTTGAAAATGGCCAGATTGGTTTGTTGCAAAGGACCAGAATGACTTGAGTGGCCGATTATAAGTGGTGAATTTGTGCTAGCTATAATGAAGGGTTATACTGTTGGCAAATGAAACACACCCGCATTTTTTAGCTCCCAGTATTTTCAAGAGAAACACTAGGTCAGGTATTGCACAATTTGATGTAGAGTAAAACTTTTTTATTCTACCTCAACATTCTACCAACTTCAAAAGAACACCCCTTATTGCACCCATGTGGCATTTTTACATGTTCTGATATTTAAATCTACTTTGACTATCACTAGGAAAAGCCAAATGCAGACAGGATAGATTGTAGAGTATTATACCAAAAGCTATATTACTGACCGCCACATTCAATTTATGGTGTCTGTTGAAATGCAATAGCTTGAAATGGATCTTGGGCAATGACGGCATTTAGTCTGGGAGAAGGCTATTGTCAGATCTGGCTATAACCTATGGCAGCACTGCCCTCCGGTGTGCAAATCCTGTCCTGTAGGCCTGATTTGCTGCTCAACAGGCCTAATTAGAACCTTTACAAATCAATATATAAAAATTGAATTCAGGTGGTTTTGGGTTGGTGCGCTGTACCAAACATTTCCTAAAATGGAACAGGGTTGAAGGACTACTATGAAATCAACTATAGATGTCTTATATAATGCTGCTGAAGCACAATATAATTTGAATCCTTATCAACTTGGGACACTACATTCGACAGTTTCTGTATGACTATGTCCCACTGAGCGATGATCATGAATTCTGGAAATGTGACACTTTGCGATTTATCTTCAGTATCAGGAATCACAAGGTATGACATCAAGGATTTGAGTGATCCTCAAATTGAATTCTTTAATTTGGGGCTCTGGTCTGGTAAATAATCCTGAACTGTTCATACTGAACTGAAAGCTCATCGACTTGAAACATTAACTCTGTTTCTCTCTCCACAGATGCTGCCTAACCTGCTGAGTATTTCCAGCATTTTCTGTTTCTTTTTCTGAACTGTTTATATGTTGTCTTATAACTAAACTATATTGCCCTAATTCCATTCAGAGATAGTTGAAGTAAACTGATTTGGGTGGAAATCATCTTTGGGAGGCTTGAGGAAGGGCACTAAATGGTCGGCTACAGGGAAAAAGCATATATATAATGGTAGAACCAACGCATTGATGGATGTGTCCAAGGTTTTAAATATTTATTCTATCAGAATTTGTTCTTGGGAAGAGAAAAAACCTGTTTGGGACACATTCTCATTCGGAACTGTATCAGTTGTGCCAGTAAAGCAGGATTGCTGAGAACAGGCTAGGGTTAGGGAAACAACATGTATGGACTGCATGCTGAACCAAGAGGATCTTTAGTGATTCTCCCTCACTTCAATGCAAGAAACAAATCAATAGTCTGTTTCAATGTAGAAGTTATAAAGATGTGGAAGGAATACTGTTCCACCCAAGATAACCATCATAAGGCATTTATAGCATTTCGTACTGGAAAGTTAAGAAATGCTGACCTGAGGAACAGATGGTGCACTCCCACTGAAAGGATGCATGCAGCACATAACTTGGGCCGGAGGGGTTGGCTCACATTGAAACCTAGGAGTGACAGCTGGGTTGTTAAAAATCAGCTCAAAAGCCTGCCTGAGGAAATCAACATCTTGTAAAAGGGAGATGCCTTCAGAGTAGAGTTAACAGCCTTGTAAGTGGAGCAGCTTAATGCAGTATTGTGCCAAGTGACCGTGTAAATGAGGCAATGCCTGTTGATACCAATGTAGGTCCTGAGTTTAAAAAGACAACTACTTGGCACCTGAAGTATCTATGTTGATGGAATTGTTAACGGCATGGAGCCAATGCTTTTTGGTGCTGATTGGTGTTAAATATCAAGCAGAGTTGAGATAACCATCTGAAAATATTGATTTCAGCAGTAGTAGCACTTTTTCCAGTCCCAACTGCTTGAAAAGAGATCAACGTATCTGCAATGAGAGCAGAGGAATTGGTGTCAGATGGTAGTGGTAATTTGGATGAGACAACTACTGAGGAAGATTGTGCTTGAAATAGGTGGGATTTGCACTACCTACGAAGAACATAAGAAATAGGAGCAGGAATAGGTAATTCAGGCCTTTGAGCTTGCTCTGCCATTTAATAAGATCATGGCTGATCATTCTCAACTCCACCTTCCACACAATTGCCAGTTCCCTTAGTATCCAAAAATCTATCTATCTCTGTCTTGAATATACTCAATGACTGAGCATTCTCTGGGGTAGAGAATTCCAAAGATTCACAACCTTTGACTAAAGAAATTTCTCATCTCAGTCCTAAATGACCAATCCCTTATTCTGAGACTATGACCCCGAGTTCTAGACTCCCCACTTGGGAACCATCTTCCTAGCATCTACCCTGTCAAGCCCCTTAAGAATTTTATGTTTCAATTAGATCACCTCTTATCTAAATTCTAAGGATTGTAGGCCTAGTCTACTCATAGGACAACTCCCATCCACTCCCAATCCCAGGAATCAGTCGAGTGAACCTGTGTTGCACTCTAAGGTAAGCACATCCTTCCTTAGGTAAGGAGACCAAAACTGTACACAATACTCCAGATCGTGGTCTCACGAAGGTCCTATATAATTGCAGTAAGACTTACTTACTCCTGTACTCCAATCCTTTTGTAATAACAGCTAAACTACCATTTGCTTTCCTAATTGCTTGCTGTACCTGCATGTTAACTTTGATTCGTGACACCCAGGTCCCTCTGAATACCAACATTTCCCATTCTCTCACCAATTAAAAATTATTCTGCTGTTCTATTTTTCCTGCCAATGTAGATAACTTCACATTTCTCCACATTATATTCTATCTGCCGTGTTCTTGCCCACTCACTTAACCTGTGTATATCCCTTTTCAGCCTCTTTGTGTACTTCCAACAACTTACTTTCCCACCTAGCTTTGTATCATCAACAAACTTGGATACATTACACCCGGTCACCTCATCCAAATCATTTGAGATAGATTATAAATAGCTGAGGCCCAAACACTGATCCTTGCAGTACCGCACTAGTTACAGCCTGCCAACCTGAAAATGACCCATTTATTCCTACCCTGTTTTCTGTCTTGTTAACCAATTGTCAATGCATGCTAATATATTACCCCCAATCCCATGAGCCCTAATTTTGTGTAATAACCTCTTTTGTGTGACATCTTATCTTAATGCTTTTTTGAAAATCCAAATACACTACATCCACTGGTTCCTCCTTATCTACCCTGCTAGTTACAACCTCTCAAAATGAACAGATTTGTTATCAACAAGATCAGTTGGTAAATGCACTGCATATGGTGATTATGGTGCTGAATCGTACACGCCTGGAAAGTTCCATGTTTCGTTTATGCAGTGAGTTAGGAAAGTATAGCACTTAAGAATCTCCAGGATGAAGGGAGGAAAAGTTGACCGGCAATTCTAATCATCTCTATTCAATTACCTTTGTTAAAAATTGTACATCTGAATCTTGAGAAGAGGATAAAGCCCATCTGATACCCACCATGGTCAAAGAACTCATTGTCTAGGTTTACACATAATCGATGGCCAAAAACAAAGTGCCAGAAGGTGGTTGTTATCAGCGAACTCATTGTCTGGCAAAAATTGGCACATTGAAGAGAATAGGTAAAGTTATTTTTTGTTTTCTATTTGGATTGTATCTTCAGTACTGGGCTCATGCATTTTTTTTAATTGTTTGATTTTGGTAGAATTATATCTGCGGGATTTGGCAATGTCCACTATCTTTGAAATACTCCTGTTGGACTATTCGTATAGATAATGCAGCTGAATTAGTCCTAGAAATATGTCAGGATTTATCTTGGGATAGATAGATGTGCAAAAGGTATGGTGCTGTTTATTTGGAGAAAATGCATAAATACATAGGTATAAGTGGGAGTGCTCATCTAAGCTAGTTTAAGCAGAAGATAAGGGCCTGGAGTTTCCACATGATTTATGCCCAGATATCGTCTCAATCTGGGCAGAATCGAATGAAATAGCACTAAAGGTCATGGAATTTTAAGCATGAGTTGCATCTATAACCACTTTACATTGGAGTATCTGCAATCTTTTATGCTGATTCAAAAGTTTAATAAGTCCAAAGCAGTCCTCACCCACAAAACATGCCACGTCCCTGATCGGAATGGCGAATTTCTGCCGATTGTGCCCTTATGATGGTTTTCTTCACATTGAACTCAAACTCTGGTGCCAAAAAACCTTAATGGTGATGATGTAAATAAAAATAATGAAATGATGGACTGGTTGAAGAATTACTTTGCATCAGTATTTACAGTAGAGGAAGAGGCTAGCATGCCAGACATCACAAGGAAACTAATATTGAATCAGAGACAGGACCTCGCCAAAATTAATGTAAGCAAACTAACAATAATGAAGAAAATAATGGCACTAAAGAGTAACAAATCCCGAGGACCAGATGGTTTCCATCCTAGGGATTTAAAGGAAGTAAGTGAGAACATTGCAAATGCTCTAACTAAAATCTCCCAAAATTATCTCAATTCAGGAACCGTTCCTTTAGATTGGAAAATTGCACATGTCACTCTGCTGTTTAAGAAAAATGAGAGAGAAACCATGGACTTATAGACTAGTTAGCCTAACATCTGTTGTGGAAAAATTACTAGAGTCTATAATTAAGGATAGAATGATTGAACAGCTTGAAAATTTTCAGCTAATCAGAGAGAGCCAGCTTGGATTTGTAAAGGGTAGGTCATGCCTGACGAACCTACTTTATTTTTTCTGAAGAGGTGACTAAAGTAGTGGACAGGCTAATATCTATGGATGTTGTTTATTTGGACATTGAGAAGGTTTTTGATAAAATCTCACATAAGAGACTGTTATCTAAAGTTGAAGCAAGCTCATGTCATTGATGGCAAATTATTGACCTGGTTAGGAAATTAGCTGAGCTGCAAGAAATGGAGTAGGGTTAATGGGCAGTTACTCTAATTGGCAAGATGTGACTAGTGGTGTCCCACGGGGATCTGTTGGGACCTCCACTATTTACTATATTTATTAATAACTTAGATGATGGGATAGAGAGCTACATATCCAAGTGTGCTAATGATGCACAGATAGGTGGCATTGTAAGCAGTGTAGATGGGAGCATATTACAAAGAGGTATTAATAGATTAAATGGGCTAAACTAGCAAATGGATTTCAGTTATGGCAAGTGTGAGGTCATCCACTTCTGACCGAAACAGGATAGATCAGAGTACTATCTAAGTGGTAAAAAGCTAGAAACAGTGCAGGCCCAAAGAGACTTGGGGGTCCCTGTACATAGATTGTTAAAATGACATGGACAGGTACAGAAAATAATCAAAAAAAGCTAATGAAATGCTGGTCTTTCTATCAGGAGGACTTAGATTGCAAGGGGGTAGAAGTTGTGCTGCAGCTGTACAAAGCACTGCTTAAAACGTGGAGGACTGTGAGCAGTTATAGGCACCATACCTCAGGAATGATATATTGACATTGGAGGGAGTGCAGTGTAAATTTACCAGAATGATATTTGGATTCCAAGGGTTATATTATGAGCGATTATGCAAATTCAGGTAGTATTCCTTAGAATTTTGAAGGTTAAGGAGGGATTTGATTGAAGTTTTCAAGATATTAAGGGGAACTGATGGGGTAGATAGAGAGAGACATTTTCTGCTGGTTGAGTCTTGCATCTAGGGGACATAGTCTAAAGGTTAGAGACAGGCCTTTCAGGAATGATGTGGGTTGTAGAAGTTTGGCACTCTCTTCCGCAAATGGCAGTTGATGCTTGATCAATTGTTAATTTTAAATATGAGGTTGATACCTTTAGTTAACAAAAATCTATTAAGAACATAAGAATGAGGAGTAGGCCATTTGGCCCCTTGAGCCTGCTCCACTATTCAGTGAGATTATGGCTGATCTACCTCAACTCCACTTTCCCGCACTATCCCTATGTCCCTTGATTCCCTTAATATCCAAAAATCTATCGATCTCTGTCTTGAATATACTTAAAGACTGAGCCTCCACAACCCTCTGGGCTCGAGAATGCCAAAGATTCACCACCCTCTGAGTGAAGAAGTTTCTCATCTCGGTTCTAAATGGCTGACCCCTTATTCTGAGACTGTGATCCCTGGTTTTAGATTCAGCCAGAAGAAACATCCTCCCTGTCAAGCCCTGTAAGAATTGTGTATGTTTCAATAAGATCACCTCTCATTCTTCTAAACGCTAGAGAATATAGTCCTAGTCTATAGGTATGAGGCAAAAATGGGGATATGGAATTAAGTCATAGCTCAACCATGATCTCATTGAATGGTGAAAGGGCTTGCTCCTGTTCCTCTGGTCGTGAGCACAAGCAGCCTTGGTCATATGACTCCAGTGTTAATCACCTGTACCTGCACTGACCAGTAGTCCATTGGAGCCCGATCCAGGTCTGCTTCTGCTACTGCAATTACACTGAATCGAAACTGAATTAAATTAAACTGAATTTAATCAGTTGATCTGCCTTTGGTACATACGATCTGTGATCAGCAGTCAATTGGAGTTATGCAGATAGGGTCCTGTTCTCCTGCAGTAATTAGTTATTGCAGACAGCAGTGACAGGCAGTGATTAAAGTCAATGAAAAAGTAAGACCGAGCTCATTCAGTCAGTCATCTGAAGAATGGCTCATTATCTGACTATTCCACTCTGTCATGCTGGTGAATGTGCTGTTCCAGTTATGAATCAATTACCCGGCTTGCTTGCGCTGATTCACAAGTGATATTACGTTGGGGCTTATGCTAATGAGTTTTTGCGGAATCTTTGGTGTAATTTCACCTTAGCCTGTCTGATATGTCTGTCACCATACATGATGGTGGCCTGACACGTCAGTCTCTTTGAATAACAATTAATTCTGGTGGAGTAAGCGCGGTAGGAATGAGTACAATGCCAAACAAGAAGGCACAGAATCCCTTGATCATATTCCTTGAATTTCAAAATCACGAGCATTTGATACTGACGAATAGATGATAATCGCATGCACATCAAGAAGGCATTACTCTCACAGGCAGTGCACAGTCCACTCCGTGTATGGGCTTTTCAGCGAGAGGATGCCCTGGCGTGGTAAGCAGGGCGAGCCTTCTACTGTTTTGGTTATGTGGTTGAACATGCCGTTGGTTTTGTTGATTACCGCTCTGCATTGGTCGGACATAATGGTCCCAATAACTCTGAGATACGGGGGGAGGGTCCAGTATCACGTGGGAACCCCGGAAGAAAGTTCAGGGCACCTGTCCGTGGCTTTTTAACTTAGCCAACTCAGGCAGCGGGTGTGCTGAGGACCCACATGACGCGATCTCAACTCCAGTATTTAAAAGGCCAAGCGGTAGGTAGAGTTTCAATCAAGACCAGACAAGGTGTGACAATGGACTCCAAATGTGAAAAGGCTGTTCTGTGGTTCACTGACACCTCCCTTGATGTGCTGGTGGCTTCAGTGAGGAGCCAGAGACAGATACTGCTCCCCGGCAATGGAAGGAAGAAACCTGATCCTGACACCAACAAAGCATAGTTGGAGGTGGCTGAGGAGGGCAGCAGCAGGAGCTCAGTGCCACGCTCATGGATTCAGTACAGGAAGCGCTTTAATGACTTAACCAGGTCCTAACAGTTGCACATTCACCTACATCCTGCCGTGCACATCTTCCTATACCCACACTCTGCCTTCTCAATCCTGCTTCCATCTCATCACTCCACACATCCAATTACCCTGCATGCTCACTGAGCTTTCTCTTTCTGTACACTTCCTCAAATCTCCATCTATTCATTCATCGCTCCCACGCTGCCTCATCCTTATGCAATTTCATGCCTCCCTCGCATACTCACCCTCACCAAATGCACTGCATCCAGCGGCTGAGCTTATGCCATTACACTCAATGTTCTTTCCCTCGTTGCAAGAGAAGAGAGCATAGAACACCAGGGCGAGGGAGCGAATTGGAGGTGGGCCTCCACAGATTTGGCAGCTCACAAAGGCAGAGGAGGAGACACTGGAGATAGGTTGAATTTCAGCGTGTCGCCGTTGGAGATGGAGAGACTGGGATCTCCCAGCTACCTGGTGACACAATTAAATATCAGCGTCCCACATGTCATACAGCACTCAGTCATGTTGACTTGATTTCAACAGCGAGTGAAATATGATCATCTTCATAATGATAACTTGCAACATTCTTACATTATCAGTACTAATTCATATCTTTTATCTCCAAGGCCTTCACGAGTGCAGCTGACGTCGCGGACAACAATTCCTCAGAGGAGCTAATTCTTTTGAGGGTGCACCGTCACAGGACTCATGCATACCATGCACCAGCTCAGATACTTGGACTTCAGTGGGACCAATTAGACATATCATTGGGTTTTTACCTGGCTACTCACACATCATAAGTGAGCAAAAACAGATGGAGATGGCAGGGACAGCAGTGTAGAGTCAGCGTCAGAGAGCACAGCCCTCTCCAAGCTCTGCTCAGCTGGACACAGATGCTGTACTCAGGAGGGCGTCGTTAAAAAGGAGAATCATTGAGCAGCAGTAGAGAATGTGTGATGCACTGACCATTGCAAAGAGAATGGACGAGTCCGCCTCAAGCATGAATGGATTGATGTCGCAGGGCATAGTGGTTATTCCGAGGATAGAGTGGCCAGCTCCATGGAACATCAAACGCTCCAATCAAATGAGTCCATGCATACTTTGACCACAACCATACAGACACTGGATGACAATAAATAGGATGACTGATGCCTTGGCCTTACAGTTGCACTGATCTGCACCAAAATGCTTTCCAGCAGACTGTTGAAAAGGGACATGGAAGTGGGGACTCCACTCAAAGCATTTTCACTTCTCACCGGTTGCCCATCCCCTAGTCAGTACCTGACATGCTGCCTCGTTTCCTGATGGCCAAGTTTGCCCCTGCACAGGAGCAGGTGGAGCAGTCTTTGGCGGGGCCCTCATGGGATCCCAAACCCAGAGGTCATCGACCAAGAGCATCTCCACATCAGAGCAGGGATCAGTGCAGCCTGCCTCTACCTCTACCTCTGCTCAAGCCATAGGGGTTTCACCACGTAAGAGCAGAAGGAAAAGGAAAATTTTGCAGATGCACAAGGATATATGATAAAATGTAATGTTAAGTTTCTGTTGTTTAGTTAAAGTACATATACTTTTGCACATTCTTGGTTGCTGGGTGGCAAGTTGCCTTTCAACTTGTTTAATGATGAATATGAAGACATGAACAGGGACCAGTGGGAGCATATACAAGGGGTGGTTGGTTATTTGCAGGATTGCTTTCTGTCAGTGTATTGATGGTTGGTGATGGGAAGGCTGGCCATTGTATCTGCTTCTGACATGAGTCCACCGGTGCAACCTAAATGAACCTTGGATGAATAAGGGAATCCCGGACAGCAATGTGAGCAGCTAATGCTGCTTTGCCCTAATCACCTTCGTCCTCCTCGGTATCGTCTGAGCTCTGCGTCTTGTTCCTCCTGCAGGTCCAAACCTCGCTGCCGATGGCTTGTTTGATCACACATCTGGTCGTCATATGGCATTCATTGTAGCGCTGTTGGGCTTCATTGGTCGGGTTTCTGACTGGTGTCATCAGCCAAGTTTGCAGTGGGTATGCCTTGTTGCCTAGCAGCCACCCCTTAAATCTGCTTGCAGGTCCAAAGTCGTTGGGGAGCTTGGACTCTTGCAGGATAAAAGCATCATGGCAGTTCCCCAGGAATCTTGTCCACACCTGCATAAATATCTTTGAGGTTGCACACCAATTGGGCATCGAGTGGAAGCCTTTGCAGTTGATCTGAAAGTGCCTTGATTGCCATGTGTGTGCAGTCGATGATGTCCTGCACCTGTGGGAAGCCAACCAGAAATGCAAATCCAAGGGGCCACTCTTTCTGACTGGCGCCATCACAGGCGAAGTTCACATAATTGCTGGCTCTGGCAAATAAGCCCATCAATCATCTTGTGCATTAATCGACCGCCAACTGGGAGATCCTACAATTGTCTCCGGCCGAGCCCTGGAAATTTCCGAAGGCTAAAAAGATGAGGGTGGTGGTGACTTTGACAGCCACTAGTAACACGTGGCCACCAGGTCCAGCAGGAAGCAGGTCTTCTAGGAGGCTGCAGATGTCTGCCACCATCTGCTGCGACAGCCTGAGCCTCCTGAAATACTGCTGTTCTGACATGTTGAGGAAACTCAGCCTCTGCCTGTACACCCTGTGTCATGGGTGCTGCCTCCTGCGAGATGCACCTCTTTGCTACTGCCCTCTCTGCTATTCAGCAGGGGAATCTAGAACTAGGGGGCATAGTTTAAGAATAAGGGGTTGCCTATTTAGAACTGAGCTGAGGAGGAATTTCTTCTCTCAGCGGGTCGTAAATCTGTGGGAATTTTCTGCCCCAGAGAGCTGTGGAGGCTGGGTCATTGAATATATTTAATGGAGATAGACAGATTTTTGAGTGAAGGGTTATGGGGAGCGGGCAGGAAAGTGGAGCTGAGCCGAAGATCAGATCAGCCATAATCTTATAGAATGGCGGAGCAGGCTCGAGGGGCCAAATGGCCTACTCCTGCTCCTATTTCCTATGTACAGGTCTCTCAACAGTTAGTGCTGGTGCTGCTGTTGCTGCTGGTCATACTGGTCCTTGACCAAGGTCCAATCTAAGGCAGCCAAAGCGCTACCCATCCTGATGTGATTCAGAAAACCTCCTAAGTGTAGAAAGTACAGTGAACAAACCCTTTCCCACTGGCAGGTACGAAAGCAGCTGTGAGTACTGAGTATTTATTACAGTACTTCCACGTGATTGATTCAGCACCCTTGATTGTCGTTGTGTTCTCGCCGTGCTTTCACTGGCGAGTTTCAGGTTGCCCGGGAAACCTGTGGACGTGACGTTAAATTTAAAATTGAGTTGAAATGTCGTTCCAATTAACAGATTAGCATTTGTTAGTAGGCAACCGTTTCTCCTGATCGGGTTCCATGCAAGCAGCCAAAAGCGCTCGAGTTAAATGTGGAAGTTGGCAGGTTGGAGCCGGCTTCCCGACGTGCTTGGATTTTTTTCTGCTTTAATTGCCCATCTGCACCCAAACCCATGCGCTCCTCCAGGTTAAAATTCCCCCCACTGAGTCTACTAAGACTCTAAGTTATGTTAGGTGTGGGATTCTTTGGCCATTTTTTCACACAGAAGTCATGGTTCATGTGTATTCTGAGCAAAACCTACCTAAAAGGTTTAGCATTTGGGATAGCGCATACTGAGCAGATGATAGGTATTTCAACATAGGATGGGCTGTTTTGCAATGGCTAATTTGGCCCTTCATGAAGGCATCTAGCACCTTGGTGTGGAAAAATTCTTTCAATCACAACCAGTTTTTGAATGGATGCATTTTTTTTTTAATTAGATTTTTAAAAAACAGCAAAAAGTCAGTCAGGCAGACAGCAGCAAGGGAGAACCTCTGCCCTGGCCAGAGGGAGGTTTGCTATTGGGTTAATGGCCCAGCAAAGTAGGTTAATATACATATTCTTTATTTTTGGCATTGTACGCAAACAGAACTTATATTGTATCAAATATGACTTATCATTCTCAGTGTTCTGTGTGTTTTACCTACTGTGGAATAAAGTCGTTTATGAATCCACCCAACATCATTTCACTTAGTGTTAACTCAGTCTGCTTTCAGAGAGATTGAAGATGTATATGCACGTAAGATATAGAGATCCAATACAGAACATATTGATTATTATACTTCCAAGTCCTGCTGAGGCCTTAGTAATTATAGGGCGGTGAGAGTCAACTCCTGTAAGAAGCAGATGACCAGACTGCTTAAGAAAGCAACTGACAGCACTGAACCCAGGCAGAGATCTGCAGCAGACTCAAATCCATAACGATCTCCTTCAATTTCATCTTTTGACTATTTCTACACCATTCATGGAGTATATGTGTTGCTAATTTTTCTTTCCTGTATGCCTAGGACTGATTCCTGGGAGACACTGCTAGTAACACGTCTTCAAGCTGAACCACAACTGTTAATTGCAACTTTTTGGCTGCGGAATTGGAGCCAATTCCTAACCCAGCATTTCATATTTCTACCATAAGATTCCAACTTATGAAGTAACCTAGTGTGAGTTACTTTATCAAAGGCTTTTTGAAAGTCCAGGTAGACAATGAGGTCCAGATTTTCCTCATCCACTACACTAGTGACTTCCTCAAAAAATTCTCTCAAATTTGTTAGGCACAACCTATTTTTACGGAAGCTATGTTTGAATTTCCAATGGCCCCTTCCCTTTACCAGTGATCATAAAAGACATTACTAATGATCCCTTCTAGCATCTTGCCATTAATGGATGTCAGACTGATAGGCCTGTAGTTCCCCTTTTTTGAAAATAGGAACTACATGAGCGAGTTTCCAGTCTAAGGGAACTATCCCGGACTCTATTGAACTATTGAAGATATGGGCAAGGGGCTCACAGAACACCCAACCCCATCTCCTTAATCACCCTTGGATAAATATTATCTGTACCTGGAGCCCTATCAATTTTGAGCTTCTCTAATCAATTCAAAATTAGATTTCAATCTATTTTGATAATGCTATTCAATACTGAATACCTGTCATCTGGAACATAAGCATCATCTACAGGAGTACAGACTGGTGCAAAATCATCATCATAGGCAGTCCCTCGAACGAGGATGACTTGCTTCCACATGAGTTCACAGATGTTTCAATGAAGGACCCGATGTTCCAGTCCTGAACTCCAATTGAGGGGGTGGAAGATGCCTGTGCATGGATTTTTTTAACGTGTGGTGACTGTCACACCCCAGCAACCACACGGGCTTAACAGAGCTAGGCCTTTATCCAGTGGCAAGGGTTAACCAGGACGACTGGAGGCCTGCTCTGCTGCACGGACACATTGCAGTGTGGGCAGGCTCATGCTGCCCCAGGCCCTCGGCTCTTCTGGGCCCTGTATCCTCATTCACCGCACTTTCGCCATGATCCCTCATCGCTCCTCCGCCACAAACATTCGTCGCACCTCCACCACGATCCCTCACCGCTCCTCCGCCACAAAAACACTCGCCACACCTCCGCCACGACTCCTTCACCTCCTTTATGGCACTCCTTAAAAACATACCTCAGTCATTTAGCAACTTTGCCATAACCTGAGAATCAATTTGAATCTGCCCTATAGTATCCTATAGTAGTCCTATATGGTCCTCAATGGTCTTTTGATTTCTGACATAGCTAAAGACAAGCTGGCTCTCTACAGCTTTGATCATGTCCAATCGCATTTCTTGTGGAACTCTTATCATGCCTGTTCGAAGTCTAGGTACTGTCGTCCAACTAGGTACATATATGAGCAGTTACCTTTAAGCTACACTCCTTTAAAGTTAATCACACCTTGTCTATCTTTCTGTATGCATAGCTGCCATGTGATTTCCACTCCACTCCCCAAATCTATGTGAGCCCCAGGTCCAATACGACCTGAGAGCTTTCTCTATTCATTAAAATGATACTGATCCCAGAAGATCCCATACAGTCAGAACTCATCCAATTAGACCCAAAAATCAGGATTATTGTAGTTGGAAACCTTTAACATATCTGCTTGGCATGCTCCCCCACCCAAAACAAAATACCAAGGCTGTTGTTCAGACATCTGAACATACCACGAAGATCTTCAACCTGAAGATAGACATGCCATTTCTATCATGAGTTTCTCTAGATATTTTACAGTTTCTGTAACCAGTTTTATCAGTTTAGTGTTTTGAGTTGACAAATTATGTTCTTGTCTTACGCAGCATTCACAGTTATACATCGGACTATGTTTGCGAATGAGAAAGAGAGTGAAAGAGAAAGAGTAGTCCAAACCTATAGAAAAAAAGTTTGGAGGAAAAATACAGCTGCTATTAGTGTGGCAGTAAATTAGCAACCTTAGATTTTGCGATGTTGTCGATCACAAGCTAGAAAGCAGAGCTTAATGCCAACTTATTGAACATTCACTATCAGTAGACTAGATATTATAAACAGTCTTCTGTTTTAGCCCATTCACAAGGAATGAATCCGATTAAAAGGAACCCTTTGCAAAGAGAGTACGTTGCAATAACCTACAAATATTCTTGCAACTTTCCTAAAATCAGAAACTGAGATAAAATTAACAGGTTGGATTGTTTATTTTCTTTTTAAAAAAATCTGTTCAATATATTGTTTGTAATGGGGGAGGGAGGGGGAGTTTGATCATTTCAAAATGTCTATTTCATGAAAAATACATTCTTCAGTATAGGATGGAAAACTTTTTTTTTAGAACGGTGAAACCTGTGGTGTGAAACAGCTAAGGACAGCACTAATTCTCTCAACACGTTCAGTATTATACATTTAACACATTACAATTAATTAAAAATATAGCCTAGTCAAGTCACAAAGGAAAGAAAGCAGTCTGTTTTGTTGTGGTTGATCGCAGCCATGGTTGTTCTGACATCTTGCATCCAAATTGAATGCCTAGGCAACACAGTTATACAAATCTTCAAATAGCCTCACTAAAGCACTGCCAGAGGCTTGTGAGCTATTGCTTGACTAACCCTGTCTTGACTACGTCTGTTCGAGAATGTCTCCATAATTCTGTTCTCTATGACTAGGGATCAGTCTCATAGCCTTTCTCTGCATTATCTCCAGGACATTCTTTGTTTCCTTTGTGTTTTGCTGAGGGCTGGGCTGCTCCTCTTTATCCCCGCTCCTCCTCCTATGGTGTTCCTTGCTGTGTTGTTCCATCTCACCCTCAGCAAGCTGGAGTGGAGCTAAGTTACAGGACAAACGGAAATCTGTTCAATCTCTGCAGCTTCCAGGCCAGATCCAAGATCGGTCCATCCTCCATCATTGAACTACAGTACAAGGATGATGCTTGCGTCTGTGCACACTTGGAGGCCGAATTCCAAGCCATTGTCAACACCTTCACCGAGGCGAATGAGAGCATAGGCCTTACACTAAACATCCATAAGACAAAGGTCCTCTACCAACCTGCCCCCGCCACACAGCACTGTCCCCCGGTTATCAAAATCCATGACGATGCCTTGGACAACGTGGACCATTTTCCATTCCTCAGGAGCCTACTGTCAACAAGGGCGGACATCAACAATGAGGTCCAACACCACCTTCAGTGTGCCAGAGCAGCTTTCGGTCGCCTGAGCAAGCTCATGGTCTACAGAATAGTAGTCATACCCACCCTCCTATATGGCTCATAGACATGGACTATGTAGAGCAGGCACCTCAAAACAGTGGAGAAGTACCACCAACGTTGCCTCTGCAAGATCCTGCAAATCCATTGGCAGGATAGGCACACCAATGTCAATGTTCTGGCTCAGGCCAACATCCCCAGCGTCGAAGCACTGACCACGCTCGATCAGCTGGATGGGCCACATCATCCGCATGCCTGACACAAAACTCCGAAAGCAAACGCTCTACTAGGAGCTCCGACACAGCAAGCAAGCCCCAGGTGGGCAGAGGAAATGCTTCAAGGACACTTTCAAAGCCTCCTTGAAAAAATGCAACATCCCCATTGACACCTGGGAATCCCTGGTCCAAGACTACCCAAAGTGGAGGAAAAGCATCTGGGACCGTGCTGAACACCTTGAGTCCCTTCACTGAGAGCAAGCTGAAGCCAAGCGTCGACAGCGGAAGGAGCACGCGGCAACCCAGGCTCCCCAACCTCCTATTCCTCCAACTACTGTCTGCCCCACCTGTTACAGAGACTGTAAGTCCCGTACTGGACTCTTCAGTCACCTGAGAACTCATTTCTAGTGGAAGCAAGTCATCCTCGACTCTGAGGGACTGCCGAAGAGAAGAGTCTTGATGACCAGGCATTAACATAGTACACAAGGTGTGGCCTCAGAACACTGCACAGTATGGTGGCCTCAGCTCTGTAGGCTACTAATTTAACAAATGTTATTAGCTTCATTGATTGCTATGCAATGAATTTACTTGTTAAATGTTGAGTAATTATCACTCCTAGATCTCTTTCAGTCTCTCCCTTGGCAACATCATTCATTATGTAAGTAGGGTAGATTTGCTGATTCGTACTGCCAGATAAGTAGATGTAACTGTTTGGAAAAAGGAGTGGAGAACCATTAATCAAGATCTTTGCCCATTTAGTATAGGGTCAGAGTTTGTGATCTGATTTTTCAGTGCCCAGTATGGCAGCAGATGTGTGATAACAAGGCCACAATTACATCACTGAGTTGTTCCCACCATTCTCGCTGCATTATCCATCTGCCCAACTAAATGAGTGCCCTGAATTTCTAGAGATTGAGAGACTGTGCTTTCGATGGAAGTATACTAAAAAGGCCCTTTATGAAGATTAAAAGGTACATTTTGATGTTATATCTACCTTTTTTCTTGTTATTTTTATGTTTCAACTTAGATGATCAGGAACCCCTGTGGCAACTCTGTGGTACTGGGTTTTTTTTGCGACTTCCACAATAACACAATAGGTTTACTGTACTTTTTGGAGGAACAAGAGGTATGCCATGCAGGCAACGTTCCACCAGCCTGGTTGTACTCTTGCACCTGCATTGTTAGGAAGAGTGTACATAGATGAACTGGTCAGAAATACACTGTCAGTGGAGATTCCAATTCACAGGGGGAATGCTCCAAGCTAACTTGCAGCTGAACAGGGACAACTTTGTCAGAGGCTGGTAAGGTCGTAACCATAAACTTTTATGCTTTGGGTAGGTTACAGACTATCACTATGAACATCATCAGCATAAGTCAATCAGCTGTCCAGCATTGTAGGAAGTACCCAATGTCTTCTATACTGGAGCAACAAATTATATCTCTTTCCCTATGAACAAACAACAGCAGCATGAGAGAGTCGTGCAATATTACAGTGCAGGATTCCCAAAGGTTCAGAAAATGAGATTGTACTCCTGTGGCACTATGTCATCCCTCACACAATGCTACTATCTACATGAATTGGAAAGGATTCCACTCCATAAATGTTCAGTTTATATGCAATGGATTATGCAATTCAGTGTTCACTTCCCAGGCAGCTTTCATGGTGCCTTCACAATGTTTGATTCAAAAGGCAAGTGGCAGGGTGGATCCTGGGTGATCAGGACTACACTGTCAAGCCTTCATGACACTTTTGTGGCATCTGAGGACACTAATAAGGTAAATGCATCAAGAGTAACCATAAAACATGCCACTTCATCGTTTTCCCTAAAAAGAGATATTGGCCCAGAAATCCAGGTCGGCTGCTTCCCGCAGGCGAACGGGTAAAAAAACTTTTAAAAGTGCACTTACGTGAAGCTGCTGCGCCCACGCGAGATCCCGGTCCTGAGGCCTCCACTGACTGTGCGTCACAGAACGTTCGCAGGGCTGGAGCTGGAGTCACATGGCTCTGGGCAACCAATGAGGTAAAGTATTTTCTCATTCATAATAATGGGAACTCCGCAAGTTGGAGTTCCCATTATTCTGAATGAGAAACCCCCCACAAACATACAAAACATTAATAAAAAATAGAAAAAATACACTACATATTTAACATTCATTTAAATTAAAGTTATTTATGTATTATTAAAAATATATAGTTTTCCGATTTTAAAAAAAAACGTTTTTTTAATTATGCTTTAAAATAAATTTAACGTAGTGGGCAAGGTTTTTTAAAAATAAAATGTTTTTTCATTTTATTTTTTATGTTTTAAGTGTGTTTTAAAACTCTTACTCCTATAAAAATAGGCTATGTGCCTGCTTTTATCAGGCGCAAGAGTTTTCAGGACATTTGCTGGGCAAGATATGGGTAAATACCTCAATTTTGCCCTTGCAAATGTCCTGGCTGCTGAGATACAGGAGATCTGTCAAGCTCCAGCTTGACAGATCGGAAAAGCTGGTTTTCAGCGCATGCGCATTGTGCGCTTAAAACTGGCTTTTGCAATGCCTTCCCGGGTCCATACACACTCAGTACGGACCCTGGGGGTCAGAATTTCTGCCCCATCATCATGTAGATCCCAAGGGTGGATGGTCCCAAAATTCAAGAAGTGGACCAGCAGGAAAAGCCTGAAAAGGTTGTTGAATCGAACCATTCATACAGGAGACTTCTCCTAAACTTGGAAATTTGCCCATTGCAATCTGTTTACATCTCCCCATGTTTTCCACAAAGATTCCTTAAATATTCCACTCAACTTCATAATCTCCTATTCCTGCCATTTGATAAAAAAATATTTTTTTAAAAATTCTGTGCACAATTTCAATGCAGCCAAATTTTTAATAACTACATGTGATGTGTATGAGTGCCTACTGTTTTCTTATGTGGTGCTTCCCCATGGTGACAGTGTGGAAGGCATATCCTCTTAAAGCTAATTTTGTGCTTTATCTAGGTGCTACCTCAAAAGGATATGTACATAAGGTGGCCTTTTGAGGTAGCCCTTGCCCCAGCATCAGGGTCTTGAGATGGACCATCTGCAAGATCTGCCACTTCCTCAACTGCATGCGTGGCCTGGCCCTGCGTACTTTCTGGCACATGTTCAAGCATCAGAGAGTTTGGTCGTGTTGCAATCCAGAGAGATGCTATCAACCATGTCTCTCCAGCCATGTCTCTACTGCTAGGCACTGCCTCACCATGGATACTGAACAATACAAAAGCAGACTTAATGGCAGCAATGAGATCACTGAAGCCCCAAACCAACATATGGGCTAGAACCTCCACTTTTTTTGCGCGCTTAACGCCCATTTTACCGCTGAAATGACATATAACAAGAGATTGGTGTGCAAAATTAAGGCACATGGTATTGAGGGTAATGTATTGATGTGGATAGAGAACTGGTTGGCAGACAGGAAGCAAAGAGTGGGAATAAAAGGGCCCTTTTCAGAATGGCAGGCAGTGACGAGTGGGGTGCCGCAGGGCTCAGTGCTGGGATACCAGCTATTTACAGTATACATTAATGATTTAGACAAAGGAATTGAAGGTAATATCTCCAAGTTTGCAGATGACACAGAGCTGGGTGGCAGTGCGAGCTGCGAGGAGGGTGCTAGGAGGCTGCAGGGGGACATGGACAGGTTAGGTGAATGGGCAAATGCATGGCAGACGCAGTATAATGTGGATAAATGTGAGGTTATCCACTTTGGTGGCAAAAACAGGAAGGCAGATTATTATCTGAATGGTGACAGATTAGTAAAAGGGGAGGTGCAACAAGACCTGGGTGTCATGCTACATCAGTCATTGAAGGTAGGCATGCAGGTACAGCAGACAGTAAAGAAAGCAAATGGCATGCTGTCCTTCATAGCGAGGAGATTTGAGTATAGGAGCAGGGAGGTCTTACTGCAGTTGTACAGGGCCTTGGTGAGACCACACCTTAATTATTGTATGCAGTTTTGGCCTCCTAATTTGAGGAAGGATGTGCTTGCTATTGAGGGAGTGCAGCGAAGGTTCACCAGACTGATTCTCGAGATGGCAGGACTGACATATGAGGAAAGACTGGATCGGCTAGCCTTATACTCACTGAAATTTAGAAGAATGAGAGGGGATCTCATAAAAAGTTATAAAAGTCTGATGGGACTGGACAGGTTAGATGCAGGTAGAATGTTCCCGATGTTGGGGAAGTCCAGAACCAGGAGTCACAGTCTAAAGATAAGGGGTAAGCCATATAGGACCGAGATGTGGAGAAACTTTTTCATCCAGAGAGTTGTGAACCTGTAGAATTCTCTACCACAGAAAGTTGTTGAGTCCAGTTCGTTGGACATATTAAAAAGGGAGTTAGATGTGGCCCTTACAGCTAAAGGGATCAGGGGGTATGGAGAAAAGGTAGGGATGGGGTACTGAGGTTACATGATCAGCCATGATCATATTGAATGGCGGTGCAGGCTCGAAGGGCCTGCTCCTGCACCTATTTTCTATGTTTCTATAACACCCATACATCGCCCATTTTGGCACAAAATGGAAACTGACGGGCATTTTTGGGAAACTTATCGCTGAGCATTACTTTCCCCATGTGCTTAATGCCGAGAAAAAATATTACCGCCCGTCCACTTTTTTTGGGCGGGATCAGCAGGATGGGCGACTTCAACACCCAAAATATCGCCCAGGTTTACTTTCCGCACGGAATGAACGCCGAGATTCAATATTAACGCCCGGCGACTGTTTTTTGTCATAAAGAGCATATTTACCCAAACTAGCGGCCATGGAGATCATCCATCGTCAATTTGACCACCTCACACACATTTCACCACAATATCGCTCGCTCAAAAAACCACCTACAAAAAGTGGAACTAACCAGAACGAATCACAGCATTATGGATGCCATGTTGTAGATCACATGTCGTATCCTACAAAAGGCTGCTGTGCTTCAACCTCGGCGGAGTTCGGATGTACTCTGCAGGTCATTGGAGTTGAAATGAACATCTGTAAAAATATCTTGATCACACTGTGACCAATTGGAATTGAAGAGGTGTGCTCGTTGGGACATTCCTTGTTTGTGAGCAATCGGTGGAAAACAGAGAGCTACTGCAATGGGGCCTGTCCTTTCTCACCCTCTCTTGGTGACCAAATACATGCAGCAGACTCGACATTGCCGAAGGAACGCTCCACTACATTCTGTGCCCAATGTACGAAGTGACAGACAGATGAGGAGGACCAGACGTTACACCTCCCGCAAGTACAAGGAGAAGCATTCTTACCTCGACTTGTCCGACACCATCTGCCTTCGGAGACTGCGCTTCCATAAAGAGGTTATCACTGAGGTATGCCAGCTGATAAGGGCAGACCTGCAGCTTGCCAGCACCATCAGAACTGCACTGTCCGTCGAGGTCAAAGTCACCGTGGCACTGTCGTTCTATGCCTCGGGTTCTTTTCAGGCCACATTTGTGGACTTTCTCAGCATGCCACACATTGCTGCATTAGACAGGTCACTGAAGCCCTGTACACACTCAGGAGGGACTTGATCAGTTTCCCTATGACCAGGGAGGTGCAGAGTGAGAGGGCTCTAGGTTTCTCCAGAATTGCAAACTTCCCCAAGGTGCAGGGAGCAATAAACTGTACGCACATCGCGCTGCGGGCACCTTTTCAGAATGCTGAAGTTTTCAGGAACCGCAAGGGATTCCACTCCTTGAAGGTCCAGCTGGTTGTCGACCACCAGCAAATTATATTGGCATTGAATGCTCAATTTCCGGGCAGCATCCATGATGCGCACATCCTGCGTGAGGGCACTGTACCTGACTTTTTTAACAATGAGCCACAAGGTCAATGCTGGATGCTTGGGGACAAAGGATATAGCCTCGCCACCTGGCTGATGATGCCCCCTGTGTGACACCCACACCGAGGCCGAGTGGCGATACAACGAGAGCCACAGAACAACTTGCAATATCATGGAGAAAACCATTGGAGTGCTGAAGCAGCGCTTCAGATGCCTGGACCACTCAGGAGGCGAGCTCCAATACCATCCTGAGCAGGTAGCTCAATTCGTGGTGGTCTGCTCTATGCGACACAACTTGTCTATCAGGAGGGGACAAGAATTGCCTGATGAGTCTGACAGTCCATCTCACCAGAGAGAGGAAGAGGAGGATGAGGAGGCGGACGCTGACATCGGGCCAGACAATCAGGCTGACGCTGAAGCCATGCCCCCACCCCCCCTGTAGACTGCATGAAAGGGCCCATGGTGGCATGATAACTGCAAGAGCCTTATGTCAGGAGCTCATCAATGATTACTTTGCCTGAAAGAACATTGGTGTTATTTCCAAGGCTGACACACTGCTGGGTGTGCAGGTCATACATCAATGGTGGACATCACCTTGGTGACAGTTAAAGTTTAAGTTGATTGAAGTTAAATGTGATTATACCCTTTGGAATCACCAGCGTGTAATGCTGCAGCTATCTGAGCCAATGTACTGCAAGGTTTTGTTAAATAAAAAACATTTAAACCAAATATTAGTCTGAAATCATCAGTATTTCTGTACAAATCAACCCTCCCCCCCCCCCCCACTTCTCCTCCCCACTTCTACCCCCTACCCTTACCTTCCTGACTCAAAGGCGCCTGGCCGAGGAGGTCCTCAGGCGAGGCTTCATTGGGGTGGCGGGGGGGGGGGGGGATGGTGATGGCCAAAGCGCTGCTTGGATGGATATGGGAGAGGACGTTCCCGAGGTGGAAGCGTGCTCCGAGCCATAAGCAAGATGTTGCTGCTGGCTCTCATATGTGGTTGGCAATGTGGGTGCATCACCTAGGGGTGCAGTGCTGCGCTCCAGGACCTCTGGGAGCCCTCTGCCACCAGTGTTCCTGGCTACCAGCTCCAGGGCCTCCTCCATCCCTTCCATTTTATATGTTATTTGTTGGACAAAAACTCGATGCCAACTATGTTCTTGGTGCTTGGTGGGCTTTTTGCTGCTGGTGAATCTCCGTCGTTCCTCCCACAACAGCCAGACAAACTCACACCACAGCCACGCACGCTTTCTGTGCCTCTGAGCTCCCTCTCTCTCTGTCTCCTCTTCTGCGCATGTCATGATGACCCTTGACCTCCTGAATCGTGGGAATCGAGCGTTGCCATGCTGTTGCTAAGGACGGCCACACTTTACGGCAGAAGGTCAGAAAAATTTAACACTACCACCCATTCGATATAGTTCGCGGCAACGCCCATTTTCAATAATGTAAGTTAGGTGTTTTGAGAATGGGCGAGAAGCCAGCAATCTGAAACCCCTTTTTTAACGCCCACGTCGGAAATAACGCCCACTTTTGGGCGATAAGCTCAAAACTGGAGGTTCTAGCCCATGGTATGTTCTACCTGTGAAGTTAAGGATAGCAACCTAAGCATTTGCAGGAGATGCACTGGCTTGCCGTATGGCCTCTGTCATGCAAGACTCCCCTGCAGCTGTCTCTGGAGTACACACACACTCCATGAAGCACTACGGTATTACAAAAGCATGGTGCAAGGTAGTGCACATGCGATTAGTGAACTTCTTCATACAAGCACCATGTGATCCCCCAGTGACTGCATCAATGCATGATTCTCAGAAAGCATCCTTCTTTTAAGAACAGGTCCCACAAGGTCCAGGTCCATCAGCAGAAGCAGGATGAGCTGGCCATCTGAACAGCAGGTTCCTGCTACTCGTCAGTCACTACCAACTGCTTCTGCTTACTTTCTGTGTGTCTTATCCACTGCACTCCTATATAGCTCACTCTAAAGCACACGGGGTGGATGTATCTAACTGTTGCTTGGGAAAGTCAGAATGACTGACAACGTGGGATAAAGTTCTAGTCTTGGAGCCTGGTTAGGCCTCCTGTGACACACCTTGATAAGAAGAATTAGAGTGGTTACATAAGATGCCTTTACAAAAGTTCTTCAGTAGAAGGAATGACACAGTAAATTGTTTCAGTATATATTTTGTTGCCATTGTGTGAATGGGAAAATAGGATGAGAAGGAAGAACAGAAGACCATCAAGAATCCTGAGCTGGTGGTAGTTCCCCATTTCCAGCACCCTCCATGGCCTCCCATCCCTGGATTTGTCAGTTTTTTCAACTTTAGCTGACGTAGGTAAGGTCAGGAAACTTCTTGTATTGCTTCCAAGTGCACAGCAGGGTGCTTCTAGCAATCACAGTTATAGCCACCTTGCCATTCTCCTTGAACAATTCGCCTGGGGGTCTTGTGTCCTGAAGTGGACTGCTCTGCTGTGCCTCATTTCCTGCAGGAGAATCTCCATGGCTCTATTTGAGAAACAGGCTGTTCACTCGCCTGCTGAACTGCTTGTTGAAATATTTAGAAGAAGGGTGCCAACTTGCAAATCAGCAAACTATAATAACTGTGTCTAAGTAGCTGCAGGCCTGTAAATCCTGTACAAGCATCATATTTCCTTACCACCAATGGAAAGTTCCCAGTAATAGTCATTTTCAATGCTGGGTATTATTGTAATGAGGCTGACCCTGAAAGTTAATGAAGGGCAAAATTAATGAAGGGTCAGCATTCTTCCTGCTCTGACTTTTGATTGAGCAGATGCCCGATAGGAAAATCTATACTAGTGGGTATGTTCTTCCAACATGTGATATTTTGGACTTGTCCATGCTAAATGTAATTAGCCATAGTTCTGCTACTTGCAAATTTTACCTATGAACTTCTGTAGTTTTTGACTGCCTCTTCAAATGACTGTTCCCAGCTTAGTATTATCTGCAAATTTGACCATTTTATATTGTATTTCTGAATACAGGCTTTATTATGTAGACTCCTTCTTCTTAGGCAGTCCCTTGGAGTCGAGGATGACTTGCTTCCACACTAATATGAGTTCTCAGATGACTGATGAGTCCATTGCGGGACCTACACTCTCTGTCACAGGTGGGGCAGACGGTGGTTGAAGGGATGGTGGGGTGCTTGGGTTGTGGTGCGCTCCTTCTGCTGTTTGCGCTTGGCTTCCACTTGCTCCTGGCGAAGAGCTGTTCGGCGCCTTCCTGGATGTTTCTCCTCCACTTTGAGCGGTCTTGGGCTAGGGATTCCCAGGTGTCGGTGGGGATGTTGCACTTTTTCAAGGAGGCTTTCCTTTGCCCACCTAGGACTTGCTTGCCGTGTCGGAGCTCTGAGTAGAGCGCTTGTTTTATGTGTAAGGGTTAAGTTCCAACCAGCTCTATGACTCATTATCTGCTATTTTAGAAAATGGAACAATTATGTAGACCAAGAATAATATGGACACCAGTATCAATCTCTGGGACATTGTACTCAGTACATCTCCTCAGCCTGGCATTATTCCCCTGATTAGTACCTGCTGCTTCCGCTCTTTCAACCAGTTCCTTATCCATTTCCAGGAAATGCCATGGATTCTCAATTTTAAAATAACTTGTGTTTATGTTTTGTATTTCTGTCCTTATATTACAAAGATGGAAGTCCCTTTAAAATTACCCATAATGTCATATGTGTTACCTTAATTTCACTACTAAGCAAGCTTGGCATAATCTCAAAAATCCCTTTAGTGCCGATTAAAAATGATTGGCAGGTACAGCCTCAGGAGCACAAAACGTTACTTATGTGTAAGGGCTAAGTTCCAACCAGCTCTATGACTCGTTTTCTGTTATTTTAGAAAATGGAACAATTGTTGAAGATTGCAATCGCCAGATCTGAGATCTTACCATTTCTAAAAGACATAGGGTTCAATTTTCCCCAGTAATTTGCGCCGTTTTTTTGGCGAGCGGCATTTTTTTTGGCCTAAATTTAAAAATCCAAGTTTCCCCAATCTTTGTGCGTCAGGGTAACCCAGTTAGTTCCGATTTTTTTAGGTTAGTTTTTTTTTGCGTCATAGAAGTTGTAACTGAGATCTGTAAGTTAGTAAAAGCAGACCTGCAACTTAGAAGCGTCAGGAGGACTGCTTTGTCAGTTGAAGTGAAGGTTACAGCTGCACTTTCATTCTATGCATCTGGATCGTTCCAGGCTACAACTGAGGATGTGTGCGCCATTTCTCAACATGCAACATATATCTGCATTCGGAAGGTGACTGCTGCACTATATGCCCAGAGGAATGACTACATAAAGTTCCCCGTGATTGTGCAAGTAATGCGTGAAAAGGGCTGTGGGCTTCTCCAGGATTGCTGGCTTCCCAAAGGTACAGGGCTGCATTGTACCCACATCGCCTTGCGAGCACCTTTGGAGGATTCAGAGATGTACAGGAACAGAAAAGGCTTCCACTCCATTAATGTGCAGCTCGTGTGTGACGGCATGCATCGTATCATGTCAACTGATGCAAGATACCGTGGGGGCACCCATGATGCGTTCATCCTACGCGTGAGTGTTATATCTGCCATGTTTCAGCAGCAGCCAGAAGGGCAGAGCTGGCTACTGGGAGACAAAGAGTACAGCCTCGCCACCTGGCTCATGACGCCCCTACTCGTAACCCAGACAGAAACTGACCAGGAATACAACATGTTGCACATTGCAACGCGCAGCATAATAGAGAAAACCATTGGCACTTGACACAGTGTATCCGATGTCTGGACGATTCCGGAGGCTACTTGCTATACTTCCCTGAGATTGTCGGTCAGTTTACTGTTGTATGCTGCATGCTGCATAACTTAGCCATCATGAGGCAGCAGCACATGGTAGCAGAAGACCCATCTGAGGTGAGAGTAGCTGATGATAATGATGAGGAAGATGCAGATGACGAGGACAAGGAAGCCATGCAACTACCTGAATTCAGAGCATGGCGGTGGAGGAGTGCCGTGCACCATCAGCTCATCCATGAATGCTTTGCTGCCTGAAGGCTCAGCGACAACTATTTCACGTGGACCATCTTTCCGGTTTGGACCTGTTCCGTACTGTTGTGTTGTGTTAATGGAACACATGATGGAAATGATTCTTGTTTACTTCAAAAAGTTGTGTTAATAATCGAACAAATAATGTAAATGATAATTATAATGTAAAATATATTTTATTCAAAAGTTTAACAAATATTTGTTTGTATTTAACTTAACTTTAATAAAAATATTCTTGTCGTCAAACTTTAAAGTTTTCAGTTAAGATCACTTACAAACTCTAAGATCACTTAAAAACTTGTAAACTTTAAATTTTACATAACGTACAAAAAACTTTTAATTTGAGAACAGTTACAACAGTAACAACAATAATTATAATAACAACAACAACAGCAGCAAAGAAAGGCTGCAGCCATCTAAGACCGCCCGCTGCGCTTGGTCTTGGTGACTCCACCCCTGCCCGCAGGCAGTGGCACAGCGTTTCTCGGGTTGATACCAAGCTTATTCTTTTGAACATCTTGGTTAATGTGCACTTCTTGATGCGGGGGGCGGGGGGCAGGCATTAATGTGGAGGGCCCAGCTTGGGCCTCTTCAGAGGCTGTTCTTGGGATTGGAGTGGGAGTGGTAGTTGATTCTGTGAATGGGCGCAGGGTCCTGGCGTGTTCCTTTATTGCAGCAGCTAACTCCGACATGCCCTCCCTCATGTTGAGCAACAGTGTGTCAACTACCTGCGACATTCCCTCCCTCATGTGCACCGACGTTGTTTTGGCTAACTGAGACATTCCCTAACTCATGTTCCCGGACAGTGTTCCCATTTCTCGTGAGAGTGTTGTTACTTCTCCCAACAGGCCCAATACCTCATCACCCAGGAGTGATTGGGTAAGGTCAATGCTCTCCGCACTCATTGCTATCATGTGACTCACATCTGTTAGATCTTGCACCTCAGGAGGGCGCTGTCAAGCTCTCCTGCCCCTCCTCATCCTGGGTGTACCTTCTGCATCCCACGGGATCCGCCGCCTCGGATGGTGAGGCCCTGGGTGTGCCTCACTACACCCTACTGGAATCCCCAGCGCGTGGGGACGGTGGGAAACCATGGAATGTCCCACCAATACTTAAACTACTCAGGGAAGGGGCCGGCACCTCAATGGGCGGCACCTGCACCTCCTCCAGAGTGAGTACAACAGTGGGGCTTTCATCCATCCCCTACCCCTCCACCTCCTCCTCACCCCCATGCTCTTGGTCTGGAAGGTAGGATTGGAAGATATTCTCTTCAGGCTTGTCTGCATCTGAATCTTCTTCAGCCTCATCAGGGTTGGTCTCAAGTTCTGCAAAATATAACAGAACAGACAAATGGTTAGCAGCAGAGGAGGGGGCAGGGTGGGTGGTATGAGTAGGCTCACACAGCGCAGGCAGCAGGCTGATTTGAAGGACCACGATGAATGATAGCACATTGCATCAAGCAAAGCGTTGCTGACGGAGACATCCCCATGAACGGAAGCGTGGCTAACATTTAGCAAAGCCAGACTGTGGAATTTGCAGGACTTACTCTCTCCCTCGAGTGTGGGCCCAGCTTGTGCAGTGGTGGTTGCTTTTCTCCAAGGGTGTCAGTGGCTGGAGATTTGCCCGGCCTTCTCCTGTTCGAGTTCTTTCTCGTTTGTTGTGTGTCACTTTCCTCTGCAAAAATGAAAACATAATTTTTTAGAGAAAGTATCTTTCTGCTGTGTGGGACATATACAGCTGGGCACATTTACAATTGCAATTCCAGTGAATAAATGAAAATATTACTTACACTAACTATTTGATCACGATCCTGCCATTTCTTTTTACACTGGCCTCCAGATGGGGTGGTCACCATTGCACAGTAATCTTCTGCAAGTTGGTTCCAGCGTTCCTTCATTTCTTTTGGTGGGACATTTATGTGACCACTGCTAGTGTCCAACTCGTGCCATCTGGCCTCAATCACAGTAACTAGTGCCTCCACATCATCCTGTAAGAAATTCTTGGTCCTTGCATCGCGTTGCAACTTGTACTGCAGCTCCGATTTTTCCAATTTGAATTAAAGTTCTGACACACAACTGGCCCTTGAAAAATAACCGAATGCAGACCGGGAGCTATACTGGGCATACGCGCCTATAGGAATCACGTCAAAAATGTCCTTTTTTTTCGCGCATGCGCAGAAGGGGGCGACATCATTTTTTCGGTGCTGACATTAGGCTCCACTCCCCGAGGCTACAGGCCAGGCTGTGCGGGTGCCAAATTCCAAAAATAGAATGGGGAAACTTGCTACTTATTTTTTTGGAGTAGTGGGGCCAAGAAAAATGTGTGTAACTCTGGCAATACGCTAAAAAAACGTGATTGAGGAAAATTGAGCCCAAAGAGCTAGTTCTAAATGTATTTTACAATATGGCAAAAATGAAAGTTCACAATCTTTCTACTGGTAGTTCCTGCTCCAGCTCTGTGTTTCACAACTTGGTCAAGGTCACAATGTACATTTATGTTATTATTCTGCACAAAATGCTCGACACTAAGCTGCTTGTATACTGAATTGGAGCAGAGTTGGTAGAGCTGGTGATACAGAGGGACTAAGAAAATTAGTCCCACTTCATGTAATTGATCATGTCAACCAATAGAAATATTTTAATGAAATAATCTTTTGTTTTATCTACTGTCCTACAGTTGGAAAGTTGTCAAAATATTTCTATTGCCCATTTTAGTTTTAGCATGCATCAGATAGAGATAGTAAACTGTAAATCTAGGGGGAAAAATTCATGTTCGCCAGCAAAGTTGTCAGTGTCACAGTTAATGGCCGTTGGAACTGGCTCCAACGCTAACCGATTGAAATTGGTCTGGGGGGCATGGAGGTAGGTAGCGCAGCCCTCACTCTCCATGCAGCGACGTCCAGGTGGAGATGCTGGAGGGATCCGGGATAAAGTTTCTAACCAGGTTTGGCATTGCAGTTTCCCACAGTCTCTGTGAGCAAAGCTGTGGCACTAGCAAGGAATTTTGGGCAATGATAATTAAAGGGGCCATGCACACTGAGCAATACAAAATAACATTCAGTGAATCCATACATTTTTCAGCCCTTTCTGCCTTTTAAGAAATATTCAATCTATTAAAAATGTTCCAAATGTGAATATTCAGCTGTTAAAGCTGAATTACCTTCCTTACCTCAACACTAACACAAATGGCTCAACAAGCCAGGGCAGATACACCGAGGGTCTCACACGCAGCACTCCAGCTTTGTCGGGGGGGGGGGGTCATCACTGCAGGAGCAGCCCTCTACCCACAGGGTCCAGGAGGCCTTCCAGAAAGAATGATGTGAGTGTACATCACTAAGGTCATCACTGCCAGAAATGTCATCTCCACCATCTCCAGTGCCCAAAAGAAGCTTCATGACCTCAGACCACTGGTCAAGGTCAGTGAATACATCTTCAAAAGCCGTCTCCTACCAATTGCACCACTAGCCTCACACACTGCTCAATGCACAACCCCCAATCAATCACCCACCGACCAACAATCTGCACCAATGACGAAGCACACCTCCCATTATTAGCCTCACCTCACCCCTTGGCGGAGACAGTGCAGACCATTCTTGGCAGGGGCATGGTTGAGCCCTTGGCCAGTGGCCATTGAGTATACTCGTCGTTCTTCTGGCATGCACCTCTTGCTTTCCCACCCGCCCATCTGTATAACTCCACCCTTGTGCCTTCCTCATTTTACACATCCAAGAAATACAGCATGCCCAGCCAGTGGGATAACAAGAAGAGGCAACCTGCCCAGCCACTGGGACTGCAAGCAGATAATTCCATCCTGGATATCCCGGCCACAGAGGGGCAGTCTGGGGTGCATCCTTCCATTTGATTCCTCCTCTTCAGCTTTCACCTTTTCTGCATCTTCCTCTTCTGTGTCTTCCTCTTCCCTCTGCAAGCGAATGCTGTAAATGTGAAATGACAGCATAAAATGCTGGAAATACTCAGTTAATCAGGCAGCATGTTGACCTGAAACATGAACTCTGCACGGATGTTGCGTGACCTACTGAGTATTCACAGCATGTTCTGTTTTCTCAAAGGCCTTAATTTACCATCCGAGCCCTTGAAAGCATCCAGCAGCACTCCCTATACACTTTTTTAAAAAAAATTACATCTATTGCAGCAAGTCACCACTTCAATAAAACCAAAAATCCCAGTCCAAACCCTTAAATTCAAACTTACCTGAATGGTTTCGTGTGTCCTTTTAAGAGCTGCAGACATCACCAGTGTCAGTTTGCTTGGACCCAGCACTGAATTCAGCACCAGTGTCAAAGCTTGCGTTGATGACGTTAAGTCGGCATTGCATGGCGATTGACGTCACTACGCCACCAATTTTTTCCCAGGGCGCTGCCAATTACCGACAGCGCAAAGGGTGAAAGCAATATGGCGGCCGCGGCGGGACCCACAACCAGCTGGCAAAAGAGCGGCAGCCACCATTTTAGCGCCATTTCTTGGCACTATGGAGTGGCACTCACCAGATGAATTTCTAGCCCCTAGTCATATTTGATGAGGAACTGAAATAGAGAAGATTTTTCTTCACGAAATCTATATAACAATGTAATAGTGTCTCCCTGGAAGTTCATAACCTGCATAGTACCTGGTTACAGTTGCTATTACAGTTAAACATATTAATGTGGTGGATGTTACATCAAGGCTGTCGAGGCAAATAAATTGCAGAGTTTTTTGTTTGTTTTATGTTTGTGAATAAGTTGTGATTAGCTTATCAGTTCCAATTGAGAACATACAGCTATTGATGAGGAGGATTCACTCTGTCAGTACAAACTCCAGCAAGAACAATCAGTGAGTTTAAAGTTCTGATAACTGTTCAACAGCTGCATGGCTTTAAGTATTTGATCGTTAGTTATAATATATCATAGAAAGATTGATTTACATTTTTAATGCCTTGCCTGTTCTCAGGATATTGCAAAGCACTCCAAAGCCATTGAAATATTGATATTGTTTTGTAGGCAAATGCGGCAATCCAGTTTGTGCACGCCAGATTCGACGGACAGCAATGCGATGATTAAGCAGTTCTTCTGATTTGATGGTGTCAGTTGAGGGCTAAATGTCGATCAGGACAACTTCTGATTCTATTCTTTATCTTTGGAAAAAAGTGCCATGGGATTTTTTTGCATCCATCTGAATAGGCAGATGGGATGCCAGTTTAACGTCTCATCTGAAAGATGGCGTCTCCAAAAATGCAGCACTCCCTCAATACTGCCTGGGTTATATCTGAATTCCTGGAGAGGGGTTTGAACCCACAACCTTCTGACTTGAAAAAAATTAACTGAACCAAGTTGATTGTGACATTAGGGTGTTTCAACTATTCCATTTATTCAAAGAATACTTTAGACTTTTACATTATTTCTTCATATCACATACTTTTGTTATTTTCATTTTTTTTAACATTGTTTTAAAAGTATTATGACTGAAGCTATTCCTATAACTCTGAGATGTGAGCAAAATATAAACCAGAATTCCCATAGAAAAGCTTTTTTGGGCAAAAAAAAAATTGAGAGGTCACATTTGTAGTGCCTGACACACAAAAAAAACTACTGTAATGAAAGATTCATTAATTTTCAGTGAAGTTTCTGAAAGACCACATAAACCTTGAGGCTATTCATTGTTAAAATATTTCATGCATAATACAAAAAGCTACAGTGAAAAACCAAACAGCTGGCACCATCAGCTGTTATTCTCTATTCCAAATAGATAGGTCTTGTAAGAAGTGGGGTGAATTTATACAATGGCAAAACAACTGCATGTTTATTGGTTTTAATCAAATTATTTATTAATGCTGTTTTCCCATGGTTAGTGGGAGGACAGATTATACTTTTATTTAGTCTAATGTAAACACTCTAACACCAAGTAATAATTTTCAAAATAAACACAAAAATACTAAGGTAAAAATTGTATGTTAAATTTAGTTCCATTTTGCCTTCAAGCATTCTTCATGCACAAGATACATTTTTGTTTGGAATCCAATCACCGTGACATTGATGGATTTTTCCACAGCTTTGCCAGAGTAAATAGTAACATCTGTTCTGGGAAGGAATCAATCATTTTTTAAACAATACATTTTACAATAAAGTTTTCCCAGCAACTGCCTGCATCAGAGAACTGTAATACCCCAAAATACAATGTGGGTAAGTTAATTATAATAAGCTGTAAATGTTTAGTGAATGTCTTCCATGATTAAAGGACATTTTTCTTCCCCACAATAAATGGATTTGAAAAGAAGCTGATTCCGTGTTGAAACAAAAAGAAGCTGGATAAATGTCTCTTTAGGAATGTGATTGAAGGTTATAAGCCAAACAATATTCTAAAGGAATAACTCCTGTACTGTTGAGGTTGGGGTGGGTATTGGGTGAGACAAGGATACATGTAGAGAGGACAGTCCGCCAGTGTTGAATAATGGAATTGTGCTTTTGATAGTTTTAATTACAATTCATTGAATAATTTACATTTGTTAAACAATAGTTTCACACAGTACTTTTAAAAAAAAGTATATATATATATTTAACCTGTTGGTTTGGTGGTAATGTACTCTGTGGTATAGTATTTGTTCATTCAGATCAAGAAAACCCCAGAATCAATCTCTAATCTTTGCATGGTGAACTGCTCTCAGCTGGTGTGAAAGTGCCAGTGCTAAATCGGACTTAGTTTCCTTGGGCTAAGGTTAAATCAATCAGGTTTTCTAAAATTAGCAGAAGCTTTGATTCACCAGTTTAAGAAGTCGAACTTCTTCTCATGAATTTTATATTATTTATACTTTATAAAGCAAATCGGATATTGTTCACACACCACATCTATGTTTGATCCTTACGTGAAAAGACCTTTTTCAAAACAAATTTTAGTGCTGACTGAAAAAACGAACTTCATGAGGCTCAAAGAATTTCTTGTTAATCAATTAGTAACTCTACAATTACTGTGGTGTCAATTCAAAATGTAATCACATAAAATGACTTCTGAGGCCAGGGTTATTTTTTAAAGTATTTTTGAGTTCTTGTCAATACATTTTATTTTAAACAGCAAAATCAATTGTAGTAAAATGAGGTGTGTAACCTTCATTGATTTCTTCTGTGCACTGCCACTAGCATTGAAACTGAAGATTATTTCCATGCTAAATACAGCTTCTGTAATAAGACTATCAGAATTTTTGTAATAATATGAAATATGTCAATATTACTGGCCATATACAGTGTATTAATCTTGTTATAAACAGTATATTACTTTGTTTATATAGATTGTGTTTTAATAATTGTATTTTGGTTTCCAGAAATAAGTTACTTAAAAGTATTAGCACACTACCTTTTCATCTCTGGGACTTAGGTTTGAATTCATTGCAGATGAATGGAATAGAAATTCACTGTTAATTGAAAGAGTCTGAATTAAAATGGGTTTTGGCAGTATAAACCCAATTCTTCATGGGAAAGTTTCCACAGCACAAAACTGCCTGCAAATGAGCACTCATTTAAATGTACAAGGGGAAATAGAAACTTTCACACTGGTGCAATGCAGGTGCACTTTGGAGATTGGGATTAGGGCGCATGATTGCCGCAGAAAAGAGGGAGGTTTACTCAGTCTTAAGGCTGTTCAATAGTTGGCCAGGGACCACTTGATGCTGATACTTCATATCCAAAGTAGAAAATATTCGATTTCTTTGCATTGGCATTAACAACGTAGAGTATAAAAATTCACCAAAGTGAAAAAGATTAAATGGATTAGGTGATGCTAAAAATCATAGTTTATGCAATTTACTTGGTAAAAATCAACCTGATTGTCATTGTTTATCCAGAAAGATTGTCCAATATTGAAAAATATACAATTCAAACTGATTTTTCATTTTAAAAGCATGCTTTTCTTAAAAATTGAAAATTCAACATGTAAACATTGTTCAATGGACATAATCTGCCAGCACTGTTGTTGTGTATGCATGCCTATTTACTGTGTGATGTCTGTAACACTGCAGGTAACCCAGTATAAAAAGGAACACACAGCTTGTTGTCGGCACTCAGGAGCTGTAAATAAAGGACTACAGGTCTGCACAGTTTAAGTATCATACCCTGCCTCGTGGAGTCATTACTAAAGTTGCCTACATACACTACAACTGGCGACGAGAATACGAGGTCACGAACTACACGCTCAATATGTCTAACCTCAGCAACTTTCAGCAATTTACAGAGGGGGGGAAGATTGGGACGCTTTTGTGGAAAGATTGGAACACTTCTTTACAGCCAACGACCTGGACGGGGACACACCGGCTACACTACCGAACAAACGCAGGCCCATCCTGCTTAGCAGTTGTCATGTATCTCACACTACTGTATATAACTGTATCTTACCATGCTATACATGACTGTAACTAGATATGACCTGTAACCACAAGCATACTTTACCACCAGGGGTGCACTTGCAGGAGACACTGCATACCTGTCCCGCACAGGTATATAAAGGCAGGTCTCAGGCAAGTGTGGCACTCGAGAGCTGTGAAATAAAGGTGCAGGTCCAAAGTGACCTTGACTTCAGCATGTGCCTCGTGTAAGTCTGTACTGCAGGATCAGGACTTTACAGTGGCGACGAGTTACGGGATCACAGAATCCACAGAATGGCTACCAACGGCTCAGATGAGAAATACAATGCTGGAGACAATTGGGAGGACTTTATAGAAAGGCTCCAGCAAAGCTTTGTAACCAAAGACTGGTTGAGCAACGATAAGGCAGACAAGAGAAGAGCCCATCTCTTGACCAGTTGTGGCTCGAAAACATACGCCTTAATGAAGGACCTGTTGGCACCCGAGAAACCAGCAAGCAAGTCGTTTGAGGAGTTGAGCATACTGATGAGAGACACCTGAAGCCAGCGAGCAGCCTACACATGGCCAGACACAGGTTCTACAACTACAGACGCTGTGTGGGCCAGAGCATACCCGACTTTGTGGCGGAACTTCGGAGGCTGGCTAGTTTATGTGAGTTCTCTGATGAACTAAGGAGAGAAGTACTGAGAGACTTTTTTATTGAAGGAATAGGCCATGCAGGCATATTCCGAAAGCTTATAGAGACCAAGAACTTGACCCTAGAGGCAGCAGCACTGGTCGCACAGACATTCTTGGCAGGAGAAGAAGAAAAGAGGTTGATCTATACTGTGGGTACGACAACTAACGAAACATCAGAACAAGGGGTTCACAGCGTTAAACAAGCCGCTACCCCCACACACAGACAAAGGCAGGAGAGCAGGCCTTCAACAGCAGGCAGTGGCACCAGAAGTCATCAAGGGCCACATGAACGGCCATTCACACCTCATCAACCCACAATGCGAGCAATCAACTACAGACTGAGAGAAGCTCAAGGGAGATCAGCCAGACACAGCTCATCCTTCGGAAACAATGGAAGCGGTCTGTGCTGGAGATGTGGGGGAAGGCACTCAACAAGGGTGTGTTGATTTCAGCATGCCGTTTGCAGAAACTGCAACTATACAGGGCATCTAGCTTGCATGTGCAGAAAAACAGCAGTATACGAATCGGAAGGGTCGGAAAGCGGACCAGAACGGTGGGGACAGTGCCTGGGACACCGAGGTACAGCGGGTCAACACGATCAATGTCCACTGTTCTTACAACAAGATGCCTCCAATAATGATGAGGGTCCTACTCAACAGGATACCCGTCAACATGGAACTGGACACGGGAGCTAGTCAATCTCTCATGAACGTCCAACAATTTGAACAGCTGTGGCCGCACAAAAGCAACAGACCAAAACTCATAAGGATCGACACCAAACTAAGGACCTAAACCAAAGAAATCGTCCCAGTCCTTGGCAGCGCCATTCAGTCACACACAAAGGGACGGTGAACCGACTTGCCCTGTGGATTGTCCCCGGAGATCTCTCAGCACTGTTGGGGAGAAGCTGGCTGGCAAAACTAAATTGGAAATGGGATGATGTTCACGCCATGTCGTCAGAGGAACAGACCTCCTGCTCAACAGTTCTAAGTCGTTTTGAACATCTCTTTCAGCCAGGTGTGGGCACCTTCAAAGGGGCTAAAGTTAAAATCTACATCACACAGGATGCCAAACCGGTCCATCACAAGGATGGACCGGTTTGTGATGAGGTGCCTTATGTGATGAGGGAAAAGATTGAACACGAACTGGACCGGCTTCTGCGGGAAGGCATTATCTCACCCGTGGAATTTAGCGAATGGGCAAGTCCCATCGTCCCCGTCATGAAGCCTGATGGATCCGTACGAATCTGTGGGAATTACAAGTCTACCATAAACAGAGTCTCCCTACAGGACCAATACCCGCTGCCCAGAGCGGAGGACCTATTTGCCACGTTGGCTGGAGGAAAACTTTTCTCGAAACTAGATCTCACATCTGCGTATATGACGCAAGAACTGACTGAAGAGTCTAAGCTACTCACCACCATCAACATACATCGAGGTCTTTTTATATACAATTGCTGCCCATTCGGCATCAGGTCGGCAGCTGCTATATTCCAGCGCAACATGGAGAGTCTGCTCAAGTCCATCCCGGGGACGGTTGTGTTTCAAGATGACATACTCATCACGGGCAGGGACACCGACTTCCATCTCCGCAATTTGGAGGAAGTACTCAGTCGATTGGATCGGGTAGGCCTAAGAGTTAAGAAATCCAAGTGTCTGTTTCTCGCGCCCGAGGTTGAATTTTTGGGCAGAAGGATTGCCGCTATTGGAATCCGCCCAACAGAATCCAAAACCGAAGCAATTCGTCTGGCACCCAGGCCCTGGAATGTCTCGGAACAGCGTGCCTTTCTCGGGCTACTCAATTACTTTGGGAACTTTATACAGAACTTGAGCACGCTGCTGGAGCCTCTCCATGTGCTACTCAGAAAGGGGTGCGATTGGTTTTGGGGGGAAGCCCAAGAACGCGCCTTCAATAAGGCACGCAACCTTCTATGTTCCAACAGTGTTTTAGCCTTTTTTGACCCAGGTAAAAAGCTAGTTCTTACATGTGATGCGTCAGCATACGGGGTCGAATGCATTTTACAGCATGTAAATGATGCGGGTAAATTACAACCCATTGCTTATGCCTCCAGGTCACTTTCGGGGCGGAGCGCGGGTACGGTATGGTTGAGAAGGAGGCGCTCGCGTGCGTGTACGGTGTCAAAAAGATGCACCAATACCTTTTCGGGGCCAAGTTCGCGTTAGAAACTGACCACAAACCCCTCACGTCCCTGCTATCTGAGTGCAAGGCAATAAACACCAATGCCTCGGCGCGCATTCAGCGATGGGCACTCATACTGGCGTCTTACGACTACACAATAAGGCACAGACCAGGCACAGACAACTGTGTCGATGCGCTTAGCAGGCTACCCCTGGCGACGACGGAGGGTCTGGCGAACAAGACTCTGAGATGGTCATGGCAATCAATGCCTTTGAATCCACAGGTTCGTCCATGACGGCTCGCCAAATCAGAGCCTGGACGACCAGCGACTCCACGTTATCCTTAGTCAAAAGATGTGTTTTAACTGGTGACTGGGCAGAGGCTTGCGATGCCTGCCCCGAGGAGATCAGACCTTTCCATAGGCACATGCGTGAACTATCATTACAGGCAGACTGCCTGATGTGGGGCAGCCGAGTAGTTATGCCCTTGCGAGGCAGAGAGGCGTTTGTCCGGGAGCTCCACCACGAGCACACGGGGATCGTCCTTATGAAGGCCATAGCCAGATCCCACGTCTGGTGGCCTGGCATTGACGCGGACTTGGAGCTCTGCGTCCGGTGGTGCACCATTTGTGCCCAACTCAGTAATGCCCCCAGGGAGGCCCCCCTAAACCCCTGGCCCTGGCCCACCAAACCGTGGTTGTGGGTGCATGTAGACTATGCGGGCCCATTCATGGGCAAAATGTTCCTCGTAGTCGTCGATGCATTTTCAAAGTGGATCGAGTGCACCATTTTAAACTCGAGCACCACCTCCACCACTGTGGAGAGCCTTAGAACCATGTTTGCAATGCACGGAATTCCTCACATATTGGACAGTGATAATGGTTCGTGCTTCACCAGCGCAGAATTTCAAGATTTTATAGTTGACCACGGCATAAATCACGTTAAGATGGCACCGTTCAAGCCGGCCTCCAATGGCCAGGCAGAGCGAGCAGTGCAAATCGTTAAACAAGGCATGCTAAAAATCCAAGGTCCCATGCTGCAGAGCCGCCTGTCGCGACTGCTGCTGGCATACAGATCTCGTCCGCATTCGTTGACTGGGGTTCCCCCCGCGCAACTATTGATGAAACGGACCTTAAAGACTAGGCTCTCGTTAATCCTCCCAGACATACATGAAATTGTTGAGGCAAAGCGCCGGAAGCTAACTGAGTACCATGACTGAAATTCGAGGGGGGAGGTGGAATGAGATAGGGGACAAAGTGTTTGTGCTAAACTATGGCAGGGGTCCCAAATGGCTTGCAGGGACAATAACAGGCAAGGAAGGAAACAGGCTACTGGTTGTACAAATGGACAATGGCCAAACCTGCCGGAGGCATGTAGACCAAGTAAAAAGTAGATTCACCAACAACACTGAAGAACCAGAGGCAGACTACAATGTGGAACTCACACCACACCTGGTGGACAGACAGAGGGAACAACCTGAGGAAAGGGCAATCCCAACAGACAGCCCAGGCGAGATACCAGCAATCATACTGAACGAAACAGACAGCCCAGGCGAGATACCAGCAATCACACCAAAAGAAAAACAGGCACCAAGACAAACAACTGAACCACAACTAAGACGCTCCACCTGAGAGACTGAACCTATAAAGACAATAAGACCTTGGGGGAGGGTGCTGTCATGTATCTCACATTACTGTATATAACTCTATCTTACCATGCTGTACATGACTGTAACTAGATATGACCTGTAACCACAAGCATACTTTACCACCAGGGGTACACTTGAAGGAGACACTGCATACCTGTCCCGCACAGGTATATAAAGGCAGGTCTCAGGCAAGTGTGGCACTCGAGAGCTGTGAAATAAAGGTGCTGGTCCAGAGTGACCTTGACTTCAGCATGTGCCTCATGTAAGTCTGTATTGCAGGATCAGAACTTTACAGCAGTTGTGGGCCCACTAGCTACGGTCTCGTCAGGGACTTACTAGCCCCGGAGAAGACAACCACCAAGAGCTATGAGCAACTTGTAACAATCATACAGGAACAACTAAAACCGAAAGAAAGCATCCTCACAGCCAGGCACCGGTTCTACACTTAGCGGCGACCTGAGGGCCAAGAAATTGCCAAGTATGCTGCACACTTAAGAAGACTAGCTGCATCATGTGATTTTGGCGACCACCTTAATGAAGCACTAAGGGACATATTTGTCATCGGAATCGGCCACGTAGGCCTCCTACACAAATTGCTCTTGGCTGCCATCACGGTCACCCTGCAGAAAGTAATTCAAGTGAGCCAGGCCAACATGGTTTTGGCCAGTGACTCCAGGCGAATACTGACCCAGGACTCTAAACCGGCGAGCATAGTGCACCGCATGAATACTTTTAAAGGCAGAAATGCTGCCCCGTGTCCCACAACCCTGAAACCGCCACATGGGGCAAACCGGATGGCCCCGTGCTGGCGCTGTGGAGGAAACCACAGGGCCCACCAGTGCCGCTACAAAGACTATGCATGCAAAGGCTGCAAAGAGAATGTGCAGAAAAAGCTTTACTCACTGCGTCTCTGATGAGTTGGCTAATCACCGGGGCTCCGACACAGAGGAAGGTGAAGTTGCTCAACCCCTGGAAGAAAAGTATGGAACTACGCCACCGAAAGTTCTCCATGGGCGATGAAAGTAGACGTCAACGGAGTCCCAGTTTCTATGGCGAGCGACACAGGGGCGAGCCAGTCTGTGATGAGCCAAGTGACCTTTGAAGAACTTTGGATGAATCCCGCCAATCGACCACAACAGCATCCTGTCCAAGCGAAGCTGCTCCCAGGCCTCCGGGCTCCGGCAATCGACCTCGAACATGGATCCATCACAGCACCCCGGCAAAATCTCCGAGACCGAGGATCCAAACTCCACTTTCCGGGCCGGGTCAGCACTCCAAGAGGTGAACATCGACGAAAGAAATGGATTCCCAACATCCAGGATCAAACCTGTGGAAGAAAAGAGCACCACAGCCTACCTGCAGCAAGACCAGAAAGTGGCTGCAGCAACACAAACAGCAGAATCTGTAATCAAAATGGCCTCCGCCATGCCACGAGTGAACATGGAGGAGCATCATGTGACATCGAGCAGCCAATCGGATTTGAAGGCTCTCTTAAAGGAGACCGGTAACCAAAGAAATTTAAAGGGGAAGTTTCAACTATTTGAGTACACGGACTTTAAAGCTAAAGATGCAATTAAAGGGTGCAAGTATGAAAATGTATGCAGTGTTACAATGAATTGTGATGCTGGTTTAACTAATGTGACTAATGATATGAATGCAGGTGTCAGTAAGGTTAAGAACAAGTTTATTATGCTTAACAATAATGATAAAGAATGTGAAATGTCTAATGTAACCATGTCTGTTGAAACCAGGACACCCAAAAGTGGTGTAAAGGCTAGAATGTATAATGCAGGCTCGACTATGTGTGATCAGAGCCAAGGTATCATGTATACCGGTAGGACACTGCCAAAGGACCATGCTGATGCCAATGGAATCACCCTGTGGGAGACTCCAGGTCCAGCAGGCTACCGGACCACCCAGTCTTATGGCCCTGCCCACAACTACTCACATCACAATGTATACACACCACCCACTGCTGCCATGGTTAACCCCCCCCCCCCACCCCGAGGGATCCCACAACAGTAACATCCACATGGTCTGTGTGTGAGGGAGGGGCCAGCCTCAGGCACAGGGGTCACACCTGGCAACCACACAACCCTCACCACAACCTCCCATAGCCCACCACTGATCACCTCCCCTGGGCATGATAATAAGGATATTAAAAATACTTAGGGGGGAAGTGTTGTTGTGTATGCATGCCTGTTTACTGTGTGATGTCTGTAACACTGTTATGCAACACTGTACACACCTTGCCTGGACACCAGAGGGTGCTGCTGCTGGAGACCTAAGGGTTACCTGCACACTGCAGGTAACCCAGTATAAAAAGGAACACACAGCTTGTTGTCGGCACACAGGAACTGCAAATAAAGGACTACAGGTCTGCACAGTTTAAGTATCATACCCTGCCTCGTGGAATCATTACTAAAGGTGGCTACATACACATCAACAATAGTAATATGTCAAGCGATTCATTTACTTACGAGAAAATGGAAAAATCTACTTGTTTCTTGGAAAACTTTTGAAACACAATTAATTTTGACATCTGAGGAAAGGATATAACCTTGCAATTAAACTTGGATTCTTGAGCTATACTGCAGCCATAAAATTGCCCCCACCCCATGTGGAAACACAATTGTGACCATGGCAGCAGTTATGTGGTGAATATGTGTCCAAACAATAGGAAAAGAAACCCTCAAATATCTCATTTGGCTGACAACACATATACAGCATTTCAACTTGCTAACTGGTTCAACATACTTTCTTTATGATATTAAACAAATAGAGCATAATAACAAACAAGAGTGTCCCCATAAACAAAACCTAAAAATTGTATTCCAAACATTATCATTGCTTGATTTTAGGGAGAAAGAAATAGTGCTTACAATTAAAATGTGCACTTTTTCTTAAAAGCAATTTTCTGGGACACAACAAATAAATCTACCTATGTAAAAAAATGTTCTGCTGGCAATTCGGTAGGAATCAATATCCATTATAAGTGACATCTGCCTTCCTAACAATCATTGATGCCTGATGGCTTAGTGAGGGTCACCTGATTCATGGCAGTCTGAGATGCAGAAATAAGTTTCTGGTGCTGTAGTTATAATCAGAAAGCAAAGGTAAGTCCTCTTTCGAGCCATCATTAACGATTTCTCTATGTCTTGCTAATTTTAAAATATGTAGGATTAATAATATTGAGTGACATAAACTGCAGTTAATTCTGGAGGAACAGTGAGCACCTTAAGGTAAAATTCATTTTAATAATCAATGTAATTGTTATGTATGCAACACCATGTAACCAGCATTCTACCACCATCAGAGGGTGTATCTGTTGGAGTCCCAAGGGATCCCAGCATCCCTTGGGAGCACTGTATATAAGCAGGCCTCCCATGCTGTACCAACACTCTGGAGTTAGATTAAAGAGACTAAGGTCACACTTACTCACGTCTACAGTACTCAGTTACATTGCTTTATTCGAGACATAACAACTGGCGATGAGATAATGAACCATCACGCGAAAATGCAGAGAACTGTTGGCATCCTGGAGAAATTCTCAGAAGGGGACGATTGGGAGGCCTTCGTTGAGCGACTCGACCAATACTTCGTGACCAACGAGCTGGAAGGGAGTGTGAACGCTGCCAAACGAAGGGCGATCCTCCTCACCGTCTGTGGGGCAACAACCTATGGTCTCATGAGGAATCTTCTTGCTCCAGTGAAACCAACAACAAAATCGTATGAAGAACTGTGTACGCTGGTCCGGGAGCACCTAAATCTGAAGGAGAGCATTCTGATGGCAAGGTATCAATTTTACACATGTCAATGGTCTGAAGGCCAGGAAGTGGCGAGCTACATAACCGAACTAAGGCTACTTGCAGGACAATGCGAATTCGATGGATTCCTGGAGCAAATGCTAAGAGACTTTTTTGTGCTTGGCATTGGCCATGAGGTTATCCTTTGCAAACTATTGACTGTTGAAACACCGAAACTGAGCAAAGCCATAACAATAGCCCAGGCATTTATGTCCACCAGCGATAACACCAAACAAATTTTGCAGTATAAAGATGTTTCGGCAAGTACTGTACACAAAGTAATGTTTTCAGGCAGGAATGCATATGGCAGAACGTACATGCCTGCAGCTACATGACCTCAGATGACTCAGAGTCCGCCATCAAGTTTTAATGCGAGGCAATTGACACCTTGTTGGCTCTGCAGAGGTGATCATCGAACCCATCAATGCCGCTTCAAAAACTATGCGTGCAAAGGCTGTGCAACAAAGGAACACCTCCAGCGAATGTGCAGACGAGCTGCAAACCCTGCAAACCACCACATTGCAGAGGAAGACCGATCCAGGGCAGATCAAACTGAACTAGAGACTCAAACCAAGGAGGCAGAAGTGTACGTGGTACACACCTTCACCATGAAATGTCCACCAATCATGTTAAAAGTTGAACTGAATGGAATTCCAGTATCCATGGAATTGGACACGGGTGCGAGTCAGTCTATCATGAGCAAAATGGCCTTCGACAGGCTGTCGTGCAGCAAGGTACACAGGCCCAAGCTGAGCCCTATTCATACCAAGCTGAGAACTTACACTAAAGAGCTGATCCCTGTAATTGGCAGCACAGCAGTAAAAGTCTCCTGTGATGGAGCAGTGCACGAATTACCACTATGGATTGTACCAGGAGATGGCCCCACACTGTTTGGCAGAAGCTGGTTGGGAAAAATCCACTGGAACTGGGGCGACATCCGAACGCTTTCGTCCGTCAACGACGCCTCATGTACCCAGGTTGTGAGCACGTTTCCGTCGTTATTTGAGCCAGGCAGCGGAAGTTTCTCGGGGGTGAAGGTGCAGATCCACTTGATTCCCGGTACACGACCCATCCACCACAAAGCAAGGGCGGTGCCATATATGATGCGAGAGAAAGTCGAGATCGAGCTAGACAGACTGCAACAAGAGGGCATCATCGCGCTGGTGGAGTTCAACGAGTGGGCCAGTCCGATTGTTCCGGTTCTCAAGGGCAATGGCACAGTCAGACTTTGTGGGGACTATAAAGTAACGATTAATCGTTTTTCGCTGCAGGACCAGTTCCCGCTACTCAAGGCAGACGACCTATTTGCGATGCTGGCAGGAGGAAAGACGTTCACCAAGTTGGACCTGACCTCGACCTATATGACGCAGGAGCTGGCGGAATCTTCAAAAGACCTCACCTGCATCAACACGCACAAAGATCTGTTCATCTACAATAGATGCCCGTTTGGGATTCGATCGGCCGCGGCTATTTTTCAAAGGAACATGGAGAGTCTGCTAAAGTCAGTTCCGCACACCGTGGTTTTCCAGGACGACATATTGATCACAGGACGGGACACCATCGAACACTTGAAGAACCTGGAAGAGGTTCTAAGTCAGCTAGATCATGTGGGACTCAGGTTGAAACGCTCGAAGTGTGTTTTCCTGGCACCAGAGGTTGAGTTCTTAGGGAGAAGAATCGTGGCAGATGGCATCAGACCCACCTAAGCCAAGACGGAGGCCATCAAGAACGCGCCGAGATCACAGAACGTGACGGAGCTGAGGTCGTTCCTGGGACTCCTCAATTATTTTGGTAATTTCCTACGGGTTAAGCACCTTGCTAGAACCCCTACACATGTTGCTACGCAATGGAGATGACTGGGTATGGGGGAAATCACAAGAGACTGCCTGTGAGAAAGCCCAAAATCTGTTATGTTCCAACAAACTGCTTGTTCTGTATGACCCATGTAAATGTTTAGTGCTAGCTTGCGATGCTTCCTCGTACGGGGTCAGGTGTGTGTTACAACAAGCTAATGAATCGGGAACATTGCAACCGGTCGCTTATGTGTCCAGGAGCTTGTCCAAGGCCAAAAGGGCCTACAGCATGATTGAAAAAGAAGCTCTGGCATGCGTATACGGGGTAAAGAAAAATCCATAAGTTTCTGTTTGGGCTTAAGTTTGAGTTAGAAACTAACCATAAGCTGCTCATATCGCCATTCTCAGAGAGCAAAGGTATCAATACCAATGCCTCTGCTCGCATCCAAAGTTGGGCGCTCAGGCTGTCTGCATATAACTATGTAATTCGCCACAGGCCAGGCACAGAGAACTGCGCTGACGCCCTCAGTCGGCTGCCATTGCCCACACCGGGGTGGAAATGGCACAGCCTGCAGAGTTGCTCTTGGTGATGAATGCATTTGAAAATGAAAAGTCACCCATTATGGCCCGCCAGATCAGGACCTGGACCAGCCAGGATCCTTTACTATCCCTTGTAAAAAACTGTGTCCTCCATGGGAGCTGGTCCAGCGTCCCAGCGGAGATGCAGGAAGAGATCAAGCCATTCCAACGGCGTAAAGACGAAATTTCCATATAGACGGATTGTCTTTTGTGGGGTAATCACGTGGTTTTGCCCAAGAAAGGCAGGGAAATGTTCATATGCGACCTACACAGCACCCACCCAGGCATAGAAATGATGAAAGCAACAGCCAGATCCCTTGTGTGGTGGCCCAGCATCGACTCAGATTTGCAGTCTTGCGTGCGCCAATGCAACACTTGCTCTCAATTGATCAATGCACCCAGGGAGGCACCGCTAAGTTTGTGGTCATGGCCCTCCAAACGGTGGTCTAGGATCCACACTAATTTTGCTGGCCTGTTCCTAGGAAAAATATTCTTGGTTGTTGTAGATGCTTATTCAAAATGATTGAGTGTGCGATAATGTCTGTAAGCACGGCCACTGCCACAATCGAAAACCTGCGAGCCATGTTTGCCACGCACGGCCTGCCTGATGTCCTTGTCAGCAACAATGGGCAGTGTTTCACCAGTGCTGAATTCAAGGAATTCATGACCCGCAATGGAATCAAGCACGTCACATCTGCTCCGTTCAAGCCCGCATCCAAAGGCCAGGCAGAACGGGCAGTCCAAACCATCAAGCAAAGCTTGAAACGCGTGTCGGAAGGCTCCCTGCAGACCCGCCTGTCCCGAGTCCTGCTCAGCTACCGCTCTAGACCTCATTCGCTCACCAGGGTTCCCCCAGCCGAGCTGCTCATGAAAAGGGTGCTTAAAACAAGGCTTTCTCTAGTCCACCCTGATCTCCAAGATCATGTCGAGGGCAGGCGGCATCAACAAAGCATGTACCATGATCACGCAAATTTATCAGGCGGTATTGAAGTCAATGACCCTGTATTTGTACTCAACTATGGACATGGTCTTAAATGGCTTGCTGGCACTATTACAGCCAAAGAAGGAGTAGGGTGTTTCAGGTCAAAATCGCAAATGGACTAACTTGCAGAAAGCATTTGGACCAAACCAAACTGCAATTCACAGACAGCCACAAGCAACCTGAAGAGGACACCATCAACTTCGACCCTCCGACACACACACAAGTGGCAACCAACATCACAGTTGACCACGAAGCTGAACTCATCATCCCCAGCAGCCCAGCAAGGCCAGCTGCGCAGCAGCCCAGCGAAGGCCCAACCAACTCACCTGCACCTGCATTTGTAGCGAGACGATTGACTAGGGAGCGGAAAGCCCAAGATCGTCTCACCCTGTAAATAAGTGTACTGTTGACTTTGGGAGGGAGTGATGTTATGTATGCAACACTATATAACCAGCATTCTATCGCCACCAGAGGGCGCATCTGTTGGAGTCCCAAGGGATCCCAGCATCCCTTGGGAGCACTGTATATAAGCAAGCCTCCCATGCTGTACCAACACTCTGGAGTTAGAATAAACATAGAAACATAGGAAGTAGGTGCAGGAGTAGGCCATTCGAACCTTCGAGCCTGCACCACCATTAAATATGATCATGGCTGATCATGCAACTGCAGTACCCCATTCCTGCTTTCTCTCCATATCCCTTGATCCCTTTAGCCATAAGGATCACATCTAACTGCCTTTTGAATATATCTAACGAACTGGCCTCAAAAGCTTTCTGTGGTAGAGAATTCCACAGGTTCACAATTCTTTGAGTGAAGAAGTTTCTCCTCATCTTGGTACTAAATGGCTTACTTTTTATTCTTAGACTGTGACCCCTGGTTCTGAATTTCCCCAACATCGGGAACATTCTTCCTGCATCTAACTTGTCCAATCCCGTCAGAATTTTATATTTTCCAAGAGATCCCCTCTCATTCGTCTAAATTCCATGAATATAAGCCCAGTCGATCCAATCTTTTTTCATATGTCAGTCCTGCCATCCCGGGAATCAGTCTGGTGAACCTTTGCTGCACTCCCTCAATAGCAAGAATGTCCTTCCTCAGATTAGGAGACCAAAACTGAACACAATACTCAAGGTGTGGTCTCACCAAAGCCCTGTACAACTGCAGTATCACCTCCCTGCTCCTATACTCAAATCCCTTCGCTATGAAGGCCAGCATGCCATTTTCTTTCTTTACTGCCTGCTGTACCTGCATGCTGACCTTCAATGACTGATGTACCATGACACCCAGGTCTCGTTGCACCTCCCCTTTTACTAATCTGTCACCATTCAGATAATAATCTGAGGGAGCAGGGGCTTCAGCCCAGCAGAGCTCCAGGGACACCAGCTGCACCCAGCTTGCACTCTGCACCGGCCGCTTCTGTCCCCGGCCGAAGGGACTCTGCACTGGCCGCTTCTGTCCCCGGCCGAAGGGACTCTGCACCGGCCGCTTCTGTCCCCGGCCGAAGGGATTCTGCACCGGCCCGGACCAAAGGTTCTTTGTTGATGTTTCTGCATTGTCTTCACATCACAAAGAGCGGCTCCGGCTCGGCACAGCGCAGCATCTTCCAGCCAGCCAGACACCCAGCCTGGGAGGAGCACTGGATTCGGAGGCCGTCTGGCCGGCCGAGGGGACTCCGGGACGACCTGCCAAAGGGACTAGAGGGTGTGGGGCTGGCCGAAGGGACTCCAAGGCCGGCGTTCAATCTGCCAAAGAGACTCAGAGGCCGGCGCCGAACCGGCTGAAGGGTCCGAGGCGTGGCGTCGTCTCATACTCCCAACCAACTTTTAATTAATTTTTTTAACTTTTAGCCAATTTTTAAACTTATTAAACAATTTAGGAGAACTTTTAAAACTTACATTTTAGACTCTTAACCGAAATACTTTTAAACATCTATTATTAACTTACATCTTTGACTTTGAACAACTTTTAGAAACTTTTTAAATTGGAGAAACTTTTATAATCTATTATTGACTTACATCTTAGATTGTTAACAATTCTTAGAAACTTCTTAAAACGTTTTAACATATCTTAGAAACTTTTGAAATAAATTGGGAACCTTTATCAACTTTTAACTTTTAAAATAACTTTGGAAGTCACCTTCCTAATGCCTGCCCCCCAACCTAGCCTTGGGCCATCTACCATCAATGGCGCTACCCAGCGCCGAGCTTGTGGCCAACACTTCGCCGTAGGCAATTAGGCTTATCGAGCAGTGTCTGGTCTCCAGTTGTCTTGGACCCCCTTGCCACTGGACCAAGACCTTGCTCGGCTAAGCCCGTGTGGTTGCCGGTGTGCAGCAGCCACCCCACGTTAAAAGAACTCCCGCACAGGCATCTTCCACTTCGTCAGTATGAAGTTCAGGACCTGGAACCTCAGGACCCTCATGGACAATCCGAACCGCAACAGGCCGGAATGCCGCACCGCCATAGTTGCCCGGGAGCTCAGATGTTTTGACATTGACATCGCCGCCCTAAGCGAGACCCGGCGGGCAGGGGAAGGCCAGTTGAAGGAACATGGTGGAGGTTACACCTTCTTCTGGAAAGGGAAACCAGAGGCAGAACGCCGCCTTCATGGAGTCGGCTTTGCTGTCAAGAATGAGCTGGTCGACCGCCTCAAAGACTCCCCCAAAAGTTTGTCAACATCCTTCGCCTGCTTCACGATGACATGCAGGCCGTGATCCTTACCAACGGATCCATTACAGGCCCAATCCATGTCCGGATCGGGGTCAAACAGGGCTGCGTCATCGCCCCAACCCTCTTCTCAATCTTCCTCGCTGCCATGCTCCACCTCACAATCAACAAGCTCCCTGCTGGAGTGGAACTAAACTACAGAACCAGTGGGAAGCTGTTTAACCTATGCCGCCTCCAGGCCAGGTCCAAGATCACTCCAACCTCTGTCATTGAGCTGCAGTACGCGGACGATACCTGTGTCTGTGCACTTTCAGAGGCTGAACTCCAGGATATAGTCAATGTATTCACTGCGGCATATGAAAGCATGGGCCTTACGCTTAACATCCATAAGACAAAGGTTCTTCACCAGCCTGTCACCGCTGCACAGCACTGCCCTCCAATCATCAAGATCTACGGCGCGGCCCTGGACAACGTGGACCATTTTCCATATCTCGGGAGCCTCTTATTAACGAAGGCAGACATTGATGCAGAGATTCAGCATCGCCTCCAGTGCGCCAGCGCAGCCTTTGGCCACCTGAGGAAAAGAGTGTTTGAAGACCAGGCCCTCAAATCTACCACCAAACTCATGGTCTACAGGGCTGTAGTAATACCCGCCCTCCTGTATGGGTCTGAGGCATGGACGATGTACAGAAGGCACCTCAAGTCACTGGAGATATATTACCAACAATGTCTCCGCAAGATCCTGCAAATCTCCTGGGAGGACAGGCGCACCTACATCAGTGTCCTCGACCAGGCTAACATCCCCAGTATTGAAGCACTGACCACACTTGATCAGCTTCGCTGGGCAGGCCACACAGTACGCATGCTAGATACAAGACTCCCTAAGCAAATGCTTTATGCGGAGCTCCTTCATGGTAAATGAGTCAAAGGAGAACAGTGGAAATGTTATAAGGACACCCTCAAAGCCTCCCTGGTGAAATGCGACATCACCACTGACACCTGGGAGACCCTGGCCGCAGACTGCCCGAGGTGGAGAAAGTCCATCTGGGAGGGCGTTGAGCTCTTTGAGTCTCGACGCAAGGAGCATGAAGAGGCCAGGCGCAGGCAGTGGAAGGAGCACGCGACAAACCAGCCATACTGACTCCTTCCCCCGACGAATCTCTGTCCCACCTGTAACAGGGTCTGTGCCTCCCGTATCGGTGTGTTCAGCCATCAAAGAACTCACTTAGAGAGTGGAAGTAAGTCTTCCTTGATTCCGAGGGACTGCCTGTGATGATGATGAATAATCTGCCTTCCTGTTTTTGCCACCAAAGTGGATAAACTCACACTTATCCACATTATACTGCATCTGCCATGCATTTGTCCATTCACCTAACCTGTCCAAGTCCCCCTGCAGCCTCCTAGCATCCTCCTCACAGCTTGCACTGCCCCCAGCTTAGTGTCATCAGCAAACTTGGAGATATTACATTCAATTCCTTCATCTAAATCATTAATGTATATTGTAAATAGCTGGGGTCCCAGCACTGAACCCTGTGGCACCCCACTAGTCACTGCCTGCCATTCTGAAAATGACCCGTTTATTCCCACTCTTTGCTTCCTGTCTGCCAACCAGTTCTCTAGCCACGTCAATACATTATCCCCAATAATACCATGTGCCTTAATTTTGCACACTAATCTCTTGTGTGGGACACACTTACTCATTTCTACAGTATGCAGTTACATTGTTTTATTCGAGACATAACAGTAATGGTAATTAGTGAGGTCAGGTGCAAAATACTTTTCTTTGGCAGAAGTATGTGTCATGGCCTTCCATTTTCACCCAGCCTCCACTCTTTCAAATCCCCCCCCCCAATCCCTTATTACATCACTACCTTCTTCCCCACATTTAAAAACCTTCCAAAGCCTCAACACCCAGAATGTTTCTTCTCTGTAAAGTGCCTTAGGACATTGTCGATGTTAAAAAGCTATATAAATGCAGAACAAAACACAGAAAATGCTGAAAGCCATAAGCAAGCCAGGCAGCATCTGTAGAGCAAACAAACAAGTTGACAATTTGGGCGTGGACCCTTTGTCAAAACATAAGTTTTTGTCGTATTAGAGATAGTGAGTATGGGCCCAGGTTTCAGATGTCCTCCCAGAACGGCACACTCCGAGAGGCCCGCCTATTTTTTAGAATTAAAAAAGCACCTAAAACTTACCTCGCAATTCTCCAAGTCCAGCAGACCTGTTTCACAGTCAACACAGCACAGCACAAACAGTTGGGGGCGGAGCTACAGCCCTGGGCCAAAAAGAATGCCATCAGCTGCGCGCGGCGCAGTAGCTCCTGGCCCTCCCAGCGCGTCCTATCTCCAGGCAACCCTATCCCTGGCTGAACGGACATCGCCCCTATCCCGGGCCGAGTGGCCTGCCTGCCTCACCGTCCCTCGACTCGCCTCGTCACCACTGCCCTTACCTCCTCGGCAGTGGGGCCCGCCTGAACTCCTCCCCGGTGATGGGCCCCGCCCGAACTGCAGCTCCTCGGTGGCAAGCCCTGCCCGAGCTCCTCCTCGGTGGCGGGGCCCGCTCGAACTGCAGCTCTATGGTGGCGGACCTATTTGGCGGCGGGACCTGCCCGAGCACCTCTTCGGTGGTGGGCCCCACCTAAACACCTCCTTGGTGGCGGGGCCTGCCCACCAGCCTCTTCGGCAGGCTGTTGGAGGGCTCCCGGTGCCGCAATAGGTGAGTAGAAACTTTTAATTTTTTTTTTTTATTTATTTTGTTTATTTTATTTTTTTTTTTGATTGGTTGATTTATTGATTTATTTATCATTTATTATTGATGATGGGTCTTTATTGGTAATAGTGAAATGTTTAGTGCTTTGTAAAATCCCCTAACTTCCCTCCGCCCCCACACCCCCATCTCTCGCTAGCTGCGCCTAATTTATAAAGTGTAGGCGAGGTTTTTCTGAGCGTACAAAAATTGACACTTACTCCATTCTAAGTTAGTTTGGAGTAACTTTTCGCTGCCTAAACTTGCAAAACAGGCGTAAGTGGCTGGTAATGCCCCCTTTTGGAAAAAAAACTGCACTAAAACAAAACTATTCTAACTAACTAGAACTGGAGCAGACTAAATGCCAAGAATTGCAATTTCTAAGATGCTCCATACTAAACTAGTTGCTCCAAAAAAATAGAAGCAACTCGAACTGAAACTTGGGCCCTTATGGGGAGAAGAAATAAGAAGCATGGTTTTAGCTCTCAGCTTGGGGGAGACCTCTGGATTCATCCTCCCCCACTCCCTCGATATGGTCTGATAATGCTAGGGCGACTTGTGGCCCATGCTCCCCTCACCAATAGCCCTGTGCAGACTTACTGCTTTGTGTATTTTAAGTGCTCCAAGAAAAGCTTATTTATATGTGGGATATTTCTTAGATTGGGATTCAATGCTATTTCCTTCCCCCTTCTACAGCATGAATTAGCAAGGGAATTAATTCTATTAGGGGAAGTGAAACAATACAAGTGAAAGTCCATTCATAAATTATATCACATTTGAATCAAGAACTCATGTGGAAGTCATGAGTATATTCTGTCATAATTTATGGTACAATGCGTTGGAGCATTACCGATAATGGTCCTCAAACAAGACATGTCAGATTATGTTCCTTGATAAAAAGTTTGTGAGTAACCAGGTTTTACATAATATAAAAGCAAGGTGACTATATTTTCCAGCTGAACAAAACTGACCTAGTTTTGTTGATTCTGTCCCAATCTCCCAATAAATTCTATTTTTGGCAGTTCAGCAATCTGGCTTTAATCCATATCCTTGTACCCAACTGTTTTCACTTGACATGTGGTACTATCTGATAATCAAACTCCTGCTAAGTTTCCTACAGTTGTTTTATTCAGTAAAAGCTTTTCCCTGACTTTTCCCACAGATGTATACTGGTATTCACAAAATTACATCTTACAGAATTGGTAGGAGCTTCTTTTTGGGCTGTTTTCTTGCTGTAAGTGCTAATCAAAGAATATCATCCAAAAGTTATCTTTGATCAAGATTAAAAGACATGCATTTATATACCTTTCACGACCTCAGGATGTCCCAAAGCGTTTTCCAGCCAATGAAGCACTTTTGAACTGGAGTCACTGTTGAAAAGTAGGAAATGTGGCAGCCAATTTTCACACAACAAGCTCCCACAAACAACAATGTGATAATGACCAGATAATCTGTTTTTTTAGTGATGTTGATGGAGGGATAAATATTGGCCAGGACATTGGGGATAACTCCCCTGCTCTTCTTCAAAATAGTGCTAATGGGATTGTTATGTCCACCTGAGAGGGCAGACGGGGCTTCTACTAGCATAAAAAGCATCTTCATACTGTTAATAAAGTACAAACATTTAGAGGTGGTTGTTGCCAAACTAACAACATTTCAGAAATACTAAGAAATAGCTGCATCCTTCTTTTGTATAAACTCTATTGTCTGTGGTTTGTGGGAAAATACATGTAATGTTGGGAGCATGCCATCCATGTGGGTAATTGTTCTCATGTCAGAACCCTGTTTGTGGTTATTACTGGAACCAAAAGCAAGGATTTTGTAATATTTTGTACCCCAGAGAAAGTGAGACCGAAGACAGTAGGATGCCATGACTACATTACCAAGCTCTATCTAGGCCAGAAACTGTTTTTGTCTTACCTGATCCTTCAAGGTCTTTTTAATTGTGTTCAAAGAGGAACACCTAATGTTACAATCCATATTATTTTGTCTAGTTTACTTCTTTTATCTGGGTGCTGGATCTAAAACAAGAACTTATTTTCTTTTTCTTTTTAAATGACCAGTTACCAATGACATATCAGTTAACTAATCCCCCTCACCCACGTGATCTTCTATATGGTTCCTTGGCAACATCATCCACTGTGTATGCTGTCAGACCTGTGTATGCTGCCTCTCCGTCACCCCTCTTGACCCCTCCACTTCCTCTGGCTTGTTAGACATTGTTGGCCCTACTTGTACCACTCTCACTGCTACGGCCAGCACTAACGCATACTATAAGGAGGAATTTACCTTTGATACATTTATGAAGGATTTTACACCTTAGTTCTTAGAATAGTATTGCAATTGGATGTGTTTCGTGTTTTAATCAAACCCTGAGTAAGCTTTAGTATATTTTTGGTAGGTTTATTTTTTTTTGCAAACTAAACAGGAAATGCAATTTTGGAACAGGAACGATTTCACACACAAGAAATCATAGCACGTTTGCACCAGTGGCTGGCGCTCCAAACCCGTGAAGATAACAACTTGGAAAAGCTCTCAACACGAATGTTTTTTTCAACTGCAGTCTCTCAATACGCACGAGGGGCTGAATATTACTCGCGCTGTTTCTGACATTCCTGCATGTTTTATTTATCGTACCCGAGTGCCTCAAAACACAATGGAATCATTCATTGCAGCCGACCGTTTATCTCTAAATTACATTTTTGTATCACTCTTCAATTGTTTTAAAATAAAGCCTTGCTTCTTACAAAGAGGCGCGATTACCGTCAACTCTCAGTTCAATATTAGTGCAGTTAAATCATGCAGAAATAAATATCGTTGCAGTTCTGAGGCTTTCCGACTCTCAACAAAAACTGATGCCAATTCATTGCTGTCTTTGAATATTCAGTAACTAAGTCAGAAAATGCTGGAAACACTCAACAGGTCAGACAGCGCCTGTGGCGAGAACTGACAAGTTAACTTTTCGGGTCTGGGCCCTTCGTCACAACTGCCACAGATGCTGCCGGGCCTGTTGGGTGTTTCCAGCATTTCTCTTGTTAAAAGGTTTCCAACACCTGCAGCTTTCTTTGACTTTTTGAATATTCCATGCTGTGCATTTGGCCTGCCATCTGAATGAAAAACAGCTACTAAATCACATCAGATTGAGATGTTTAAAAAGTTAAAAGGAGTGAATAGGGAAGATCCAGAGAAACTATTTCTTCTGGTGGGTAATCAAGATCGAGGGGTATGTAATCTTAAAATTAGAGCTAGGCCATTCACGAGGGAAACTTTTTCACATGAAGAGTAGTAGAAATCTGGAACTCTCTCCCCCCACCAAAGGATGCAGACGCTCGGGGTCAATTGGAGCTTTCAAGATTGAGAACGATAACTTTGTTACTTTTTTATACTGTCGCACACCATCAAGAATCTGCACCAATAAAGTCGGCAATGGAGCCATTTTATTGTGTTATTAAACAACAATTTTGTGTAATAGTCGCCAGTGAACAGGCAGTAATTGAGGTTAATATTTTGGAGAGCCACTTATTGTATTGCTATTATTCACTAGTTCTAACGGGGCGGAATTGGGTGCTTTGCGCCTCCCGTTAGCACCCGAATGGCTTTGCGACCGGGTACGGCGATGACATCGACTCCTGCCATATTGGGCGGGAGTTTTGTGATGGCTCTATGGCATTGTGTCCCAATCTCCTTCGCTCACAGATCGCGATGTCATCACCGTGCACATCGCCCCAGTAGCGCCCCGGACCCGAAATTGAGTTCCGCCCCCCGCAGCAGCACCAGGCAAAAACATTGACAGCTGCAGGAGGAGTGCATCGGGTGGCTTTGGGCCGAGGTAAGTAAAAAAAAATACTTTTTCAACTTTTTGCGCAGGATCTTGCTCGTGATCGATCAGCCTTTCACTCTGCTTGAGTGCTGGGCTGATTGTGCGGGATCATGGCTGCTGTGGTGGTCCAGGCAGGTACTTTTTATTTTGCAGAATTTGCAGCGATGGCCTTTCCCTTTCAGGAAGGGAAGGAGCCTTTCAACACGACAGCACAGCATGGCCCAGTGTGCAGCGCTGCTCAAGTCACCGCCCAGCCTGCTGCTGATTGCACTCCAACAAGAAAGTGGAACAATTGATTTCATGCTCCACTTCCTTCTTGGAGAGCACACGATGAATTTTTTAAAAGTTTGAAATCGTTAGCGCCTGGCGCTAACTTTCCAAACTTTGAAAAATGAGTGCCGCAAACGGGGTGATAGTGAATTTTCCCCACTTGGTTTATGTTTTGTTTCTAAGATGTTTGGAACCAGTAACTTACGTTTAGGATGCCCCTTCCCTCCAGTAAATTCGACCAAGGAGCATCACCATCTACAGGCATGCAACAAGTATGGGTGCCAAGTGCTGAGGTAAGTTCACGGGAAACGGAGGGAGGGTCAAATGTAAAAATAGATGTGAGGGGTGAAACACTACAGAGGAACCAGACTGGACCAGAGAAATAACACTCAGACAGGAACAAAGTAACAACACTCGGACACAGAGAAACAACTTTCAGAAAGGTACAGAGGAACCTGACACAGACTGGAACAGGGGAACAACATTCAAACAGAAACAATGGGACAACACAAAGGCAGGAACATAGAAGTGACACCAAACAGGAATAAAGCAGTTACTCCCAGGCAGGATCAACACATCTAGACAGGAAGGACACTGATGGGAACATGAGAGTTACAGATAAACAGGGGCAGAATAACAACATTCAAACAGAAATAGAAGAGTAATAGTTATATAAGAACAACACTGTTCATAGCAGTTACACTTAGATAGGAACAATGGTGTTACAGCTTGTCAGGCATGATGGAGTTACACACATACAGAAGCAATTGATGTGCACCCACAGAGGAACGATGGAGTTACACATATAACAGAACAAATGACTTACGCCTATACAGGAAGAATGAATGCACACCCAGCTAGGAAATGAGTAACAGTATAGGAGTTTCACCTAGACAACACTGAAACAGGAAAATAGTAATAGAACCTAGACAGGAATAACATCAACATGTAAAGAGGAACAAATAACAATATTCAGACAGAAACAGGAGAGTTACATTCAGACAGGAACAGAGGATCACTTAGATAGAAACAGAGGGACAACACAAAGGCAGGAACGTAGGAGTTACATCTAAACAGGAACAAATGAGTTACTCCCAGACAGGATCAACACATCTAGACAGGAACACATTAGAATTTTCAGGCAGGAAGAACACTGATGAGGATATAGGAGTTACAGATAGACAGGGACAAAATAACAACAATCATAGAATTACATAGGATATACAACAGGCCATTCAGTCCAACCAGCCCATACTGGCGCTTATGCTTCACTTGAGCCTCCTCCCGTCTTTCCTCGTCTAACTATCAGCATAACCCTCTGTTCCCTTCTCTCTCATATGTTTATCTAGCCTCCCCTTAAAAACATCTATACTATTTACCTCAACCACTCCCTGACATAGCAAGTTCCACATTCTCACCACTCTCTGGGTAATCAGGTTTCTTCTGAATTCCCTATTTGATTTCTTGGTGACTCTCTTATATTGATGGCCTCTAGTTTTGCTCTTCCCCACAAGTGGAAACATTCTCTCTGTATCCACTCTATCAAAACCTTTCATAATTTTAAAGATCTGTATTAGGTCACTCCTCAGCCTTTTCTTCTCAAGAGAAAAGAGACCCAGCCTGTTCATCCTTTCCTGATAGGTATACCTGCGCATTTTTGGTTTCATCCGTCTAAATCTTCTCTGCACCCTCTCCAGTGCCTCTATATACTTTTTATAATATGGTGACCAGAATTGTACACCCAGGTGTGGTCTAATGAAGGTTTGATACAAGTTTAGCATAACTTCTCTACTTTTCAATTCTATCCTTCTAGAAATAAATCCTAGTGCTTGGTTTGCTTTGTTATGGCCTTATGAACCTGTGTTGCAACATTTGGTGAGTTGTGTATTTGTACTCCCAGATCCTTTTTACCTCTACCCCATTTCTATTCTTATTTTCCAATTAATATGGGACTTTATTTTCCTTACCAAAATATTATACCTCACACTTATCTATGTTGAAATTCATTTGCCAATTATATGTCCATTCTGCAAGTTTATTAATATATTCTTGTAATTTGTTGCTCACTATCCCTCCCAATTTAGTGTCATCTGCAAATTTAGAAATTATGTTTTTGATTCCAAAGTCTAAATCGTTAATATAAATTGTGAACTGTGGTCCCAGCACTGATCCTTATGGAACACCACTACCCATTTTCTGCCACTCTGAATAGCTACCTTTTACCCCTACTCTCTGTTTTCAGACAGAAATAGATACGTGATATGTAGATATGAACAAAAAACAACACCCAGGTAGATTAATAGCAGTTACATTTAGACAGGAACAATGGATTTAAACCCATACGGGAACAATGGATGCACTCCCAGACAATAAAAGAGTACCAATCCAGGACTTTCACCGAGACAGAGACAACACTGAAACAGGAAAATAACAATAGAGTCTAGATAGGAATAACATCAACACATAAGAGGAACATAATATTCAGACAGAAACAGGGGCATTACACTCAGACAGGAACAAGTGGAACAATACAGATAGAAACAGAGAAACAACAGAAAGGCAGGAAAATAGCAATAGAACCTAGACCATAATAACATCAACACATAAAGAGTAACAATGATCAATAATCAGACACGAACACACTCGGACAGGAAAGTGGAACAGCACAGAAAGGAAACGACGAGTCACACCCAAAGGTAAAAGGGAATCACAAGAGGGGGATGACACCCAAATAGGAAAATAACATTCATGCAGACAAATAGCAACAGGCAGAGAGTAACATCTACGAGTAAAAGATGACTGGAAGCAAGCGGTGACAGCAAAAGCTAAAGAGTAGTGACGCACAAACATAATGAGTAACAGCAGCAATATTCATAGGTCGCGAATAATACCCAGGAAGGTAAAAAGCAACAAGCTGGAACTAACAAACAATTATAAAATAATGTACAGTCAAGGATTAACTCGCAGACTCTAGAGTAACGACTCACAGTGGAAACACAGCATTTATTTTCACTTGCTGTACGAATATATGAGAGGATATATGGTAGATTTCTGCAACAAAACGTGTGTGTGTGTGTGCTTATATTGAACAATTTCCCCTCGGAATTTCTGTTGTAAAGTAGATCGCGAGAAATTGTCCAATTATTTTTGTGCGTCACCTATAATAAGGATTTATAAGGACAATCGTTTTTAAATATAGTTTGTACATTAGTATGTTAAAATAGGAAATATACCGATTCCTTTGTTTTATGCAACATGCAGTGAATTATGCACGCACCATTGCTGCACGCTTGTGCTACAATAGCTGTTTAGTTGACAATCAGTTAATACATTGAATTCATACGACAGTCAGAGAAGTTATTTTCATATACACCCCAACAAAACATCTCAAAATTGTAGGAACCAAAAATGTAAAACCAGAATATAAACCTCCCTCACGGCATTGCTATGCAAATGTAGGCGTGTTGGAAGCATCGCGCATACCTTGGCATTGATACATGCTGAAAAACTACTTGAACCCCCGTGATGACTCATGATGTCATGCGAGAGAACCACACTTTAGGATAATCATGTGATCAAATCTGTTGAGTTATAAACACCTTTAGGTAACGCGATGCTCAACCCAAACAACGAAATTGGTATATTTAACCTCTTAAAATACTCATTTACAAACCGCATTTATTAATCGACCTTATTACAGATGTTGCCCAACAGCAGTTGGACAATGCAGTATTTCTCCTGGGTTTACTTCAGAACAAAAGTTCTGAGGGAGAATTGTTCAATACACGCACAAACACAGTTTATGGATGGGGCGAATGAATTTATTATTATTCAGAGCAAGATTAGCTTTCCCCATATTTAAGGCGACGTGTACATCTATGGGCGGTGCCCCTGCAATTCTAAACACTATACAGGCTGGTTTTACACAACGATTACAGAGAATCGGAAACCTCCGCAGAATTGGCGCTGGAGGCAGCCAGCCATCTGCTCCAGAATCTGTCCTGGGAGTATTGCACCGATGTATGTGTTGTGAACAGTACATGCCGCGATTACACCTTATTCAGTTGCAATCAACTGTTGAACCAATAATCGCGGCCAGGAACTGCAACTGTTCCTGGAAAAATCAATTAACAAAACTAGCGAGAGAACGGCATGCCTTGTTGGCTACGATTGTTTGAGACTGGTTGCTTGGAGCTAATAATAAGACTGCCAGCCGGATTTAACAAAATAGCATTGCTTATCATGTGTATTTCTTTTGGAACACTCCCCCCCCCCAATTTTCATGCAAACATATGGAGAAATGTTAAATAGCACGATGAGCAAATAACTATTTGTAAATTGTCCGGACTATGCCTTCTTGTCCCAAACTCGGACTTTAATACTCGGTATTCTAATGCCCTTAGAATTTAAGGTAACAAACTTAGCTATTTTTGAAAATTGTACTTTTTTTTTCTAGCTGCCGACCATTTATTCCCTCCTTATGCATCAGGTTTGACTGTATTTATTGTGGTTCCTGCTATTTGCCTGGTATGACCCCTTCCACTCGCAGCCTATTAAGCATCCTTATTAAAAAGGGAAGATGTATCCGATCCGCTTTCAATCAGCTCACTGAGTGTAATCTTGGTGGGAACGCAGTTCCATCAAGAAATAAATCCAGACTGGCTTTGTGCACGTAATTTAAATACAGCCTCAAAAGTAGTTTCAAATTGACCTTGGAAATCTGGTAGTCGAGTGGTCAGAACTGTCATTTCACAACAGCAACCTGAACCTAGTTTTAGTTTATTAAAGTGGAACTCGATGAGATGAATACGTTATTTGGAATATTAAATCATTTAATAAAAGCGCGAGCAGAGATTTTGTTTATCAAAAATGTATTTGCTTGGGTTGGTTGTTCGCTGAATAATTGCGCCTGTCCCAGTTCTTTGTCATTAGCGACGTCCCGATGAACGTGGTATTTCCTTGTGGGCGCTGGGATAACCCAGAACCTGTAACCGGAAGTGGATTGGTCCTTAATTCCCCAACTTCACCCCTCACAAACTCGACATTACTTTACTCTATCGCGACAATACCGAACTACACACAATGCAATATGTCCAAAATGTAGACTGAATAGAAAATACTTTTATTCTATTTGTTACATTTGAAAGATAAGTGTGTAGATGATTAGTGCACTGTCGGTATAGGCTGTGGCAGAGATTATCTGGCGTGGTGTAAAGAAATTGAATGAATCATTGCTTTTCTTGAAACAGTATGCGGACCCTGATTTCTGGTCCAGTGAGCTTTCCATTAAAACAAAATTTGAATTGTATACAGTACAGGCATGTTTCACTGTCTATCTATGGTTTTCTCTATAATTTCTCCAAAAGTGGCATACTCAATGTAATCAGTTGCATAATGATTTTGGAAAGATAGTGCAGTTTCCCATCCTCTCTTTAAATTTCCCCGAAATCCCCCCCCCCCCGCCTCCGCCAGTGAGTAAAAATGCCAGTGCTCCTCCTCTGTGAGCTGGGTTAGTTGGGATTTTTGGTGCAGATACAGCTCGGTGCCGCTGTTCTCTTCCTCCTCTCTCTCTCTCTCTCTGCCTGGCTGCCCGCCCGCAGACGGTTCCTGGTGTTTGTTATGAAGTGACATCACTCGTGCACACACTAACCCACAGCCGGGGAGTGGAGCGGCTCAGTGCTTCAGGGCTCGGCTGGGAGACGCCGTGGCAAGCTTCAGGAATATGGCGTCCATCGGAGACTTCGATCCCCTCCACGCCAACATCCCGGCCACTAAAGTTGAGATCACCATCTCATGCAGGTAATGTAAACCCTACCGCCAACCTCTCTCTTTGCTAACAGGCGAAGAAAGGGCTCCAGCATATTGAGCACAAAGTGGCATTTGCGGTTCACTTTCACACCCACCCTCGCGGCGGGTGACAGCCCTCATGGTGATAATGACTTGGAGAAAGTCAAGTTAACTATAAGTAAGCGGGCTCCGCTCCTTCCTTCACAACATGTATAAGTATTTGGCGTCTTGTCGGAACGGTGCCTCGTTCGTTTATCGTTTGCCTACCCCCCAATGATTGTTTATTGAGGTTAAAGGTCTCAAGCTGAGCTCTGGAAAGTTGTCAGGAAAGTATGTCCGAGATTACAGGGGAGGGAGAGTGTTAACTTTACGTTCATGTGATCTGCGATATTGTTAGTAAGACTATTTGTAACTTGTCTCATTTCTGGGAATAAAACTGCTGTAAACTAACGGCAAGCTTTGGGCACCACCTTGCTGTTGACCAGTAAGTTACCGAAGTGTGGAGATGATCACAGACTGGCTGCCAAGAAGCGAGAGGAATTTCCCGGTTCAGTGTGTTAACTCTTGCAGTGCCGGTTTCCTAAAGTATTTGTTTATTGTTAAACATGAAGTAGTAGGAGCTTTAAAAAAATGGAAACTGATAATTGAAATTATTTTTTAAAGTCTATTCCACCGCCCAGGGGGCAAGTGTGTGGGGTCGGATGGGGACCTATAGCGAGTGTTCAAACCTTACATCCTCAGCATGTTGCTTCATAATAAACAAATGAGATAACTTCTGTTTATCTCTTTACCTGCTGTGACGTTACATGGTTAAAACAAACTTTTCACCCCCTAACTTTAAGTATGTGCACACTCCATTGTTTTAAAAATGTAGAATTAATGGGGAAAACGAATCTAATTTGAATTTTTGGGATAGCCGTAAAGAATGTTTCCCAAAAACCTTGATTTGTTCCCTGTCCCCCATCATTGGCAGTTGTATGATTTAAAGAGGTGCCCCACAGTATACACTTTGATTCCATCCCACCAGTAAATCTATGTGGTGCCAGCACAGGAAACAATTGCCTTGCCTGTGCACCAGTCCGCTTGCGCATCTGCTAGATCCTCTCCTTCCCAAACAACAACTTAAACCAGTCCAGCATTTGAAGTAGAGCAGCATGTTTGCATATTTACGCACTAGCCTTGGACTCTATCTGTGGAATGTGTTTAACTGGTGCCAATAAGAATGTGGTCAGATTTTGGCTTCAGCTCCGATACCTCCTTAATCTGTTAATGAATGCTTGAAGATTGGCAAGAGCAGCCTATTTTTCCAGTCCAGGCTCTGAGGCACTGCGTCAAAGTTTGCAACCCTCTGGGCATAAGCTCATTCATGTGCTTCCCCTTTCCCCCAGCAACATATCTCCCACTCTTGCTCTATCACTGCCTCAGATAGACAATCCAACATAGTGCCTCGTTCTCTTGGTTAAGAACCTATCTTCAATCCAGAAATAAATCTTGGATGAAATAAATGTTATGATTGCCTTCACATTGCAACCAGAGCTTCTGTGAGTAGTTGAGTGGTTAACTTGCTTTTTAAAATACTTTTGTTTTAAACATCATTGCTGCTTTTTAAGAAGCGTGCTTATAATTTTGTTGCCCCCCCCCCCCCCACAACTCTTGTTTACCCTCTCTATCATCCTCCTAATACAGTTACTGTACATATTTTATGGTGGACCCTTGGATCTTCATGTTTCCTCTGATTCTCTCTCTCTGCTTTGGAGAACTGCCTGGCATCTGGTGAGCACTTGTCCATATCAGAATGGTTCAGAGTGGCTACTTGTTGAAATGCCAGACCACAGGCACCAGCAATATGCCACAGTATTTTTAATTCTTCGGGATTATTTTTCTTTCTTCAATACAAAATTTGGCAGTATTGGGGTGAAATTCTTCCCATTGATAACTTTACCGAAAAAGTTAATGCAACTACAAAATATAATCTTTTTGGGAAAATGATCTAAAGGAGAAATCTCACCTTAATTTACTGGGGGTTAATTTTGTCAAAACATATTTACAGTACAAAACAAGAACATGTTAATTTAAATTTTAATGATGCAAATGAATCATCAACATTGTGCAACAAAAATGGATGCACAGTAATGTTCTAGTTCAATTATGTTGTAAGATGGGACAGATTGGATATAAAATCTTGACGTGTCGGGTTACAGGGTTAATGAACAAAATCATATAGTAGGAGAGATAGGGCTGGAGAAACTCTGATTGCCTAGAAAAAATGATGTGCAATGCTGTAGCCAGCATTTCATCAGCCTGTCAAGATGACATAAGGCTCTTACAAATACTCAATTGTTTTTTGTCAAACTTATCATGCTATTGTGACCACCTGTTTCTTGAGAAGATGTGAATGCTAAACACATGGTTGGCACAATGTGTTGGGCGTGCAAGGTGTGATACCATTGAATGGTGGACATGGGTTTGTGTATGTGGTCTGCCATTACAATGTGTTGCAAATCTGAGCCATGCTGATAAGGATGGACACTGACCAAAAGCATCGGAGCAATTTATCTGTCTGGCTTCAGAGTCAGAATTGGCATATTACTAAAAAAATGGAAGGGAGAGGATAATCTGAAAATGGAGAGTAATATCTACTAAAAATGCCTTTTGTCATCAATGAATATTCCCCCTGTAAATTTTAAGGAGTGCTTCAAAAAGCAGCTCATCTGGTATGCCGAGATTCCTTTTGAAAACTGATGCTTGAAACAATTTAGTTCCGTTCACACTGGAGACAGGAACTCGCATTAGCTTTTGTGTTTCATATTCAAACAATTAAAATCTTGATCAGGAAGCTGCGAGAATACCCTGCTCTTTGTTGAAAAGTGCCATGTAATCTCAAATGTCTAATGAATAGGCTGACAAGGCCATAATAAATATCTTGACCAAATGACAGTATTTCTAGCAACCCAGCACTCTTCAGTGGTGCTTTATTGAGGTTCTGTATTTTCACAGCAGAATAACTAATTTGCAAATCAGAATATATTCTGTAAAGCTGTGGTGGTTGTATTATCAGTATGTGCCTTATACTCCAAATCACTCCATTTTTAGATATCCACAAATTCCCCTTGATTATTTACAGCAGACAAGTATTAGTATAAAAACAGTTCCACCCCCCCATCCCCACCCCACAGTTGGATCATCTGCCTTGTTTACTGTGCACAGCATTAGAGTGAAAGAAAGATTAAAACAGTCGGTTATACTGATTGTTTTATTTTCTAATAATCAACTGTGGATTATCTGTCACTTGTGACAGTTTCTGTGGCTGTGTATATGTATTAAAAGGTAGTTAGGAGTAGTACTAGCAGATTGGAAAAATTATAAGCCTGTGATTTTCCATCCAATGTGGAATGAAAGTTGTGGGTAATGTGCGTGTGATTTATTGATATGCACTGAGTGTATGTGAGGCCCCTCTGTATAAACGAAAAGTGAAGGCATGCCAACCTTAAGGTGGCCAATAAACAGCAGTTCGTCTGGCTACTGGAGATGGTTTTGTTACTGACAGGCTGATCTGATGTACTCATTGATCCAGAAAGACTTTGTTTTGGAGATGTGAACAATACCATGTGTGTTCACATCTCCATTTGTGAAAGAGACAAATTAAGCAAACAAGATAATGCAAGACAAATCGCCATTTTTGGCTGCAGTGAATTTGCTGTGAAGTTTGGGTAAATCAAAGACTAAATAGAACATTTAAGTACTTGGCACGGCGGGGGAGGGTTGCAGAACTGAGTACTCCCAGGAACTATGCTGCAAGCGTGTGCTGGAAGGTGAAAGAGACTTGTGTTGTAAAGCACTTTTTATAAAGCACTTTTTACATAGCATTTTACTCCAGCTTCTCTGTAAGAATTGTGACATTTTGTATATGTTTTACTTGTTAAAATCACTGTAAATATGTTTAGTAACTGAATTCAGAGCCTGAAATGAACTTGAGGGTGGTGTGTCTATCTTCCGGAATAAGTTGGGCGTGAAGGAAAGGCAGTCTAGGATTGGAGTGAGTTCTGAAAGTACAGATTTCTGTAGGTGCAGAAATCCGAGATGGTATAGCATGTGTGAGGAATGTTTACAGTGAGTGCAGCATGAATTCTGAAAAAGAGAACGGCTCATTAAATTGCTATAAGCTTGTATTACATTGGTGGCAGCTTGTCTGCTTCATATTGCACCGTCTTGCTCTAGTAGTTTAAAACTTTAAATAAAACTAAATTGTAGCCAAGGGACAATATGAACAGCACAATGATAGGAAAAGGAAGCCACACCTATCTAAGCCTATAACCCTAAATGAACAGACTGGAATACCAGTTTCCTGCCTATTGTACTCTCATTTTTGTAGCTAGCGGTACTATTGCTCTCGCCCCACTGCCAGCTCCCACTACTCTCTCCTTTTTTTCGATAAGTTTGATTTTGCTAGCAAATGTCGAATTGTAGTATACATTTTGAGAAAGGACAGAGTTCAATCAAAAAGCGAGAAACCTGGACAATTTTCTGACTTCCTAATCAGGCCAATTGCAGCATCCCTACTGCCCATCAGGTGAGATTGACTAACCCAGCACAGACTGGGGCGGAAACCAGATACTGTCCTGGGGTGTATGGCTCAACTACTTACTGGATTCATTTGTTGAAGTGAAGACAGTTGCCTAGCAGTTTTTCAACATATTACAGTTGGTGTTGGTTTCAGAAATCAAGTAGCAGATATTTTTTTCCTTGCTTTTGTGTCAGCTGTGGCTCAATGGGTAGCACTCTCACCTCTGAGTCAGAAAGTTGTGGGTTCAAGTCCCACTCCAGAGACTTGAGCACAAATAAAATCTAGGCTGACACTCCAGTGCAGTGCTTAGGGAGCGCTGCAATCTTGGAGGTGCTGTCTTTCGGATGAGACATTAAACCGAGGCCCTGTCTGCTCTGTCAGGTGGAGACAAACGATCCCATGGCACTATTTCAAAGAAGAGCAGGGGAGTTATCCCTGGTTTCCTAGCCAATATTTATCCCTCAATTAACATAAAAAACAGATTATCTGGCCATTATCACATTGCTGTTTGTGAGAGCATGCTGTGTGCAAATTGGCTGCTACGTTTCCTACATTACAACAGTGACTACACTCCAAAAGTACTTCATTGGCTGTAAAGCGCTTTGAGACATCCGGTGGTCATAAAAGGTGTTATATAAATGCAAGTCTTTCTTTTGAAAAAATATCCATAGCCGTCTTTTGCCATTTTCCCACTGGCATGTGCACTTGCTTGCCCAATGCCTCTCGGATTCCTTGACCCTCATCCTTTTGTTAGTACTACATTGCTCCAGTAACCAGTTTCTCACTCTGTCCGTTATGTTTCTGTCTCTTCTGTCTGCTCCTGTAAACCTCTCACTCTTGCAGCAAAAGACACTTACAGAACATTTTGGGGACTGGGCTATCCCTTTTCCTGAGCATATGGTTTGGACCATTTTCACTTGTATTTGGGAGAACTGGAAGTCTTGTTTATAAGAGCCATTACTATAATGCATAGGGATAGCAACAGGTGTGGAAGGAAAACGCATGGAGTGGATTGGAGGAGCCGGAGGGCTATTGTCAGCAAATATTGAGCAGGCAATAAAGTAGGATGGAAACTTTGGAGATACAGACGTGTTGGAATGGGAGAATTCAATGTATTTATATTGCGGAACTAATTCCACTCGAAGTGATTCTCAATGTGGTGCAACTGCCTCTGTTGTAAGTTTGCCCTGTTTGCATTGTGGGGTGAATTTGAAGCACAGACAGCAACATTGGGAACAGCTGCACATGGATGATCTGTGTGTGTGTTGTGTGTGAGTGTGTGTAGTCGCTCAAAAGTCATTTTGACTGTGAACCTTCCCCAACATCAAGGGAAGATCCATACAGACCAGCATTATGAACATCATGTTTCTCTCCTTTATGGACAGACTGAGAGCTCAGTTTTCCTGTGGAAACATCAAAATGACCATTTACCTTCAGCCATTAGCAGTGCTTTGGGTCCAAGGCAGGGAGCTAATTTGTCTCAGAGGCATATGCTCGGTCTCGGTTATCCACGGAAATGCCTTAGATGGTGAGTTTACCATGAGAAACCCTTCAAGTATAAATGGGATAGCAGATACTTAGAATGAGAAAAATATGGCCAATGATTAAAGTAATCAAACTTATTTTTTCTTTCTGAACATGAGGAAAGCAAATTGTTTCCTTGATCATTTCTTGTTCTCTTTTGGCTGTCTTTAGTTCTCTGTTGGTGATGAGCTAATATTGTTTATTGAATTGTTCATTTTCCATATTTAAAATAACATTTTCATGGAAAACAATTTGTTTGTGAACAGAAACTTACATAGGCAAGTTCTCCGTTTCGCATCTTCCAATGGAGTTTCCTTTTTCAAAATAACTCATTCCATTCGCTACTGTGTAAGAATAAAAGTGTTTAGTAATGATAAAATTGATTCATATATATTATACATATATACAGAAGTGAGATTATACAAAAAGACAAGTTTTGAAAGAAACAAAATGGATAACGTCCTCAAGCCCTCCTCTGGCTGGGCAGAGCCCAAGGAATAAAGGAAACATGGCTTTGAAACTCACCAAACTAGAAAAGATGTTAATTGGAAAGCCATTAACCTAATAAAGGAATGACACCAGCCCTCCAGACAGACACATGTATGAGGAGAAGCCAATCAGTAACAGCCCTGGAAACCAAGATCCAATCCTGAGGCTTTCTGAGAAACAATGGACTTAAGGGATATAAAAACTCAAGCAAAAGATTGCTCTCTCTTTTCTTAAGTACATGGCAAAAGCAGGACCTTCCTCCACAGACCAAGAAGCAGGCCATGTGCTTTACCAAAGGGAAGTGACGTATACCTTTTTAATAAATCATTATTGTAACATCATTGTATCTGTTGTAACTAAGTAGATCCATAGGACAGCTGACGACTGCTGTTTCTCTGATAGATGTGCATGTGTGTGTTTTAAATAAACTATTCCAAATTGTTTTAAAAGAATCGGTCTTGCTGTCAATTTAATGCCAGAGATTTAGAAATCTTACAATTGGAAGAATCTAATTGAAATCCACCAACTTTGAGAAGAGGTGTTTAATTGCCTTCCTTCCCCTCAAGCCCTTGCGCTTAAGATTGTCAGTACTCACTGAGTGATTTTACTGCCTGATGTTCCAATGAGAGAACTGGTATCTCATTTCCAGTTATTCCTTGAGTGAGTGAATTTTTATTTCAGTTTAGTGATTGTTTTGTACCAAACCAATATAAATGAAAATGCTCATTGTCTTCATTAAAAAGTGCTCAGCAGACCTTATTTTTTATTGGTGAAGAGTGACTATTTAAGTGTCATTTTCATTACAGTGATAACGCATCTAAGAGCTGAAATAGATTTTTCATGAAGATAGTTAAATCCCAAACCTTTCCTGCAATTAGCCAATATTTAGTACATTTATATTGGCAAAACTGAAGCCAGGACTGTCCTGAGGGCTCAGTATGCTGTGAAACCAAGGCATGTAGATCAGAAAGGTCAAGTCTATGGTCTATGCTCACTTCACTGGAGAGAGGGCTTACTCCAAATTGTCCCTGCACCAAGGCTGTTGCTGTTTCATTGTAAAGATTTCTTAGCTTCGGTGTTATCTTCCTCTCCAGTTCGCTTCCCTTCTCTCGAAGATGAGGGGAAAGATCAGCCATAGTTCTGCTTTTGATCACTATATTATTCTGATCCATTGCAAGAAAGTGTATCGACATAAGGGGACTTGTATGAACTTGCCGAAACACCCGCCTGTTTCAGACGGCAGCTTTTTTTTATCGTGGTTCCTATGATGTACATACAACACTGATTGCCCTTGTAGGGCAGAACTGGTCGGAGCATGGGCAGTGCACTCTCTGACCTGCTTTAAACAGGATACAGCCACAGAGGCCCCCAAAAGTTTCTGTGGGGCCAGAAGGAGCAGGAGTGTTCCTCTTGATCGCCGTCATCCCAGGATCCCTCGCCCAAGTTCGCGACTCCGACCACTGGACTTGCCGTACTGCCCGCTGCCCTCCTGATATCACACCGGCCTGAATCTGGGGATTCAGAATTATTCTATGTGCTAATTATGCTACTACATATATTCTCGGAATAATTTGCACAGGGACGTCCGTTTGGGGCGGGCAGCTTGCTGCTTCTATATAAATGAGGCCCGGGCCTCAAAATGGCAGCCAGCTAAAAGTTAAAATCTATCCCAAGATGAGAATACAATTGTGGGTGGTTATAATACACTCCATGGTTCCAATGCACACCCAATAGTCTCGTGTCGCCCCCTGCCTAGGCCTGACCAGAAGAGTGGTGAGCTACTATAGAGTTCCTGACACCCGTGGAACCTTACTCAGCATGAGTAAACATATTCAGATTTGGAGAGGAAAATAACACTGAAGTTAAGAAATCTTTAGAATGAAACAGTAAGAGCTTTAGCTAAATTACCTGTGTAGAAAGTGTTATGTATGGAGAAAGAGTCAGACTGAACACTGAGCTCAAAGTAAGGTGTGACCTTAGTCTTTTATTGCAGATCTCCAGAGTGCCTCTCCAACCTGTGAGGCCTCCTTAAATACCTGTGCTCCCAAGGGATTATGGGTCACTTGGGACTCCAGGGGATGAGCCCTCTGGGGTTGTACAGAGTAAATACAAGTTTACATATATAACAACACCCCCCCCCCCAAAAGTCAATAGTGTAACTATTTACAATGTGAGTCGATCTGGGGCCTTCTTGCCCTGGTTGATCGTCTCGGTGTGAAAGCTGGTATTGTTGGATCATTTGTTGGGCTCTTGCTGGGCTGCTGTGCAGCTGGCCTTGCTGGGCTGCCTGGTGTGTTGGGTCCAGCTGGGCTGCTGTGGATGATGGGCTCTGCTTCGTGGTCAACCCTGGTGCTGGTTGCCACTGGTGTGTGCGTTGGAGGGTCAAAAAAGGTAGGGTCCAAGGTGGGTTGCTCAGGATAGTCCGTGAATCTGAGTTTGATTTGGTCCAAGTATTTCCGGTGAATGAGTCCATTTGAAAGTTTGACCCGAAACACCCTGCTCCCCTCTTTGACCACGACAGTGCCGGGAAGCCACTTGCGACCTTGTCCATAATTCAATACAAATACAGGATCATTGATTTCAATTTGCGCTATCATGGTATGTACTTTGTTGAAGCCGCCTGCACTCTACCTGTTCATGTAGATCAGGGTGAACTAACGAGAGCCTTGTCTTAAGTGCTCTTTTCATGAGCAGTTCAGCAGGTGGGATCCCAGTGAACGAGTGGGGACTCGTGCGGTAGCTAAGCAGGACCCAGGATAGACGAGCCTGCCGTGAGCCTTGCTTGATGGTTTGCACTGCTCTCTCTGCCTGACCATTGGATGCTGGTTTAAACGGGGCAGATGTGACATGTTTCATCCCATTACGGGTCATGAATTCTTTGAACTCGGCACTGGTAAAACATGGCCCGTTGTTGCTCACCGGGTCATCGGGTAGGCCGTGTGTGGCAAACATGGCCCGCAGGCTTTCAGTAGTGGCCACGGACGTGCTAGCCGACATAATCTCACATTCAATCCACTTGGAGTATGCGTCTACAACCACAAGGAACATTTTACCCAAGAACAGGCCTGCATAGTCGACGTGTATCCTAGACCACGGTTTGGAGGACCAAGATCATAAACTTAGCGGTGCCTCCCTGGGTACATTGCTTAACTGCGAGCATGTATTACATCTGTGAACAAGTCCGCATCGATACTGGGCAACGACACGTGGGATCGCTTTCATCATTACGATGCCTGGGTGGGTACTGTGGAGGTCAGTGATGAAGGTGTCTCTGCCCTTCTTGGGAACCACTACACGATTGCCCCACAGAAGGCAGTCTGCCTGTATAGACATTTCATCTTTGCGCAGCTGGAACGGCTTCATCTCTTCCTGCATTTCCACTGGGACACTGGACCAGCTCCCGTGAAGCACACAGCTTTTGACTAGGGATAATAAGAGGTTTTGGCTCATCCAGGTTTTGATCTGTCGGGCAGTGGTGGGCGATTGCTCACTCTCAAATGCTTCCATTACCATGGCTAAATCTGTGGGCTGCGCCATTTCCATCCCGTGGTGGGCAATGGCAGCCTACTGAGAGCACCGGCGCAGTTTTCTGTGCCTGGCCTGTGGCGGATGACATAGTTGTATGCGGACAACGTGGGCACCCATCTCTGGATGCAGGCCGATGCTTTGGTATTTATCCCTTTACTCTCGGAAAACAGGGATATGAATGGCTTATGGTCAGTTTCCAATTCGAATTTTAGCCCAAACAGGTATTGATGCATTTTCTTTACCCCATAGACACATGCTAATGCTTCTTTCTCAATCATGCTGTAGGCCCTGTCAGCCTTAGACAGACTCCTGGATGCATAAGCAACCTGTTGCAGTTTCCCGAAATCATTAGCTTGTTGCAATACACACCCGATGCCATATGACGACGCATCACATGCAAGTACCAAGCGCTTACATGGATCATACAACACAAGCAATTTGTTTGAGCATAACTATTTTCTCACTTTTACAAAGGCATTTTCTTGGCTTTTGCCCCAAACGCATTCGTCCCCTTTTCGTAGTAAGACATGTGGTTCTAACAGTGTGCTGAGACCCGTTAAGAAGTTACCAAAGTAGTTCAGGAGTCCCAGAAACGACTGCAGCTCCGTCATGTTCTGGGGCCTCAGTGCGTTCTCGATTGCCTCCATCTTCACGTTGGTGGGCCTGATGCCATCCGCCGCAATCCTCCTTCCCAAGAACTCCACTTCAGGCGCCAGGAAAACGCACTTTGAGTATTTTAACCTAAGCCCCACGCGGTTGAGTCGACTAAGAACCTCCTCCAGGTTCTGCAGGTGCTCGACTGTGTTCCAACCTGGGACCAAGATGTCGTCCTGGAAGACCACGGTGTGCGAGACTGAATTCAGTAGGCTTTCCATGTTTCTCTGGAATATCGCCACCGCTGATCGAATTCCAAACGGGCATCTGTTATAAACCAAAAGACCTTTGTGCGTGTTGATGCAGGTGAAGCCCTTCAATGATTCCTCCAGTTCCTGCATCATGTAGGCTGAAGTCAGATCCAGCTTCGTGAATGTCTTTCCTCCCGCCAGCATTGCAAAGAGGTTGTCGGCCTTTGGTAGTGGGTATTGGTCTTGCAGGGAGAAACGATTGATAGTTACTTTGTAATCGCCACAGATTCTGACGGTGCCGTCTCCCTTGACACAGGAACGATCGGGCTGGCCCATTTGTTGAACTTGATCGGTGAAATGATGCCCTCTCTTTGCAGCTGGTCTAGCTCGATCTCTACCCTTTCTCTCATCATGTACATAACTGCTCTCGCCTTGTGATGGATGGGTCGCGCCCCCGGAATTAGGTATATCTTCACTTTTGCTCCTTGGAATTTCCTGATGCCTGGTTCAAACAGCGAAGGGAACTTGGTTAAGACCTGGGCACATGAAGTGTCATCAGCGGGCGATAGCGCTCGGACGTCGTCCCAGTTCCAGCGTATCTTTCCCAGCCAACTCCTGCCGAGCAGCGTGGGACCATCGCCCGGTAACACCCAGAGTGGTAGCTTGTGCACCGCTCCATCGTAGGAAACCTTTACGGTAGCACTGCTGATTACGGGAATTAGTTCTTTCGTGTAAGTTCTTAGTTTCGTACGAATTGGAGTTAAAACTGGCCTTGAGACCTTGTTGCACCACAATCTTTGAAAGTCTTTTTGCCCATGATGGACTGGCTCGCGCCCGTGTCCAATTCCATTGACACTGGGAGTCCATTTAGTTCAACATTCAGCATTATCGGAGGACAATTCGTGGTGAATGTGTGCACCCCATGTACCTCTGCCTCCTCAATCTGAGGCTCTGGTTCGTCATGATCCTCCGTGGATCTGTCCTCCTCTGCAACATGGTGGTTTGCAGGTTTAACAGGATTAGCAGCTCGCCTGCACATATGTTGGAGGTGTCCCATTGTTCCACAGCCCTTGCAAACATACCCTTTAAATCGGCATTAATGGAAACGATGATCACCCCCGCAGCGCCAACAAGGTGTTAATGGCCTTGCATTCATCACCCTTGATGGTGGACTCGGAGACATCTGCGGACATGCAGCTGCAGGCATGTGTGACCTGCCCTGTACGTTGCGAATCGAAAACAACATCACTTTGTTCACAGTACTTGTAGCAGCACTTGTGTGCTGAGAGATTTGCTTAGTATTGTCACTGGTGGCAATGAACGCCTGGGCTATCACTATGGCCTTACTCAAGGTTGGGGTCTCTACAGTCAAAAGTTTGCGAAGTATAGTTTCGTGGCCAATGCCAAGTACGAAAAAGTTTCTGAGCATGTGCTCCAAATGTCCTTCAAATTCGCAATGTCCTGCGAGGCGTCTTAGCTCGGCGACATAACTCGCCACTTCCTGGCCTTCAGACCTTTTGTAGGTGTAGAACCGGTACCTCGCCATCAGAATGCTTTCCTTCGGGTTCAAATGCTCTCGGACCAGTGTGCACAAATCATCGTACGATTTCTCCGTGGGTTTCGCTGGAGTGAGCAGATTCTTCATGAGGCCATACGTTGGTGCCCCACTGACGGTGAGGAGGATCGCCCTTCGTTTGGCAGCGTTCTCTTCCCCATCTAGTTCATTGGCCACGAAGTATTGGTCGAGTCGCTCCACAAAAGTTTCCCAATCATCTCCCTCCGAGAATTTCTCCAGGATGCCCACTGCATCTTTGGGTTCGCTATCTGTATCTCGGCGCCAGTTGTTATGTATGGAGAAAGAGTCAGACTGAACACTGTGAGCTCAAAGTAAAGTGTGACCTTAGTCTTTTATTGCAGGTCTCCAACCTGTGAGGCCTCCTTAAATACCGGTGCTCCCAAGGGATTATGGGATCCCTTGGGGCTCCAGGGGATGAGCCCTCTGGTGGCTGTACAGAATAAATACAAGTTTACATATATCACACAAAGAATCCTTTAGTTAGTTTCAAAAGCAATTTGTGTCGATCAGAAAATAATTTATAATACAGTATTCATCTCAACATGGTTCTTCAGTTAAATCTTCACAAATGCAGAATCACATATTCTATTTAGGCTACTACATTTATTCCCTGATGAAAGCTGTACTGAGGTTATAGTAGTATAATATGGTAATGTGAACCCTGTCAAATAAAAGATAAAATCTATCCCAAGATGAGAATATAATTGTGGATGGTTATAATACGCTCCATGGTTCCAATGCACACCCAACAGTATGAGCATTTAACTACCCAGTCAGTTTTTAAGCAGTGGGATCCACAGCTTTTCAGAGCGAGATAAACACGCAGGGAGCTACCTTAAATTGAATTCAGCCTAACACATGTGTAAAAAAACCCCAACATAATTCAGTGTAGAATTTTTAGCTATTAGAATAAAGAAAACCTGCAAAAGTTAGAATAGTTGAACATGTTCCCTCCTTATCACTATAATATTTGCTCAGTGAAAGTAATCTGCAGTATGATATTTTAAAATATTAATTTTGTTCTGATTCTTTGAGCTTTCATCAGCTCCACTAACATCACAGTTAACTGCTGATTCAGTGAAGCCGCTATAAATCAAGTTAATGCAAGTTATAGCCCATAGTTATTGACATGTTTTGATGTATGTACACAGTACACAGCAGCAGGCTGCATTGTCCTCATTTTACTTGGGTTTCTTTGTTTCAACTTTAATTAGACTGATCTTTGTTTTTATTTCAACAATAATATGTGTGTGTATACTGCCAAAGATTTGAGGCTACTGTTATACGAGTCCTTCAACTCACTGGGTTATCTTCAATCTTCGACTTCAACACACATCATTATTACCCTCCAAAGGTTGAACATTTTTATTTTGATGAAGCCAGATATATTTTTGTGTTGAAAAGGAAATCTTGCCATTAAGACCCTGTTTACAAAGATTATTATTAACATGCTTTTGTTTTCTTTATCTATCTTGGTAATTTTCTAAAATATTTTTGTTTGAAGCGATTGCCTGTGACATCAGCAGTATTGCCTTGAAGGCTGTACTGAACCTGGCAGTGTGCACGAGCTGGATTAACACACATATTTGATGTAAAATCATCCTTGGGTTAATGACTGTCTCTTACTAATTTTAACAGACATCTTTGGTAGCTCCTTCAATCCAGTATCTCCAATTATGTAACAACAACAACTTGAATTTATATAGCACCTTTAGTGAAACATCCCAAGGCACTTCACAGGAGTATTATGAGACAAAACATTTGACACCGAGCCGCATAAGGAGAAATTAGGGCAGGTGATCAAAAGCTGGGTCAATGTGGCAGGTTTAAAGCATTGTCTTGAAGGAGGAAAGAGAGGTAGAGAGGCGGAGAGCTTTAGGCAGGGAATTCCAGAGCTTAGGGCCTGGTCAATAAAAGGCACGGCCACCAATGGTTGAGTGATTATAATCAGAGATGCTCAAGAGGGCAGAATTAGAGGAGCGCAGACATCTCTGGGGAGTTGTGGGGCTGAAGGAGATTCGAGAGATAGGGAGGGACGAGGCTATGGAGGGATTTGAAAACAAAGATGAGAATTTTGAAATTGAGGCGTTGCTTAACCGGAAGCCAATGTAGGTCAGCGAGCACAGGGGTGATGGGTGAGCGGGACTTGGTGCGAGTAAGCAGCACAAAACACATTCAAGAGTTGCACAGAACAAAAGCAAGAGGTCTGAATGTTAATTGTAATTCTCGGTATCTATTTGAAAGAGATCCTGATGTTGAAACTCCTTATATAAAAAAGGAGTGTTCTTGCTTTTTTTCAGTGGGAACAGTACACTTGGAGATGCAATAATGTGCATTTATATGTCGGAGGTGCCGTCTTTCTGATGTGATGCAAAGCCAAGACCCTGTCTGCTCTCTTAAGTGGGGATAAAAGATCCCATGGAATTGTTTCGAAGAAGAGCAGGAAAGTTATCCCTGGTGTTCTGGCCAAGGTTCCTTCTTATTTTTTTTTTGGATGCGCGAAACTTAACATTGAAAAAGCTGGTCCTAGGCTGTGTGGGGAACTTATAGGGAACATTGGTCTTGGCCAATATTTATCCCTCAATCAACATCACTAAAGCAGATTATCTGGTCATTTTCACATTGCTGTTTATGGGAGCTTGCTGTGTGCAAATTGGCAGCCGGATTTCCTACATTACAACAGTCTCTACACTTCAAAAGTACTTCATTGACTGTAAAGGGCTTTGGGAAGTCCTGAGGTTGTGAAAAGCAAGTCTTTATTTTTATATAGCGCTTTTAACGTAATAAAATGTTCTAAGATTACAGGAGCGTAATCAGATAAGAATTGACACTGAGCCAAGGAAGGAGATATTACATTGGGTGACATAAGCTTGGTCAAAGAGGTAGGTTTTAAGGATGGTCTTAAAGGAGGAGAGAGAAGTGGGGAGGCAGAAAAGTTTAGGGAAGGAATTCTATAGCTTAGGGCCTAAGTGGCCGAAGGCACAGTTGCCAATCGTGGCGTGCAAGGAGTGGGGTTTACAAAAGGCCAAAATTGGGCAGGTGGAGGAGGTTACAAAGGTATGGAGGGGCGATGCCATGGAGGGATTTGAGTATGAGGATGAGAATTTTTAAATTCTCATTGGTGGACTGGGAGTCAGTGTGGGTCAGTGAGCACAGGGTGATGGGTGAATGGAGCTTGATGCAGGTTAGGATACGGGCAGCAGAGTTTTTGATGGAAGATGGGGAGTATTGGAATAGTTGAGTTGAGTAACACATGCACGGATGAGGGTTTCAACAGCCGATAAGTTAAGGCAGGGACAGAGATGGGCAGTGTAATGAAGGTGGAATTGGTGTCTTTGTGATGGGGACAATATGGGGACAGAAGCTCAGCTCAGGGTGAAATAGGACTCTCAGATTGCAAATAAGACTAGTTCAGCCTGGGACAGTGGCTAAGGAGGATGTAATCGATGGTGAGGAAACAGATTGTGGTGGGGGCTAAAGGCAATGGCTTTGGTCTTCCCAATACTTAATTGGAAGAAATTGTGCCTCCTCCAGGACTGGATGTCGGACAAGTGGTGATGATGGAGGCAGTGAAGGGATTGAGGGAGGTGGTGCTGAGGTAGAGCTGGATTTCATCAAAGTACATGTGGAACTTGGTGTTGCCGAGGGGTAGCATGTAGATGAGAAATAGGAGGGGGCCAAGGATTGATCCTTGGGGCACACCAGAGGTAACAGTGTAGATATGGGAAGAGAAACCATTGTAGGAGATTCTCTGGCTATAACTGGATAGGTAAGAGTGGAATCAGGTGAGAGCAGTTTCACTCAGCTGGGCAATGGAGGAGAGGCTTTACTCATTCATTAGAATTAATTATTTGTTACTAGTTGCCTACATGACGGTCACGATACTTCAAAAAGGCACTTTGAGATGTTTCAATGTGTAAAATACAAGTATTATAGTTTATTAGTTTGCATGGTAATTATGGATGAGGAAGGCCATTCAGCCCATCTTAGTCCATCCATCTAGAAACATACTAAAGTTTGATAATTTCAGCATCCACTTGTTTTATTTTTAAGATTTAAGGGTTTTTGCTTCCACTACTTGTCCTGGAAGTCTGTTCCGTATATTATTCATCCCGTGTGTAAAGAAGAATTTACCGATGTCAGTTCTAGAATTACCTTTAACAAGTATGAATCTATGCCCCCTTGTCCTACACTTGCTATTTAGATTTGCCTTTTCCATTCCTTTAAATATCTTGTATGAGACCATACCTCAGATGCCTCCTTTCTGGGTTGAAAAGCCCAACTTTCTCCGGCCTTTCCTCATAACTTAAACCTTTGCCACTAAGGTTTAACCTTGTGGCCATTCTCTGTACTGTCTCCAGTGCTTCAATATTCCAGTCCTTGGGGACGAAATTTCTGCTCCCCAAAAAAGCCGCTTACCGCCATCAGCGAAATTCAGCTCGGGGTTTTTTCTGGTGGTCCCCATTTCCGCCCCGCCACTGCCAAACGGTCCTAAGTACATAATCAAAGTGCACACCGCCGATCCCCCGCACCTCCAGCGAAATTCAGCTGTAAAAATCTTCCATCCGCTGAGCGGTGCCCCCGACAGCTTTTTCTGTCGGTGCACCTTGTTTTCTGTGTGTGGGACTTGGCTGCGCGTTGGCCATTAAAGGCGAGGGCCCACTGCCGCAGTCGCCATTTTATTTTATTTGCCGGCCGACTTCCAGATTGGCTGGCCAATTAAGCCCCTGGATTCGGCTGGGCTGCCAACAGGCAGCCTGGCACCCCCCTGTTGGGTGCCAGACAGCTGGCCTGGCCGATACCTTCCCTGGTGGCCCAGTGGACCTAAGCTAAAAAATCATAGCGTCTCTCCTCTTTACTTGAAGGGGAGAGACGTGGTGACGCACATGCGTCATGATGTCATCACCGCTCCGCTGATGATTGACAGTGGCGGTGGCTCCATCCCGCCTCCACTTCCGTCCCTCTTCTGTCCCCATTATGACCGACGTCCGGGCTGTTTCAAATAAAAATGACAAAGAGCTGAATTTTGCGAAAAAGGCGACCTCATCCGACGTGGTGGAAAAAACTCTTCAGAATTGGTAGCAACTCGTTTCGGGCAGGGTTAAATTTCGGTCCCCTTGTGTCTTGACAACCAGAACTGTTTGCATTACTCAAGGTGTGGTCTGACCAGAGCACTGTACAGTTTGATCACAACCTCCTCTGAATTGTATTCCACTGTTTTAGCCATGTAGTTCAGCATTCTATTGGCTTTGTTCATGTTTTGTATTAGTTGGACATGTTGAGCATGAAGTTTAAGATTCACAAGTCTCTTTTGACTTCATCCATAGCTATTTCAACGCCATTCATAGAGTATGTGTTGGTTATTTTTTCTTCCCATGTGCAGTATTTTATGTTTGTCTACATGAAATTTTATTTTGCTACCCACTTATATATTTTATCTGTTTCATTTTGTCATTTCAAAGCTGTTTCCTCCGATTCTATTGCTCTTCCTAGTTTGGTCTCATCTGTAAATATGACCATTTTGGACTGTGTTTCTGAATCCAGGCCATTTCCGTAATTAGAAATAAGAATGGTCCCAACACTGATCCCTGAAGGACTGCACTCACTACTTCCTCTCCCTATGCTGACTTAACTCCTTTAATAGATACTCACTATTTTCTATCCTTCAGTCAATTTCTTATCCATTCCCAGCGTTTACCTCAAATTCCTAATGCTTGAGTTCAATAACCTTTCGTGTGAAGCTTTGTCAAAGGCCTTTTTCAAGTCTGAAAACACTATGGGGCTGAAAATTCCGGCCTTGCCGGGTCCGTACGAAGTGCGCACGGACCCGGTGAGGCCGCGCAGAAGCTGTTTTTTGGGGCGAGATGCGCATGCGCCGAAAACCGGCTTTGCCGATCTGTCAAGATTTCTCTCGACAGATCTTCCGCATCCCCGGGAGAAGGACATTCGCGCGGGAGAGATTGGGCTATTTGCCCAACTCATGCCCAGCGAATGTTCTTCAAACTTTTACGTCTGGTAAAAGCAGGTGCATAGCTTACTTTTACCAACATAAGAGTTTTAAAACATATAAAAATTTAATTTAAACACTCATTTTTATATTAAAAACCCTGTCCATTAAGGTAAGTTTATTTTTAACACTATTAAAACACATTAAAAAATTTTTCCAAAAATATATATTTTTTCTAAAACATTTAATTATATTTAATTACATTTAATTTCAATTAATTTTAAATATGTGAGGCGTTTTGTTTATTTATTATGCTGTGTTTCGGTGTTTTATTGATTTTTCTCATTGATAGTACAGGTTGAACCTCCCGAATCAGGCACCCTCGGGACCTGGCCTGTGCTGAATAAGGGATTTTGCCAGATAAAGGGAGGTCAGCCCGAGGGGGAGGTGAGGCGGCCCGAGGTCGGTGCCCCGGGCAGGCCCGAAGTGCTGGTTAGCCACGAAGTGTTGGCGGGCCGAGTGTCGGCGTGGCCCCAGCAGGCCGAGTGTCAGCGGCCCCCAGCGGGCCGAGTGTCAGTGGGCTGAGTGTCGGCGTGGCCCCAGTGGGCCGAGTGTCGGTGGGCCGAGTGTTGGCAGCCCCCAGCGGGCCGAGTGTCGGTGTGGCCCCAGCGGGCCGAGTGTCAATGGGCCGAGTGTCAGTGGGCCCCCAGCAGGCCGAGTTTCGGCATGGCCCCAATGGGCTGAGTGTTGGTGGGCTGAGTGTCGGCAGCCCCCAGCGGGCCCAGTGTCGGTGGGCCGAGTGTCAGCGGGCCCCCAGCGGGCTGAATGTCAGCGCGGCCCCAAAGTCGGGGTGGAGGTCAGCCGCGTTCTGCGCATGCGCCCCCGGCCACCAGAATCATGCCGGACGAGGGGTGGCGCCAGATAACGGAAGTCCAACTTGTAAAGGGATTCCATACAAACAGAGGTCCCATTTTTATCAATGAGAATACTGCATAGTGATTGGTGGTCCAGGCCCACGTGACTCCAGCTTGTATGTACGTACGTACCTGAAAGGCATCTCCCAATGCGCTGCGCAGCAAATCTAGGCTTACAACCGGGATTGCCACGTTCCTCCGGGACCACTGGGTACTTTCGTAGATTTTTTGGGGGATTGGAAGCGTTTGTACGAAGGAAGCCTCCAGCTACAATTTCCCCCACAATGTCTTAGGGGTTCCACTGTCCATTTAGAATGTTACTTTCCTGAAGCAGTTGAAGAGGTTGTGCAGGCAGGATCATCCCCTCTGAATCTTCATTGACAGTTGTTAGCCAGGTTATTATTGTACAGATAATTCTCAAATTTACTCTTGATAATTGATTCCTTTTTTTTTACAAGAAATGAATGTAAAACTAATGAATCTATAATGAATCTGTGTCCATTTCCTCTTTTGAATATGGCATCATGTTAGTAACTTTTTAATCTCTTGCTACCTTACCAGAGTCCAATGACTCCCCCATAATGATTGTTGGTGCTTCACAAACCTCCTCCCTAGTCTCCCTCGTCTCCCTCTACACACATACCATTTATCTCTGGGGATTTACTTGTATTGAGCCTATAAATATAACGTCTTTCATGACCACTGGACACCTCAAAGTGCTTTACAACCAATGAAAGTACTTTTGAAGTGTGGTCACTGTTGCAAAGTAGGAAATGCAGCAGCCAATGTGGCAGCTTCCACAAACATCAATGTGATAGTGTCCAGGTAATCTGTTTTTTTTTGTTATGTTGATTGAGGGATAAATATTGGTCAAGATACCAGGGATAACTCCCCTGCTCTTCTTCGAAATAGTGCCATGGGATCTTTTACGTCGACTTGAGAGAGCAGACCGGGACTTGGTTTAATGTCTCATCCGAAAGTCGGCACCTCAGACAGTGTAGCACTCCCTCAGCACTGCACTGGAGTGTCAGCCTAGATTTCTTTGTGCTCAAGTTTCTGGAGTGGGACCTGTACCCAGAAACTTCTGACTCAGAGGCGAGAGTGCTACCCACTGAACCACAGCTGACATATAGGACATCAATCTCTTATATTTTGCTTCGGTTATCTCTCTTTGGGAAGGAATGCTGCCCCTGTCTGCTCATGTCAATACTTGGAGAAAATAATGATTCAGAATATTTACTATTTGTTATTCAGCCTCACTTTTATGGCTCTTTACATCTTCTAGGGTTTTCACCTTTTCCCTAACCACCCCCTTACTGTTGTAGTAGAGAAGTATTATTTTTAATGTTTATTATCAGCTACTATGTTTTTTAGTTTCCTCTTTGCCCCACTGATTTCCATTTTAATGTGTTTCTGCATTTTCTTATATTTATTCCAATAAACACCTTCCCCCTTCCTACCTGCAGGATGTGTGGAGGTAATTTTTCGTCTTTATTTTGCTTTAGTTTTTTATGTAAAATAATTTAGTGTTCACATTTATTTAGTGTGAGCTTGTGGCTTTAGCAGTGTATTTATTCCGCATGCTCAGCATTATGCCTTTAAAGATGTTCCACTTGTCCTCTACTAAAGTATTGTTGAGCAACATACCCCAATCGATTTGCTGTAGTTGTTCCTTCATTTCTTTGAATTTACCGCATTAATGTTATATGCCTGGTTTTTAGGAATATCTGACTTCCAGTTTGTGTTAATCTTTATTATTCTGTAGCCACGGTTCCCCAGAAAGGCAAGAGATTCCGTTTTGTATAAATTGTCTGGGTCATTAATGAGTACCAGGTCAAGATGAATATTGCCTTTTATGGCTTGATCATGAAGTAGTCATGCATTACACTTACCAACACTGACTCAAAAACACTTGGGTTTTCCCCGTTTGTATTTGATAGATTGAAGTCTCTTATTAGACTATCTTTCCTGTTCTTGCGCACCCTTCCTGTTCATTTGTAGGGCCAAATGCCCTCTTTCATATTCTGACCCAGAGCTCTGTAGCACACCCCTACTGTAAGCGTGGATTCTTTTGTATCTGAGATGTTTAACCAGAATAGTTCATTTTGAAGCATTCCGCTCCCATACAGTAAATTTCATTCACCTCCCAGATGCTCCTGACTTATAATGTTAAACCATCTCCTTTTCTCTTTACCCTTATCTTTATACCCTTGAATGTTAAAGTTGTTTTCAACATCTGGACTTGGCAACATATCTGTCATTCCTGCTATATCATAGTTCTCTACGATCATTGCTGTAAAGTCCTTACTCTACAGTATGAAACCACACGAGGCACATTCTGGGGACAAGGTCACTCTGTGACCTTAACTCTTTATTCACAGGACTCCAAAGACGATGACCCTGCGTGGGACCTCCCTTTTTATATTTGTGTGATCAGGTAAGGAGTGTCTCCCACAAGTTCACCCCTTGTGGTCAAGGTGTGCATCTAGGTTGAGTGTATACAGTAATACAGTAGTGTTACATTGTGGTTACATACATGACATCACCTGCCCCCGCCCCCCACTCCCCCCCCCCCCCCCCCAAAGTCTTATTGGGATCATAGGGATCATTGGGATCAGGTGGTCTATGCTCCCTCATGGAGCGCCGCAGTTGGGGCTCTGGTTGTTGGACACTGACGTGAGTGTCTGTCACCTGTGGTGATTCCGGCCTGTCCGGGCTGACCGCAGGGACTGTGCATTCTTCTGATTGCTCTTGTTGCTTGTTCACTGGCGGTGTTATGAGCTCCATCTCATGGTCTTCTTCAGATTCCTCCGTGTCGATGCTGAACTTTTTTTTACTTGGTCCAGATGCTTACGGCATATCTGACCATTGTTGAGCTTTACCACAATGACCCTATTCCCCTCTTTGTCAATTACAGTGCCCTCAAGCCATTTGTGCTCCATGGCATGATTGAGGACGAATACAGGATCATTTATTTCTATACATCTCCCCCTCGAATTACGGTTATGGTACTTGTTTTGTGACTTGCCCTTGCCCTCAACTATGTCGGTCAGGACTGGGTGAATGAGGGACAACCGAGTTTTGGGCGTCCGTTTTATTAGTAGCTCTGCGGGCGGGACCCCTGTGAGCAAGTGCGGTCGGGATCTATAGGCCAGCAGGAGACGCGATAGGCGGCATTGTAGGGAGGGTCCTTGAATCCTGAGCATACCTTGTTTAATGATTTGGACCGCACGTTCCGCCTGGCCATTGGAGGCCGGTTTGAACAGCGCAGTCCTGACGTGGTTGATGCCATTGCCCGACATAAACCCTCGGAATTCGTAGCTTGTGAAACATGGGCCATTATCACGAAGCAGGATGTCCGGCAAGCTATGGGTTGCTAAGATCGCACGTAGGCTTTCCACGGAGGTGGATGACGTGCATGAATTCAGAATGATGCACTCGATCCATTTCGAGTACACATCTACCACAATAACGAACATCTTACCCATGAACGGGCCCGCGTAGTCAACATGAATGCGTGATCATGGCCTGGTGGACCACACAGGCCACGGGCTGAGCGGAGCCTCCCTGGGGGCATTACCCATCTGGGCACACGTCGTGCACCTGCAAACACAGTGTTCCAGGTCTGAATCAATTCCAGGCCACCAAACGCGTGGCCGGGCAATGGCCTTCATCAGCACAATGCCTGGGTGCTCGCTGTGGAGTTCCCTGATGAATGCCTCCCTGCCCTTCTGGGGCATAACTACCCAGCTGCCCCATAGTAGGCAGTCGGCTTGGATGGAGAGCTCATCTATCCGTCTGTGGAACAGTCTGACCTCCTCAGGGCATGCTCCATGTGCGGGCGCCCAATCCCCAGTCAGGACACATTTCTTAATCAGGGACAGGAGGGGATCTCTGTTTGTCCAGATTTTGATCTGGCGGGCTGTGATGGGGGAGCCTGCGCTGTCAAAGGCATCGACAGCCATGACCATCTCAGCACTATGCTCCGCTGCCCCCTCAGTGGAAGCCTGCTGAGCGCGTCAGCACAATTTTCAGCGCCGGGCTGGTGCCGGATGGAGTAGTCATAAGCAGCCAGCATGAGGGCCCATCGCTGTATGCGAGCTGATGCGATGGCATTGATAGCCTTGCTGTCTGACAACAGGGATGTTAATGACTTGTGGTCCGTCTCTAATTCAAAATTCCTACCAAAGAGGAACTGATGCATTTTTTCTACACCATAGACACATGCAGGCGCTTCCTTCTTGACCATCCCATATCCCCGTTCTGCTTGAGAGAGCGACCTGGAGGCATAAGCCACAGGTTGTAGTTGACCCTCAGCATTGCCCTGCTGCAACACGCACCCAACCCTATAGGACGATGCATCACATGTCAGAACCAATTTTTTACAGGGGTCGTACAGGGTCAACAACTTGTTTGAACAAAGTAGATTTCGCGCCCAATCAAAAGCCCGTTCCTGACAGTCCCCCCAAAACCAATCGCAACCCTTATGCAGGAGCATGTGTAGCAGCTCCAACAACGTGCTCAAGTTCGGCAGAAAGTTCCCGAAATAGTTTAACAGTCCAAGGAATAAACGCAACTCCGATGTGTTGCAGGGCCTGGGTGCTCGTCGAATCGCCTCTGTTTTGGATTCGGTGGGCCGAATCCCATCTGCAGCAACCCTCCTGCCCAGAAACTCAACCTCAGGAGCTAAGAACACACATTTAGACTTCTTGAGTCGCACCCTACCTGGTCCAGTCGGCGTAGCACCTCGTCCACGTTGTGGAGGTGTTCCTCGGTGTCTCGACCCGTGATGAGGATGTTGTCCTGGAATACGATCGTTCCAGGAATGGATTTAAGCAGGCTTTCCATGTTTCGTTGAAAAATCGCGGCCGCTGATCGATTGCCAAACGGGCACCTGTTATAAACGAACAGTCCCTTGTGCGTGGTGATGGTGGTCAGTAGTTTAGATTCGTCGGCCAGTTTCTGGCTCATATAGGCTGAAGTGAGGTCCAACTTGGTGAACAGCTTGCCGCCTGCCAGCATGGCGAAGAGGTCCTCTGATCTCGGGAGCGGGTATTGATCTTGTAGGGACACCAGATTGATGGTGGCCTTGTAGTCGCCACGGATCCTGACAGAGCCATCTGCTTTTAGGACAGGAATGATGGGGCTCGCCCAGTCGCTGAATTCAACAAGCGAGATGATGCCCTCTCTCAACAGCCGGTCCAATTTGCTCTCGATCTTTTCCCGCATCACATACGGCACCGCACTGGCTTTGTGGTGCACTGGCCTGGCGTCCGGGGTGATGTGTATCACTACTTTAGTGCCTTTGAAAGTCCTGACGCCAGGTTGGAATAGTGAATCGAATTGTTGTAGGACTTGTGAGCATGAACTTCGCTCCACAGATGACATTGCGTGAACATCCCCCCATTTCCAGTTCATCTCAGCTAACCAGCTCCTCCCCAACAGTACGGGCCCATTGCCCGGGACAATCCAGAGCAGCAGCCGATTCACTAACCCATTGTGTGTGACGGCCAACATTGCACTGCCTAGCACCGGAATGATTTATTTAGTGTAAGTCCGTAATTGTGTCTCAATATGTGCTAATTTGGGTCTACTGGCTTTAAGTGGCCATAGCTTCTCAAACTGCTGAGCGCCCATGGGTGACTGGCTGGCCTCAGTGTCCAGCTCCATGCATACTGGGATACCGTTTAATAAACCCTCATCATCATGGGTGGCGTTTTGGTGTATGAACTGTGAATATTCGCCACATGGACCCGCTGAACCTCGGCGTCCATCGATTTGCCCCAAAAGTCATCCTGCCTCAAAGAACCCTCTTCTGGTCCATCCGCCTCATATATTAGTCTGGTTGCAGACTTCCTGCACATTCGAGCTAAGTGGCCACTGAGATTGCAGTTCCTGCAGACAAACTGTTGAAATCTGCAAGATCTAGCTCAGTGTTTTCCCCCACACCTCCAGCATGAGTTAAAGTTTCCATTGTTGGGAACAAAGGGACTATGGCCAGGCATTCCACACTGACTGTTCCTTTGACTGCTCTTTAGTACCCTATTAGTGGGTGTCAACGGCCCTATCCTGGGCCGCATTGTCCACTGTGATGGCGTGAATGTCTGTTCAGCCTGCCATTGTCTCTGTTGAAGTCCTACTCTGGGGCCTATTGCTGCCTGGGGAGTGTCGGACTGCCCCTGCCTGCTGCGGGGCTCTGAGTCGCATTGATGATGTTGACTCCCTGATCCATCGCCGCGTTAGAGGCAGAATTGCGCAATTATTTTTGTCTCTTCCTCCCCCGCCATGAAAGTTTGAGCTATCAACGCCGCCGCTTCCAAGGTGAAATCCTTGGTCTCAATTAATTTGAGGAAAATTCCCGCATGACCGATGCCCTCGATAAAGAAGTCCCTTAGCATCTCCCCCCTGCAGGCGTCTGTGAACTTACAGAGACTGGCCAAACGCCGGAGGTCCGCTACAAAGTCTGGTATGCTCTTCCTTCATGACGTCGATGGGTGTAGAATCGGTGTCGGGCCATATGTATGCTACTCGCTGGTTTGGGGTGCTCCCCGATCAATTTGCTAAGTTCTACAAAGGTTTTGTCCGCCGGCTTTTCGGATGCTAGTAAATCCTTCATGAGCGCGTAAGTCTTTGGTCGGCAGCTGGTCAATAAATGAGCCCTTCGCTTGTCGGCCGCTGCATCCCCAGCCATTCTTTCGTAACGAAGCTTTGCTGAAGCCTCTCGACAAAATTGTCCCAGTCTTCCCCAATACAGTACCGTTCCTCTGTGCTACCGGTGGCCATTCTCTGGGGTCGTGAATTCCCATTTCTCGTCGCCAATGTAAAGTCCTTACTCTACAGTATGAAACCACATGAGGCACATTCTGGGGACAAGGTCACTCTGTGACCTTAGCTCTTTATTCACAGGACTCCAAAAACAATGACCCTGCGTGGGACCTCCCTTTTTATACCTGTGTGATCAGGTAAGGAGTGTCTCCCACAAGTTCACCCCTTGTGGTCTAGGTGTGCATCTAGGTTGAGTGTATACAGTAAGACAGTGGTGTTATATTGTGGTTACATACATGACAATTGCAACTTTCTGTTCTGTCATCTTGATTTCTCATGCAGTTCCTCAGAATCAGAAAAAATTGTGAACCTCTTTCTGTAACTGACTCTTCTCATCTCTCATCTTTTTTTCCCAGCCTTTACCTGTCTTTCTGTTTGTCTTTATCTCTCGTGCATATAGCTCTCACACACATTCTCACATTGTCACCTCTACATTTGGTTCTGTAATCCTCTCCTTTTCTTAAGCTGTAAGAGGACAGTTAAGTGTGATAAGCCAGAGGAATTTAGCCTCAACAGGAGTTCAGCCTTGAGGTGCAGTTGGACAGGACATTTTTTTCTTTCTATAATTAATACTTGTGTAAGCGGACTTTGATTCTTTCAAGAGTTTGGTGGTGCTGGGATCTCGGGATGAAATTATCTACATTTTAAGTTATACAGAGGGTTGGTAGTGCAGGGAACCCTTGTGATGTGGGTGATACCTGGGCCTTCATGGATTCTCAGTGTATCTATAGGCAACACATTTGCACTGTGTTGAAAAATTGAGGTTTTGGAACAGTGGATCTTTGTACTTGGGCAACAGTTGGTCCTGTCATTCACCATGGTCCCAGATACCCCGTTGCCGTCGTGTTGTTATCCATTTCCAGCAACTTACAGGGAAAACATTTTTAGAACTGAAAGGTGCAAGAATAAGTCTAACGAACCAGGCATGCTCCAGCAAATTCCAGGCCATCTTCTTTGCTAAAGTCCAGATCGATAACAACAAAGGCCGAAAGGACAAATTCCAACCATATGAAAGGTGCTCAATGATGATTAAATTCATTATCTTTGTTGCTTATGAAAAACAAGTCAGAACAGTCAAGCCTTATTTTAATTTTGATGACATCATTAAGAAATAACATAGTAATACCTTTTGACACAAGAACATAAGAAATAGGAGCAGGAGTAGGCCATTTGGCCCCTCGAGCCAGCTCCACCATTCAATAAGATCATGGCTGATCTGATCTTGGCCTCAACTCCACTTCACTGCCTGCACCCCATAACCCTTGACTCTATTACACAAGTAGCATTATTGTTTCAGTGTTCAGCAAATATTTTTTTTTTAATTCTCAGAATACTTTAAATACTTTAGAATACTTAATGAAATGGTAACCTACTGTACCCTAGTAACTTCTTCTCAACTCACCTTAGGAATGCTATAGGAAATTTTATGTACAGCGAATAGTTGCTCCTTTTGGTTTACTGTTTGATTTATCATGCTTTTTATGCATCCTTTGTGGTAGTAATGCTGTAATCAAGCAACCAAAGGTGTCAGTTTTGGCTCAGTGTTAGTTTCTTGCCTCCAAGTCAGAAGATTGTGGGTTTAAGTCCTACTCAAGACTTGAACACATAATCCAGACTGACACTTTAGTGCAGTAATGTGGGGAGTGTTGCATTGTCTTTTGGATGAGATGTTAAACTGAAGCCCCATCTTCTCTCTCAGGTGGGTGTAAAAGATCCTATGACACGAGTCAAAAAAGAGCAAGGGAGTTCTCCCAACACCCACTATTTGAAGGATCATTGACCATCTCAAGTCAGCCCATCATCACCTTTGTCATTTAATCTCTCCTGTCTTCCACCCTATCACAGACCTTCCCTTTTGTTCTTTCCTCCCCACCCCCTTTCAGTGCTCCTTAAGAATCTGTTAATTTTGAACTTTCGCCAGTTCTGACGAAGGGTCATCGACCTGAAACGTTAACTCTGTTTCTCTCTCCACAGATGCTGCCTGACCTGCTGGGTATTTCCAGCATTATCTGTTTTTAATCCTCTATTTTTTGGCTAGCAACACTAAAAACAGATTATCTGGTCTTTTATCTCATTTTTGTTTTTGTGGGATTTTTCTGTAAACAAATTGGCTGCAGTGTTTCCTATATTACAAAATTGATTACACTTCCACAATACTTTGGCTGTAAATTGCTTTGATGCGTCCTGATGTCGTGAAATACGCTATATGAATGCAAGTTCTTTTCCTTCAAAGGGATTTGTTATGTATGTAACTATGTAATACTTTCCACCAGAGGGTGCGTCTGTTGGAGTCCTAATGGTCACCTGCACACATGTGCAGGGCCAGTATAAAAGGTTGGTTGCCATGTTGTTTAGGCACTCTGGAGTTGTAATAAAGAAGACTAAGGTCGCACTAAATTTAGCTCACAGTACTCCGCCTTGTGGAGTACTTCTATATACAACAACTGGCGACGAGTAACAGAATACGAACCTTCACGCAACCATGACTGTCGTTGGAATATTAGAGAGATTTGGAGAGAGTGATGATGGGGAAGCCTTCGTCGAGCATCTCGACCAGTACTTCGTGGCCAATGAGCTGGAAGGAGACACTAATGCGGCCAAGTGCAGCGTGATTCTCCTCACCATCTGTGGGCCTAAAATATACTGCCAATTAAGAATCTGCTCGCACCGACAAAACCAACGGAAAAGGAAAATACAGAGTTGTGCACGCTGGTTCAGGACCACTTCAAGCCGAAGGAGAGTATCCTCGTGGCCAGATATCGTTTTTACTCGCACCATCGCTCCGGGGGCCAGGATGTGGCGGATTATGTCACCGACCTGAGACGCCTCGTGGGACCTTGAGATTTTGGAACTGCGTTGGGGCAAATGATGCGGAACTTTTTCATGCTGGGCATGAGCTACGAGGTCATTCTTCGAAAGCTGCTGGCTGCCGAAACCCTAGATCTGAGCAGGACCATCGCGATCGTCCAGGCATGCATGGCCACGGACGATAACACCAAACAGGTATCTTCTCAACATCGAAGCTCACCGGCAAGTACTGTGTATAAAATGACATTGCTAGCAGGCCGAACTGCATATGGCAGGGCCTACACGTCTGCGGCTGCAAGATCTGTGATGACTCGGATTCCGCCATCGGGGTGAATGTGAATCCATTAGCACCATGTTGGCACTGTGGGGGTAATCATCAGGCCCATCAATGTTGATTCAAGCACTACGTGTGCAATGGGTTCGCAACGATGGGGCACCTCCAACGAATGTGCAAATGTGCTGCGACATACCACGTGGCAGAGGATGATTGATCTGGTGCAGATCATGCAGCACAGGCAACTCAACCCGAGGAAGAAGTGTATGGGGTACATACCTTCACCACCAAGAGCCCTCCTATAGTGCTGAAAGTCAAATTAAATGGAGTTCCAGTATCCATGGAGTTGGACACAGGTGCGAGTCAGTCAATAATGAGCCAAAAGGCTTTCGAGAAACTGTGGGGCAATAAAGCACAAAGGCCCAAACTGAGCCCGATTTAATGCAAAGCTGCGTACCTACACCAAAGAGCTCATACCAGTCATTGGAAGTGCGGCAGTGAAGGTATCATATGATGGAGCTGTGCATGACCTATCATTGTGGATTGTTTCAGGCAATGGCTCAATGCTGTTCAGCAGAAGCTGGCTAGAAAAGATTAGATGGAATTGAAATGACATCAAAGCACTATCTTCAGTGGATGATGCCTCGTGTGCTTAAGCGCTGAGCAAGTTTCCCTTGCTAGTCGAACCAGGCATCGGCAACTTCATAGGCACCAAGGTACAGATCCATCAAGGCCTCAATGCACGGCCCATCCATCACAAGGTTCGGGTGGTTCCGTACCTGATGAGGGAGAGAGTTGAGATGGAACTGGACAGACACCAACGCGAAGGGATCATGTCACCAGTCGAGTTCAACGAGTGGGCCAGTCCAATTGTTCCGGTGTTGAAAAGCGATGGCATGGTCAGAATCTGCGGAGACTGCAAGGTAACGATTAAACGAGTCTCACTACAGGACCAGTACCCGCTGTCCAAGGCGGATGACTTGTTCGCAACGTTAGCGGGGGGGGGAGTCGTTTACCAAGTTGGACCTAACCTTCGCCTACATGACACAGGAGCTGGCTGAATCTTCGAAAAGACTGATGTGCATCAACACACACAAAGGGCTGTTTATATACCACAGATATCCTTTCGGGATTCGCTCGGCTGCAGCCATTTTCCAAAGAAACATGGAGAGTTTGCTGAAATCTGTTCCGCACACCATTGTGATTGAAGACGACATCCTGATCACTGGTCGTGACACCATCGAACATCTACACAACCTGGAAGAGGTTCTAAGTTGCCTAAACAAAGTGGGACTCAAGCTGAAATGCTCCCAAGTATGTTTTCCTGGCGCCAGAAGTTGCATTTTTGGGGAGAAAGATTGCAGCAGACAGCATCAGTCCCACGGACTCAAAGATAGAGGCCATCAAGAATGCACCCAGACCACAGAATGTGACGGAGCTGTGTTTGTTCCTGGGATTCCACAACTATTTTGGTAACTTTCTACCCGGGGTGAGCACGTTGTTAGAGCCTTTGCTATGTTGCTACGTAAGGGTGACGACTGGGTTTGGGGCAAATCTCAAGACACAGCCTATGAGAAGGCCAGGAACCTGTTATGTTCAAGTAAGTTACTTGTACACTATGACCCATGTAAACATTTAGTGCTTGCTGTGACACCTCATTGTACGGGGTCGGCTGTGTATTACAGCAAGCCAATGTATCGCGCAACCTCCAACCGGTTGCATGCATGTCTAGAAGTCTGTCTAAGGCTGAGAGAGCCTATAGTATGGTCGAGAAAGAGGCGTCGGCATGTGTATATGGGGTTAAGAAAATACACCAATACCTATTTGGACTTCGGTTTGAGCTTGAAACTGACCACAAGCCGCTCATTTCACTGTTTTCAGAGAGCAAAGGTATAAATACCAATGCTTCATCCCGCATCCAAAGATGGGCATTAACATTATCCGCTTATGACTATGTTATCCGCCATAGACCAGGCACTGAAAACTGTGCTGATGCTCTCAGCCAGCTACCATTACCCACCACTGGGGTTGAAATGGCACAGCAGACAAACTTGCTACTAGTCATGGATGCTTTTGAGAGCGAGGGGTCACTCGTCACTGCTCGCCAGATCAGGACCTGGACCAGCCAGGATCCTGTGCTATCATTAGTAAAGAGTTGCGTCCTAAATGGGAACTGGTCGGCCATTCGGCAAGATGAAATTAAGCCGTTTCACCGATGGAAAGCTGGAATGTCCATCCAGTCGGATTGTCTCTTATGGGGTAATCGCGTGGTTTTGACAAAAAAAGGCAGGGAAACGTTTATACGCGACCTACACAGTACCCATCCAGGCATTGTCATGATGAAGGCAATTGCCTGGTCGCATGTTTGGTGGCCCGGGATTGACTCGGATTTGGAGTCATGCGTGCATCAGTGCAACACTTGCTCGCATCTGAGCAATGCGCCAAGGGAGGCTCCATTGAGTCTGTGGTCATGGACCTCCAAACCGTGGTCCAGGACCCACATAGATTTTGCTGGCCCCTTTCTGGGAAAGATGTTTTTAGACGCTTACTCCAAATGGATTGAATGCGTGATCATGTCATCCAGCATGTCCACAGCCACCATTGAAAGCCTCTGGGCCATGTTCGCCACCCATGGCTTGCCCGACGTCCTTGTCAGCGACAATGAACAGTGTTTCCCCAGCTCGGAATTCAATGAGTTTATGACCCGCAATGGCATCAAGCATGTCAGGTCTGCGCTGTTTAAGCCCGCATCTAACGGTCAAGTGGAGCGGGCAGTCCAAACAATCAAACAGAGCATGAAACGCGTGACGGACGGCTTCCTGCAGACACGCTTGTCTCGCATTCTATTCAGTTACCGGACGCGACCCCATTTGCTCACCGGGGTTCCCCTGGCAGAATTGTTAATGAAGAGAGCGCTCAAAACCAGGCTCTCCCTAGTCCACCCGGATCTCAATGATCACGTGGAAACCCAGCGACACCGGCATAACATGTACCACAATCGCGCAGCTGTTTCACGTGACATGGGTGTTAACGACCTGTGTTTGTCCTGAATTACGGTCACAGTCCCAAGTGGTTTGCTGGCACTGTTTTGGCCAAGGAAGGGAATAGGGTGTTTATAATCAAACTGTTAAATGGCCAAACGTGCAGAAAGCATTTACATCAGACCAAATTGCGATTTACTGACAACGAGGAATAACTTGAAGAGGACATCACCATCGACGATCCACCAACATACACCCAACTAGCAATCGACATCACTGTCAATCACGAGAATGAACCCACTGTCCCTTACAGTCCGATCAGATCAGCCACGGTGCAGTGCAGCAGTGGTCCGGCCAAGGGTTTGAACTTAGACGATCAACCAGGGAGCGAAGGGCTCTGGATCACCTCAACTTGTACCGAAGACTTTGTGGGGGGAGTGATGTTATGTATATAGCCATGTAATACTTGCCACCAGAGGGCGCGACTGTTGGAGTCCTAATGGTCACCTGCACACACGTGCAGGGGTTGTATAAAAGGTTGTCTACCATGTTGTTTAGGCACTCTGGAGTTGTAACAAAGAAGACTAAGGTCACACTAAGTTTAGCTCACTGTACTCAGCCTCATGGAGTTCTTCTATACACAACAGGATTAGTAGTACTTGTTAATTAGATACTGATTGGAACATTACCATATGGACATGGTGAATTTAATCAAATTAACTGCAGAATAGGTTTTTCCTTGGCTGTTGTTTTGTTTAATGATTGTAATTATTTTGTCATAGTTGGTGGTATAATCATTACTACTTGTTTAGAATCAACCACTAACAATTTTCTGAACAAAAATACAAATCCTATAGTCTCCCAGCCATGCAACAACTGCAACTGAGGAGATTTGTAGACAATCTGCTCCCAGGCCTCTCTCAATGTGGTTATGAGGCAATAGGTAGGAAGTTTGTGAAAGTGACATGAAATTGGCTATTCCGATTTTCTTTGCCCTCTCTGCGGAGAAACTTCTACTTTCTGCTTGATGTTACTGCATTGGGTAATTAGGAACTTAGACAGAGTTTGGGGATTGGGAACAGAAGGAAAACCTATATCCCAATATTACATTGCACATTGGTGCTCAAAGGCTCAGCCCTACTGTGACACCCTGATAAAGACTTTTCAATAAAATTGTAAACTATGGGACCTGTTTCCTCACTGGTGATACCATATTAATAAATCGAGGGAGCTGTGACTCTGCCTAGTTGCCCAGCAGCTGTTTGGCCCAGTTTCTCAGTCTGCATGTGGTTAAGTCACAGATGCCGTAGTTTAATATTGTCTCTCTTGTATAAAAAATGAGTGAAGGGAAGAGGTTGAGAGATCATTACCCTGATTTTTTTAAAATAAAAATAAATAAATATGAGGAATGTGAGTATTTAGCTCATCTACATAATTGTAGGTTATGCATATAACACATAGCTCATCAGATCTGTAGGAAAGGACAAAAAGGGTGCACTTGCATTACTGGCATATTCTCAGTAGAAGCTGGTTTAACTTTGCACTGATGCATAAATGCAGCGTACATTCCAAATCTGGGCCTGATCTGAAACTGGAGCAAAGTGGAGTGAGAAACAACCAATCAAATCACTCAATAAAGAATTTTCAGCATCCTTCTGGCTGTCAATTTTTTTCAATAAATAAATGATTACTGTCTGAAACTGAAAGATGTAGGAGTGGTTTCCAAGAGATGATTGGTGCCACCTTTATTACTTTAGCATAAATAATTTGTACTTCAGTATTGAGGAAATAATATCAAAATTTGCTCGTCATCAATTTGTGACGAGGTTGTGAAAGACTAAAGGAGGACAGTGATAGACTGACGGGATGGGCACACAGGTGGCAGATATAGAAAAATCTGAAGTAATAGATTCTGGAAAGAAGACTAGGACACGGAATGACACCCGAAATGTTAAGATTTGTAATGGAGTAGAGGGAACTTGGTGTGCAGATGCACCATCATTAAAGGTTGCACTCCCCTTTTGTGCCGGACTGCTGCCACGGCACCATGCTCCCCAGTGGAGAAGTAGTGGCCCCTCGCCCCATTGCAGAGTTCGCAGCGTGCCCTCCCGTTTTACGGAAGGGGAGGGCCCTGTGCTCCCACATGCACTACGCCTGCCGCAGGAAATCCCGCCTCGCCTCGGTTACCGCCCTCAAATGGGGTGCTACGAATTTCGGCCCCTTCGTTTCTTGAAAATGTATTATTAAAAAGCAAAGGGAGCAAGGAAGAAAGTGGAGATTTGAGTAGGTGGGGTATAGTTTCATCTTCACCAGCTGGGCATTAAACATCACCTGGGATGAGTGTAGGGAGGAAACTCGGTGTGGGGGGGGTGTAGGATTGGTGGGGATTGATAGGGAGGTGGCAATCTGCAAATGGGGAAGCAGTTGGAAAGGGGAGGGGGCCGACAAACCTAAACCTTTTTGGTGGTGGCCTACTGCATTTCCTTTAAGGGCTGCACTGCCTGCCTTTAGGATAGACCAATTTTGGAAAAGTATGTGGGGGGGGTGCTCAAACAGGCATGAGGACCCTCATTTGTTCATGGCAAGGGCTTAACACCTGTTTCAGGCACAAGCCCGGGATGCCTTTTTTTCTGCCTATACCAATATGGCAGGTGGTGCCGGCATTTTCGGCACAGCATTTACAGCTTTCATGGAAAACTAGACAAAGAATTGATCCCCAAACATCTGTAAAATTCCCATAATAGCATTTACCAAAATTCAAGTTAACTTATTCAGGTCACCAAAATTCTGTGGTCCTAATAACACAATGGGCACTTTCTCCTCTAATGCTTGGGCATAAAGTATTGGATTAATGCAGTGCATCTGGGATAATCAGGCAGGAGGACTGCATGCCAGTAATGCAGCCCACCTGTTTTTTTATCTATGAATTGAACTGGGTGGAAAGTAGAGTGGGCTGTGCTGTGTGCATGGTATCCTATATGTGTTCAACCTGTGCAATGCTTTACACTAATGCTCTATAGAGGAAAATCTGTCCCAATGTATGTTACATGGCCTAACACCCCTGTTGTAAAACAGCGTATTCTCCGAATCACTGTGCACAATGCCTTGGGAATCTGCTAATATGATAGAGAAAATTTACTGAGAACTATTACTGCATTTAGCTTACATTGATGCTGCCAATGGTAGATCTAAATTTAGTGGCAGGGCTGTAAGATTGAATAAGGTGATGCTGAGACCCACTTAAAGAGATGGTTTAGCTGTCAGTGTCAGAAGAGGAGCAGTAAAGGGTGAAATTTGGAGGGGGAATAAATTAGGCCAGTTCTAAGTGGTGGTCTTGCGGTGCTTCCACTTTTTGCTGATTGTGAGCCAACATCTCGATGTTTTTGTCCTAATGTGTAATGAACAGAATTGCTCTGAAGAACTACTATGTATAATCTGGATCACTTGGCATCGTCATTCTGAGCGAGTGGTTTCCTTTTAATGGCTTTATGTGGTACAATTCTGGTGTATCAAAGTCCAGATTTAATATTGAGCCAGTTATAAGTCTAATGGTGATAGTCCTGCCATCAAAGCAAGGACACTTTCAATGGCAGACAGTGTAATATAAATTTAGGGTATTCCAATGAGCTGCTCTGTCTTTCATCCGTCTTGTCGCAAGATGACCTGCAACCCGACAAACCGGAAGCAGCAGCTCCTGGCTTTGCTACCCTTGTAAAGTACCCATATCTATTTCACCAATGCCCACCGCACTTTACTTCTCTCCAAGCCCTCAAGAAGATACTGTTTTGAACACAACATCCTCAAGCTGGACTCTGATTCTGAATGAACTACCTAGATTTACTTATAGCAACTTGACAAAGAGATACAGACGGCACACACTTGTATACACTGAAAACAGTAATGGCCAGATCGTTGAAAACAGCACTTTGTTGCTGACTGCAGTGAATGTAGTAAGACTTTTTACTAATAGTCTGTAAACACATTCTCACACTTATTTCAGTTCCATTTCACCCAGTAGCAGCTTAGTTTTCACACTTTCATAGCTCACTCTAATTCTTTTTTTCTCACAGGCTGCAGTCTTAAATGGTCAACTGCCTGGAATGCATATTAATGGCTGACTGTTTCCGTTGCCAGTCACATTTCCAGGTAGTGAGATCCGCAGGTGGCTGTTGTTTGCATCATCGAAACAAGGTCTTCCTGTGTTAATTAACACATTAACTAACGCTCCTTGGAAGCTGAAGACAATAAGCACCTTCTGGATGTTAGACACACAGGAGCTGTATGGCCGTATTGGACCTTCCCTGCCATAGCTTAACGTTTGCATTAGCACAATGTATTCATTTATATTGATATGTAAAGCTAATTCTGCTTCTATATAGTGGCAATACCATGAAGTTTGTCACACCAGGTCTCCCTCCACATGGAAAGAACAGTCTTTACACCATGTCCCTTGAAAACTGGGGACATCTTGAATGACTGGACCTTTTTATGAATGATGAGACATTTTAGACAAGGAAATGTTTCTCATGAAAATATTCAAGTAGTTACTTGAATTTGATAAATGAGCAGTATGTCTGAAATAGATTTGCTGCAATAGAATAGCTTTTGTTATTGTAACGATTACAATCTGGCAAATTATCAGTGACCATGCTGCTTTTAAAAGTCCCTTCAGTTTACTTACAATGGAAATACAAGCTTATGTGCTGCGTTTTATGAGGAGCGAGAGCTAACATCTTGGGAGCCAGAGCGTGCCAGGACTTGATTCTTTTCTCCTGTTAGACAAGAATTTGCTCCTGAATTGCCGATCATTTCTGTTGAAGTCTCAGGTTAGAAACACTGCTGAACATGAATGAAAGGCATTTTGTGGGCGTTCCTGTTCAACCCTAGAAGGGAGAATTAGATGGAATGTAAAATCTTCCTGCCTTTGCACAATTTTGACTCTTTGTTAACCAGATTATGGAAATTTCCACAATGGTCCTTATAAAAGGTACAATCCCAAGCATCAAGGAACCACAGATATGAATCCCCTCCCTTGTGTAATCTGACCCCATTTCCCAGGCAGTGTGTCCTACAGGGACAGACTCGATAGATTCACTATGGCTTCTGTTACAGTACTTGACCTGGAGCCAGGTTGTGGGACCAACTTGTTTGAGGATACAGTGGTCTAACCATTATAAAAATCCATTAAAAAAACAATAACAATATAGAGAGGATGGCTAAAGATCAGCAATATTTAAAAAAAAATATATAAGTAATACTTTATAAGAATCTCCTACAGTATGTCAGGAATGTTTTTTGAAACATTATGCTGAGTTTTTATCATCATTGCCATTGCACTGTCGACACAATGCGATCCACAAACCTACTTTCTGTTCAGTTGAAAACTCAGCAATTGGATTTTAAATGCCTATGTTGTCGGCTGCTAATGATCTTACGTGGGTTTCACGACAGGGAGTTATTGTAGCTCAGCAATGTAAAAAAACAGCCTCCTTACAAAGCAGATTCCAATGTAGGCAGAGTGTTTCCTGGTGGAATTAGGATTTTGGTCCTAGGAAGTGGTTATTTTTGTTGTATATTAAGTGAGAATAGGGTGTAGCTGGAAGCATCTGTAATAGGACAGATCTCTCATGCATTTTGCAGCAAATACAGAAGACAAAATTGTATCAACAATCCAAGTTAATTAGAGTCTGTCTAATAGCCATGCAGTTTGGAGCTGATCTCAAACTTGCATCATCGGTAATCTAATGGCCAAGTGGGGGGGTTATGTTGGACTTTGTATGGAATGAGTGATCCCTGCCCTTTTGTCTACCTGATCTTCTTCATTGGCCAAATTGTTTCTGCTTTTTGACTTAAGTTGGTTGTGAGCCACTGTTCATATTCAGTTGGTGAACAAATGTGCCATGTGTGTTTTTATTTGAGTGACCAGGAGAATCAGCTAAATCAGTACTCAGCCTGAGGAGGTCGTAGCAACTACAACTTCATATATAGCTCCTTTAACGTAGTAAAATGTCTCGAGGCACTTCACAGAGTGTTATCAAACAACATTTGACACCTAGCCATATAAGGAGATATTAGGACAGCTGACCAAAAGCTAGGTCAGAGTTTTTAGGAGTGTCTTAAAGGAGGAGAGAGTGGTAACAAAAGTAAAGGTGTCATCAATTAGGGAAAATTTCTGTATTTTAATTTTATACCTGATTTAGTACACAGGGTTAATAAGTATTAGAAAAAAACATGTTAAAATGAAACTGTCCTTCTTTACTAAGCTATAAGACAGAATCTGGAGTCCACTTCTCAGCGAGAATGTGGACAGATTGTTTGATCAATAGATGAGGCAGGATATGAAAGCTTTGTGTTGAATAGAACACAATCCTCCAGCTGAGGCATAACCAGTGCTTTTGTAAAGAGTTAACATAACTTCCTTGCTTTTGTACTGTATTCCTCTATTAATAAATCCACCAATCCCATATGCTTTTTTAAACAGCCTTCTCAACCTGTCTTGCCACCTTCAAAGATTTGTATATATACACCCCAGGTCTTGCTGTTCCTGCACTCCCTTTAAAATTGTACCATTTTGTTTATATTGCCTCTCCTCATCCTTCCTACCAAAATGTATCACTTCACACTTCTCTGTGTTAAATTTCATCTGCCATGTATCTGCCCATTTCACCAGTCTCTCTCTGTCCTCCTGAAGTCTCTTACTATCCTCCTCATTGTTTACTACATTTCTGAGATTTGTATCATCTACAAACTTTGAAATTATGCTCTGTATATCCAAGTCCAGGTCATTAATATATGTCAAAAAGAGTAGTGGTCTCAACACTGACTCCTGGGGGACACCACTCCAGTCTGAAAACAACCGTTCACCACTACTCTCAGCTTTCTGTCCCTTAGCCAGTTTTGTATCCATGCTGTCACTGTCTCTTTGATCCCAACAGGCTTTAATTTTGCGAACAAGTCTGTTATGTGGTACTTTGTCAAATGCCTTTTGAAAGTCCATATACACGTTAACCACACTACCCTCATCAACCCACTCGATTACTTCATCAAAGAACTCAATCAAATTGGTCAAACTCGATTTGCCTTTAACAAATCTGCTGACTTTCATTTATTAGTCCATACTTTTTCAAATACCAATTAATTTTGTCCCGGATTATTGTGTCTCAAAGTTTCTTTGAAGGCCTCCCATTGTTCAATTACTGTTTTGCCGACAAATTTTGATTCCAATCCACCCTTTTCAACTCACCTGCTCCAATTAAGTATTTTTATGCTTGATTGTACCTTGTCCTTTTCCATAAATATTCAAAACCTGATGATATTATGATCCTCAAATGCTCTCCGACTGAAACATGCTCCAATTGCCTTATTTCATTCTCCAGAACTAGATCCAGTACTGTTTCCTGATCAAGAAAGTTCTCTTGTACATATTTCAGGATTTCTTCTCCCTCTTTCCCCTTAACACTGTTCCTATCCCAGTCTATATTAAGGTAATTGAATTCCCCCATTATCGCTATTCTGTAGTTCTTGCATAGATTTTGGTTCATCGGAAACTTGGTCTGCTTATGGAAACTGCCTTTTTGCTGTCATCACAAGTTAAGTTTTGCGAGAAAGCCTAAATTGTAGCATCATCTTTAGTTGGATAGAAAAACAGTTGGGTGAGTCTGTTGGTGTCTGCGTAGGACAGTGTTTAGGATAGCAGTTGAATTCACTGATCAGGATAATGGTACATCTTGAATTAGATCCTGTTGATGTTGAATATATGGAACACAAAAATACTATTCAATCCATCAAATCCATTCCCTCCACAGACAATGGGCCAGACTGTGCTGTAATAATAACGCTGAGGCATGTTGGCGCTTGCCATTGTTCAAGACAAGTCTGTCAGCAACTTTTGGCATCTGCACAGTTAAATTCAGAAATTCATGAGTTGCTGTCAGAGACACCCTGCTCCTCCACAGGCTGCGCTGTTGCAGTCCTTGGCGCTAGACTTGGCACTGAAATCACTGTGATGGTGTGAACTTGGGGTACTTACCCACTAGTTCAGCACTAAAAGCAACTGAAAAAGTTAAGGCTGGTACATTTAGGAGTAAGTGAGCTTCTAACAGTGCAATGAGTGATAATTACTGGCAAACAACCTCTCTGGCCTTGAAAAATTCATTTTACAATTATAAGAACATAAGAAATAGGAGCAGGAGTAGGCCATAAGGCCCCTCGAGCCTGCTCTGCCATTCAATATCAAGGCTGATCTGATCATGGACTCAGCTCCACTTCCCTGCCTGCTCCCCATAACCCCTTATCCCCTTATCATTTAAGAAACTGTCTATTTCTGTCTTAAATTTATTCAATGTCCCAGCTTCCACAGCTCTCTGAGGCAGCGGAGTCTCATTCTCTCAGAAAAAAATAATGTTGCAGAATTTGAAATTTTTTTTTTTAACTTTTTCTGTTTGTCTCTTATCTCTCTCCCTTAATCCCATCTGTATTTCTCAATTTTTATTTCACTTTCTGTACATGAGTTAAATCTCATTTATATTTCCTGTTTTGTATTTCCTGTTTTGGATTCTGTGTGTCTCAGTGAAGATACTTCAATCTGATTGATTGAAGAGCCTCATTGTTGCTTGTCCTGTTCACAGATCCCCTGTAGAGTGCGCTGCACTGAAACAGTTGCTGGATTTGTGGAAATCTCTGCTGGCAAGCCCGCATAAACTCTGTGAGCAGTTGTACGTGAGGTGAATGGCGAAAGCTGTTACTTTGCCGCTGAGAACAAAATCCAGGCCGATGTACAAGTTGCCCTGTTATGGGGTCCAAGTTTCCACAGGAGTTGCTCCTATTTTTTTGGAGCAACTAGTTTTTTTTGGAGTATCTTAAAAATCATAATTCTCCACATTTAGTTTGCTCCAGTTTCAGTGAGTTAGTTCAGTTTCTTTTTAGTTCAGTTTTTTTTCCAAAAGGGGGTGTTACCAGCCACTTACGCCTGTTTTGGCCATTTAAGTAAGTTTAGACAGTGAAAAATTACTCCAAACTTACTTAGGCCAGCATATATGTCCGCTCTGAAAAACCTTGCAGACACTTTAGAAATCAGGCACAGGTAGCCAGAGATAGGGGGGAGGGGGGGAAGGGAAGTTAGAGGATTTTCCAAAGCACTAAACACCTTCACAACAACATTAAAGAAGCATAAGTATATTTAAAGCATTAAACACTAAACAAAGCAATACATTTAAAGCACCAAGACTTACAAAGCACGAAACAAAGCACAAAAAGTAATAAGCAATTAATTAACAAATAAAAAATAGAAGGAACCCTGCATCTAAAGCACCAAGACCAAAGTAATAGGCAATCAATCAATCATTAACAAATAAAAAATAGAAGTCCTACCATTATGTGAAGGGAAGGCAGCGGGCCGCCAATGAGGGAGATGGGAGGGAGAGGAGAGGAGAGGAGGAGGAGGGAGAAGGAGGGGGAGGAGAGGAGGGGGAAGAGGAGGGGGGGCAACATTAAGCAGATGAGCCTGAACTTCCATTAGTACAAAACTCTTGCAAGACTCCAACTCCACTTACTCACTTCACACAAGTATTAATTATCGAAAAAAAAGTCTTGCCCAACTACACCTAGGTGCTGAACTCACCATCAGGCTGAACTCCCACTGAGGCTAAATTCCATAGTTGTCTGTGCTTTCACAGTCCACTATTCCCTCGCAGGTCGAGGCGGGGAGCCCATTCGGCCAGGGCTAGGAGCGGTGTGCTTTGGGCTCCTCCCACACAGCCTGCAGCACACGCACACAGAATCTGGGGACGAGGAAATATTGCACACGCGTGCACACTCTAGCGTGCATGTGCAGAGGTCCCGGCACTGTTTTCAGTGCCGGGACCTGGCTCTGCCCCCCATGCGTTTTGCTGCGCTGCACCAAGGGCCTGGATTGATCGAACTGTGGGGAGAATACGAAGGTAAATAATAGGCGCGCTTCTGTTCTAAAAAGTCGGCGGACCTCACGAAGGTGTGCCATTCTAAAGGTCGGTGGAAACTTGGCCCCATGGACTCTACCCAACTCTATCCTAGTTCCCCAGGAAGGCAGCTAACCACAAGTAAAGTTCTGGAAAATTTCTTGCTGACTGCCAAAGGATAATCCAGCTGAATTCCAGGATATAGATCTAACTTTGCAATGTGTACCTGCGACTAGTTGCATTTTACCAGCGATGTTCCCAGTAGTTTATGTTGACAGGCAGATAAAAACAATTCCTGGTGATATTACTGTAGCTAAAGCGACCTTTCTATTTTCAAGAAGTACTTAACTTTGAAGGTATTTGAATCCAAACCTTGCCGGCAGTTTGCCAACGAATACTTAAATTTAAGACAACTCTGCCGCAATCTGTGTCATGGTCCTGCTGAGAGGTATCAAAGTTAGGGATTGATTGAGCCTCATTTACTACCTGCTCAATTACGAATGATTCACAGCTGGCTAGGGTGGCAGAATTGTTTGAAGCTGCGCAACCAGTAAAAATGAGGTTAGCTTGAAGGATATATTTGTGTAGTTTAAAGAACATTTTCAGTCTTTATTTCTAATTACATTTTAGAGTAGTTGTTAAATAAATAGGTAATGCATAATTCTCACCATCTTTTCTCTACACAGGGGTAAGGCTACATGAATGTCACAATATAAGTACATTTTATGCAGTGCAAAGGGAAAAAACATGTTCCATTTGGGTCATATTTTTTCCCAGTAGTGTCAGTAGAATGTGCCGTTGACTATTCGGCTATGTTTATCAATGCTCTGAGGATTTCACTGATCCAAAATAGCCTCATGAATAATAACGGATAAGAAGGGAAGAAAGGTGATTTTTACTCAGTTACTTGTTAAATGCCAAGCATTAAGAACATATGGAGAATCATACAGCTATCCAGGATAATCGAAAGTTTAGTAAAATTTCAAAGTGTGACCACGGATGTAATCGACATGAAGAGTACAGTCATTAGAGTTTTCTGCCCCCAAGGCCTAACTGTCGCATATATCTGTCCTTGCAGCAGGAGATGAGATGAGGTGCTGGCCAGAATTCCTGCCTGCCCCAATGGGCCTGCTCCCTGTACAGGAAAAAAATTGCATTGGTAGCTAATTATTCAAATGAGCTGGAGTAAAGATGTTGGGGGGGAGGGAGGGCTCAGTGCACCAGCCATTTTCTTTACATTTTTTAATTACCAAATAAAGCAATAGCTTTGGTCATTTTGGGAAAGCTACTGTGTACATTTGGAAGAAAATGATATCCATGAGATATGAGATGCTGTGACAGTCAGAGCTGCAATATAATAAAGAATGGCAATATTTTTACAAGGTGGGTCCTAGAGACAGCAAGCCAGGGATAACTTCTTCATTCCAAAGTTGCTGTTCCAACTTTTTGGGGGATGGCAGGGTTTACATGCACAGATTCCCTCATGATCAAGATGTTTGTATCCAAATTAAGAAATCTCCTAATTTAGGGGTAATCTAGCACATGCTCCTGAGCAGCAAACAGCGTTTAATTCCCATTTAATTGGATGGCTCCATTTCGGATCTTGGGAAATTGCATGGATTCCTGTAGCCAGAGAAATCCAAGTTAGTTACACACCTACAAATTATACAAGCAGAGCATCCTACAGATTGGCTAGTGGCCATGGATCAAACAGTGCATCTTTTCACATAGTGATTCTGCCTTACGTCAGCAATATCTCAAATGTCATCGTTGTCACTACAAAGTGCTTGCTTTCAGCCTTTCCACACACTCCCAGTGTTTTTTTTATAGAGCTGTGTATCCATATCTGCAGCATATTCACGTGCATGTGTATGTAGATAACTGGTTATTCCAAGCTTCCAAATGAGATTCTGCTACGTAGGTGATCCAGGAAGTAATCTCCACCTTCCATTGGTCGGGCTTTTGACCAATCATAAGAAGTCTCAACTGATCCCCTCACACAAACTTTGGGCTGAAAGGGGGCATAATATTGCATTATTGGATTAGTAATATAGACACCTAGGCTAATAATCCAGAGAACCCGAGTTTGGATCCCATCCTGATAGTTTGAGAAATTGAATTCATTTTTTAAAATCTGGAAATAAAAAACGCGCATTAGTAAAATGACCACAAAGCTGTTGGATTGTCGTATAACTCCAATTGGTTCACTAATGTCCTTTGGAGAAGAAAAACTGCTGTTCTTACCCGATCTGACTTATCTGTGACTCCAGCCCACACCAATGTAATTGACTCTTAACTGCCCTCTGAAGTAGCCTAGCAGGCCAGTCAGTTATATCAAAACTGCCACAGTCCCTACCTAACAGTATTGTGGGAGCACCTTCACCACACAGATTGCAGTGGTTCAAGGAGAAGGCCCACCACCAGCTTCTCAGGACAACTAATAAATGCTGGCCTTGCCAGCGATGCCCACACCCCAAGAATGAATTAAAAAAAACGCTGTGGTACTCTGAATGAATCCTCTCACTCCCTTAGAGGAAGGCACGGTGCAAATTCAGCTCTGGATGAGTTCCTACATTGTGCGAAGGATGTCATCAATGTGTCTGGGGAAGGAGGGGGCGACCGGGAGTGGGGGTGACCGTGAAGGGGTTGAGACGGAGACTGGGAGGTGGGTTGAGGTGGCGATTGTGAGGTGCATGGGGGCAGCAATTGGGTGAATTCATGAGAGGTGGCCAGCAGCTGCCCATGGCTTTAACGTGGAGCCAGAACGTGCATTCAGATAAGTATTTTTAAGAAACATACTTTTTTGTTGACGACCTCCAATAGTCCATTTAAACAGGGATTTGATGCCTGTTTCAGGTGTGGGGCCTGGGCACCTCTTTTGATGCCTATATCGAGATAGCAGGTAACCTACTTCTGGCTCAGAGTAATGACATCAATTTTGGTGACTGGGAGGGCAGCCAACAGAAGGGCTCAGAATATTGCAGGAAAGATATCTAAAATAATTACACTTAACAGAGTGAGATTTTTAGACTCTGATGGAAGAAATGTAAACAAGGAGAGAAAGACTGCTCGGCTCTCTTGGAACAAAACCCCAAAGGAATGTTGCAAGAACCACATGGAAGGAGGTAGCATTGGCAATAAGTGCCACTTCTTTCATCCATAGGACAATAGACCAGTGCAGGAAGAAATTCAATGGCCTGACCAGAATAGGCAAGGTAAGAGAAGTGGCACTGTCCCCTTTTTCTCCTGAGCAGTTGTAGAACTACGATAACCAAGTGTGTACTGTGATAACCAAAGTCAATTGACAACCAGACAGAAATATACAAGTGAACAAAAATGACGTATGAGCAGCAGGAAAAGGAACATCATATTAAAAAAAAATCATTATTTTATACAACATTACACAAAGATTTTAAACTAAAGCCGAGTTGCTATGGGAGACTGATGTTTGCGATGGGCCTGAAGGGGATGTTTGTGAAATGCTTCAGTGTTGAGTTGAGACATTGTGATCAGAGATTCCGCTCTGACTTATGGTGAATGATCAAATGTTTAAGGTCCTGGCATTGACAGTGGGCTAGAGAAGGTCCTCAGGTGACGTCACACCCATTGGGCCATCATTTACTGTGGAAGGGCATCTAACATTGTCTGCCATTAATTAGACATGCCTGTGCATGTTTAGGTTTTTAAATGGTTTGCGTGGCAAGTTGCTGAAAGTGCGAACTGATAACGTCACAGCAAGGGAACCGGCATGTAGAACCTGAGTGAATAGGGCAAGCAACTGCGTATCTCCTTAACCAGATTGTAGGATTGTGAAATTAACAGCATGGGGATGGAGAAGAAAGTGTAAATTATAGTGGGTGAATTCAATGTCAAATCAGGTACAGAAAGAGAACTAAAGGGAGGAAAAGAATGATTGGATTAAGAGAGAGAAAAAAAGTGACAAAGGCAAAGTTTAAAAAAATTTAAATGAAAAATCTCCAACAACAATTAACACCTGAAGGAATGAGAATCTAACTTGTAATAGTTAATTTTTAGGTTGACACTTATGACTGAAATGGACGAGCTAACATTCTGTGGCGAGCTTAGTTCATATCTACCATGCAAATACTGCAACTTCTCGCCATTTAATGCCTGTTAATGGTGAGGCAGCCAGCGAAATGTCATTTTCACAAAGCCAATGATGGAACGGTGCATCTTGGACAGCAAATTTTGGATATTTGAGTTTAATCGCACATCTGCCCATCGCCTGTAGTTGCTGTAACGTTTGCACATAAATAACGGTGAATGCCATTAGCCTTACTATTATTTTGACAGAAAATTATGGCCCATTCTGTTTACAGTTGTGCTGCTGTGGGTAGCATTGTTCATAATTAATGTTATCAGACATCCCAGTGGATGAATTTGCTACGGCAGACTCAGTGTTGGCACGTTTGATTGGTTGAAATACTGATATCAAAGGTTGCTTTTCAGTCAGTAAACCCAGTACTTTGGAAATTGCTTCTACCATCAAAATGGATGCTGAGAACCAGTAAGAAGAAAAAGAGAAGTAAAGGGTTTTAAAGCTAGTCAAAGGTAAAGAAAGAAACAAAGATTACTTTAGCTAGGGGAAAAAAAGTGTAAAATTAAAGCTGTTAGCAGATACTATATAGCTGGATAAAAATCCGATAAATGCAAAGTCTGGCAAGCTCCTTCTGAAAACATTTGAGATTTCTGTGTGACTGAATAAATCGTAAAGTACAGTTTAAGCTTTTTGTATCCATGGAAATAAGCCCTTTCCTGCAAGGGAAGGTACTGTGATTTCACATAATTTGCAATTTTTCCACAAGTGAATTCCTGGGCTAATGGAAAGAAGCATGGCAACAAGAGCAAAAGTGAAATGTTTAATTTTTTTTTTAACTGGAATTGTTTTCAAGCATTTATTGTAGCATTTATTACAAACATAAAGCCTCTCCTGACATTTCAGTTTCGCTCCAGAGCTGTGGTTTAGTGTTTGTTTTAGCATTGTCGCACAAAACAGATTGGCACAGGGGGACAATATTTTCTCTGAGCCTCTCAGCAGTCTAGTGTTAATGTTGTGAGTCGTACTTTCCCACCATATATCATTTATAAATTGTGTAAATAGCAGAACAGACCTTTGTGGAGCTCCACTGGTTATTGTGCTCTAGACAATCTTGTACAGTTAACATCACCTACATTAGACTCCACTTCCACCTCTGCATTCTCCAGCTTTCCTGCACTCTGTCTCTCACCACATATGAATTCCTCATTCACACTACATATGAGTGGATGTCTCTGGGCTGTTGAGTGCAGGGGAAAGGGTGAATGATGGGATGAATGAGTGGTGCTAATGTTGCCTGAGGTGGAGGAGACTACAATGAACATGGTTCTCATTTGTTTTGCTGGCTTGCAGCCTGTGGATGTGTAAACAGTGCTGCTAGCTTTGGTCAGGTTGAGCGGCAGGAAACATGGTAGTTGATGAAGAGATTGAAGAATACATCGCTGGAACATGGCCCATTTTTTGGGGGGCAATTTTCCACTCGGCCTTAGGCGGTGATGTGGAATGGGCGATCTGATTTTTCGATGATGTCACGTTCGCCCACCGAATGAGGAAGTCAAAAGCTTCCCGAGCAACGGGCTTCTGGGCATGTGTAGGAGGTCAGGGGGAGGTCAGGGGTCATCCACACATGCGCAGAAGGCACAGGGAGGGACAGAGCGGGAGAGAGGGGATAGAGAGAGTGAAGGAAGGCAGAGACAGAGAGGCGAGAGGAGAGATCATTGTATGTTAGATTGTTTAAAATGTTCGTTCATAGTTGGGGGGTGGGTGGGTGGATGGGAGGGTGTTTGAAAATAATTCTGTTTGCAATAAATTTAGTTAATGATTTTAACAATTGTTGTGCATTCTCTGATAAGATTAGTTAATTTAGGCATTTTGAATAATTTAACATCTTTATTCTCTTGTAATAACATTACTTAAGTTAAGCATTAATGCAAATGCTGCACTACAAAGGACAGGCCAGTGCAGGCAAAGCTAAAACGTAACTCAACACAAATGCAACTTTTGTATAAACGTAATTGTTAATCTAAATGTAAATGTGACGATCTTCAGTATAAGCTCATGCAAAGCGTTCCTTTATCAGCTGCTGATGCAACAGCTTTGCGGCCGCGTAACTCCCATGGGCCGCGGACCATTGTTACATCACAAGGCTGGTCCTCCCCGAGGTCCTCACCAGCCGTCTCTTCCCCCTGCTCCTCCTCCTCCTCCTCCTCGTCCTCCTCCTCCTCTTGCTCCTCGTCGGCTGGCTCTTCCGTCTCCCCTCCTTCTGGAGGTGGACCTGCAGCCCCATCTGGCATTAGTTGTCCTCTTCTTATAGCTAGGTTATGCAGCATGCAACACACCACAATAAACTCAGTGAACTGGTCAGAATGGTACTGTAGGCTGCCAGCAGAATGGTCCAGGCATCTGAAGCGCTGCTTTAGGACTCCAATTGTCTTTTCAACAATGTTGCTTGTTGCTATGTGGCTTTCATTGTAACGTTTCTCTGCTTCAGTGATGGGATTACGCAGTGGAGTCATCAGCCAACTGGCAAGGCCATATCCGTTATCCCCAGCATCCAACCGCGAGCTTCTGGCTGATTGACAAATAAGTCAGGGATAGCACTCTCATGTAGGATGTGCACATCATGGATGCTGCCAGGAAATGTAACATTTACTGTCATGATTATTTGCTTGTGGTCGACAACAAGCTGCACATTCAGGGAATGGAATCCCTTTCTGTTGCGAAACACCGCCGCGTTCTTTAAAGGGGCTTTCAGGGCAACGTGCATGCAGTCCATTGCTCCCTGCATCTTGCGGAAGTCTGCTATTCTTGAGAAACCCAAAGCCCTCCCAATCTGTGCCTCCCTAGTCATATGGAAGCATATAAAGTCCATCCTGTGAGCGTAAAGGGCTTCAGTCACCTGCCGAATACAGCAGTGTGTGGCATGCTGAGAGATATGACAGATGTCGCCAGTTGAAGCATGAAAAGATCCCGAAGCGTAGAAGGCTAGGACTGCAGTAACCTTCACCTCAGTGTGGTTCTGATGGTGCTGGAAGGCTGCAGATCCCCCTCGATGAGCTGGCAAATCTCATCGATGACCTCCTTCCGGAAGCGCAGCCTCCTAAGACATGCATTTTCAGACAAGTTGAGGTAAGATTGCTTTTCTAAATACCTTCGTTGGCTATACGCTCACCTCCTCTGTCTCTGTCTACGCATTACTCTGCCACCTCTTCGATAGAACCTTTCAGAAACCAGCTTGTGAGCAGTTACGAGTAATGGCGCAGAAAGCATAGGCCCCATCACTATCAATAATTATTTTCAATTGCTATAAATGCACTTTTCACTAAAGAATGTCAATCTATTAAACTATACCAATCTCAGTCTAATACTCTCTCTATTCCAACCTCAGACTAACTCTAGCCCCCATCACATTAAATAATTATTTTCACTTGGTATAAATGCACTTTTCACTAAAAAATGTCTAATCCACTAGGCTATTATTATTAAAATTAAATATAATTAACAATCTGAGTAGATCTATCTATACAGGACCCTTAAATAACTCACAGCTACCTAAGCATGATTTTTTAGCTGTCTCCACCCTTCCTCCGATCTTCAAAATGGCGTCCGTAGTGCCCATTTCCTTCAGTAAAGCCCGGGAAAAGCAACTATTACCCAGCCTTGTTCTTGGCGAGCGATCAGCCCGGCCTTTTGATGGCGATGTGCCGAAAGTTGAGATCGGCCATGTGTGGGCGATCAGCTCGGCGATCAGTTCGGCAAAGTGAGCCAAAACTTGGGGGCTTATTTTTCCAGTGATCTTTCTGGCCTAGTTTCCACTTTTCCCTCAAAATGGGCAATAGAGGTCTGTTTTGGGCGATATATGGGCCATAGATGGGTGATGTGAAGTGGAAAGGCTAGCCCATAGAAACATTGTATAATAAACAGTATACATTCTCATGAACCCATTAAAGGTACATTGATTTTCCCATCTTCAAGCCATACTGCCAGAGCAAAGACAAATCCGATGATGGCCAATGCTTCCTCTTCATGCTGTACTAAATGGCAGATTTGTGCACTTTCTCCCCCACTGGCTTGGTATTCCCTGGCTTTATGTGCTGCCTTCTCTTGCAGGAGGGATACATTGTGTTAATTGGCTGCTGCAGTCTCCATATCCTGCAGGCACAATTTGTGGGATTTGTGGAATGGAGGAATGGGTCTAGGATGTGAGACTTCAAGCTGGAAGCTTGCACGACTAAAGAGCGAGACAATTAACATGATGCTGCCAAGTTACACTTCTGGAACAAGGAACAAGTGCCTTGTGATAATTCAAAGGGAATTGTTTGAATATTGGTGCAGGAAATATTGATTTACTTCTGTGTTTCACTTAGATGTCCTGTTATTCACTTACATTTGCTGATGTTATGAGGTCATTACTTATAATACAGCCCCACCACAGAGTTGCCAAACATCAGGATGCCCATCCAGTTCTGCAAAAAACCTCGCACCATTGTCCAGTGCAAAGCGCAGGACTGCTCCCCTGGTACAGCTAAACCCCTCTTCTCCTGATTTAGAATACTAAATGTAAAGTCTCCCAAAATCTGTGATTGGGTTCACCTTGGCAGAAGCGCAGGGATGAGATTGGGGATCTTTGGTGATGACCTCAGAGAGCTTTCTGGGGTCGGAGGGTTCCCGAATTTATGTGTCAATAGTGGCCGCCCTCACCAGTACTGTGCCTGCCTGCCAAACAGGTTGGAAAGTCCACCTGAAGACTGCAGTGCTGGGAGGCACACCTGAAAGAATAATTTGGAGCCCCTCACCCATCACTTTTTGTGTGGGTGTGTTGGTGCCTTTAATGTAAAACAAATCTTTTCTTTTGGGAGTCCAGGCTGTGATTCTGGCCTTGATCCCCCTAACTGCCAGAATTCAGGGATGTGTGTCTAGTTTGGCCAGGTGTACCTCCGCCAACCAAACGCTGCTTCCATTGCAGAGGGTAAATTTATTCAATCACTTTACTAATCAGTGGCATTGATTCTATCCTCTACATGGCATAAATACTAGTCTTTATAAACATTGTAATCCCCACCTCACTGTGAGCAGTGCCATGGGAGATCTGAGCACAAGAAAAACACAGAGAGGAGGAAGTACATCAACTCTATTGCATCACATACATATACACAGGCACACCTACACACACACTCCACTACTGAACCGGGCACTACATTCCATTGCCGAGCTCCCCAAGGAACAATATAAGCAGTGGACCGATGTTACTTTTCAGTATTCTTGAACCAAAAGTTTCCATTAAAATGAAATAGTGCAATTGAAGAAGACGCTCTTAAAATTACTTTCCTTTCTCTCCTCCCCAATGTTGTTCTCTCTCATTCTTCTTGAGACTCATATTTGAGGTTTTGTGTGATAGGCATTCCATTAGTACTTAGTTATTCACGAGTGACCCTTGGACAATGAAACTCCCTGAACTGTTCAATGATGAGAGTCACCAGAGCTTACTCTCATCCTGCCCTCATTCTGTGTCAACACACTGGCAGGGGTTGTTAGTAGAAGGTGACAGGTTTGGCATGGGGAGAGCAATTCCTACTCCCCTCTTAAAATTGGCTATTTGCAGAGATCAGGGGTCTATATAGCTCACTGACATTCCACACATGTAAATTTGTTTATTTTGTTCATTTTTCCCCCCATCTTTGAAGGTGCTGATTCTTGCTGGGAGTGAGGAGTCCATGGGTATCAACTACCCTCTGGTCCCTCACCCAAATGGCTGTGCTAAGTGCGTGAACCCTGACAGTAAGTACTCATGGAGGGCATCACTATTGAACTGATTCTGTGCTCATCTGATATATCCACACATGTACTTTCCAGCAGGGTAGTGATCAGGAAGGGAAACCATGGCTGCCTTTTCTTTGCAACATCCTTAGTTCCCGGCACTGAGACCAATTGTAACATTCCAATTGCTGACTTGGGTGATATGAGCACAGACTGGGAACTGAAGATCGATCTTGTGGCCTGTCTGGTTTACTCGAGCTGGATCACTGGCTTATCTCTGGTTCAATGTTTAATGTCCCTATTACCTGCCCATCAAAGAAAAACTACCATTGGAGAACTTAAAGAAAAAATCTTTAAAAAACCTGTTGTGACATTTCTCCTTTCCCCATCATAGGGTAGTCGGCCATGGGCAGCGGCAGCTCTGTTGAGTGGAAAAGAACTAATGAAGCAATTGATGAACTGGGAAAAAATTTGTGTCTTCATCGCATGGGCGGCAATATGATGGAGTGCACCCCCAATGTTATAGAGCCTGCCCGGTTTTCATTTAATCAAAATCAATAGAATGAAAATTGATGGGTTAAATAATTTGTTTATTTTGTTAATATTTTCCCCTTCTCTGAAGGTGCTGATTCTTTCTGGGAATGCGAAGTCCATGAGTATCATAATCGGCTCTGTCACATTACCACCCATGCGGTGAAGATAAAATTTGTCACATGGGTGCGAAGGGACAGAAATTAATATAGATTTTCCTATTTGCACCCTGCTTACTTTTACAAAGATGGTACATATGGAGTAAATCTTCAAAAAATACTGCACCTGAGTAATCTACTTTCATTCATTCTATACCACATACCTTGGGTAGTTTGCTTATCCAGCCAGAAAAACCTCAGTGGTGCCTGCCTCTTTTTACCTGCTTGAATTATTGTACTCACAGGCTGTTATCTTTTCTTCTTAAACATGTTCTATCATGTGAGAGAGCTTTTCTGACAAGTCCAGCTTTGCAACTACACTCTTGCCATGTCTAATTCAAGACTCCCCAATGTAAATTCCGCCTCAGTGGTCAAAGTCACAAACAACATCCTGTGAAATAGCTCTCTATCTGTCTCCCTTTATCTTTCTTGATTTCTCTGGTTCCTTCAACCCCATTGACCATTCTGTATTCCTCCACAGTCTCTCCTCTGCTGACCACTTCTGTGGCAATGCCCTGTCCTAGTTTTCCTCCGACAAAGCAAGCAATACATTGTGTCCAATGGCTTCTGCTCCTCTGCCAACATGATCACCTCCAGGGATTAACCTTGGATTCCCTCCTTTTCACCATCAACATTCTATTCTTGACAATATCCATAAGCTTAGGATCTGCTGCCACAGAGAGGGTGACAACACCTAGTTCTAACTCTCTGCCTCCTCCGTCAATCTAAAGGATGCTCATACACTCTCCAACTGATATTAAGATATGGATGTCAAACATTCTTCCAGTATAAAGTTGGGAAACCTAAAAAAACACCCTTTTTGTTTCTCCTTTGGCCTTGACCCCATCAAGCTTTCTTGCTGTCACCTCAGACTGATTTGGGAGGTATGGAACTTTTGGGTACTGCTTGATCAATCGCTCAGTTTCCTCCCCCACATCTGCTCAATTAAAAAGAAAAAAAAAAGACTTGGATTTATATAGTGCCTTTCACGACCATCGGAGGTCTCAAAGTGCTTTACAGCCAATGAAACACTTTTGGCATGTAGTCACTGCTGTAATGTAGGAAACGTGGCAGCCAATTTGCGCACAAGCAAGCTCCCACAAATAACAATGTGATAATGGCCATATAATCTGTTCGTTTGTTACATTGTTTGAGGGATAAATATTGGCCAGGACACCAGGGATAACTCCCCTGTTCTTCTTCAATAATGCCATGGAATCTTTTACGTTGACTTGAGAGAGCAGACAGGACCTCGGTTTAACGTCTCGTCCGAAAGATGGCACCTCCGACAGTGCAGCACTCCCTCAGCACTGGAGTGTCAACCTAGATATTTTTTGTGCTCAAGTCCCTGGAGTGGGACTTGAACCCTCAACCTTCTGACTCAGAGGCAAATGTGCTCACCACTGAGCCACAGCTGACACTGATTACTAAGAGTACTTTCTTTCACTTCTGCACTATTGCCCACCTCTTCCCCTCTGCCGCTGAAAATTGTAGTCCATGCTTTCGCCAGCTGAAGGATTGATTTCTCTCATGATCTACATGGCAATCCTGTCTTAATCCACTACAATCTTCAACTAATCTAAAATATTCACCTGCACTAAGCCCCACAATCCCGTGTCTCCAAGCTCCACAGGCTCCATTGAGTTTACTTCAAAATCCTCACTTTCAAATCGCTCTGCGGTCGCTGTTATGTATGTAAACTTCACCAATGTGTAAGACTTGCCACCAGGGGGCACACCTGTTGGAGACCTAAGGGTCACCTGTGCACCCTGGGCAAGCAGGTATAAAAGGTAATCTACCATGCTGCTTCCTCACTCTGGAGTTACAAGAAAGAGACCAAGGTCACAACAGTTTGAGCTGAAGATACAGTCTTGTGGAGTTATTCTAAACGTAAGTCTCACCCCACCCCTACCCTAGTGATCTACTCTTTAGCGTTATCATATGTACCCTCCACTTCTCTATTATCAACTTCCCCTTATGCTCTCTTCCTGCGGTCGACCACATGGAGTTGTTTTTTCAGTGCTTTAGGAACTGCTTATCTCGTTCCCTCCACCTTGCCAACATCCAACTCTGCATTCAAGAATCTCCTCAAAACTCTTCTTTTCAACTGTGCCTGCCTTAGCCCTCTCATTTTTCTCTTTTTCCCACTTGTTTTGTCCTCAATATAAAGCATCTTGAAATATCTTCCCTATAAAAATGCAAGTTGTGTTTTGAATCTCATGATTTCTTGATTCATGAATTGACTTGGGCTTAGCCTCATTAAATCCAAACTAATTGCGCTTTATTTTTGAGCCTATGAGATTCACCGATTTTAAAATATAGGCAAAATATCACTACTTTATCAGACAGGAAAATTGGTGAGCTTCAGACCACAGTATTTGAAACCACTTACCCCATCTGGCATCAGCCAATTGCCTGAATCTTACCAAAAACTGCATGGAATTCCAGTTATGATACTTTGTCTTTATCCATTGCCTCATAGTATGTAGATATAAGGAGGACCTATATATGTCTTTGTATTGGAAAGGACCAAAATCCTTAGAAACTTTTGTGGCCTGTGGGAACCAATTCCCTAATCTTCAAGCGGCAGCATATGCATTGATTAATGGAGTGTATTATCCTCTTTATTTTTTTAACCAGTTTGTAGATTGAGTGGCCTGTGATGGCATTGAAAAACTTTCCACTAGAGTCCATGGACAAAAGTTTGCCATTTAGGTTTGTAAAATATATATAAGTCAGATGTGGTAATGTATACTTACAACAACAACAACTTGTATTTATATAGCCCCTTTAATGTAGTGAAATGTTCCAAGGCGCTTAACAGGAGTATTATGAGATAAAACAATTTGACACCGAGCCACGTAAGTAGAAGTTAGCGCAGGTGACCAAAAGCTTGGTCAAAGAGGTATGTTTTAAGGAGCGTCTTGAAGGAGGAAAGAGAGGTAGAGAGGTGGAGAGGTTTAGGCAGGGAATTCCAGAGTTTGGGGCCTAGGCAAAAGAAGGCACGGCCACCAATGGTTGAGCGATTATAATCAGGGATGTTCAAGAGGGCAGAATTAGAGGAGCGCAGACATCTCGGGGATTGTGGGGCTGGAGGAGATTACCGAGATAGGGAGGGGCGCAAGGCCATGGAGAGATTTGGAAATAAGCATGAGAATTTTGAAATCGAGGCGTTGCTTTACCAGAAACCAATGTAAGTCAGCGAGCACTGGGGTAATGGGTGAGCGGGACTTGGTGCAAGTTAGGACACGGGCAGCCGAGTTTTGGACCTCTGGTTTACGTAGGGTAGAATGTGGGTGGCCAGCAAGGAGTGTGTTGGAAAAGTCAAGTTTAGTGGTAACAAAGGCATAGATGAGGACTTCAGCAGCAGATGAGTGGAGGCAAGGGCGGTCTTAGTTATGCTGCGGCTATGTAGTCGAAAGCTAATTTCAAGGTGAAATATGACACCAAGATTGCCAACTGCCTGGTTCAGCCTTAGACAGAATTTGGGGAGAGGGATGGGAGTCAGTAGCTAGGGAATGGAGTTTGTGGTGGGGACCGAAAACAATGGCTTCGGTCTTCCCAATATTCAGTTGGAGAAAATTTCTGCTCATCCAGAACTGGATGTCAGACAAGCAATCTGATAATCTAGAGAGCGTGGAGGGGTTGAGAGAAGTGGTGTTGGGGTAGAGCTGGGTGTCATCAGCGTACATGTGGAAATTGACGCTGTGTTACCTTGACCAAAATGTAAAAAGATGCAAATTGGAAATGTTAAGGTTTCCATAGTTTTTGTTACCAGACAAATTAGGTATGACTTCGAAGTGGCACTACTGCATGTGGAGTAACATCTGCTTATTTTAAAGAGTGCCGCTGAGCTGAACACTTGCTGACCATATGGCCAGCTTTTGCAATTACCAGCTTGAGACTTCTTCCAAAATGAGGTGGGCAGAACACAGACAGCTGGTATAAGTAGTTCTAATACATTACAAAATATGATCCACTCTCCGTTGTTTTCACTTGAATCGTTTCCCACTCGGCAGTTTTCTCCTCTGTTGTACCTATGCTCAGCCCTCTTACTGACTTGGCAATTGTAGTTGCCGGCGATCAATTATTGTAATATATATCGATCTTGCTTTCAAAGTAACATCAGCAAAAGTGCATGCTTGTCCTTGTTTTAAATATTTTGAGTTAAAATATAAATTTGAGATACTTTCACAACTTCCACAAATGGTTCTCAGGTGGGGGGGAGGGAGAACTGTCCTCAATAATTTGACATTGATAAGCCGGAGAGTGGCTTACAGTCACTCCGCACACTTTCTTCTTGGCTACTGCTAGTCTTGTAGACACAAGCTCTGACCCTTTTTGACTCTCTTGCAAAGGTGGAGGCTCAGAAACCTCCACGGACTCAGGACTCCGATTTACAAAGAATGTACAGCATAGAAACAGGCCATTTGGCCCAACTGATCTCCAATGGAAAGCATTGTTGTAAGTATTTTGAACACACAAATTGTATTGGTAAAATTAATTATTTTTGTAAATTTGATAATTTTTTTTAACATCGATTTTGTTACATCCTTATTTCCAATATGAAGTCCTCAGCTTAATGGAGAAATAAAGACGGTGGCTGAAAAGATTCTGAAAAATACTTTGAGCGATTCAATGGCTCCTCTTCTTTTTCAATTGGTAGTTTTTGCAAATTGCTCATTCTGTTTTCATACATCTTTACTCGTTTTTATTGGAAGTTTATGTACCTGTTTCGTCACCTTCATGATACATTCTTTTATATATTCAGGTCTGATTTGTCACTGGTGTATAAATGCAAAACTTCAACCAATCAAACACAGACATCTGCATGAGTACCTGGGTCTGGCTTTAGCGTGGTCTGTTGGGTGGGAATGGGGTGGTAGCGAGTCTAAAATCAGAGTGCAGAGCACTTACCGCTCTGCTCCCACTCACCACCATTTTGCCCAGGGCAGTTACAAAGGGTGGCCCCGAATCAGGCGAGAGCCTCATTAACTTATGCAGATCAGGATCCTGTGACATCCATAGGACCCAGGTTGGAATTTCGAGGGACAGCTGGGCGGAGCATGTGTCAGATGGTAAGCGGCCTAATCAATGGTCCTTAAATGGATTACTGGAGGCTGCTGACAGAATGGCCCAGGAAAGATCTCTTTTTTTTGGTGGGAAGAGCAAGAGTTTTGCTACCTGGGTCTATGAAAAATCAACCGGGCCACTGCCATTCCATCCAAGGACCTCCTGGCATCGCCTCTTCCCCCACTCCAACTATCGACTGCTCAGCCTGGGGGCCGGCTGATTTCCTGCTCTCGCAGGACCATGCGAAGCAGTGAGGCGCCTGGTTGGAGCACGCTGCAGCTCATCATCAGAATTGAAATGAGATTTGGACCACCAAATAGCTCAAGCCTGTTGCTGGCAAGAACGGGCAGTAATTAAAATTGGCCCTACAAAGTGTGATAAAGAAATGTGATACAGCATGCGGGATGTACAAAATGTGCTCGGTATGGAACTAGTCCATCTTCCATGGCATTGCACATGAAGTCAAGACCTTGTGTAGTCTTTCGGTGAGACGGGGTTAGAGAATGGAATGGGGGGCAGTAGGACACGGTGCACAGCCATAATTCAGTCTCCATTTTAATGTTAAGCATTCTGTCCTTATTTTACATATGATTATTTACAGTTCTATAGAAAAAACAAAAGAATTTAGGAAGCAGTGAAGTAGAGTACAGGAGTTCCTTCGCAGTGCAGATTGAGGAACTGGAAGGTGCAAAACAGAGGCACTGCAGTGCCACCACTGGCCAAAGGTTGTAATTACAGTGTGAAAACTTTCCATAGGAAGTTTCCATTATAAATACACTGATTGGAATTTATAATGGAAAAGTTGACATGACTATGTGACCAAAAACAGGAAGTACAGTTTGGTAGACAGCAAGTGCATGCAGATGTAAGATGGATATATTATAGATGGTGTGGAGTTAGGAATGTTCGAATGTGTAACCACTATGTGCAGTAAGTGGAACAGTGGTGGTGCAATGTCAGTGAAAAATGAATCACGGCCCAGCTTTTGCGGTAGTAATGACAGCGAAATGTCAGCATTCACCGTCATTACCCCTCTGAAACTTCAGGACGTAGCGCATACTGTGAAACACCCCATTAAATGTTAAGCCTTGTTGGAATAGGTGTAACTGGGGTTTTACCAGCATATTGACTGCTGAACAACCGTTCTGGCCCTGAGAAACTAATTTTATATTTGTGGAATGTCAAATTTTTCCATTATGATAAAAATGACCAGATTTTATGAGATTACGAGATCTCTGTGGGCAGCTTTCTTCGAGATGAGCAGTGATTGCCGTCACTTCGCTGCTGACTGCAAGGGTTCAATTTTCCCCAATGATTTGCGTTGTTTTTTTGGCCTAAATTAAAAAATCCAAGTTTCCCCAATCTTTGAGCGCCAGCGTAACTCCGTTAGTTACGATTTTTTTAGGTTAGTTTTTTTTTTGCGTAACCTGATGTCTACGCCAGTTTTTCACAATTATGGAAGTTTGGCCAATTCAAATTTCTCCTATGATGGTGTATGTGACCACTCCCGAAAAACCTTCTGGGCACTTAAAAAAAAAAACCCAGCGCATATTAAAAAATCGGCGCAGAAAGACGCTATTGTTTTTCTGCAAAGTTTTGGAGGGAGTCAAGAACACATTAAATATGCATCAAAAAGCTTAGTTTTTTCAAACTTAAAGCACAGGAAATGGAAGTTTAATGGAATTTTTAAAGTTTTCTTTTTTTAAAAACTGACATGCCACCACCGAACATCTCCAAACTGGCTCGAGGGTTGGAGCGTCTGCCGGCAGAATCGGTCCCTCGCCTAGACATGGGCTAAGGGTTCGTGTTCAAAAGAAGCCCGGGGTGGGTGTGGGGGGACGAATGGAAGGCGAAAGGAAGGCATGAGAAGCCTATACTATGCAGCAAATGAAGCTCGGGCAGGGTGGGGGTGGGCAGGGTGGGGGGGGGGTGGGGTGGTGGGTTCCTGATCATTGCAATTGCTCAGACCTGGGTGTGGTCCATACTTCAGCATCGACCTTGGGGAGCGAGAACAAAGAATCTTGTCCTGCCTGCCATTTTGAGCTTCTTGCAAAGGTATAATTTAATCATGGGACAGTACAGACAATGCCATACCTTGTGCAAGCCTTCTGCATGATGGTGCTGCGGAGGAGACAATTGATTCGATGTCATCGCATGAGGAACTTCAGAACACATAGGGTGTTGGGCAGGAGGCCTTACCAAGGTCGGGTATATCGAGACAGGCATTTGTACCAGCATCCGAGTGATGCAGACTGTGTCAGAAGGCTCGTTTCCGCAAAAAAGTTGTAACTGAGATCTGTGAGTTGGTGAAAGCAGACCTGCAACCTAGAAGTGTCAGGAAGACTGCTTTGTCAGTTGAAGTGAAGGTTCCAGCTACACTTTCATTCTATGCATCTGGATCGTTCCAGGCTACAACTCGGGATGTGTGTGCCATTTCTCAACATGCAACACATATCTGCATTTGGCAGGTGACAGCTGCACTATACGTCCAGAGGAATGACAATATAAAGTTCCCCTTGACTACCCAGGCAATGCGTGAAAGGGCTGTGGGCTTCTCCAGGATTGCTGGCTTCTCAAAGGTACAGGACTGCATGGATTGTACCCACATCACCTTGCGAGCACCTTTGGAGGATTCTGAGATATACAGGAATAGAAAAGGATTCCACTCCATTAATGTGCAGCTCATGTATGACAGCATGCATCACATCATGTCAGTTGATACGAGATACCCTGGGAGCACCCATGATACATTCATCCTTTGTGAGCGTGCTATATCTGCCATGTTTCAGCAGCAGCCAGAAGGACAAGCTGGCGACTGGGAGATAAGGGTACGGCCTCACCACCTGGCTCATGACGCGCCTACGCATAACCCAGATGGAAGCTGACCATGAATACAACATGTTGCACATTGCAATAGAGAGGACCATTGGCATCTTGAAACAGCGTTTCCGATGCCTGGACCATTCTGGAGGCTACTTGCAATACTCCCCTGAGATTGTCAGTCAGTTCACTGTTGTGTGCTGCATGCTGCATAACTTAGCCATCATGAGGCAGCAGCAGCTGGGAGTAGAAGGCCCATCTGAGGTGAGAGTGGCTGATGATGATGAGGAAGAGGCAGCTGACGAGGAGGAGGAAGAGGACGAGGAAGCCATGGAACTACCTGAACGTGGAGCACGACGGTGGAGGAGAGCGGGCCGTCGTGCCCCTTTAACGATTGCTCGAGCTTTGCACCAGCAGCTCATCCGGGAACGCTTTGCTACCTGAAAGCTCAGCGGCAACTATTCCACATGGACCATGTTTACTGCTTGGACCTGTTCCGTACTGTTGTGTTGTGTTAAAGGAACAACTGATGGAAATAATTCTTGATTACTTCAAAAAGTTGTGTTAATAATGGAACAAATAATATAAATTATTCTTTAGTTCAAAAAGTTGTATTAATAATGGAATAAATAATGTAAATAATTCAGTTTTAATTTAAAATATATTTTATTCAAAAGTTTAACAAACATTTGTTTGTACTTAACTTTAATAAAATTATTCTTGTATCAAACTAATTGTTTCAGTTAAGAGCACTCAAAAACTCTAAGATCACTTACAAACTTCTAAACTTGTAAAGTTACATAACTAATAAATACTTAATTTGAGAACAGTTACAACAGTAACAACAATAATAATAATAACAACAACAGCAGCAAAGAAAGGCTGCACCCATTTCTTCTCCATCTTATTCTAAGACCACCCGCTGCGATTGGTCTTGTTGACTCCACCCCTGCCCGCAGGCAGTGACGCAGCGTTTCTCAGGTTGGTACCAAGCTTATTCTTTCGAACATCTCGGGTAATGTGCACTTCTTGATGGCGGGGGCAGGCGGTAAAGTGGAGGGCCCAGCTTGGGCCTCTTCAGAGGCTGGTCTGGGGATTGGCAGTTGATTCTGTCAATGGACGCGGGGTTTGCACGTGTTCCCTTAATGCAGCAGCTAACTCCGACATTCCCTCCCTCATGTGCCCTGACAGTGTGTCAACTACCTCCAACATTCCCTCCTTCATGTTCGCCGACAGTGTCTCAGCTACCTGTGACATGCCCTCTCTCATGTTGAGCAACAGTATGCCAACTACCTGCAACATTCCCTCCCTCCTATTTATTGACAGTGTTCGCATTTCTCGTGAGAGTGTTGTTACTTCTCCTGGCAGTCCTGATACCTCATCACCCACCCCACTGATGGTGTCCAGGAGTGATTGGGTAAGGTAGTGCTCTCCTCACTCATTGCCATCATTTGAACCACATCTATTAGATCCTGCACTTCAGAAGAGTTCTGCTTAGCTCTCCATCCCCTCCTCACCCTGGGTGTGGCTCACTTCGTCCCACTGGGACTCGCAGCCTCGGACGATGGAGCCCTGGGTGTGCCTCACTGCACCTGACTGGAATCCCCAGCCTCGGACGGTGAGAAACCATGGACTGTTCCACCAACACTCAAACCACTCAGGGAACGGCTGGCACCTCAATGGGCGGCACCTGCACCTCCTCCACAGTGAGTACAACAGTGGGGGATTCATCCATCCCCTCCTCCTCACCCCTATATTCTTAGGCTGGAAGATGGGATTGTAAGATGTTCTCCTCTTCAGGCTTGTCCGCTTCTGAATCTTCTTCTGCATTGTCAGGGTTGGCCTCAAGTTCTGCAAAATCTAATAGAACAGAAAAATGGTTAGCAGCAGAGGAGGGGGCAGGATGGGTGGTATGAGTAGGCTCACACAGCACAGGCCACAGGCTGATTTGAAGGCCCACGATGAATGATCGCACATTGCATCAACCAAATCGTAGTTGACGGAGACATCCCCATGAACCGAAGCATGGCTAGCCCGCGCAGGATTTAACATTTAGCAAAGCCAGACTGTGGAATTTGCAGGACTTACCCTCTCCCTCGCGTGTGGGCCAGCTTGTGCAGTGGTGGTTGCTTTTCTCCAGGCAGGACCCATCAAAGCAGCGACACTCTCTTCCAAGGATGCCAGTGGGTGCAGATTTGCCGGGCCTCCTCCTGTTCCAGTTCTTTCTCGTTTGTTGTGTGACACTTTCCTCTGCAAAGATGAAAATATAACTTTTAGAGAGGGTGTTCTCCTGCTGGGTGGAACATATACAGATGGTCACATTTACAATTGCAATTCTATTGAATAAATGAAAATATTACTTACACTAATTACTTGACCAAGGTCCTACCACTTCTTGCACTGGCCTCCAGACGTTGGGGTGGTGACCATGGCACAGTAATCTTCTGCAAGTTGGTTCCAGCATTTCTTCATTTCTTTTGGTGGGACTTTTATGTGACCACTGCTAGTGTCCAGCTCCTGCCAACTGGCCTCAATCACAGTAACTAGTGCCTCCACTTCATCCTGTAAGAAATTCTTGGTCCTTGCGCTGCGTTGCATCTTGTATTGCAGCTCCGATTTTTCCAATAAGAATTAAAGTTCTCACATAGAAGTCGCTCTTTAAAAATGGCCGAATGCAGACCGGGAGCTGTACTGGACATGCGTGCCCATAGGAATCACGTCAAAAATGTCCTTTTTTTTCGCACATGCGCAGAAGGGGCAGCATCATTTTTTCGGCGCAGACAGTAGGCTCCACCCCCCGAGGTTACAGGACAGGCTGCGTTGCACCAAATTCAAAAAATAGAACGGGGAAACTTGCTTCTTTTTTTTGAGTAGTTGGTTCCAAGAAAAATGGACATAACCTTGGCAATATGCCAAAAAAACGGCTTTGGGGAAAATTACTGGCCTATGTTAATAGAATGTAAGACCTAAAGGTATATGCTATCTTTGATTGACGTGCTAGTATTTTTTTTACAGAAATAAATTGTCTGGAACCCTTTCTGTGTAATGTGACGAAATAAAAAGTATTTGTGAGATATCTTTCACTTATTTTAGTTTTTGTTGCTAATGTGATCAGCTCATTAATAAAGTGGCTGTTTTATTATTGTTATGCTACAAAATAAACACCAGTACTGTTGGGCAATTCTTATGATAATTTGGATTCGTTTTCAAACCCTTTCCAAATATTTGCTTCGCTCCTTTATACTCTAGACCTGTTGTGACACTTTAAAATGCATCGATAATTTAAAATCCTCCTTTGAGTAACTGCAGCTGTTAATGCCAAAGTAACTCGCCATTATATCCCGTGGTGAATTTTTGTATATTTTAGCACGCCCAAAACTATGGGATTATTTTTATTAAATGAGCTGAAAGGGAAAGATTTTCATACAATCTAGTGTTCCTCAAATTGCTAAACTCTAATAAATATTTTTGGTCTTTAATCGAAGCAGCATACCAGATTTTTCTCTTTAAACCCAGGTGCTTGGGAACAGTTCTTGTGCCTTTGATATATACGATAGTAAAATACTAAATGTTTGATAAAGGACGAGGAAAATACTCTGAAAGGGCATTGAGATCAATGTATTGTGATTCACTGACATGTTAAAGCAACGCTTTTAACCATGTCCCAGCAAATATTGACACACTCCCAGGAAGGATCCTTTACAAAAATTGGCACTCTCCTAGGGATTCCTGCCTTATCTTCAGTCTTAACTATCCAAAATACAACAGTGTTATCAGAGGATACCTTGCTGACAAGGACGGAAGGATTATATATTATATGAAGAATGAGTTTATTGAGGTGCTATATAGAAATAGTAATAAAATTAATGTAAGTGTTTTGAAAATTGGGATAACATTGTATGTTAGGTTCTTAAAGAAATGTAGAGATTTAGGGAAAAAATGCCAGTTAAAATAAATGAATGTGAAATAGATAAAATTGAACAGTAAAATGTATTAACATATATAGTGTGTATAATCTTGTATATAGATAATTTAATGCAAAGTATTTTTATGTAATGTGTATTAAACATAATTTAATTGACCCCTATATTTGCGGGAAGGGAGTGGGGGGGTGTTTTTACTGGGAGAAAGGTGGAAATGCCAGGAACGCAGAAGTTCTGTTGTATTTAACAGCAGGACCACATTATCATTTTTGTTCTGTGTTACCTGCCTGGCAACCGGACAGATAGACAGACTGTCCGCCTGCCGGGGGGGGGGGGGGGGAAGAGTCAAACTGGCAATTACGAGGGAGGGGGGACCTGGAAATATCGCGGGTTTTGAGGTGGGGGAGGGGAGGGGGGGTGACGAATTGGTCGAGAGGGAGGGGGTGCCGGGAAATATTGCGGGTTTGGAGGCAGGCGAGACTTGGATTGGTAATTGGGAAGGAAGGGGGCCAGGAAACATTGCGGGTTTGGAGGGGGCTGAGGCTATCATGGCAGAAGGTTTGCTTGACGGGCCACGTAGAAGCACACTTGCTCCTCCTGGCCCACAAGCAGTGCCGTAAAAAGCATTTACTTCCTGGATGCGACCACCTCCACCTCCCTTTAGATGCCGGGTTTCACGAGCCCTAGAAAAGTCGACTGGCCAGCGTCAAATTTAAATGCCTGTCAAAATATCAGTCACGGGGGCTCATTTAAATATTATAATGAGGTACCCACAGATTATTCGGATGCTCCCACACCAAACGCAGCTAAAATGGAAGCGGGCGCCTTCACAATGGGTGGGGATTGGCTTTCACACATTTTCCGATTTTAATAGTGCCATGGGATCTTTTACATCCACTTGAGAAGGCAGACAGGGGCTCAGTTTAACATTTCATCCGAAATACAGCAGCTTCAACAGTGCAACACCACTTTAGTACTGCACTGAAGTGTCGACCTAGATTATGTGCTCAATTTTCTGGAGTGGGATTTGAACCCACAACCTCCTGGCTCAGATTCAAGATTGCTACCACTGAGTGATGCCTAATGCTTATTCACTCTCACGGGTGAATGGGATCTGGTGCAGGACAAGATATGGACAGCAGAGGTTTGAAATAGCTGATATCTACAGAGGGTGGAAGCTGGGAAGCCAGCCAGGAGAGCATTGCGATAGTTGAGTCTAAAGATGACAAAGGTATGGATGAGGATTTCGGCAGCAGATGGGCTGAGGCAGGAGTGGAGGCTGCCAATGTTACAGAAGTGGAAGTAGGTGCTCTTTCTGAGGGCGAGTGTATGGGGTTAGAATTTCAGACACTGGGGTTGGCACAATGGCTCGGGCGGGGGCTAGAATCAGTGGAGAGGGAACGTAGTTTGTGGCAGGGACCAAAGACGATGGCTTTGAACTTCCCAGTATTCATCCCGGACTGGAATCTGACTCCCATATCTTCTGATTAGGGTTGCCGACTCTTGTTGGAGATATTCCTGGAGGTTTCAACTTATGAGCTCCGTGTCCCACCATTGGTCTGACACGCCCACCCCCACAGAGCACCATCTTCCCATGCCACTTGGAAAGCAAACAGACTCTTCATTATCCGCTTAGTTGATTCTTGACTGAGAGTCAAACTGACTTTTTTCTTCCCCTCATATCCAGCATTTTTATGACTAATAAACAAAAGTGAAAAAAAGCTGTTTTTTTTATTGCCCACTGATTTTTCTGCAGGGTTGCTCACCGCAGTGTCCAGGAGATTAATTCCTGGAGATGCCAGGACAGTCCTGCGGAGCTCACAATCAAGGCCAGGCCATAGATGGTGAAGAGGAAGGAGCTAAGGATAGATCCTTGGGGGACTTGAGAGATAACGATGTGGGCGTGGGAAGATAAGCCATTGATGGAGATGCTCTGGCTATGATTGGTGAGGTTAGAGTGGAACCAAGCAAGGGCAGTCCCATTGAGCTGGGCATCGAAGGAGAGGCATTGGAGGGGGATGGTGTGGCAAAGGACATAATAGCTACTGTATTTCGCAATTCTGTTAAATAATGGCTTCATCTAATCTTAGAATGGGGGGGAAAGTTGAAATAACTGAAATGATCAGATGCAACTCATAGTTTTAGATAAAAGAAAACCACGAATGCTGGAAATGCTGAAAGTGTAGTGTTGGAAAATTACAATCATTTCAGATGGGACAATTAGCACTGGCAATCAGGTTGGAGAAACCACATTTAATGGGCTGATGAGGATAAATCCACACCTACTCAAGATACAAAGAGCAGTGGAAAACAGTACGTATATGTCAAGATTTTAAACCTGCTGGCACCTTCCCAAAAGTAGCTGATGTATTTCAATCTCTAGGATGCCGTTCGGATTTGTGGTTTGGCGCTCTGTTAATAAGGTTTGTCAAAGTTGCAAGGTCTCCGATTAGAATATTTTCAGCACTGTTAAATAAAGTATAATTGGCACATATTTATATTAAAGGCAAAACAAATCTTAGCTTATTTTGTAAAAGCAGTACTTCACTGGTTAAATTGTATGCTATACAACTTAAACCAAATTATAGAATGTAAAATTGAAACTTGCATCCAAAATGATGTAGAACAGCATATAAACATTGCTTAGATGTTAGCCAACACTTCCGCAATCTAAAAGTTAACAAAAATAGCCTTTGTAAGTTTACGAACTGTATGCTGCACACAGATGGAACAATCGTTGTTTTGGTGCTTCTGACTACATTACGATACTTCCATGCAACTCTCCCTGCTCAACTCCAGGAAAATCAAGAGGCTACATGAAGGATAAACAATGTTGGAGCATGTTTTAATCCATTCTAGAGGTTTACAAAGTTACTCAAACCCTGAAATTGTGTTAGAGCTTTGAAAACACCCAGACATCTTTAAGCTTTTTTTAAAAATAGCTATCTCTGTTTAATCCTCATTCAGTGGTGGCTGCTGACCTTTGTGACCTGTGAAGTACATCTATACATGCCTAACTGAGCCAGCATGTTACCATGGCAATGAGCCCTTCCTGCGGAATCCCTCTTCCAACTTTAATTTTGGTTGTATTGAATTGTAACGCAATGCGTGTATGTCTGAAAGTGTCCAAGCAAGTGCCTTGCTTAAAGGATGAATGTTAGAAGTGTTCTACATTTAGCCACATTCCCCTTGGATTCTCTTATGTTAATTAAAGACAGTGTTATGTGCAGAAAGGTATAAATTGACAGAGGGGTCAGAATAGCAGCACTAGGTTCTGGCAACAAAATCCCATCTAATTTCACCGGCTGTAATCCAACACTATGGCTCAGATTTTGGAAATTACAAATGAATGTGCAGTTGTGCACATCTGCATGGTGACCGACAGCGGCATTGGCTCCCCGCTCATCTACACACACACCTCTATGAGAGGCAGTGCTTCACCTGCCTCAGCTGGCGAGCCTCAGCTGGCGAGTTACCGCTGGTCTCTTTGTCAAAGATCGCCACTAGTTTTTCTTTACTGCTGCCTTCATGGCAACCACATTTGGCCGATCTACTGAGGATCACATGACTGCATAAAAGTATATTTGATCATTTTTGAGTTGTGGCCAAGGTTAGCTAATGGGAAGAATGTTGTACTGAAAAGCCATGCACCATTTTACAAAGTATGTACAGCACAGAAACAGGCCATTTGGCCCACAGGGTCCGTGCTGGTGCTTACGCTTTTTCCCAAACCTCCTCCCACCCCTCGTCATCTAATGTCATCAACGTATCCTTCTATTCCTTTCTCCCTCATGTGCATATCTAGCTTCCCCTTGAACGCATTGATACTATTCGCCTTAACTGCTCCATGTGATAGCAAGTTCCACATTCTAACTGCTCCCTGGGTAAAGAGGTTTCTCCTGAATTCCCTGTTGGATTTATTGGTGACTATCTTATATTGATGGTTCTGGTTTTGCCTGCTATCAAAAACATGTTCTCTATGTCTACCCTTTCATAATCAATCGGGTCACCCTTCAGTCTTTTCTTTTCTGGAGAAAAGAGCCCCAATCTGGTCAATTTTTCCTGGTGGATATAAACTCTCAGTTCTGGGGTCATTCTATTAAATCTTTTTTTACGCCTTCTCCAGTGCCTCTATATCCTTTTTATATGATGGAGGCCAGAACTGTTCACATTACTCCCAAGTGTGGTCTAACCAAGAAGTCTAACACAACTTCTTTGCTTTTCAATTCTATCCCTCTAGAAATGAACCCTGGTGCTCTACTTGCTTTGTTATGGTCTTATTAACCTGCATCGCTACTTTTAGTGAACTGTATCTGTAGCCACAGATCCCCTGTTTCTCTACCCCATTTAGACACGTATTTTCCAAGGGGTACGTGGCCTCCTTATTCTTCCTACCAAAATGTATTCTCTCGCACTTATCGATATTGAAGTTAATTTGCCAATTACACGCCCACTCTGCATGTTTATTAATGTCTTCCTGTATTTTGTCGCAAGCCCCAATTTTAAATGAGGGTGTGAATGTGGTGTGTGGGGCCTGGTTGGGTGCGAAGTGTCTATGATGGCACGGCGTGGGGCTTGGACGATTTTAACCCCTAGGCCTCCTTGCATGTAGCAGGACAGACTCCCACCCAAACCGGCGGGAATGACCAGGGGAATCCTCGTCTGGTGGGAGGCCACTGTCGGGGACTCAAGGGAACGGTTCCCATCATAAAGTAAGTGGTGAGGGAAGGGGTCCGGAAGTCAATTTGGTCTGGGTGGGTTGGGAAGCTCGGGACAGGGGAGACCCAAGGTTCCTATGTGGGGCCCAGAAGTGCACTCCTGCTCCTCCTGGCTCACAACAAGACCCCAAAAAAATTACAAATTTTAACTTAACTGAGGCTCTTCAGGCCCCGATCCTGTCTGCTGCCCAGCAATGTGCTCGACTTGCATGACCCGTGGTTACAATCGCCTCGAAGACTGAGTGACATCATCGGACTTCGGCTTTTAAAGATTAATAAGGCCCCCACCCTCCTGTGCCAGGTGGCCTTGATGCTGCTGAAAACCCGGTAATTAAAATGGTGCTGGGTGTGAATGCATTGGAATGTAGCAGGAATTACACAACCACCATTTTAATCCCCGGCTCGGTCCATTCTCAGAGGGCAGTCAGGGTTAAAATAGGGCCTAGAGGTAGCACTTGTATGTATATAATAAGAAGTAACTGCCTGTGCATTGTTAGCTTGCTTGTCTGACGTCCTATTTGACCTTCAGCTGAGCTACCAACCCAGTATCCTCTCCTTCACAAAGACCACCTTTGTCCACCTCTGTAATGGCACCTGTCTCAGCCCATCTGCCTTGGAAACCTTCATCCATGCCTTTCTTAACTCCTGACTCGACTGTTCCAATATTCTCCTGGCTGTCCTCCCATCTCCCACTCTCCATAAACTTGAGCTGATCCAAAACTCTATTCCCCATACCCTATCCTGCCACCTGAATTCCGATTAATCCATCACCCTGTTGCTCATTGACCTGCATCCAACAATGCCTCAAATCTCATTGAAACACATAAAATTCTTACAGGGCTTAACAGGGTAGGTGCAGGGAGGATGTTTCCCCAGGCTGGGGTGTCTAGAGCCAGGGATCACAATCTCAGAATAAGAGGTCAGCCATTTAGGATTGAGATGAGGAGAAATGTCTTCACTCAGAGGGTGGTGAATTGTTGGAATTCTCTCCCCCAGAGGGCTATGGAAGCTCAGTTGTTGAGTATATTTAAAACAGAGATCGATAGATTTTTGGATATTAAGGGAATTAAGGGATCTGGGGATAGTGCAGGAAAGTGGATTTGAGGTAGATCAGCCATGATCTTATTGAAAGGCGGAGTAGGCTTGAATGGCCGACTCCTGCTCCTATTTCTTATGTTCTTAAATTTAAAATTCTTATTCTTCTGTTCAAATCCCTCCATGGCCTCACCCCACCTTATTCCTGTAACCTCCTCCAGCCCTGCAAAACCTCTTTAACTCTGGCCTCTTGTACTTTGCTCCACCATTGGCGGTCATGCCTTCAGTCTAGGCCCCAAGCTCTGGAATGTTCTCCCTAAACCTCTCTACCTATCTCTGCTCCTTTTAAGACACTCCTTAAAACCTACCTCTTTGACCAAACTTTTAGCCACCCATCCTAATATGTCTTAGTTTGGCTCAATGTCAAATGTTTGTCTGATTCTGATTACACCCCTGTGAAGTGCCTTGTGGATGTTTTCCTATGTTAAAGGTGCTATATAAATGCAAGTTGTTTGTGTAACAGCTGATAGCAGATTTTTTCACTGTGCACCTGTGGTATGGACAATTCTAACATTCCCTCAGCTGAAGTCAATATTTACTTTGCTAGAGTCCATACCACTGTAGATAGAAACTGACTGTGTAAGCTCCTGTTGACAGATGAAATGTTTATTTTACAATTGCTCCATTGACTACACTCCCAGAGGAATAACAATCCCTCCAGCTTGATCAAATGGTTATTTGGCAAATGCTTCTGGTTAGATGAACAAGTGTGGAGATTGCCTTATAAAGAAAGACTTGGATTTATATCGCGCCTTTCATGATCACCAGACATCTCGAAGTGCTTTACAGCCAATGAAGTACTTTCGGAGTGTAGTCACTGTTGTAATGTAGGATATAGCTTTCTTTCATAAAAGCCATTCCTTTTACAAAAAAAGGTTATAGCTTTTGATACATCGGGGGGGATTTTAACCCCCAAAAATGGGTGGGTTGGGGTCAGGTGGGAAGTTAGTGTTAAAAATCTGAATCCTGACTAGAACCCACCTCCAACCCGCCCACATGCTTTTAACGGAGGCAGGACACGGGGAGTGCACCCAGCCCATTCCCAGGAGAGGGATCTCCTATTTAAATATGATAATCAGGCTGGCGTGCTTCATAATTAACCACCATTTAAAATTTAACTCTGGTTGGTGTCGTGAAACCCGGCAGTAAAGTAAGGCGAGGAATGCTGGATCCAGGAGGTAAGTGCCTTTACATTTATCTCCTTGTTCCAACGTCCCTGCCTAACCCACGGCCCGCAATCAGAGACCCCCCCCCATTGGGCCTCCAATTTCCCCCTCCCCCCCTCTGCCCCAATGCTCCTCTGTCCCCCATGTGGAGGTCTTCTGGTCCCCTGATCAGCTGCTCTGGCTCTTCTCTGATTGGCTGCACCTGCCCCCCCCCCCCGATCAGCTGCTCTGACCTCCCTGATTGCCTGCCCTCCCCCAGCGATCAGCTGCTCTGGCCTCTCTGATTGGCCGCTCTTGGCACCTCCAATCGGCTACTCCCCGCCTCTCCTGATTGGCCGCTTGCCAACCCTGCCCTTCCCACCCCCCCGATCAGTAGCACTGACCCCCCTGATTGGCCACTCCTGACCCCACCCCCCCTCCCCGGTTAGCTGCTCTCAGCATTCGCCCGTTCACCGGCCACTCCCGGTCCCCTGTGCCGCTCCTGGCTCCCACCGGCCCTCTGATGATCACTCGGCCCCCTCCCCAGTTTCTCCAGCCCTCCATGCTGCTCCTGGCCCCCGATGAACACCCGACTGCCCTTCCCCGCCCCCCACCTTCTCCACCCCGCTCCTCCGGACCACCCCCAGGCCCCATGTGATTTCCGCCCTCCCTTCCCTCTGTGGCTTAGTGCCACAGGCCTACCCGCCCGTCCGCAGCCAACCTCTCCATCTGGCTGGCTGCAGGTGGGAAACAAAGGTATTCACTCCAAATCCACAACTTTATGGCAGGGCCTGCGGCAAACCCACCTCCCCATTAACATTAAGGCCATTGCGTATACAGCACCACAGAAACAGGCCATTTGGCCCAACTGGTCTATTCTGGCGTTTATGCTCCACATGAGCCTCCTCTCACTCCTTGTCATCAGTTGTAGTTAAATGATTTTAAAAAAGACCTGAGAAGTTAACCCAATTATCGATTCTTGACCATAATAGTTATTTACACCAACTGGAAAAACAACCAGTGTGTGTGAGTAGATACAATCTGAATGAATGGATCAATCTTCTAACACAGATTCACATTTTACATTTGAAAGTTGTCAAGATCATGGAAGGAATTCTTGATTCACACGACTGTTGAATTGGTGATGAAACACTTTAACTGTGGCAAAATCTGAAATTTGGACAGAATGACTATCTTTGCTCCCCATAAGTTCTGACAAGCGTATGAAACTAAATTCCCAGGTGATTCTGAAATAGAGCTTTGAATGCTGAATTTATAGGATCTAACAACGGGATCGACCAGGAATTAGAATGGAGGAGCGGCTCACAATCAAGAGCAGCACTTGTATTTTCTGACCACTGAAACAGATTATGTAATCCTATGCAAAATCTAACATGACTCTAACAGTAATCACCAGCACAATTAGAATGGAATTACCACAGCAGTAAAAGGCAGTGGATATATAGCAATCAAAATCAAATGACCAGCATAATTTGAAATCATTTTCGCGTTCTTTTTGCTTCAGATAGCTCTAACTAACTGTCATCATTGATTAAAATCATAATCTGTATAACACAACATTTCAAAGTGTGTTGTGCTCAATTTCATTGAAAAAGATTCCAGGTCAAGGAATCTTGTTATTTGGCAGTTTGTAATTTGTGCTATTTTTAATAAGCAGTAGATGTTTACATGAGTCAAAAGGAAAGTAACATGATCATTGAAGGATTCATGCAGCAAAAGCCTAAGGGGTACGTATAAAGAAAGCCGAGTAGTCTTCAAGAGATGCCCAATGGCAGTCCATTTTATCGTTAAGCATTTACTGCATGAGAAGTAAAACCGATAATTAAAACCTATATGGAAAAATATAATTTCTTTAAATCCATATGAATTATATGTTAACACCGAATTGATACTTTATCCATACATTTAGTCTAAAATAATTATACAGTTAATTTGTTCCGGTGTATAGGCCAATGTTTTGGGAAATTCAATATAATTGACAGCCGCAGGAAATCCAGTTGGCAGATCGTTTAGCACCAGCTGTCAACTATATATCTGTGACAAGAGCATTCAGCAGTTTTTTTCTGTACTTACCTTAATTACTGACGTAGTATTTGCAGAAGAACAGATTTTGTTGCTGTTAGCATTGGCTGAGTATCACTTTCGCCGCTGAGTCAGGAAGGTTGTGGACTCAAGCTACACTTGAGAGGATCGAGCACATAATGTAGGCTGTGCTTCAGTGAAGTGCTGAGGGAGTTCTGCACTGTTGGAGGTGCCAGGTTTCGGATGAGACATTAAACTGGCATCGTTTGCCCTATCCGGTGGAGAAAAAAATTCCATAGCACTATTTGATGAAGAGCAGGGGAGTTCTCCTGGTATCCTGGTCAATGTTCATCATTCAATCGATATCACAGATTATTTGGTTGTATATCTCATTGCTGTTTGTGAGACCTTGTTGGATGCAAATTGGCTGTCGTGTTTCCCTATATTTCAACAGTGACTACACTTCAAAAGTACTTAATTGGTTTGGGAACATCCTGGGATCATGAAAGGCACTATGTGAATGCATCTTCTTTATATCTAGTTTTGAGGTAATATGGATATACATAGGTTAAAATAAAATCAAAAAATATTAGTGATAAACAGTAGATTAATCAGCACCTGAAAAAGAAAGACTGGTTAACATTTCTGGTTGAACCCACCCAAAATGTTAACTGTCTTTCTCTTTCAGAAGCTAATTAACCAGCTGTACATCTACATGAACCTGTGCTGTCTGCTTGGTTATATGAAGGTAACAGGTCTCAGGGCATTATTTGAAGAAGAGCTAACATTCTCTCCTCATCCAACACCACCAAAAACCGATTGATATCAATTATCTTAGTTGCCATTTATGAGATTTTGCTGTAAGCAAACTGGCAGCCACATTTACTTCATTAACAACAGTGGCTACGTTGCAATTAATTGGTCATAAAGCACTCCAGAATATCCTAAGAACATGCTCAGGTGCTTTTACTAGTGGACCGCCCACAGAAAAACAGATTGAGTTTCTCTGAGTGCTTTAGTAGGTGTAGCGGATCTGAAGCTTATGAATCTACATCTAGTAATAGAAGTGCGCGACTGCAGATGTAACTGTGACAGGTAGCTTTATAATGGAAAACGTCTATCCAAATATCACCCAGAGGCATGACAGAATTGTGATGCCCAAGTGCATTACATGCATAGCAAATTTGATACATTATAGATAATTTCAGATTATCAGCATTAATGATTTATCTTTGGTTCATTTGGATAATCATTCCAGCACTGTAAGAAGTGAGGGATGTCTGTTGTCACATTGTCTGTCTGTCTGTCTCTTAAACTAATTTCTCATCTCAATAACTTCTCTTCCTTGGAATTTGGCTCATCTGATTTTGGGCTCCTTTTAAAAAAAATATATGAATGTGCTGGAAACTGTGTTTTGTTCAGCGTTGACTTTTTTATTTCAATAATTTAAAGTATAGTATTGGATTTCCAACATAACGGACGTTCTATTATCAGACTGTCAGTGCCTTTTGAAAATGAACAGAAGAATCCTTCATGCATTTGACTTTGTTCTCATAAAAAGTCACATTGATAAATATTAGCTAACTTGACTCTTGATCCTTTCACTGGGCCACTTGGGACTTTGCAGATGGTTTCAGTACCGTCCTAAATTCTGAATATTGTAACTATCTTTGAAAATATAATTAGCGATTATTAATGTATAACTGTAATAACGTTAACATATTAAATTGCATTTGTTGCATTGCATTTCATTCAGCAAATGCCATGGAGATGTGAATCTGTAAATGAATAAAATAGGTGCTACAATTCAATCCTAGAGTCTGGTTGCCTTTTGCAAATAGTGGGCAAATTACCATGCATTAATGCATACACCCATTTAAAAAAACAAGTTACTTCAATATTTTCAACAAACTTTGATTTTGTACTGCTTTCAAAGAACATACTGAGAACAGTCAGTTTCTTATTTTCCCCCCAAATCTTGTTTTTTTTGGTGTTTCTTTTATCTCTTTTAATCTTCTTTATAACATATAGGGGCCGAAATTGGTGGACATACCGCCCAAAATTGCGAAATTGATCAAAAAATACCTACATACCGCCCACATACCGCCCGACGGGAAATTCATCAGCAACATACCGCTGGGCGGTATGCATACCGTCCACCCACCTGGAGCACCCTACCAACCGCCCAGAAGTCCAACATTGGTAGCATACTACTGACATACCACCGAGCTGCACACCGTCTGAAAAGAGATGGTTTTATGCTGATGGTATGTCGATGGTATGTAAACTAAAATGTTCTCCCCCCCCCCCTCCCCGTGATCTATTTCTCTCACCCGCCACCCCCGCAGAGATATAGTCCTCCCCTCCCAGCAATCTAATCCTCTTTCCCCCCCCCCAGAAATCTAATCCCCCCCCCCCAGAGAGATCTTAAACCCCCCCCAGAGATCTAATCCCACCCCCAGAGATCTAGTCCTCCCCCACCCCCCACCCCTCGAGATCTATTCCGCACCCCCCCCCCCACCGGAAAAAGTGAAAATAAATAAATAGATAACAATATAAGTATTATAAATAAATCCAAAGCACTACACAAAACAATTAAAAAATCTAAACGTACCTGGAGACACATACCTGCGATCTGACATCGGCAGTCTCTGGCCTCCGGACTGCTCTTCTTGGCGGGGGGCGGGGGGCGATGGGGGGACAGAGGTCGATGGAAGAGCGCGCGTGTGCAGAACTCGGGACGTCCCAGACAACTTGCCCTGCACCGCCGGAGCAGACCGTCCGTTGCACTCCGCTAACTCACCGCTCAGGACCGCCCGGACCAATGTTGCCAGCACTCCGCCCCAGCGGTACCAGGTGGTGAAGATTGACCGCCAAGAATCGGGCGGTCCACCAAATTCGGCCCCCCCTGGGTTATTTAATCACAAACATAAACTGGGAATATGGATTTTTAGATATTGTCATTTGGAATCAGTCTACAAAATTAATTATGTTTATAAAATAAGGTAAGCCTAATCAGTATGGGACCGGGTGCCAGATTTGATCAGAATGTTGCTGTTTGACCTGTAGACTTTGGTTTGAATCTGTGCCACACGAATGAAATGAGAGTCTCCTTGGTCTACAGATCTGACTCGGAAGCAAAATTAGTTTGGGACGTTTTATCTCGGTTCCCAGTATTAAAAACGTATAGCATAATGTTACATTTCTTTTTGCTTAACTGACCATGATACATTGGAATTTCTAGCTATCAGAAAAAAAGGCCATTAGGCTCAACAAGACCATCAGCCCCTTTTAGAGATCCACCTGATCTTCCAGCCTGCTGGAATATTCCATTTATCCCCAGTAGCTGCTTGTACCTAATTTTATGATTTGCTTCAATGGTCTTCACCGGTGACACATCATACGCGTCTATTGCCCTTTAGACCAAACGGCTCCGCCTGACTCTGTTTTACAAATAACTTCCCAATTTTTATCTTGCTCCCAGTGCTTGAAATCTTTGCCATAATGAACAGTTTGCCTAACTTAATTTTGTTTAGCTGAAAATGCTCACTCAGGCCAGTGTGCGGGGGGGAGGGGGCGGTGGGGGCGGTGGGTGCTTTATGAGGCAATGTAGGGATCCTGTGCAAATGTCTTTGATCACAAGATCAAGTGTTGTGCCTTTATGAGGAGTTTCATTTATCAGTTTGTCTGACAATTGGCAAACGTTGCCCATGGTGGATACTGAGTTCAGGAGGCTATAATTTGAAATTGGATTGCAACTATATGTCTTTGAAGCTATACCAGGAGAGCTGTTGAGCCATCATATATATATTTTTACAATTTAAATATTAAACATGAACTCGTGTTTAATGAGACATTTTATTTCCCTGCAGGAATCTGTTGGACAGAGATACATTTTCTAAGTCAGATCCAAGTAAGTAACTGGAAATTTCTGTACTCTATTTGTTTGCATGATTTATATAAAGTATTGGTCTGTACTAGTCTGTAACTGACATTAAAATATAGTAGTAACAATACTCTGTAAACCATTTCCAGTTATTGTAAACCACAAGCGAGGTTACTGCATAATTTTTCCTCTTAAAGAAATAATTCTTTTTAAGAAGGTTTGTAGTTTTACTTAGTAGCACACTTAAGTACCTTACCTAAACTGAAAAAAAGACTAGATTATTTATTTCGTGATTTTAATTTTTTTCCTATTATTTGATAAGGTTGGCTCATAAAGGTTGTGGAGTCGAGCCAAAATGCTGAATGGATAGCAAATTTACTAAAAATAGAAGCAGAGAGTAGGGGTGAAGGATAGTTATTCAGATTGGAGAAAGATAGAATGTGGTGTTCCATAAACATCAGTAGTGGGACCACTGTTATTCATAATTTACATGAATGATTTAGGCCCCAATATTGGTGGCCTTACCACCCAATGCTGACGATTGCCGCCATGTTTTGCCTCCGGTCTCCCCTCTGTGCCAGTTTCCACTTGGGCTGGAGCAGGCGGGAGGGGAGTACCGCTGGGAACGCCCGCTGATGGCTGCTGGCGGGCAAGTAGCGTAAGTGACCTCCCGCCCGCCGAGCTGCCAGATTGGTGCGGGCGGGATTTGGCGCCACAAGGGAAGGACCGCTGAGTGGAAGCTGGTCTAGCCCCAGCGGTAAGTACAAAGACCTGCAATAAAAGGTTAGTGGACATGTTTAAAATTATTTTTACTACAGCGACATACCTGGATGGGGTCTCCTGTAGGTGTTCTGGTATTTTTTTTTTCTTTGTAATGATTTTTATTTTCAGCTCCTCCACCCTCCCTGGGCCCGACTCCATCCTCGGCGGCACTTGGGCAGCAAGAGCCTTTGCCGCCGAGATTGAGAGCTCCCGCCTGCTGCCGCCCAGATTGATGGTGTAAGCCGTTATTTGGCCGCCGGGCGGTACTGCCACCATTTTTGGTGGAATCTTCCAGGCAAAGTATCGCCCGGTCTCTCGCCAGCCATTGGCGGTTCTTTGGGTGGCACTTGGGCGGGCCTTGGGTTTCAGCGATTTCGGGCTTTTGGACTTTGGAATAAGTAACTCAATATCAACATTTGCAGATGATATCAAACTTGGGGTAGGGGTGGTTGCATAGTTAACACCGAGGAATAATGCAGCATAATACAAGAAGACATTAGAAAACTTGCAGACTGGACAGTAAGTGTCAAATAAACTTTAACATAGGTAAATGTGAGGTGATGCAATTTGGTAGGAAAAGCAAAAACATCACCTTTACCTTATAGGGAATAAGAAACTGAATGGGATAGAAGAGCAAAGTGATCTAGGAATACAGATGAACAAATCATTTAAACCAGGTCAGCAAAGCAATTAAAAATGCCAACAAAGCACTGGGATTTATTTCTAGAGGTTTAGAATTTGAAAGTAGTGAAGTTATGTTAAACTTTTATAGGACCCTGGTCAGGCCGCACTTAGAGTCCTGTGCACAGTTCTGGTCTCCATACTATAAAAAGGACACAGAAGCACTGACGAAAGTGGAAAAAAAAGATTTACAAGGATGGTACCAGAACTGCGAGATTGCAGCTATTGGGAAAGATTGAAACCGGTTGGGGCGTTTTTCTTTAGAAAAGAGAAGACTTAGAGGAGACCCGATAGAGGTCTTTAAAATTATGAATGGGTTGGCCAGGGTAGATGTGGAGAGAATGTTTCCACTTGTGGGAGAATCCAAAACAAGGGGCCATAAATACAACTAAGGTTGTAATAAATCCAATCGGGAAATAAGAAGAAATGGTTACAATGTGGAACTCACTATCACAGCAAGTGGTTGAGGCAAATAGATTAGATACTTTCAAAAGGACACTAGATGAGTACATAAGAGAAAAGGGAATAGGCTGCATCTGAGATGAGGTAGATGAAATGGGGGATGACATGTGGAGTATAAACACCAGCACAGACTAGCTGGGCAGAGTGGCCTGTCTCTGTGCTGTATATTCTATGTCATTATATATAATTGTTGGCAACTTTGTTTTGTGCTTTTAGAAATTACTTTTAATTGTATGCACATTTCATCTTTTTTATTCTGATTATATTTTCTATTCTTTTACAGGCCTTTTCCTTTTTAGTGACTTATTCTGTTCTGCTTCTTTATCCTGTTTTTATTTCTTCATCCAATAAATTTTCAAAAAGGTTGGGTATTACAAATTACTTTCCATGCTACATTTCCTGTTTTGCTCAAATGTGAATCAATTAAAAAATTAACCAATTTACTATTAATACTTTGTCGTGTATATAAGTAAGGGAATAAGCAGTGAGACAATAAAATGGTCTTCATTATCAGCATTCGAGTCAAAAACATACTGGATATTCCTTTCTCCCAACTGCATTTTGTTTCATTGCTGTTTCATTAGCCAGCAATAGACTGGTCAGCCTAAAGGGTCATTGCCTTGGTGATATTTGGTACAATCCTCGAGAAATCACCTGGACTAATAAATAATGCTACCACTAACTAAATGATTACAAATGCTTGAGTTTTGACAGTAATATAATATGGTGAAAGTGATTTCTTATAAATGCAAATTCTATCTATTGTTCATTATTAAGTATCTATATGTGAAATCAGCATGAGCAACACTGTGAGCTGAATTGCATCCTCTCCGGTCGGCAGCAGCTTAGTAGTAACTGATGCCTCAATTGCAATGTAAATGGTAGAATAACACTGTAGTTGTTAGGGACAGGGTGATCTCTATCTGTGTGTGTGCCGTGTAATAAAACAAATAAAAGGAGAAGGAAAAGAAGCACAAGTGAACGGAGAAAAGTGCAAACAGCAGCTGGTGACTCAAGTAGGAACTGACACACGGGAAGTGCAGAAGAAACTGATGACATGAAATTGGTCAAATTTGCAGATGATACTAAACGAGGAGGGACTGTGGATCAAAGGAAGCAGCTCAGAAATGACAGAATGAGCTGGACAAAATATCTAAGTGGGTGGGACAATGGCAGATTACAATTAACACAGACAAGCGATAAATACTTGCATATCAGATGGAAAAATGGGTAATACACTTACTCCATGAACAGAGTCAAATAACCAAGGAAGAGGTTAATAAGTTTCTTGGTAGCAACAATCAACAAAACCAATAGAATGTTGAAATAAATAGCCCAATCAGTACTAAATAAGTCAGAAGAATTGATAATCAAACATTGTAGTGTTCTCATCAGACCACACTTTGAGTACTGTGTCTATTTTTGGTCACAAGGCATTGGAGACCACAAGACTGATGAGTATTGTTAGATGTGTGGTTATGAGGAAATACAGGGAGAGACGTGGAGTTTTGGAAGGATGCAACTGAGAGGTAGGCTTACAGGGGTAGAAGGTTGTAAATAGTATGGAAAAGGTAAATTTTCAAAAATTGTTTTAAGTTAAATTGTGACAGCAGAACAAGCAAACACAGGTTTAAACTAGTAAGCACCAAATTTAACTCTGATATCAGTAAGTTCTTCTTCACATGAAGAGCGATCAATACTCGGAATGAATTTCCAGATAGAGTAGCGGAGGCAAAAACTCTAGCATCATTTAAGAACCTCTTGGATGTTGTAATCAGGGGACTTCAGGATCATTCTGGACAGATAAACGAAGCTTCGCCTGAATGGCCTTTCCCATCTGTAATTATATTGTGATTTTGTAAACCGCTGCCCAGCTGAGATTAGCTGGAAGCTTCTGGTCTGCATGGCCCAGTATTAAACCTTTCTCCACTTGATCACTTGAGCAATTGCCGGTGTTTATTTCTGTTCTGCCCTGTCATGCACTTGCATCTAACCATTTTGCAACCGATTACCACTATTTCCCTTCAAAATGTCCATGGCCTTGCAAATAAAGCTCTCATCATCCATGACCTTATCTAGATGAATCCATTAGCATCCCAAAGCTGATGAAAACATGGCTCACAGAGGATGACTCCTACCTCTTACTGAGGCTGGTCACCTCTGATTACAAATTCCCCTGCCATAGTCGTGATGTGGCTCCTTTCAATAGGTCCCACTCTTAATTCTTTGATACTTTCATCTTTTGAGGAGCTCATCCTGTACTACCTCTCATACTTCTTCAAAGTTCTTGTTTACTGTCCTCTCGAGTCACTTAGTTAGATTTCTTAGCTGAAATCTTTTGCGTCCTGTCCTCACTCAGCCTTTGCAACAAATGAAAACGCATCCCCGATAATTGCAGCCCTCAGCTAAACTCCTGACTCTCTCTTCTCCAAATTTGTCTGCACTCATTTCCTCACTCATGTCCTCACTCAATCTCATTCTATGCACTAATTCTCCCAACCCCACTGCCATCACCTTGATTTTGTGATATGTGAAGAGAAAAAGATTAGCGAAGACAAACGCAGGTCTCTTGCGGTCAGATTCAGGTGAATTTATAATGGGGAACAAAGAAATGGCAGACCAGTTGAACAAATACTTTGGTTCTGTCTTCACGAAGGAAGACACAAATAACCTTCCGGAAATACTAGGGGACCGAGGGTCTAGTGAGAAGGAGGAAGTGAAGGAAATCCTTATTAGGCAGGAAATTGTGTTAGGGAAATTGATGGGATTGAAGGCCGATAAATCCCCGGGGCCTGATAGTCTGCATCCCAGAGTACTTAAGGAAGTGGCCATAGAAATAGTGGATGCATTGGTGATCATTTTCCAACAGTCTATCGACTCTGGATCAGGTCCTATGGACTGGAGGGTAGCTAATGTAACACCACTTTTTAAGAAAGGAGGGAGAGAGAAAACGGGTAATTATAGATCGGTTAGCCTGACATCAGTAGTGGGGAAAATGTTGGAATCAATTATTAAAGATGAAATAGCAGCGCATTTGGAAAGCAGTGACAGGATTGGTCCAAGTCAGCATGGATTTATGAAAGGGAAATCATGCTTGACAAATCTTCTAGAATTTTTTGAGGATGTAACTAGCAGAGTGGACAAGGGAGAACCAGTGGATGTGGTGTATTTGGACTTTCAAAAGGCTTTTGACAAGGTCCCACACAAGAGATTGGTGTGCAAAATTAAAGCACATGGTATTCGAGGTAAAGTACTGACGTGGATAGAGAACTGGTTGGCACACAGGAAGCAGAGAGTTGGGATAAACAGGTCCTTTTCAGAATGGCAGGCAGTGACTTGTGGGGTGCCGCAGGGCTCAGTGCTGGGACCCCAGCTATTTACAATATACATTAATGATTTGAATGAAGGAATTAAGTGTAATATCTCCAAGTTTGCAGATGACACTAAGCTGGGTGGTGGTGTGAGCTGTGAGGAGGATGCTAAGAGGCTGCAGGGTGACTTGGACAGGTTAGATGAGTGGGCAAACGCATGGCAGATGCAATATAATGTGGATAAATGTGAGGTTATCCACTTTGGTGGCAAAAAACACGAAGGCAGAATATTATCTGAATGGCGGCAGATTAGGAAAAGGGGAGGTGCAACGAGACCTGGATGTCATGGTATATCAGTCATTGAAAGTTGGCCTGCAAGTGCAGCAGGCAGTGAAGAAGGAAAATGGCATGTTGGCCTTCATAGCTAGGGGATTTGAGTATAGGAGCAGGGAGGTCTTACTGCAGTTGTACAGGGCCTTAGTGAGGCCTCACCTTGAATATTGTGTTCAGTTTTGGTCTCCTAATCTGAGGAAGGACGTTCTTGCTATTGAGGGAGTGCAGCGAAGGTTCACCAGACTGATTCCCGGGATGGCAGGACTGACATATGAGGAGAGACTGGATCGACTGGGCCTGTAGTTTAGAAGGATGAGAGGGGATCTCATAGAAATATATAAAGTTCTGACGGGACTGGCCAGGTTAGATGCAGGAAGAATGTTCCCGATGTTGGGGAAGTCCAGAACCAGGGGACACAGTCTTAGGATAAGGGGTAGGCTATTTAGGACTGAGATGAGGAGAAACATCTTCACTCAGAGCTGTTAACCTGTGGAATTCCCTACTGCAGAGAATTGTTGATGCCAGTTCATTGGATATATTCAAGAGGGAGTTAGATATGACCCTTATGGCTAAAGGGATCAAGGGGTATGGAGAGAAAGCAGGAAAGGGGTACTGAGGTGAATGATCAGCCATGATCTTATTGAATGATGGTGCAGGCTCGAATGGCCGTATGGCCTACTCCTGCACCTATTTTCTATGTTTCTATGTCAACTTGAGAAGCATTGCCACACCCAAGCCTACCTTTAACTTAGCCATCTCTGACCACTTCCTGATTTCATTTAACATTCATATCACCCTATCTGCTTCAAACCTCTCTACAAACATGCTCAATATCCTCAGCTGCATTTCTAGCGCACTCTCAAATTTCCCAACTTTCTCTCTTTTGCTCCTGTTGTGCCTCAACACAGCTGTTGCATTCATAGTGCTCATCCACTATTTTACTTCTGCCTTCAATGCCATTGTCTACTCCAGCTCCTTCACGGTCTCCTGCCCCCTTCACTCACTTCCCCACCTCCAAGCTCTTAAATATGAGGTTGATGGACTGTTGTGCAGCAGGCACACAATTGACCTGTTTTCCAGCTCCAGATCTCGCTTGATCACCTAAATTAGTATGGCCCCTCTTCTTGTCCAAATTCTTCCACTACTCAAGGAAAGTAGAAGGTATGGTATAACATGAGGCTTTGCTTTTCAAATACAAATTGCTTTCTCTGATCTCCTTCCTCTGCTTTCCCCATCTTCAACACCAAATGGGAGGAGCTGATCGATTTCTTCACTTGAAAGATTGAGATGATCCATTTGGCAGAAAGTTTTCTACATGGAAGCTTAGTGTTTATATATGAATTCAATGGGCCAGAAATCGCGCTCCTCACGGGCACATGCGAACCGCGTGCACCTAAACCCAGCACTTGTGATCTGTCAAAAAATCTCTTGACAGATCGCACGCATGCGAAGGAAAAGGGCCTCTGTGGAATGAGAGTTGGCATTTGCCCAACTCCTGCCCATCGAATGTCCTTCCAATTCTTAACTGGTAAAAGCAGGCGTAAGGCCTGCTTTTACCAACGTAAAAGTTTTAAAAAATAGAAAAATAAAATATTATCACTTATTTATATATTAAAAACCCTGTCCATTAAGGTAATTTTTTTTTATCCGTTTCAAAACATATAAAAAAATTAAAATAAGAAAAATTTGTATAAAAATATAAAATTAATTTGCATTTTAATTCATTTTAAATATGTAATATGTTTTTAAAATTTATTTTCAGTGTTTGTGTGTTTTGGGGAGGTATTCCCATTCATACTTGTAGGAGCTTCAAATATACGGAATTACCATAAGTATGAATGGGTATCCCCCTACTCTGATAGGTTGGGCCGGCCCACGTGATCCCAGAGATCCGTACAAAACCCATACGATCCTGGGATTCTTGGGCCCCTATGTTGACTCTCGCATATAGCCCCAGAACCTCCGGGACCACCAGGTACTTTCGTAGAAATTATTGCGGTCGGAGGCATCCGCCCGCGGGAAACCTCCGTCCGCAATTTCTGGGCCTATTTCTTTGCAGTGGCCAACAGTAAAATGTAAATGTGTATTTTCATGATTTTTATTGTCAAAGGACTCAACATTTATACTGTCCTTGCCACTCAAGTTGAATCAAGTTGAATTTGGGGTTGAGAGGGTTCCATGAATTTATCTAATTCCCATCTAAGGAATTTTCATATGGTCTAAAGGGGACCATTAAACTGCTTTCCGTGCTCATAATAGTTTACCTTCAAATCAATAAAAGGTAAAATAATACATATTTTGTTTATAATATTGTGAAGAATGATACAAAAAGAATAATGAATCACTGATTATCCAACGTGATAAATTCTTGGGGATGGGCATAATTGACTTCTTCAGATCAGCCATGATCTTATTGAATGGTGGAGCAGGCTTGAGGGGCCAAATGGCCTACATATTTCTTATGTTATATTCTTATGCAAGCATTTGTTGCAATACAACGTTGATTTTTTTGTTAACCAGTGATTACTGTAAGAATGTTAGGAAGTATTCTTTGCTTCTTTGGGGGGACCAGTGTCTTACAACTATATCCAGGGAAAAGAATGTTTTTTAGGTCATGTTTTCATATGATGGCTGGCCCCTGGCTCTGGTTGTTGAACTGGGAGTTAGAGGGCTCATGTGCAATTTTATTTCAACAGAATTAACAAATTAACCCACTGGCAATCACTGGACAGCTAAATTATATGTTTGTCGTAGTGTAAACCATCTCAGATTGGAAATTAGCAGTGCACAAAGTTATTGTACAAATGCATTTTTATCAGGTTTTTCTTTCCACTTAGAGGCAGAATAGTTGGGAGGATTTTGATGTGTGACAACATCACGCGAAACTACAATAAATTGCACTTAAATGGTGCCTTTAACATATGAAAATGTCCCAGTTGCTTCACAACAGTGTAATCTGATAAAAAATGACACTGAGCCAAAGAAGGAAGTAATTGAGAAGGTGCCTAAAAGCTTGGTCAAAGAGGTAGGTTTTAAGGACAATCCTAAAGGAGGAGAGCGTGAGAGGTGGAGAGGTTTAGGGAGGAAGTTCCAGCTGAAGGCATGGCCACCAATGATGGGGCAAAGGGAGTGGGGGATCCACAAGGGGCCAGAGTTAGAGGAATGGAGAGGTCTTGGACGGTTGTAGGGCTGGCACAGTAATTCTTGAGCTCTTTTTTTTTTAGCATGCATTAGATAAAAGTACTTTAGCTTAGATTAAAAATATTGGGCGTGATTTTGTGACCAGAGGCTCCAATCCGCAAATACAAATTTGCCTACCTTGGGCCTCGGGATCCAAGGTGATTTGCGCTCCTGGGCTTCTCCGGGAATGCGCGGGTAAAGGCCCACGTACCTCAGGGGCGCGCGCAGTTCACAAGCGGTTCGCAAAGGCCCCTGGGATCACATGGGCTGGCCCAGTCACTAAAAGAAGGGGATTCTCATTCATCCTGATGGAATCCCTATAAGCATGAATTGGGATGTCACTAAAAACACAATTACGCACCAATTAAATTAAAAAAATTACATAATTACAATTCATTTAATTTTTTGAAAAAAAAGTAAACATTTTAAAGGGACTAAAAATAACCTTAACATTTTTAGAGGTGTTTTAATGTGTAAATAATTTTTTAATGCATTTTTATATTCATTTAAACTTACTTTATCGGTAAGAATCTCATGGGCATTCACTAGCCAAATAGCCCAACTCTCTGCCTACAGATGCCCTTTTCTCAGGATCGATCTGTCAGAAGATTCTTGACAGATTGCAAGTTCCGGGTTTTTGCACATGCGCACCTTGTATGCACCCGTAGAAGCCGCAAAGTATGGGCCATTATTTCCATTGGCAGAATAATCAAAGACAAGCGGCTATGAACTGTAAGCGTTAGATACATAAAGGGTGGAGATTAAAAGGAACTTTTTCCCACTAAGTTATTAGAATGCAGAATGCTTTGCCACATGTGTTAATCAGTGCTAAATACATTTCATCAGTGAAATATATACTGGTTAAATACTTAAAGAAGAATACAAAAGAGTATGAGGAGAAAGCAGGAAAACAAGGCTGTTTAAAATCAGTTCCCGGGACAGGCTAATTTGAGCTCAAGCAAAAAGGTCTGTATGATCTCATCTCATAGTCTGAATACTGCAGATGGTGAAGTCTGAAGTTACATGGCACCATGAAGATACCATATAATAGGTGCTATCTAACTTTAATCTACCATGGAATGGGACTGAATTACTGGCTCATGGCAAGGTTAGTGCATTTTTAATATTTTAACTGATGTTGGTAACCTTGAACAGTGCTACATACTGACCTATATGGGTTTTCAAAGTACATAATGAATTACTGAAGATGCAGCTTTATTAAGACCATGGAATTAAGTTTTGATTACTTAAGATAGTACAGTGCATTCAGGATACATTTTAACATATTGGCCCAGCTTTTGCTGGAAAAAAATATAATGGCATGTGAATGACACATGGCGCTATTAAAGTGCAAATCGACCAGCAACTTGTGGCGAGGAAGAGCTACCCCATGAATTGCGAATCAGCACAAGTTGCTGAACGATTTGTTCCACTCAGCCATTAGCTTCGCGAAAACTGCATCTCGCCCTTCCCCACCCTGTGATTTTCCTGCAGTTGCTGCATTTGCACATTCGTTTCCCATTAACCTCGCCACAGAAAGTTAAATAATTAACAGTGCAAGTACCCCTTTAACGAGTTGACAATTGTTAATGATGCCAATCAACCTCTCTTGCCCAGAAAGTGAACAATTAACAGTGTGGCATCTCATTCCTTGTGAATTGTTGGAGATTTAAAAAATTTAAATTTTTTTTTTAATGTTTCCTTTCTGTCTCTTTTTTCTCTTTCTCAATCTAATCTTTCTTGCGTTTTCTTTATTTCTGTTTCGTACCTGATTTGACATTGAATTAACCCACTCTAATTCATTCTACTTCTCAGTTCTTCCTCTGTTTATTTCATTGGTTAAGGGGATGCTGTTTGTCCCATTGTTCACCAAGATGAAAGATTAACTGTTGCCCTCGCCGCGCTATTATCAGCTCGCATTTCCAGCAACTTCGTGGGAAAATCTTTTTAATCCTAAATGTGCATGAACAAGTCTAACTAACCGGACAAGTCGTGAGATGCCCCACTCCAGCAAAACCTGGGACGTTAATGTTTTGGGCAGGAGTAAACCATTGGAGCAACTATTCTACCCTCAAAACCTTTCTTACCGTGTTCTAAAACAAACACCCACTGCCTCAACCCCATCCACAAGATCACAAAAATAAACTTGTCAAATATAATCTGTTCCTTATAAACCCCAATAAGATCATGCACTTCTAGATAATTCCTTATCTTATCCCTCATCAAAGTCTCAAATAAAAGAAGCTTGTTCTCTTCAGTACAGCAAATTTCTGTTAACACTTTTACCACAAAATAGAGGACCTATTTTGACAAAGCCCAAGGTGGCTGCTGTCACCAGCTGCAGGATTCTTCATTAAGATCTTCCTAACACTCTGTACACAAATTTGATACTTCAAGCATATCCTCATGTCCCAGAATCTGTGATTAAGCAGACAGAATTTGCCTGAAATCGCTTGCAACAAGGGTCCTGTGAATGCGATACCTCTAAAGGGATGCCACAGATTTCTTTCTAACTTATCAAGTCCAAGATGAGTGAAAATATACACCAATTATGCTATTGTTTTATAGGTAAATCCTACAGATGCCGTATACACAGGGAAACTTTAGGAGTTGGTCAGGAACCGAGTTTCTTAAAATTTATCTTTAGTCTCAGGTCAAATGTCAACATATTATGAAAGAAAGTTGAAATAAACCACACAAAACAAAACCTAAGTTAAATCAAACTGGTACATTATTTTGCACATTATATAGTAGACAGAGTAAAGTACATAACACTTTTCATTTTGCAAAATGTGGTTGCAGTTTTCAAAATCAATGACGTTTACTTGGAGTCACATCATTATACATGGGCACCATGCACCTTTAACCTGGCCTGTCAGTGTTCAGACGTGACATTCACTTTCTCCACAGTCAGCACAGATCCCCATCCCCATCCAAATTCCCAGGCTCCTGAATTCCCCAGCGAGCTTCTGAATGTGTGTGTGCAGTGCCGCATTACAAGGGTCCTGTGCTCAGCAGGACGGAGGCCTCATCGCTGATCCTGTGAGCAACAGTATTTGCCATAAAAGACTTGACTTTCCACCAAGGAGAATTGCTCTCACCAAATGCCTCAGTGGGCAGCATCAGGAACAAGGCCATTTAGACTTCTAGAAGAAAACTAAGACAAGAGCACAACTAACAGAGAAAATAAAAACAAAAGGGGAATGTGCATACCTAAGTGGTAGGGGAAGAAGAAGAAAGATTTTATTGGAGGCCTGGTGAGATAAATAAGTTTCAAATTACACGGATGCAAAGTGTAGGTTCCTCTACCTGAAAAAGAGAGTTTATATTCTAATAAAAATATGGAGAACGCTTTAAACATATAAAAGCATCAACATGTTACATCTGTAGGTATAATGGTATGTTTCTGTAGGGTATTTACACAGGTATATTTCTGTAGAATATTTACACAGGTATATTTCTGTAGGATATTTACACAGGCATATTTCTGTAGGATATTTACATAGGTACATTTCTGTAGGATATTTACACAGGAGAGAACCAGATATTATGGGCCCAAGTTTCCACATGATTTGCGCCTGATTTTTAGGAGCAACTGGTGGAGAACGGACTATCTTAGAAATCGCAATTCTCCACATTTTTCTTTCTGCAGTTCTAGTCAGGTAGAACAGTTCTACTTTGGAACAGAATTTTTTCTTCAAAAGGTGGCATGTCCGGCCACTGACGCCTGATTTCAAAGTTTCCACAGTGAAAACGTACTCCAAACTAAGTTAGAATGGAGCAAGTGAAGATTTTTGTAGAACTGGAAAATACCTGTTCTACACATTAAAAAATCAGGCGCAGGTTACAAATTAGGCGTCCAGAACGAGGTGGGGGGGGGGGAAGGGAAGTCATTAAATTCTACAATAAATCCTTATTTATACTTCTACAAATATTATACAAATAAATCCAACCTGAATAAACATTTATAAGCAAAGAAAAGATTAAATAAACCATCTTCCTACCTGTGTGAAAGTGCTTCAGGCACGGAGAATGCTGCAGTCAGCCTGAGGCGCCCGTTCTTCCCGCGGGGGGGGGAGGAGGAGGCGCCCGTTCTTTCCCGCGGTAGGGGGAGGAGGCGCCCGTTCTTCCCGCGGGGGGGGGGCGGCGCCCGTTCTTCCCGCGGGGGGGGGGGGGAGAGCAGGCGCCCGTTCTTCCCGCGGGGGGGGGGAGAGGAGGCGCCCGTTCTTTCCCGCGGGGGGAGAGGAGGCGCCCGTTCTTCCCGCGGGGGGGGGGGGAGAGGAGGCGCCCGTTCTTCCCGCGGGGGTGGGGGAGGAGAGGAGGCGCCCGTTCTTCCCGCGGGGGTGGGGGAGGAGAGGAGGCGCCCGTTCTTTCCCGCGGGGGGAGAGGAGGCGCCCGTTCTTCCCGCGGCGGGGGGGGGGGAGAGGAGACAGTGAGAAGGCTGCAAGTGCTGATGTGCTGATGGCAATGTGCTTTTATTAAAAAAATGTTCAAAAATTAAACAGCTACAAAGAACTACAAAAATGGCCGAGTGCCAATGTTTCCTTCACACTGCGCATACGCGAACGCTCCAAAGCGCACGCGCAGCGTTGCCGGCAGGAAAAAAACTAATTTAAATAGTACCCGCCCCCTCCCACTTACAAAATCGGCGCGAGTGTAGGCTCCGTCCCCCTGGGCGCCGCGCCAAACAGACAAGGAGCTGCAGAACGCTCCAGAATCGCGATTTTCTTTTAGGCGCCGTTTTAGGCACGAAAAATGGGCGCCCAGCTCGGAGGGGCGCCCGTTTTTTATCGTGTGGAAACTTGGGCCAATTAGATCCGAGAAAGTTAAGAAAGCTGCTAATAAAATAGCTGAAGAAAAAGCTTATGACCTTAAGAGAAGAAAGTACAGGAATTCATAGGGGCAAGTAAATGTGAGGGGATTATTGGGAGTAGTAGGTAATAATAAATTTGGTTCGCACAGGTCAGTCGACAAACTGGACCTTGAGAGTGAGTCATTGGGGAGCAAGGATGGGGACTGGTACAAAAAACTACGAGGCCAAGAAACGCAGAGAAGTGCTGAAATAATCAAGAAAACAGCAATATTGAATGGATTGAGGCATGAAAATGAAATAGGGGTGGTAAGAAAGCCTGCCAAGCTAATCAGGAGGTTACAGTAATGAACAGATACAGATATTGCCCGTAATGCAGAAGGAAAATAGGTAATGGAGGAAGAGGTAGTTAAGAAACCAATAGAGATAGCTGGAATGAAAATGCAGACTGAAAGAAATAAGGAGACTGTGGTCAAAGGAGATTCATTGTTCAGCTAGGGGATAGCCATTATGCTGTAAGGACACTACCTATAGGTTGATGAGTTGTTTACCTAGATCAAGAGCAGTCCACATTAATGAAAGGTGAAGAGAACCAGAAGTGGGAGTATGTGTAGGGGTTAACTACATAGAGAGAAAGAGGTGTATGTGAGGATTTCCTCAAATAGGGGATGCAAAGTAGTGTTCTCTAGTTTACTTCTGATAGTTTGTAAATTTGGGGATTTCATCAAGAAAATTGGTGATGTAAATGTGTGACTGACAATCTGATGTGAAAATTATGATGCCATCTTCTTAAGTGACAGAGAACATTTTCAAGATAAAAATAATTAGTACAGGAGAGACAAGATGCACCTAAATAAAGCAGGAACATTGAGACCCATAAAGAACACTGGGGCAGTTATCAAGAATCCTTTAAATTAGACAGGCAGTGGAGAGGAAAAGAATGCTAACTGAGACTAATTGAACCAACAGGCATGAGCACAGTTATTCAGAGAGATGTACCAAATACCAGTATTAGGGCAAAAGAGGAGGAAAATCTACAATAATGGTGCAAATCATGACCAGTTAACCTTTTTTGGTGATGTTGGTCGAAGGAGGAATATTGGCCAAGTAATAAATCAAGACAACTCCCTGCTACAAATAACACATGGGATTTTTAACATCTACCTGTAATGCCACCTTGGCTTAATATCTCGGTCAAAGAATGGAACCTCCAACAATGTAGCACCTCCTTAGTACTGCTCAACTGTAAGAACATAGGAACATAAGAAATAGGAGCAAGAGTAGGCCATACGACCCCTCAAGCCTGCTCCGCCATTCAATAAGATCATGGCTGAACATCAACTCCACTTTCCATCCTATACCCATATCACTTGATTCCATTCGTGCCCAAAAATCTATCAATCTCAGCCGTGAATATACCCACCGTCTGAGCATCCACAGCCCTCTGAGGTAGAGAATTCTAAAGATTCACAACCCTGTTCCAGATTTGCCTAACTATTGCTTTGTACAGACTCATCATAATTTCTTTGCTTTTATTTTCAATCCCTCTGTATTCTATTTATTGGCTTTTTAAAAAAACTAGTTTACCCATTATTTATTCTTGTTCTGAAAATATATTGACCTCGTCTTTCTGTATTAAATTACATTTGCCAATTCTAGTAGCCTTTTTATGTCCTCCTGTTGTCTTTGCATTCTTCCTGTTAGTTTGATCCTCTGCCATTAAGACAAGAAAATCAAAGTCAAGTGCAAAAGGGAGAAAATACTTTTCATGCACACTATCTTTTGGTGATTTTCTTGCAATAATGTGAATCAAAATATTTCACTGATATTTTCAATAATTTTCTTGGTGTGTTCACACCTGTATTTAAGATGTACCTGAAACGATTCAAAATACATAAAAATGTAAAATAAACTGTCTACAGGAAAAATTTAATTGTGATTTGAGAACATTGCTAAGGTGGCATTGGTATTTCCACTTCAGCTGTTTTATTGGTTCTCAATGCAACGAGTGCCAAGTTATGTGTAGCTTTGAACTGCTGATTTTATTAGTAATTGGGTTAAGCTTATCCAAATACTTTATTCCAAAGACTGTGTTCAAAGCCCATACACACTTCCTGAACAGTAAGAAATGTAAAAAGATGTCTTCTGTCAAATCTAACTCGTGTCTCATTACCCACATACACTCTGTATCAGGGATACCTTTGAAGACAATTCCTGAAATTGACCTAAAATGCACCTCAGTAAAGAGTAGGTGGAAATGTGCCACTTTTGATAATTTTATGATGAAACCTAACCTCGCTGCTGGAGCTTTGAAGTCCTTTCAGCATATATCTTTATTTATTCAGGCACTCTCGTGATTGAACCCTTAGGAGTTAGTCATCCAGACATGTATAATATGATTTATGCACATCAGACCTCCTCCGAAGCAATACTATTTTTGAAAGTCTATGAATAGTCACTGTGTGGAAGCCTTGCTGTGAAAGAGAAAGGGATATTGCTCACTGTTAACTCATGTTTCCCAAAGGAAAATCCTTCACACACAGATATGTCATGTTGCTTTCTATATTTTGATTCATCGAAGTACCTTGTTATTTTCTCATTTAGAGCAACTGTTCCTAGAACTGACCATGCCATCACTTGCAAGCCGTGTATAGAGATGTTACCACACAAACAGGCCTCTAATGGATATTCCGTGCAGCTATTCAGTCTTTCAGTTAGTTGTGCGGACAGAAGCTTAGAAAATCTGTGAGTGCAAGATATTTATTCTAAAGGAATTACTATAGCAAAGAATATTTGCTTTTCTGCATGCTGTGGGAAAAATAAGTTGCTTAAATAATATTTCAATAATACTGTAAAAATAAAAGAAGTGCCTCCCTACAGAGAGGGAACAAAATTCTCTGACTAGGGCCACTTTTCCACATCTCCACTGGTTATAATGGGCCCAAGTTTCGGGCCACGCCTAGAACGGCGCAGCCCCGACCTGGACGCCCGTTTTTCGCGCCACAAAGTGTGCCTAAAAAAAACTTACAGATTCTCCGGCTCCCTGCTGGTCCTCTGGAGTCGGGCGCGGCGCAGCACAAGCTGTGGGGGGCGGAGCTAGGTCCCTGCGCTGAAAACAGTGCCGGGATCTCTGCACATGTGCGCTACAGTGGGCGCGCATGTGCAGTAGCTCCAGGCGCCCAAAACTGTGTGGGAGGGACCCGAAGCACGCAACCCCTAGCCCTGGCCGAATGGCCTCACTGGGGCTGCGTGCATAAGGCTGCCTCCCACGCCCAGCTCCTGCTTCCCCCCGATCCGACTCGACTCCCGCTTCCCCCGCCCCCGACCGGACCCGACCCCGACCCGACTCCCGCTCCCCACCCCCCCGCCCCCGGACCGGACTGGACCCAACCCGTGCTTTACCTCCCCCTCCCCCGACCCGCACTTCCCCCCCCTCCCCCCCCGACCCGAACCGAACCGGCACTCCCCCCCCACCCGAACCAACCCGACCTCCCTCCGCCCCCCTGACCCGACCCGCGCTCCCGACCCCGACCCGCGCTCCCGACCCCGGACTCTGGACCCGACCTGACCCAATGCCACCTACCTGTAAATCTGGTGCTGGGGACAGACCCTGCCCGAAGTCTTGAGCCCGTTCAGCCTCCCTCCCCCTTCTCCTTTCCCCCCTTCTCCTTTCCCCCCTTCTCCTTTCCCCCCTTCTCCTTTCCCCCCTTCTCCTTTCCCCCCTTCTCCTTTCCCCTCTTCTCCTTCCCCCCCTTCTCCTTCCCCCTTCTCCTTTCCCCCTTCTCCTTTCCTTTCCCCCCTCCCCCCTTCTCTTTCCTCTTCTCCTCTCCCCCCCTTTCCCCTTCTCTTCTCCCCCCTCTCCTCTCCCCCCATTCCCTTCCCCCCCTTTCCCCTTCTCCTCCCCCCTTCCCCTTCTCCTTCTCCTCCTCCCACTTCCCCTTCTCCTCCCCCTTCCCCTTCTCCTCCCCTTCTCCCCTTCTCCCCTTCCCTCCCCCTTCTCCCCCTTCCCTCCCCTCCCCTCCCCCCTGCCCCACCCTCTCTCCCTCTAACCCCCTCCTCCCCCTCCCCTTGCTGTCAGAAACACAGACACTGACAGACAGAGAGTGAGACACACACACAGATAGACAGACAGAGAGAGACACACTGGGGGGGGGGCATCCCAGCACGCTGTTGGAGGGCTCCCGGTGCTGCAGTCGGTAAGTAGAAAATGTTTTATTTATTGATTTAAAAAAACATTATTTCTTATTAATTTTTTTTGATTGATTTATTGGTTGATTTATTGATGTTTTTAATCATTTATTATTGATGATGGCTCTTTATTTGTAAAACTGAAGTGTTTAATGTTTGTAAACTTCCCTTTAAACCCCCTCCTCCCCATTCCCTACACCTGATTTGTAACCTACGCCTGATTTTCTAAAGTGTAGACAAGGTTTTTTCGAGCGTACAAAAATCTTCACTTACTCCATTCTAAGTTAGTTTGGAGTAAGTTTTCACTGCCGAAACTTTGAAAACAGGCGTAAGTGGCCGGACACGCCCCCTTTTGAAAAAAAAATTCTGTTCCAAAGTGAAACTGTTCTAACTGACTAGAACTGGAGCAAACTAAATGCAGAGAATTTGAATTTCTAAGATACTCCGTTCTACATCAGTTGCTCCAAAAAATCAGGAGCAACTGAGGCCGAAACTTGGGCCCAATGTGCAAAAGGTTATTAGCAAGTAACCTGCTCACCATCTTAGCCAGGGAATGGTGTGTTATGTGGGGAGTATTCCCAAAGCAGGACCCAAATAGCTCTGGAAGTGCACAAACACTTTGTAAAGGACACAGTGGAAAACCCAATGCACTGGCAGCACAAAGTAAGCTGGCAGCCACCAATGTGCTGTTAGCAGAATTTTGAAAGTTGTGCTTATTCCACACACTTGCTTCCTACAGGTTGTAATGTAACTTATATTTTATTTTGAAAGATAAAAGAAGGTGATTATTTTCAATAGGCTATTTGTATTTACAATTTGTGAGTGTAACAGAATAGAAATTTCCTTACATTTTTTTTTTTACAAGCACCATCTGAAGTAAGTGATGTGTATCAAAACATGGATTTCAATTAATGAGGTAGATTTGGAACACATGAACAAAATTATTCTGGATATTTTGAAACTTAAGTTGAAATAGTCTAATTCTGGGTATGAACTAACTACTGAATTTGTTACTTTTAGAACATGAAATTATTGCTTTGAGAGTTATAGCCCCATGTGCTTAATGTCAGGAAAAAAATAACACCGCCCGCCCACTTTTTTGGGGTGGAGTCATCAGAATGAGCGAAATCAACGCCTATAATATCACCCAGTGTTAATTTCCGCACTGATTTAATGCTGAGATTCAATAATACCGCCTGCCCACTTTTCTTTGTCGTAAAGAGCATTTTTACCGAAACTAGCAGCCATGAGATCGCTCAGCGTCACTTTCACTACCGCGCACACATATCGCCCACAATATCACTCGCCCAAAAAAATGCCCAGAAAAAGTGGAACTAACCGGAACTAATCACAGCGTTATGGACGCATGTTCTACATCACATGTCGCATCCTTTAAAAGGCTGCTGTGTGATCAATTGGTGGAAAACAGAGAGCTACTGCAATGGGGCCTGTCCTTTCTCACCCTCTCTTGATGACCAATTACATGCTGCAGACTCAAGATGGCCGAAGGAACGCTCCACAGCATTATGTGCCCAATGTAAGACATGCCAGACTGTTGAGGAGGACCAGACGTGACACACCCCGCAAGTACAGGGAGAAGCAATCTTACCTTGACTTGCCCGACACCACCTGTCTTCGGAGACTGCTCTTCCACAAAGAGGTTATCACTGAGGTATGCCAGCTGATAAGGGGAGATCTGCAGCCTGCCAGCAACATCAGTACTGCACTGTCCGTCGAGCTCAGAATCACCGCGGCACTGTCGTTCTGCACCTCTGGTTCTTTTCAGGCCACAGCTGGCGACATTTGCGGACTTTCTCAGCATGCCACACATTGCTGCATTAAACAGGTCACTGAAGGAGGGACTTGACCAGGGAGGCACAGAGTGAGAGGGCTCTAGGATTCTCCAGAATTGCAAACTTCCCCAAGGTGCAGGGAGCAATAGATTGTACACACATTGTGATGCGGGCACCTTTTCAGAATGCAGAGGTTTTCAGGAACCGCAAGGGATTCCACTCCCTGAATGTCCAACTTGTTGTTGACCACCAGCAAATTATACTGGCAGTGAATGCTCAATTTCTGGGCAGCATCCATGATGCTCACATCCTGCGTGAGAGCACTGTATCTGACTTGTTTAATAATCAGCCATAAGGCCAATGCTGGATGCCTGGTGACAAAGGGTATAATGACCCCCCCTGCATGACACCCACACCAAAGCCAAGAGGCGATACAATGAGAGCCCAGAGCCACTCACAATATCATGGAGAAAACCATTGAAGTGCTTAAGCAGCACTTTCGATGCCTGGACCACTCAGGAGGCGACCTCCAATACCACCCTGAGCAGGTAGCTCAATTCGTCGTGTTGTGCTCCATACTACACAACTTGGCTATCAGGAGGTGGTCTGTCTGATGAGTCTGACAGTCCACCTCACCAGAGAGAGGAAAAGGGGGATGAGGAGGCGGACACTGACATCGGCCCAGACAATCAGGCTGACGCTGAAGCCATGCCCCCGCCCCCCTGTAGACTGCATGAAAGGGTCTGTGGTGGCATGATAGCTGCAAGAGCCTTACGTCAGGAACTCACCAATGATCGCTTTGCCTGAAAGAACGTTGGTGTGATTTACAAAGCTGACACACTGTTGGGTGTGCATGTGATACATCAATGGTGGGCATCACCTTGGTGACAGTTAAAGTTTAAGTTGATTGAAGTTAAGTGTCATTATACCCTTTGATATTAAGGAATCACCAGTGTGTAACGGTGCAGCTATCTGAACCAATGCACAACAAGGTTTTGTTAAATAAAAAACATTTAAACCGAACATTTGTCTGAAATCATCAGTATTTCTGTAAAAACCAACCCTCCCCCCCCCCCCCCCGCTTCTCCTCCCCACATCTATCCCTTCCCCTTCCCCTCCTGACTCTAAGCTGCCTGGCTGAGGAGCTCCTCAGGAGATGCTTCATTGGGAGGTGGGGGGACGATGGCCGAAACGCTGCTTGGACGGATATGCGTGAGGACGGTCCCAAGGTGGGAACGTGCTCCGAGCCAGAAACAAGATGTTGCTGCTGGCTCTCATGTGGTTGGCAATGGGGGTGTGGCATGGTGGGAACGTGCTCCGAGCCAGAAACAAGATGTTGCTGCTGGCTCTCATGTGGTTGGCAATGGGGGTGTGGCATGTTGGGGTGCAGTGACGCGCTCCGGGACTACTGGGAGCCCTCTGCCACCAGTGTTCCTGGCTACCAGCTCCAGGGCCTCCTCCATCCCTTCCATGTTAGATCTTATTTGTTGGACAAAAACTCAATGCCAACTATGTTCTTGGTACTGAGTAGGCTTTTTGCTACTGGTGAATCTCCCTCGTGCCTCCCACAACAGCCAAACAAGCACACACCACAGCCACACACGCTTTCAGTGCCTCTGAGCTCCCTCTCTCTCTGTCTCCTCTTCTGCGCATGTCATGATGACCCTTGACCTCCTGAATCACCAGAATTGAGCATTGCCATGCCGTTGCTAAGGACGGCGACACTTTACGGCTGGAGGTCAGCAAGATTTAACGTTACCGCCCATTTCATATCGCTTGCGGTAACGCCTATTTTCAAAAATGGAGACTAGGCGCTTTGAGAATGGGCGAGAAGTCAATGATCTGAAAACCCATTTTTACCGCCCACGCCAGAAATAATGCCCATTTTTGAGCGATAAGCACAAAAGTGCAAAATCTAGCCCCATGTTTCTTTAGCCGGTGAGGAATTGAGAGTTTGTTTGTTTTTTCCAAAACAAATTTGAAAGAAACTGGAGATTGAATTGTCAAAGCTTTTATTTCAGGCACGGCTGCCGTTTATTTAAATGTGTTAACAGCAGAGAAAACCTGTGAACAGAAGCTTTTGTGCTTGTGGCCTCTTTGTTGTCTGTTAGAAAAGAAAACAAAGGGATTGTTTGTGGAATATTGATTGATGCTTATTGCTGTTGAAAATTCATTTAAAGACTCTGGTGGGCTAATTTCAAGGGTTAAGGAGTATTTTTATATATTTTAAAACATTGAAAATGGCACAAAGAAACTTTTTAGGATTTTATGGGACATGATTTGTTTGTTTATGGAAGTTTATGTTCATTAATGACTAGAAATCAGCAGATTTATTAATTGCGCACAAAATATTCAGCTTTTGCACTTAGAGTGCATAATGGTAGTTTATATCATGAAATTTTGTGCCTTCAGCTCATAAATTTCTGTCCTTTGAATTTAAGAAGGAGAAAATTTACACTTAAGCACTTTATGAAAGCAACATGAAGATAGGAACTGTCTGGCGACGAGGAAAGTGGGGAGGATTCCTAAGGGTGCAATAAGGGCCGTGGATGGGTCAGAGGTGGGAGCAAATGACGGAATGGGGCCTGATTGTTCAGAAGGAGCTATCAATATTTTGGATCCATATTGCTGGACTCCATTTCTCAACTAGGCTGTTGGACCCTGCTCCCCCTAAATTGTGTCAGATACCAGCAATCCCCATACTGTCAGAATCTGCCCCCCCTGCCTCAGTGCTCATCCTCACTCCAGGATTTCGGGACTCCCTCTCAGTGCTCACAAACCCTAGCATGCATCCCCACCGCTTCCTCATCCTAGAACTGCCCCTTGCACCCAGAACCTGAGATCTTTCTTCCCAATGCCCTCTTTCCGAGATCTCAGAATCTGCCTTTAGCTTTTAGTACCCCCTTTCCAATGTTCCTGGAATGCCTTTCACAGTGCTTTTAGAATTTGGGATGCTCCCTATCAACCACCCTGCCCCATCCCAGTAATGCCAGCTCTTAGGCCCCATTACTAATTATTACCTGGTTTTGAGGCTGCCCACAATGTCATGATAATTTGCTGGGTCAATGAAAATCACGTGGCCCATCAGAGAGAAACTTTTTTTTTTCCAGTAGTGACATCTGTCCGATAATTGCCTCTTGTTCCCACTGGCCAAGATCCTGAGCTACAACAGTGACTACACTTCAAAAGTACTTCATTGGTTTAAAAGTGCTTTGGGATGTTGTGAGGTCATGAAAGGTGCTAGATAAATGCAATCCCTTTTCTTTCCCTCTCTTTCATTTCTCTCCCGTGTCTTTTCTTCTCTTCTTTTTTTCCCTTTTTCCTTCTTTCTTTCTACACAATCACATGTATCTGAAATGAAATATATTTTGAATATTTATCATGCTCATGATCTGGCCAGGCTGGTATTGGGGAGCAGGCAGAGATCTGGTGGGGGTCACAGGCTGATATTAGGGAGCAGGTGGAGATCTGGCCTGGCTCACAGGCCGGTATTGGGGAGCAGGCAGGGAACTGGTGGGGGCATAGGCCGGTATTGGGGAGCAGCTGGAGATCTGGTGGGCTTACAGGCCGGTATTGGGGAGCAGGCAGAGATGTGGTGGGGTCACAGGCTGATATTGGGGAGCAGACGGAGATCTGGCCAGGCCCACAAGCTGATATTGGGGAGTAGGTGGAGATCAGGTGAGGGTCACAGGCTGGTATTGGGGAGCAGGCGGAGATCTGGTGGGGTCACAGGCTGATATTGGGGAGAAGGCGGAGATCTGGCCAGGCCCACGGGCTGGTATTGGGGAGCAGGCGGAGATCAGGTGGCGTCACAGGCTGATATTGGAGAGCAGGCAGAGATCTGGTGGGGTCACAGGCTGATATTGGGGAGCAGGCAGAGATCTGGTGGGGTCACAGGCTGATATTGGGGAGCAGGCGGAGATCAGGTGGGGCCACAGGCTGATATTGGGGAGCAGGCAGAGATCTGGTGGGGTCACAGGCTGATATTGGGGAGCAGGCAGAGATCTGGTGGGGTCACAGGCTGATATTAGGGAGCAGGCGGAGATCAGGTGGGGTCACAGGCTGATATTGGGGAGCAGGCAGAGATCTGGTGGGGTCACCGGCTGATATTGGGGAGCAGGCAGAGATCTGGTGGGGTCACAGGCTGATATTGGGGAGCAGGCGGAGATCAGGTGGGGCCACAGGCTGATATTGGGGAGCAGGCAGAGATCTGGTGGGGTCACAGGCTGATATTGGGGAGCAGGCAGAGATCTGGTGGGGTCACAGGCTGATATTGGGGAGCAGGCAGAGATCTGGTGGGGTCACAGGCTGATATTGGGGAGAAGGCGGAGATCTGGCCAGGCCCAAGGGCTGATATTGGGGAGCAGGCGGTGATCAGGTGAGAGTCACAGGCTGTCAACAGGGAGTGGCAGGGCAGGCTGGCGGTGCTAGAATAGCACGGGCAGCAGGAAAGATCCATGTAGGAAGGCAGGCCGAGGCTCCACAGCTACCACGACAGCTTCTTAATTTGAAAGATCTGTGGAGGGAAAAAAGGTTAAAATAATACAAAATATATAAAAATGTAAAATACATTTGAGGAGATTCTGGAGGAAGCTGCAAGAAATGCGAGACCCTTGTTCAGTAAACCTCAGGCTGGTGGTGCTGTGACACTGTGTCTCGTACTTTGGCGACTCAAATCAGGAATGCGAGGAATCAGTGGTAGGTATATGCAGATAGGTATACTGTAACCGGGACCGGTGTGACGGAACAGCCTGCGGAACACTAAGTGTCACTTCCTGAATGAACAGGAAGCGCACACTACACATGAAATTTTTAATATATTACAGATAACTATGGTGCATAAGTAACATACTGATATGTATTTATTTCTGTAATTGTAGTTCTTAATCAGCATATGTTTTATTTTTGTAACTAGTATGAAAGAAGGATAAGTTCCTGTATTCATCCACCTGCTGTGAATGAGGGAAGCACTATTTACACACCCGCGACTGTAAATTTGTGTTTTTTCCAGAGTGGGAGTGTGATGGAGGACTGTAAATTAGGCTGGAACCTTGCTTTCCCTCTTAGTTTAGGGGGTTAGAGGAGGCATGGCCAGGGGAGGAGACCCCTGGCCTGGTGGAGCATACCAAATGAAAGCAGACATAGCAAATTTAGGGCCCACTTCAAGTGTGTCGTCACTTCAGGGCAATTAGAAAAGAAGCAAGAGTTCAGACAGAATAAATTGTCCCCATGTATAACATGGGTTGTCGGAGATGGTGCCTTAGCTGGGGTCAGCTCCCGAGGTCATGGGTAGATACATTCTGGCACCAGGATGTCGGGCCCGCAGATTTCCGGCCCCCTATTTTTAAAAAAGGTTTGTCTGTGAATAGTGCTATGGGCGAAGTGATTGTAACTTGCCTATAATTTTATATAACAATGTAATTATATCATTTCATATGTTTGATTTACCCATATGTTTGTACCAAATACATATTTTCCAACTTTTTTCTAGTATGCACAATTCTATGTTTAAACTTCGTGATCTATTGTATATTGCTGTGCTTCTCATCCTCAAGCCTATTTCTAATGACTATAATCCCATAACAGACTCTGAGCCACACTTTTTACTTTTTATTTTTACACCTGTAGTCCATAAACAGTACAGATTTTTTTCCTGATCTAACCACGGTGTGAAGTGTACACATTATTTATTTCTGTACTCCAGGCTGTTCTTTTAGTCAGTGACGAATCACTTAACCTGTTTATTTGGTATTTAAGGTAATTATTCCTACTCATTCAAACTTTTCACGTGTGTTTGGTTAATTGAAGTGCAGGATATATATAATTTGCCTATGGGGAAACAATTCCGTTATAAAATTAACAACAATGTTAATCGTAATCTAGCGGCCCTAATTTCTTGTCAACTGTCCCAGTGATCAAGTATGGGAACGTATGTGTGCAGTAGTTTGTCATTATATGTATTAGCTGTAAAGCTAATTTATGTTATAGGCTATGGTGATTAATTGTAATTAATCTTTGTATCTGTGCATTGTTTTTTGCAGTTTGTGTTTTGTATTTGCAAGGAATTGGGAACAAAGAATGGCGAGAGGTATGTAAGCAATAATGCAACTTATAATAAATGCTGTATTTGAAAAAAAATAACGAATAAAATTTAATGTTAAAGTAATCACTAGAAACGTTAACTGACAGCTGACTTATTGCAGTAAGTAGGTTAGGCCTTTAGGGGGAACTCTTGAGAGGGCAGTATTGGTTAGCTTATAGCAGTGGATGCAAACATTGAAAGTAACTGGTTGTTTGTTATTTATAATCTTATGAGAGATAGAACATACTGCACGAGGCTTTTTGGCATTCCCTCCCCCAATTTGTGCGTATCTTTGCCGGGGTGGAATCTTTGCCCATCCCAGTGATGTACCATTGACTCCAGCCATATTTCCAGCTCAGGTGTCATTTACATGTGGGAGATTAGCTCAATGGTCTGCCATGTTTCCCACTATTTGCACTGTTCCAATGCGGAGTGTTGGGGCTGCCTGTTGGCCTCAATGGGCCTGTTCCCTGGAAGACAGCTCCTCACCGATCCGGAGTTGTTTCTCACCTCTCCCTGCCCAAGATCCGCTGAAACATTGACGGGGGGAGGAAGGGGGAGGGTTGGTAGAAAGGTGGAAAGGGTAGTCCTAACGGTCTTCAGTTTAAGGAAATTGCTCCTAACTTCCCCTTTGTTCTTTTAATGATCTTACATTTGTGCTCTTGTGTGATAGACATCAGCTATGGCTCAGTGGTAGCACTCTTGCCTCTGAGTTAGGAGGTCGTGGGTTCAAATCTTACTCCAGAGACTTGAGCACAAAAATCTAGGCTGGCACTCGAGTGCAGATATGATCTGTCTTTTGGATGAGACGATAAACCGAGGCCCTGTCTTACCCTATCAGACAGATGTTATTGATCTCACGGCACTTTTCCCAGGGGTCCTGGCCTACATTTGTCCCGAAACAATCCCGAAATAATATGGTCATTATCACATTGCTGTTTTTTAACATCTTGTTGTATGCATTACAGCAGTGATAACACTGTAAAGCGCTTTGGGATGTCTGAGGTCCTGACAGGTGCTATATCAAATTCAAACCTTTCTCTCTTTTACTGGATCTCCAACCAGTGGCAATAGCTTTTCCCTACTTCCCTTGTCAACAGTCTCTGGCCTGGAGTTTCTGCTCGGTTCTGCTTTTTTGGTGCAATTTGCCCAAAATCAGTGAAACCAGCGGAAAATATTGTGGAATTTTATGCTAATTATATTCAGCCCAACTCATATTTCTGTGATCTTTTGCGCTAGTTTAAAAAACATCGCGCTTGAAGCTGGCCCCATCCACAAAACTGACTACGGCTAGATTGAATTAATCACCATTGTGAGTTTCCGCTAATTGTGTTCGTTTGTGGGCCTTTGAGAAGGCTCCAAAAATGAAGGTTTTTTTTAAGGGGCTAGGACACTATTAGGCACGTTTTGAAAGTTTTTGAATTTTTTTTTAAACATACTAAGAAACTGACTATTGTACACCAATATAATTAGTATATATTTTTTTTAAAGTCATTGTCAGTATTTTAAAATCGGGTTACACACAGGTGGTGGACTAGACATTCTGATTCAATACATTTTTTGTGATAAACCTATTTTCAGATGTACTAACCAAACTGCACCAAGTTACTACTCTTAAATATATCAAGGAATACTTTTTAAAGGAAACATTAAAAAAAATAATTACGTTATAAAACGCTGCCCAATTGCACTGGCTCATGGCAGATATTACTTTCGGTGATGTGCAAATGAGTTTGAGCGGAAACTCGAGAAATGAAACATTTCTCAAAACAGGTGTAATTTTGGACGCACAAAGCGGAAGCTGTACCCTTCTGGTTTATTCATTTCTCTCACTGAGCTGATACTTTGTTAATACTATGTTAAGCTCATTAACTACAAACTTAACCTGGAGTTAAATATTCAATTTTCAATTAACCTCCACACCTTTTGTAATTATGCATGAGTTTTTCATAATTGATAGTTAACATATTGTTCGTGAATGTCCATGAAAGCAAATTGGACTATGATCATTTCCTAGAATGCAATATCTACCAGTATTACAGTGGTTTAGGCTTGTGTCTACTTTTTCATTAAAGAGAGAGGAAAATATGGCTCAACATTTCTAATTTGGGCACTTAAATTCAGTATATGTTTATCAATCACTGTATTTATGTATAATTCCAAACTCGTTATGTGTTTGTCTTACTGAATATGGTGCTTTAAATCAAATATTTTTCTTTTTTACAGTATGGAAGAACAGAAGCCATCGACAATACTTTGAACCCAGATTTTGTGAGGAAATTCCTTCTAGATTACTTCTTTGAAGAACGTCAGAATCTCCGATTTGATCTGTATGTATATATATATTGAAGATCTATAGCTAGAAAGTAATATTCATTTCACTGATAAAGATGATTTATGTCTACTTTTATTTTTTCAACAAAAAAATTCAAAATAACAAACGTAGTTGAATATTTTTCACTTATTTTAAATAAACTACTTTGAAAGAGCAAATATGTAGAATGCTGCAGTATATCATGGGATATTGACAAAAAGTTGGGAACATTTGTGTCAGATTGATGTATAGGGCATTTTATGGAGAAATCTGCTAGGCAGAAGGAACTTTAAAACATATGCAAATATTGGTCATCTGGTTTCTAGCTATTGCAGTTAATTAATTGAAACTTGTAACCGAAATTCATTTTGCGTTTTACAATGAATATATTTAATGAGTTCCACAGATCCTTAAAATAACCAAGTGAGCTAACTTGCATCTGAATTCTTAACTTTAGTCCATCTATTCTCTAATGTGAATTCTAAGCTCATTTGTTCTGTTTATGCATATCACGTAGTTTGATTATTTTTTTTTAACCATGATTTTTTATTTGCAATGTAATTCATTTTAAGGGTATCCAGTTCAATTGCGTCTGTATTAATGCTGCTTTTATGAGACATTTGTTTTTGGAGTGCATTAGAATAAAGGGAAGTCATCCAGAGTGAAGTACAGAGCTACCAATCTCAATAACGAATAATTTACAAATTCATTGTTTTATCACTGGAGTTTCCATTTGTATGATAGTACCCATTTGGTGGTGATTTATCTTACTACATTTAAAACAAACAGATAATGACTTATGCTAGTTAAATGTTGCAATTTTGAGCTTTACCAAGTAATCCTACATGTGTTATTGCATTGCAAGGACTTTGTGATATAAGAAAGAACATCCTCAAGACTAATGATTTTCTTTTGTAGTGCTAATATTTATAGACAAATATGGCAGCCAACTGCACACAGCAAGGTTCCAGCAACAGCAAGTGAGATAACTGACCAACTGGGAGGCAGAATATTATCTGAATGGTGACAGATTAGGAAAGGGGGAGGTGCAACGAGACCTGGGTGTCATGGTACATCAGTCATTGAAAGTTGGCATGCAGGTACAGCAGGCGTTGAAGAAGGCAAATGGCATGTTGGCCTTCATAGCGAGAGTATTTGAGTATAGGAGCAGGGGGATCTTACTGCAGTTGTACAGGGCCTTAGTGAGGCCACACCTTGAATATTATGTACAGTTTTTGTCTCCTAATCTGAGGAAGGACATTCTTGCTATTGAGGGAATGCGGCGAAGATTCACCAGACTGATTCATGGGGTGGCAGGATTGACATATGAAGAAAGACTGGATCGACTAGGCTTATATTCATTGGAATTTAGAAGAATGAGAGGGGATCTCATTGAAACATATACAATTCTGATTGGACAGGTTAGATGCAGCAAGTCCAGAACCAGGGGTCACAGTCTAAGGTTAATGGGTAAGCCATTTAGGACCGAGATGAGGAGAAATTTCTTCACTCAGAGAATTGTGAACCTGTGGAATTCTCTACCACAGAAAGTTGTTGAGGCCAGTTCATTAGATATATTCAGAAGGGAGTTAGATGTGGCCCTTATGGCTAAAGGGATCAAGGGGTATGGAGAGAAAGCAGGAATGGGGTACTGAAGTTGCATGATCAGCCATGATCATATTGAATGGTGGTGCAGTCTCGAAGGGCCGAATGGCCTACTCCTGCACCTATTTTCTATGTTTCTATTTGTGGCATTATTTGAGAGATAAATGTTGATGAGGAAAATAGACAAACACCTTGCTATTGGATCTTTTGCATCCAACTGAACAAGGAGATGGAGCCTCAGTTTAACATCGCGTCCAAAAGATAATAGTGCACCCATGTGTTTGTCTAGATTATGTGGGCAAGTCCTGCAGTGAGGCTTGCAATGCCAGAGGCGAAAGTGCCACCACTGAGCAAAGCTGGAACTTGATACTTAGAAAGTAGAACAAGAAAATTGGAAGCAGATTAGATTTTTGATTGATCTATTTTTAAAATTCCGAGCAGTATTTAGATCTGAATGAGACAAAGTTACATTTAGGGTTTGCTTTATATTTTTCTGAAGGCATTGTATTAAAGGTTTTTTTTCATCAAGTTTCATATAGATATAAAATTTGGTTGCAGAAATAAGGTAGACATCCTTCAAAAGCTTAATGCTGATAAATGTTGGTGTTCAAATCTGTATATACATTACTGTATACTCAGGAAGGGGTTAAATCCAGGTATCATACATAAATAACGTGCAATCAGTTGCCCTAAAAATTTGTGTAATTTAAAATATTTTATTCGATAAGGCCAGCATTTATTGCCCATCCCTAATTGCCTTTGAAAAGGAGGTGATGAACTGCTGTAGCCCTTGTGGTGAAGGTACTCCCACAGTGCTATTAGGGAGGGAGTTCCAGGATTTTGACCCAGCAACGATGAAGGAACAACGATATATTTCCAAGTCAGGATGCTGCGTAACTTGGAGGGGAACTTGCAGGGGATGGTGCGCCAATGCACCTGCTGCCCTTGTCCTTCTAAGTGGTAGAGGTGGTGGTTTTCGGAGGTACTGCCGAAGAAGCCATGGCAAGTTGCTGCAGTGCATCTTGTAGATGGTACACACTGCAGCCACGGTGCACCGGTGGTGGAGGGAGTGAATGTTGAAGGTGGTGGATGGGGTGCCAATCAAGCAGGCTGCTTTGTCCTGGATGGTGTCGAGCTTCTTGAGTGTTGTTGATGCTGCACTCATCCAGGCAAGTGGATTTAATACCATACATCAAGCATGAATAAATACACGAAGGCAATCTGGCATCATGAGCAGTATAAAACTAGTTTCCAGGTTACAGGCCTCCACTGTGCAATCAATTCATACTTTAGTCATACTTATAGCAGACCATTATTCTTCTATCAATTTACTTCTGTAAAATCTTTAGATCTCTTCCTCTGTTCTTATATTGAGAAAAAATCTCAAAGCACATGAACAAACATATAAGGGTGAAGGAGAGCCAAAGTTATGTGATCCTTATATTTTCTATTTGGCATTTAGTGAATTATATACCTGGTTGCCTAATAATATTTGTTGATTTGGACTGGTGGGAAAAGCATGGCATTCACAACCTTTGAGTATAATTTTATATGCCAGTTGAAATGCTATGTGTTTTTTCTTGGGGATTCTTCTATGTGTGCTTTGTACTTCCAATCCCAGGATTTATTTTGTGTATGTAATCTTTCCCTTAAAATTATCGGTGTGCTATATTTTTCTATGAAATGGAAGCCAAGAATCTGTTTGATGGGAATATATTTTATAGTCGGTTTGGACAAATCTCCAGATTCTTAAAGAACAACATGTTAAAAGCTTTTCTTTTGTACAAATATATTTCCCTTCCATTTTTGTACTATGAAGAATTAGCAAATCTGTAGAGTGCTGCAGTTCAACTCACTGGGCATTGACAACAATTGAGAATATTGTGGCAGGTTCTTTTAGAGGATATTCTTTTGTGAAATCTGTTAGTCAGGTGAAACTTTAAAAAAAAACAAAATATGCAAATATTAGCCATCTGGTTTCTAGCTATTGCATTTAATTCATTGGCATTCCTGTCCAATCATATACACACAATGGGCAAGGTAGATGGGAGAAAATTACACTATACAAGGGTGAGCCAATGTAGAAAGGTGGGAAGAGTTATAATATTTATGACTATCTGCGATCTTGTAAAACTGCCCCAAACATAAATTGGCTGATTTCACAGCCCTAATACAAATGATAGATTCACAGATAAATATTACATGAGTTGTAGGGCACTCTCCTCCAACTCTTCTCCATCCTCCTCCAACGCCTCTCCACCATCGTCCAGCTGAGTGGGACTGCACTCGCCTGGTTCCATTCTTATCTATCTAATCGTAGCCAGAGAATCATCTGCAATGGCTTCTGCATCATTACCTCTGGGGACCCCCAAGCACCTATATTTGGCCCCCTCCTATTTCTCATCGATGTGCTGCCGCTTGGCGACATCATCCAAAAATATGGCGTCAGTTTCCACATGTACGCTGATGACACCCAGCTCTGCCTCACCACCACTTGTCTTGACCCCACCATCGTCTCTAAATTGTCAGACTGCTTGTCCGACATCCAGTACTGGATGAGCAGAAATGTTCTCCAATTAAATATTGGGAAGACCGAAGCCATTGTCTTTGGTCCCCTCCACAAACTGCATTCCCTAGCCACCGACTTCATCCCTCTCCCTAGCATCTGTCTGAGGCTGAACCAGACTATTCGCAATCTAGGAGTCATACTTGACCCTGAAATGAGCTTCCTGCCACATATCCGCAGCATAACTAAAACCGACTATTTTCACTTCCGTATCATCGCCCGTCTGCCCCCTTGCCTCAGTTCCTCAGCAGCTAAACACGCTGGCAGTCTTGGGAATTTCTAGAGGTGTATGCTGGATATAATTATCAGCCCTTGTCGTTGATTCATGCGGTCCCGGGTCCGTTCGACTCTAAAGACAAAACCGTGCCTAACAGAGGCATGTGATGAGGCCGAGAGAGTTACCTTCAGGTGGTACAGCGAGGCACTCACTTCGGGTGTCCTGGAGCGTTGACGGACGCGTAGCCACACGGGGAACTCCGTTCCAGATGGTGGAGAAAAGTAAGCCACCGAACCCCCAAAGTTCAGCAGCTTTTTACCCCAGATAATACACAAAACTGGCTAGATGATTCCTGGTTACCATGGTTGCAGAGATGCTAGTTGGTCTTCCTGGTGATGCCTCTGTTCGAGATTGGTCATCTCGATGAAAACAATGGTAGGCCATTTCTATAAATGAGCAGTTCTTGAAGTGCTAACTGTTTGTTGAGTTCTTGACTGCTCCTTCATTGAAAGAGTCCAGAGGTGTTACATTTGGCCTGCAAACCTCATTGTCCATCCAGACATACCGGCTCCATGGACAAAAGGCGTTTTTCCACAAATCACACAAAGTTCAAAATGAAAAGACCTCTGCCTTTCATGATGTCAGCGTTGAGACTGGTCCCATGGCAACCCAAAAGACAGGCAGCTCCTGCTAACTTCACCAAAAATCAGTGCTTTTAAAGTCCATCAATGTCCAAACTCCATTTTGAAACACAGCCCATGTGCATCTCCATTTTAAACAGGTACAGATGCATTTTAAAAGTCCCAAAAATCGTTCCAGCCCATATACCTATTGATGTTGGCACCGGCCAAATCAGACACCCACCTCTGATAATAACAGCGCCAAACCTACGGCAGAATTACCACGCAACTGGTATGTGGATGAGACCCCAGTCTTCAGATCAAACCATAACTACCTTCCCAGGAGTTTCCTAAACTAAAACACACAGTTTCTAAAACTTGGACAACGAAAGAGTTCCCTGAAGGTCCAATGACTCCAAATCTTTAAAACTCGTTACAAGGTGGAGGCAGAAAAGTCTGTCTCCCTGAGTAATTCATAATGATACAAGGGAAAAAGTAAGTTGTTTTTCCCCACAGCATTTCTCAGAAATGAACTTAAGGCGGGTACCCTCTCCCACGGCCGCCAATTTTAATTACACTAGACGACCACACTTTGGGCACCCTTGTACATTCCCGTAAATGCATTAAAACCCGCGCACCACACCCGACGCAACATATACAACAGACTGGGTCAGCCCCGCTGGCCACCCAAATACGCATACATCCGACAGTACATTCACAACACATTTATAGCCACGGTGAAACAGCTTGTGAAGTCCGAGGCTGGTAATGCAGCAGTCTCAACCACCGATCTCAAACTGCTTCCCTCATTGCCTGCAGGTCACATAAAGCGAATATAAAGTTACAACGCATTGTACAATCACCAAAACGTGAGCGACTACTCGAGCCCAACATCCCACCATGGAGGAGACACCAGCTGAGTGATCTCCTTCTCGATCTCCCCGTTACGCTGTTCCAAAATAAAAAAGGGAAGGTGGCTCAACCGTGGCTATCAAGGGAAATCAGGGATAGTATTAAAGCCAAGGAAGTGGCATACAAATTGGCCAGAAATAGCAGTGAACCTGGGGACTGGGAGAAATTTAGAACTCAGCAGAGGAGGACAAAGGGTTTGATTAGGGCAGGGAAAATAGAGTACGAGAGGAAGCTTGCAGGGAACATTAAGACGGACTGCAAAAGTTTCTAAAGATATGTAAAGAGAAAAAGGTTAGTAAAGACAAACGTAGGTCCCCTGCAGTCAGAATCAGGGGAAGTCATAATGGGGAACAAAGAAATGGCAGACCAATTGAACAAGTACTTTGGTTCGGTATTCACTAAGGAGGACACAAACAACCTTCCGGATATAAAAGGGGTCAGAGGGTCTAGTAAGAAGGAGGAACTGAGGGAAATCCTTCTTAGTCGGGAAATTGTGTTGGGGAAATTGATGGGATTGAAGACCGATAAATCCCCAGGGCTTGATGGACTGCATCCGAGAATACTTAAGGAGGTGGCCTTGGAAATAGCGGATGCATTGACAGCCATTTTCCAACATTCCATAGACTCTGGATCAGTTCCTATGGAGTGGAGGGTGGCCAATGTAACCCCACTTTTTAAAAAAGGAGGGCGAGAGAAAACGGAATTATAGACCGGTCAGCCTGACCTCAGTAGTGGGTAAAATGATGGAATCAATTATTAAGGATGTCATAGCAGAACATTTGGAAAGGGGTGACATGATAGGTCCAAGTCAGCATGGATTTGTGAAAGGGAAATCATGCTTGACAAATCTTCTGGAATTTTTTGAGGATGTTTCCAGTAGAGTGGACAAGGGAGAACCAGTTGATGTGGTATATTTGGACTTTCAGAAGGCTTTCGACAAGGTCCCACACAAGAGATTAATGTGCAAAGTTAAAGCACATGGGATTGGGGGTAGTGTGCTGACATGGATTGAGAACTGGTTGTCAGACAGGAAGCAAAGAGTAGGAGTAAATGGGGACTTTTCAGAATGGCAGGCAGTGACTAGTGGGGTACCGCAAAGTTCTGTGCTGGGGCCCCAGCTGTTTACATTGTACATTAATGATTTGGATGAGGGGATTAAATGTAGTATCTCCAAATTTGCGGATGACACAAAGTTGGGTGGCAGTGTGAGCTGCGAGGAGGATGCTGTGAGGCTGCAGAGTGACTTGGATAGGTTAGGTGAGTGGGCAAATACATGGCAGATGAAGTATAATGTGGATAAATGTGAGGTTATCCACTTTGGTGGTAAAAACAGAGAGACAGACTATTATCTGAATGATGACAGATTAGGAAAAGGGGAGGTGCAACGAGACCTGGGTGTCATGGTACATCAGTCATTGGAGGTTGGCATGCAGGTACAGCAGGCGGTTAAGAAAGCAAATGGCATGTTGGCCTTCATAGCGAGGGGATTTGAGTACAGGGGAAGGGAGGTGTTGCTACAGTTGTACAGGGCCTTGGTGAGGCCACACCTGGAGTATTGTGTACAGTTTTGGTCTCCTAACTTGAGGAAGGACATTCTTGCTATTGAGGGAGTGCAGCGAAGGTTCACCAGACTGATTTCGGGATGGTGGGACTGACATATCAAGAAAGACTGGATCAGCTGGGCTTGTATTCACTGGAGTTCAGAAGAATGAGAGGGGATCTCATAGAAACGTTTAAAATTCTGACGGGTTTAGACAGATTAGATGCAGGAAGAATGTTCCCAATGTTGGGGAAGTCTAGAACCAGGGGTCACAGTCTAAGGGATAAGGGGTAAGCCATTTAGGACCGAGATGAGGAGAAACTTCTTCACCCAGAGAGTGGTGAACCTGTGGAATTCTCTACCACAGAAAGTTGTTGAGGCCAATTCACTAAATATATTCAAAAAGGAATTGGATGTAGTCCTTACTATAAGGGGGATCAAGGGGTATGGCGAGAAAGCAGGAATGGGGTACTGAGGTTGCATGTTCAGCCATGAACTCATTGAATGGCGGTGCAGGCTCGAAGGGCCGAATGGCCTACTCCTGCACCTATTTTCTATGTTTCTATGTTTCTATCTGCTGCTGAAACCCTCATCCATGCCTTTGTTACCTCTAGGTTTGACTATTCCAATGAACTCCTGACTGGCCTCCCACATTCTACCCTATGTAAACTTGAGATCATCCAAAACTCGGCAGCCCGTGTCCTAACTCGCACCAAGTCCCGTTCACCCATCACCCCTGTGCTCGCTGACCTACATTGGCTCCCTGTTAAACAACACCTGAATTTCAAAATTCACATCCTTATTTACAAATCCCTCCATGGCCTCGCCCCTCCCTATCTCTGTGATCTCCTCCAGCCCCACAACCCCCCAAAATATCTGTGCTCCTCAAATTCTGCCCTCTTGAGCATCCCTGATTATAACTGCTCAACCATTGGTGGCCGTGCCTTCAGCTGCCTGGGCCCTAAGCTCTGGAATTCCCGACCTAAACCTCTCCACCTCTCTACCTCTTTGACCAAGCTTTTGGTCATCTGCCGTAATTTCTTCTTATCTGGCTCAGTGTCAAATTAAATTTTTGTCTTGTAATACTCCTGTAAAGCGCCTTGGGACATTTTACTACGTTAATGGTACTATATAAATACAAGTTTTGTTGTTGTTGTTGAAGATACAAAGACATATTTGCACTGGAAAGCAAAATCACGTTTCAATTTTTATTTTAAATTCATATTTTAACATCTAATTTTAAAAAATTCATTGCGATATCATATCTGACTGCTTAGGTTTTTTTTCACACATTACACAACAGAACCTGAAAGAATGTACTGCAAAATCCAGCTCATAGCTAATACCTTTTATTGACGTTTTTAATGGCTTAGAAAACTGGGCTTTGAGATGGGCAGAGATTTACCTGCTGGCTTGTGTACAAAACATGGATATAACCTTTACGTAGGATTTTACAGCATTTATGGTGCTGTAGTTGATTGCCTATTTTATAAGTATGGCAAACAAAGGGAGCGGTATTGCTTGAGGGTCATATTGTATAAAGAATTCATGCACACCACATACAGTGCAAAATCAATGCCAATAAATCAGGTAGGATTTTAGCTGCTGAATCGGTTTCATTTCCTGATGCTGGGGGACCATGGAATATTTTGATGTAATTGCCAACTAAAATAACTAAAAACTCAGAAATGTTATAAACTTACAGAATAGTGTAGGTCTAATGACTTGCTTACCCCAAGACAGACTTCAGCAGAAGCAACTATTTTTTGTTATATTTTCTATTTGGCATTTAGTGAAATATATACCTGGTTGAGGAGGAACTGAGGGAAATCCTTATTAGTCGGGAAATTGTGTTGAGGAAATTGATGGGATTGAAGGCCGATAAATCCCCAGGGCCTGATGGACTGCATCCCAGAGTACTTAAGGAGTTGGACTTGGAAATAGCGGATGCTTTGATAGTCATTTTCCAACATTCCATTGACTCTGGATCAGTTCCTATCGAGTGGAGGGTAGCCAATGTAACCCCACTATTTAAAAAAAAAGGATGGAGAGAGAAAACACGGAATTATAGACCGGTCAGCCTGACCTCGGTAGTGGGTAAGATGATGAAATCAAATATTAAGGATGTCATAGCGCATTTGGAAAGAGGTGACATGATAGGTCCAAGTCAGCATGGATTTGTGACAGGAAAATCATGCTTGACAAATCTTCTGGAATTTTTTGAGGATGTTTCCAGTAGAGTGGACAAGGGAGAACCAGTTGATGTGGTATATTTGGACTTTCAGAAGGCTTTCGACAAGGTCCCACACAAGAGATTAATGTGCAAAGTTAAAGCACATGGGATTGGGGGTAGTGTGCTGACATGGATTGAGAACTGGTTGTCAGACAGGAAGCAAAGAGTAGGAGTAAATGGGGACTTTTCAGAATGGCAGGCGGTGACTAGTGGGGTACCGCAAGGTTCTATGCTGGGGCCCCAGCTGTTTACACTGTATATTAATGATTTGGATGAGGGGATTAAATGTCGTATCTCCAAATTTGCGGATGACACTAAGTTGGGTGGCAGTGTGAGCTGCAAGGAGGATGCTATGAGGCTGCAGAGCGACTTGGATAGGTTAGGTGAGTGGGCAAATGCATGGCAGATGAAGTATAATGTGGATAAATGTGAGGTTATCCACTTTGGTGGTAAAAACAGAGACACAGACTATTATCTGAATGGTGACAGATTAGGAAAAGGGGAGGTGCAACGAGACCTGGGTGTCATGGTACATCAGTCATTGAAGGTTGGCACGCAGGTACAGCAGGCGGTTAAGAAAGCAAATGGCATGTTGGCCTTCATAGCGAGGGGATTTGAGTACAGGGGCAGGGAGGTGTTGCTACAGTTGTACAGGGCCTTGGTGAGGCCACACCTGGAGTATTGTGTGCAGTTTTGGTCTCCTAACTTGAGGAAGGACATTCTTGCTATTGAGGGAGTGCAGCGAAGGTTCACAGACTGATTCCCGGTATGGCGGGACTGACATATCAAGAAAGACTGGATCAGCTGGGCTTGTATTCACTGGAGTTCAGAAGAATGAGAGGGGACCTCATAGAAACGTTTAAAATTCTGATGGGTTTAGACAGGTTAGATGCAGGAAGAATGTTCCCAATGTTGGGGAAGTCTAGAACCAGGGGTCACAGTCTAAGGGATAAGGGGTAAGCCATTTAGGACCGAGATGAGGAGAAACTTCTTCACCCAGAGAGTGGTGAACCTGTGGAATTCTCTACCACAGAAAGTTGTTGAGGCCAATTCACTAAATATATTCAAAAAGGAGTTAGATGTAGTCGTTACTACTAGGAGGATCAAGGGGTATGGCGAGAAAGCAGGAATGGGGTACTGAAGTTGCATGTTCAGCCATGAACTCATTGAATGGCGGTGCAGGCTAGAAGGGCCGAATAGTCTACTCCTGCACCTATTTTCTATGTTTCTATGTTAAACCTCTCCACCTCTCTACCTCTCTTTCCTTCTTTAAGATGCTCGTTAAAACCAACCTTTTTGACCAAACTTTTGGTCATCGCCCTAATTTCTTCTTATGTGGCTCGGTGTCAAATTTTTGGTCTTACCATACTCCTGTGAAGTGCCTTGGGACATTTTACTACATTAATGATGCTTTATAAATACAAGTTGTTGTTGTTCTATCCTCAAACTGATGAAATAGTGTTGCTTGAATATTGCAAATTGCTTGTCTTTGGCAACCTGTTGTAAACAATAAGATGTGAACGTTTTCATCTTCTACAACTTGTTTATGTAAAATACTTTTCTTCAACTGTAATTAAGAACATTAGAAAAGAAAAAGAACAAAGTCACACAATGCAAATACCTATGAGCTATAGATGGTGGGAGAAAATAGAGATCATAAGGAACAATCAGTATATTTAGAAATAGTAGGTTGTGCCTCATATATCGACGGTAGGGGGAGTGGGACTCGTTGAGATGCTCTTGCAAAGAGCCGGCACGGGCATAACGGGCCGAGTGGTCTTCCGCGCTGTAACCGTTCTATGATTCAATGATTCTAACTTTTTTGAGGATAATACTAAACTGGAAGATTGTGCTATTCGGCAGGTATAATTTACCTGAAATTTCAGAAGATGTTTGAGAAAAGTTCTACACATGAAACTTTTGAAGATATTTAAAGGTTGTAAATGTAATGGCAAATTAAGTAAGTTGATTGAAAGATGACAGGAATAGATAGCGGAAGATGATAAGTAGAAAAAGCTATGGATGGGGGAAGCATTGACAATTCTACACAGGTATGTTCTGGATCCCCTGCTGTTTCTACTAATCATAAATGATATGGAAGAGGTACTTCTAGTGTTATATTTGTGTATTTCTATATTACATTTAGTTTTTTTTGCTAAAGATAATACCATTGTGAATGGAACATTTCTTTTTTATACACATCTGAAAAGAGCAATGGGGGGAGTTTTAATACAGGTGAGCAGGTGGGAGTTGGTGTGGATTGGGGGGGGGGGGCAGTTAAATAGGAAAAATTCCAATTGTGTCAGGAAGCCAGCTCCAATCACTGACTTCCGAGTTTTACTGAGCCGAGACAAGGGGTGGGCAACCAACTTGCTCCCAGGAGGCAGGCTGGCATTGTAAATACGTTAATGAGGCTGACAGCCTCAGTTTAACCCGCTTTGCAGATTTTACTGTGGCCAGCTGGATTTCCTGGGACTCGGGAAATACGGCAGCTGCAGTGTGGTGAGGACAACCTTCTTGTGGGCCAGGAGGGGTAGGAGTGCTTCATCCCAGCATCCCCCTCCCCCCTCCCCCCAAGTTCGCCCACCATCAGAGCCTCTCCCCGGGAACAGGGATCGGACACTCCCTCGAGATATGCTCTTGCCCCCCTGGGGTTGGGGATCGGTCCATATGATTCTGTGGCATCTTCTGCCGTGCTCCCCGCCCGACTGGAAGCCAAGCCCGTCAATCAGGCTGACGTCCAGGCAGGGAATCTGTCAGGGCCAAGAGTCGCAAGCTGGGGAGTTAAATCTCCACTGCATGTGGGGAAGCCCAGACTTCCGGGTTTCCCATCTGAAACTCCCCCCTACTGCCCAGGCTTCCCACCCCAGTAACTATCCAGCACAGTTAGTCCTTATCCACTAGGTGGTACACCCTCATGTATTCTCCTCTTCAACTGCTGGCAATGCTAGACGAAGCAAAAAAACTGAGAAACTCATTTGCAACAATTTTTTAAAATACTCTGTGAAATCCTCCTTCCTTCACAAGGCAATCAGGCAAGCTCTAGAAGACCATGTTTACCCATGCGGCATCACCAGATGACCTTAACTAACCCACATACCCATGGTGCATCCCGATAAACTTGCAAGTTTCGTCTTAAGACCATACTTATCACATTGACTCGAAGCTCATAAACCTTGTTGAGGAGATCACATCCCAGTTAGGTGGGTTAGAAGTTGTGGTGAGCCCTATCACATAGTGTACCTCGACTTCCAAAAGTCAAGTGCTGCATGAAAGAATCCTTTCAAACTAAGGTCAGTGAGTATCAATTGAATGGGGATTAATAACTGGCTACAGGGAAGGAAGCAGAAGATGGTTTTAAAGGTAACTAGGTCACAATGGGGGAGATATTGAATGGAATAAAAACAGAGAATGCTGGAAATCTCAGCGTGTCAGGCAGCAGCTGTGGAGAGAAAAACAGAGTTACTGTTTCAGGTCGATGACCCTTCGTCAGAAACTGAAACATTAACTCTGTTTTTCTCTCCACAGATGCTGCCTGACCAGCTGAGATTTCCAGCATTTAATGTTTTTATTTCAGATTCCAGCATCCGCAGTATTTTGCTATTAAGATATTGAATGGAGTGTTTCAGAGCTCTGTGCTGGGACCTTGTGTTCTATTCCTGCTATATTCCTGTTTCCCCACATTAAAACTGTGACTACACTCCAAAAACTACTTCATTGCCAGTAAAGCGCTTTGAGATGTCCGGTGGTTCATGAAAGGTGCTATATAAATCCAAGTCTTTCGTTCTTATATTAAATGACCTCAAATCAGAGTCTCAATGCAAGATAGTTAATTCACAGATGACGCCAAGTTAAGGAGAGTGTGGATTCAAGGAAATTGGCTAAGATATTGCAAAGCGAGCTCTACAGGGTTTACATCTGAGCTAATCAGTGGAAAATACAATTGATACAGATAAATGCAAGGTACTGCATATTACAAGCAAGAGTTAGAAGACACATATTCCAAGGGTGAGGTAGAACATGCCAAGGGTTTTTAGATGCGTAGTCACTCACCATGTCTAAACAATGCAAGGAGGTAATAAACAAAACAAATAGGATGATGGATTATATTGCCAAAACGGTTGAGAACAAACCCCAGAGGCCATGCTGAAGCTGTACATTACCCTTGTCAGGGGAGGCCTGGAGCACTGCATACAAGTCTGGTTGTTGCAACTTTAGGGAGCAATGCAGATCTTTAAGGCAAGTGTCAAGGCTCACCCCTAATGTTCGAGTGAAGAACTGTGAGAAACAACTTAATAAGTGAGAGCTCTTCAGCCTAAAGAAGCAATGTCTTGGGGATCTGGAACTATGTAAGCTACTTAATGGGACAGAAAAGTAAACCTATTAGTACTTCTGAATACATTAGGGCAGCAGGACTAGTTCAGGAATTATTTCTTTACACATTGGATGATTGACAGTTGGAATGGACTTCTAGGAAAGATAGTTGAGATCAGAACTTTTGACTATTTAAGAAACAGCTAGATAGTGTAATGGGAAGTTAATTAGATTGGGTTAATTAGTCTGAAAAGATGATAATGGTGGGAGGAGGCTCGTGTGGAGCATAAACACTGGCATGGAGCAGCTAGGCCGAATGGCCTGTTTCTGTGCATAGTATACAATGTAAATAGTCTGAAGGACCTTCTTCATCCAAACATATTTTGTCATCTTGTAATCTGTCCCAGAGGGTAGCAATCCTGTGGAAAAAGAAATACCTTGTGGCACCTGATTCTTTACCGATGCATTTTGTAGGTATGGCCTTTAACCATTTTGAATATCTTATCCAAATCTATTATTACCAATCCTTTTCATAATTTTGAAAACCTAATTATATCCTATCTGTGCTCATGTTTTTCCAAGTGAATGACCTTGACTCTCTCTAAGTCTGTCGTTGTAGCTAAGAAATCCGAGTTTTAATGCCATCCTTGTTGCCCTCCAATGCAGCTAATCTGCAGCCTTTATATCCATCGCCAGGTATGGGGCCAGAATGGGACACAATCATCTGAGTACAAACAAACCAAAGTCTGAAATAGTCTTGTATTTGGACTTACTGATTTTTGGAAATACTTATTGGAAGTCCAATAGGTAATATCCATTGGAGTCTTTTCATTCATTGTTATTGTCACTTCCTCAGAAAAACTAAATCAATTTAGTAAAATGTGAAAAATCTCAAATATTTCAGTTGACACTGTTATTCTGTCTGCATGACCTGTGCCTCCTAAAGCCATGTTGAGTATCTTCAATAACTGGGATAGTGTGTGTGTATGTGTGTGTGTGTGTGTTTGTGGGTTTGTGTGTGTGTGTGTAGGTGGATGTGTGTGTGTGGTTGTGTGTGTAAGTGTGTGTGTGTAGTTGTGTTTGTAGGTGTGTGCGTGTGTGTGTGCGTGTGTAGTTGAGTATGTGTGTGTGAGTGTGTGTGTGCACGTGTGTAGTCGTGTGTGTCTAGGTGTGTGTGTGTAGTTTGTGTGTGCGTGCGTAGGTGTAGGTGTGTGTATGTAGGGGTGTGTGTGTGTGTAGGGGTGTGTGTGTGTGTAGTTGCATATGTGTGTGCATGTGTGTGTGTAGTTGTGTATGTGTGTGCAGTTGTGTATGTGTGTGTATGTGTGTGCAGTTGTGTATGTGTGTGTATGTGTGTGCAGTTGTGTATGTATGTGCGCGTGTGTGCAGTTGTGTATGTGTGTGCGCGTGTGTGTAGTTGTGTATGTGTGTGCGTGTGTGTGTAGTTGTGTATGTGTTGTGTGTAGGTGTGTGTGTAATTGTGTATGGGTGTGTGTATGTAGGTGTTTGTGTGTGGGTGTGTGTGTGGGTGTGTGTGTATGTGTGTGTGTATATATGTGTGTGTGTATAGGGCTCTGTGTGTGTGTGTAGGTAGGTGTGTGTGTAGGTAGGTGTGTGTATGTGTTTGTAGGTGTGTGTGTGTGCATATTTGTGTGTGTAGGTGTGTGTGTGTGTGTAGTTGCGTGTGTGTGGGTATGTGTGTAGTTGTGTGGGTGTGCAGGTGTGTGTGTGTGCAGGCGTGTGTATGTAGGTGTGTGTATGTGTGTGTTTGTGTGTGTGTAGGTGTGTGTGTGTAGGTGTGTGTGTTTGTGTGTGTAGATGTGTGTGTGCAGGTGTGTGTGTGTAGGTGTGTGTGTGTATAAGTCTGTGTGTGTGTAGTTGTGTGTGTGTGTAGGTAGGTGTGTTTGTGTGTGTAGGTAGGTGTGTTTGTGTGTGTTGGTAGGTGCGTGTGTGTTTGTGTAGGTTGTGTGTGTGTAGGTGTGCATGTGTAGGTGTGTGTGTTTGTGTGTGTAGATGTGTGTGTGCAGGTGTGTGTGTGTAGGTGTGTGTGTGTATAAGTCTGTGTGTGTGTAGTTGTGTGTGTGTGTGTGTAGGTAGGTGTGTTTGTGTGTGTTGGTAGGTGCGTGTGTGTTTGTGTAGGTTGTGTGTGTGTAGGTGTGTGTGTTTAGGTGTGTGTTTGTAGGTGTGTGTGTGTGTAGGTATGTGTGTGTGTGTGTAGTATGTGTGTGTTTGTAGGTGTAGTTTGTGTGTGTGTGTGTTGTGTGTGTGTGTGTAGTTTGTGTAGGTGTATGTGTGTAATTGTGTGTGCGTAGTTGTGTGTGTGTAGGTGTAGGTGTGTGTGTGTAGTTGTCTAGTTGTGTGTGTGTAGGCCTGTTTGTGTGTAGGTGTGTGTGTATGTGTAGGCGTGTTTGTGTGTAGGTGTATGTGTGTGTGTGTTTGTGTGTGTGTTTAGGGGTGTGTGTGAGTTTGTGTGTGTGTGTGTGTGTAGATGCGTATGTGTGGGTGGTGTGTTTAGGTGTGTGTGTGTGTAGGGGTGTGTATGTGTAGTTGTGTGTGTGTAGGAGAGTGTGTGGGTGGTGTGTTTGTGTGTGTGTGTTTAGGGGTGTGTGTGTGTGTGTGTGTAGGTGTGTATTATTGTGCGTGTGTGTGTGTAGATGGTGTGTGTAGGGGGGTGTGTGTGTGTGTGTGTAGGGGTGTGTATTTGTGTGTGTATTTGTGTGCATGTGTGTGTGTATTTGTGAGCGTGTGTGTGTATGTATGTGTGTGTGTGTAGGTGTGCGCAGGGTGCGTGTGTATTTGTGTGTGTGTAGATGTGTGTGTGTATGTGTGGGTGGTGTGTGTAGGGGTGTGTGTAGGTGTGTATTTGTGTGTGTGTGTGTAGGTGAGTGTAGGGGTGTTTGTGTGTGTGTGTAGATGTGTATGTGTGGCTGGTGTGTGTGAGTGTGTATAGGTGTGTGTAGGGGTGTGTGTGTCTGTAGCTGTATGTGTGGGTGGTGTGTTTAGGTGTGTGTGTGTGGGTGTGTGTGTGTGGTTGTGTAGGTGTGTGTGTGTGTGTCCGTGTCCCTAGGTGTGTGTGTGTGTGTGTGTTTGTGTAGGTGTGTGTGTGTGTGTCCATAGGCGTGTGTGTGTGTGTGTGTAGGTATGTAAGTGTGTGGTGGTGCATGTGTAGGTGTTTAGGTGTGTGTGTGTGTGTTTAGCTGTGTGGTGGTGTGTGTGTAGGTGTGCATGTGTAGGTGTGTGTGTTTGTGTGTGTAGATGTGTGTGTGCAGGTGTGTGTGTGTAGGTGTGTGTGTGTATAAGTCTGTGTGTGTGTAGTTGTGTGTGTGTGTGTGTAGGTAGGTGTGTTTGTGTGTGTTGGTAGGTGCGTGTGTGTTTGTGTAGGTTGTGTGTGTGTAGGTGTGTGTGTTTAGGTGTGTGTTTGTAGGTGTGTGTGTGTGTAGGTATGTGTGTGTGTGTGTAGTATGTGTGTGTTTGTAGGTGTAGTTTGTGTGTGTGTGTGTTGTGTGTGTGTGTGTAGTTTGTGTAGGTGTATGTGTGTAATTGTGTGTGCGTAGTTGTGTGTGTGTAGGTGTAGGTGTGTGTGTGTAGTTGTCTAGTTGTGTGTGTGTAGGCCTGTTTGTGTGTAGGTGTGTGTGTATGTGTAGGCGTGTTTGTGTGTAGGTGTATGTGTGTGTGTGTTTGTGTGTGTGTTTAGGGGTGTGTGTGAGTTTGTGTGTGTGTGTGTGTGTAGATGCGTATGTGTGGGTGGTGTGTTTAGGTGTGTGTGTGTGTAGGGGTGTGTATGTGTAGTTGTGTGTGTGTAGGAGAGTGTGTGGGTGGTGTGTTTGTGTGTGTGTGTTTAGGGGTGTGTGTGTGTGTGTGTGTAGGTGTGTATTATTGTGCGTGTGTGTGTGTAGATGGTGTGTGTAGGGGGGTGTGTGTGTGTGTGTGTAGGGGTGTGTATTTGTGTGTGTATTTGTGTGCATGTGTGTGTGTATTTGTGAGCGTGTGTGTGTATGTATGTGTGTGTGTGTAGGTGTGCGCAGGGTGCGTGTGTATTTGTGTGTGTGTAGATGTGTGTGTGTATGTGTGGGTGGTGTGTGTAGGGGTGTGTGTAGGTGTGTATTTGTGTGTGTGTGTGTAGGTGAGTGTAGGGGTGTTTGTGTGTGTGTGTAGATGTGTATGTGTGGCTGGTGTGTGTGAGTGTGTATAGGTGTGTGTAGGGGTGTGTGTGTCTGTAGCTGTATGTGTGGGTGGTGTGTTTAGGTGTGTGTGTGTGGGTGTGTGTGTGTGGTTGTGTAGGTGTGTGTGTGTGTGTCCGTGTCCCTAGGTGTGTGTGTGTGTGTGTGTTTGTGTAGGTGTGTGTGTGTGTGTCCATAGGCGTGTGTGTGTGTGTGTGTAGGTATGTAAGTGTGTGGTGGTGCATGTGTAGGTGTTTAGGTGTGTGTGTGTGTGTTTAGCTGTGTGGTGGTGTGTGTGTAGGTGTGTGTGTAGGTGTGTGTAGGTGTGTGTGGTATGTGTAGGTTTGTGTGTGTGTGTAGGTGTGTGTAGGTGTGTGTGGTATGTGTAGGTTTGTGTGTGTGTGTGTGTGTAGGTGTGTGTGTGTATAGGGCTGTGTGTGTGTAGGTAGGTGTGTGCTTGTGTGTGTGTGTAGTTGTGTGTGCGTAGTTGTGTGTGTAGGTGTGTGTGTGTGTGTATAGGGCGGTGTGTGTAGGTAGGTGTGTGTTTGTGGATGTGTGTGTGTGTAGTTGTGTGTAGCTGTGTGTGTGTAGATGTGTACGTGTGTGTGTGTAGGTGTGTGTGTGTGTATAGGGCTGTGTGTGTAGGTAGGTGTGTGTTTGTGGGTGTGTGTGTGTGTAGTTGTGTGTGTGTAGGTGTGTGTGTGTAGTTGTGTAGGTGTGTGTGTGTGGGTGTAGGTGTGTGTGTGTGGGTGTAGGTGTGTGTGTGTGTGTGTGTATGTGTGGGTGTAGGTGTGTGTGTAGTTTGTGTGTGTGTGTGTGTGTGTGTGTTTAGGTGTGTGTGTAGTTGTGTGTGGGTGTGTGTGTAGGTTTGTAGGTGTGTGTGTAGGTGTTTATGTGTGTAGGTGTGTGTATGTGTGGGTGTGTGTGTGTGATGTGTAGGTGTGTGTTTAGGTGTAGAAATGTGTGTGTGTTTAGGTGTATGTTTGTGTGTTGTGTGTTTGTAGATGTGTGTGTGTGTATGTGCTTGTAGGTGTGCGTGTGTGTGTGTATGTGTGTGTGTGTAGGTGTGTGTGTGTGTGTGTGTGTATGTGTAGGTTTGTAGGTGTGTGTGTGTGTTTTGTGTCTATAGATGTTGTGTGTGTGGTGTGTGTGTGTGTGTGTGTGTGTGTGTGAGTTTGCAGGTGTGTGTGTGTTTGTAGGTGTAGGTGTGTGTTTGTAGGTGTGTGTAATTGTGTGTAGGTGTAGGTGTGTGTAGTTTGTGTGTGTGTAGGCCTGTGTGTGTGTGTAGGCGTGTTTGTGTGTAGGTGTGTGTGTGTGTGTTTGTGTAGGAGTGTGTGTGTGTGGGTGATGTGTTTGTGTGCGTGTTTAGGGGTGTGTGTGTGAGTTTGTGTGTGTGTGTGTAGATGTGTATGTGTAGATGGTGTCTTTAGGGGTGTGTGTGTGTGTGTATTTGTGTGTGTGTGTAGGTGTGTATTTATGTGCATGTGTGTGTGTGTATTTGTGAGCGTGTGTGTGTGTAGGTATGTATGTGTGTGTGTGTAGGTGTGCGCAGGGGTGCGTTTGTGTGTGTATGTGTCTGTAGATGTGTGTGTGTATGTGTGGGTGGTGTGTTTAGGTGTGTGTGTGTGGTTGTGTAGGTGTGTGTGGTTGTGTAGGTGTGTGTGTGTGTATGTATGTGTGTGTGTGTGTCCATGTCCCTAGGTGTGTGTGTGTGTAGGTATGTAGGTGTGTGATGGTACGTGTGTAGGTGTTTAGGTGTGTGTGTGTGTGTTTAGGTGTGTGTGTGTGTGTGTTTAGGTGTGTGGTGTGTGTGTGTGCGCGTAGGTGTGTGTGGTTTTTGTGTGTGTGTGTAGGGGTGTGTGTGTCTGTAGGGGTGTGTGTGTGTGTAGGGGTGTGTGTGTGTGTAGAGGTGTGTGTGTGTGTGTAGGTTTGTGTGTGTCTGTGTTTGTGTGTAGGTGTGCGTGTAGGTGTGTTTGTGTGTGTAGGTGTGTGTGTGCGTGTGTAGTTTTGTGTGTGTGTATATTTGTGTAGGGGTGTGTGTAGGTGTGTGTGAGAATATTTGTGTAGGGGTGTATGTAGGTATGTGTGTGTGTGTTTATGTGGGTGGTGTGTTTGTGTGGGTGGTGTGTTTGAGTGTGTGTGTTGGTGTGAATGGTGTGTGTGTGTGTTTGTGTAGGTGTGTGTGTGTATAGGGCTGTGTGTGTGTGTAGGTGTGTGTGTAGGTAGGTGTGTGTTTGTGTGTGTTTGTAGATGTGTGTGTGTGTGTAGTTGTGTGTGCGTAGGTGTGTGTGTGTGTAGGTGTGTGTGTGTGTAGGTATGTAGGTGTGTGTGTGTATAGGGTTGTGGGTGTGTGTGGGTGTAGGTGTGTGTGGGTGTGTAGTTGTGTATTTGTATGTGTGTGTAGGTGTGTGTATTTGTGTGTGTAGGTGTGTGTGTTGTGTGTGTGTAGTTGTGTGTAGGGGGTGTGTGTGTGTGTTTGTGTTTGTGTGGGTGGTGTGTTTGTGTGTGTATGGGGGCATGTGTGTGTAGGTGTGTGCTTTGTGTGTGTTTTGTGTGTGTGTTTTGTGTGTGTGTAGGTGTGTGCTTTGTGTGTGTAGGTGTGTGTGTTTTGTGTGTGTGTAGGGATGTGTGTGTGTGTAGGGGTGTGTGTGTGTAGTTGTGAGTAGGGGTGTGTGTAGGGGTGTGTGTGTAGTTGTGAGTGTGTGTGTGTGTGTGTGAGTAGAGGTGTGTTTGTGTGGGTGTGTGTGTATATTTGTGTGTAGGTGTGTGTGTGTGTGTGTGTGTGTGTGTATAGGGTTGATTCCTCAATTGGGGGTCACACTCACAAGAGCGCTGCTGGGAATTCATGGGCTTGCAGTGCCTGATTTCCTGTCCATTTAAATAAATGCATAAAAAAATCAAGCATGCTGGCCTGTGATTTTCCAGTCTACACTCCCTGCAAATACGGAACTCCAAAACCACATCTCCGCTCTGCTGTTTCTTATAATATTAAAGAATATCTTCCCTACAGCTGAAGTGAAGCTCATTGCCTTTTTGTTCCTGGAATCAAATTTCTTTCCTTTTTTTAAATAACAGGACAGGATGAGTGATCTTTCAAACCTCAGGAATTGTACGTACCACTTAAGAGGCTGGAGCACATAATCTAGGCCGGGGGTGGGCAATTATTTGGGCTAGAGGGCCGCTTAACAAGCTTTGTTGAGCTGATTGGGGCCGCACACCAATGTTCCTGTTAGATCTCTTAATTTCCAATGAAATATGAACTCCGATGGTAGTTTTAACTTTTTAATACTGGCAGAGAGCAACAAACTGCTGGCTGATTGCCAGTTTCTTTGTCTTCCTGAGACACATGGTCAAAATGGCTGTACTTTATACCTGGATCAATTTACAGAAAAGAACTCGCCTTCTTTGACCTTATTGGCTCAATTGAAAGTCTTTTAACGTTTTATTGGCTCGCTACCCAAGGTCCGAAAATGTCAAGTTGATTGATGAGTTAATGCAACATGCTGAGCAGCACGTAGTAGCTTTGACTTGGGGGTCTGTGAGTTTTTAAAGCCTGTCTAAATGAGTCTGTTTGAATACTCTATCAGTTCCCCTCTAAGGTGCACGGCTACGCACCAATTGCGAGATCCCATGCGGGTCGCTCATCAACTCCTGCCGCTGGATGAGATACTGTGCATGGGGGGGCCATGGGGACCGCACACGCAAAAAAATTAGAGAGAGCATTGCCACACGCATAAAATGAATTGTGTTAACAACAGCTACCATTAAAATTTGTTGCATAAAAACCCCTACATGTCGTTTCCACACTTAATAAAAATAACAATACTTATTAACATACTAATGAACATGATACAGGTTTGCGAGTCACATAGAAAAGGTCACGGTCTGTTTATACCAAATGGTCAAAAATTCATTCTTATAGTGGAAAATGAGAGATCGATTCTGCTTCCACAGTTAATTATTAACAAGGTGTAAGGCACAACCAAGGATAAGATCATTTATAAAACATTTTAAAATTGCACATGAAAGTACTACTTTGATGCTTTTGAAACCACGCTAAGAAATAATTAGGTAACTCGGAAAATTATTTATACCGCAGATTTCGCCCCAGATCAGTCATCAAATTGGGCTTGTTCATTGTCAAGGTGTATCAGCCCTGAGAAAAGCCAAGATGTCTATCGAGTTGCGGACTTTCATTTGAGAATGGGCACAAGTAATGAACCATTATAATTGACATTTCTTCCCCGAGAGCTATTTATTACTGGGACTGGCCAATGACCTAAAATCTCTACATCCCTCTTCTAGTCATGGTATGGGAAAAAGGGCTTAAATTTAAAAACAGTTAATACAATGTCCAATATACCCAGGTCCATTTAGTTATACCTTTATTATGCTAATTAAATGGGATAATAAAATGAGTGAACAATTGTGCAAGAATTAATAACCCCAGTAACAGTCATTGGTGAGAGCAAAGTGTTAAATTGGTAAGTTTGAAACCCTCCCAATAATTTATCAACATGAATTCACATGGTAGTCAGACACTATCTTAAATACACAAAATATTGAGTAAAATAGTAAAATCTTCCATTATTAAATGAATGAAATTATTGATCGACTGATTATATGTTGTACTGAAAGTCTACATGGCTGTTTGACAGAGTGGCTCGAGTCCACATGGTCTCTGACATGAGAGGCTTTCTGTTTTTACTGTGCTGAGTACGGGAGCCCAAGGCTTCGCAAGTCCTGAACCACAATCACGTGTCATTACCTAGAATCATAGAATGGTTACAGCACAGAAAGAGGCCATTTAGCCCATTGAGCCCATGCTGGCTCTCTGCAAGAGCACTTCAGCTAGTCCCACTCCCCCGCCCTTGCCCTGTAGCCTTGCAAATTTTTTTTCAGGAAAGGTGGCAGGTGGTTACGGGTATTAAAATGAATGGTGAGAGATGGCCTTGTCAGTGATTGAGACCATTGCAAATAATGGGGCCAGGAGAGATGGCGAAGGAGAGGGGTGGATGTGATGGGTAGGGGTGTTTAAGGGACAACAGGAGGACAGTAAAGTCAGAGGAGAATGGATAAGGGGAGTGGAGATGGAGATTGCAATGAGCGAGGATGAGGAGTCACTGAGGAGGCTGAAGGGAGAAAGCAGGGAGGAGATGTGGGTGAGAAATCTGTAGTGATAGGCAACAGAGAAGAAGGATTTTAAAGGAGAGAAGCCTGGAGAATTTTAGCTATAAAGAAAGATTAGATAGGCTGTTTATTTTCGTTGGAACAGAGTGGACTGAGGGGAGACCTAATTGAGGTGTATAAAATTATGAGCGGCCTAGATAGAGTGGATAGGAAGGACCTATTTCCCTTAGCAGAGGGGTCAATAACCAGGGGGCATGGATTTAATGTAATTGGTAGGAGGTTGAGAGAGGATTTGAGGGGCAATTTCTTCATCCAGATGGTGGTGGGGGTCTGGAACTCACTGCCTGAAAGGGTGGTAAAAGCAGAAACCCGCACCACATTTAAAAAGTGATTAGATGAGCGCTTGAAGTGCTGCAACCAACAGGCTATGGACTCGGAGCTGGAAAGTGGGGTTAGGTTGGATAGCTCTTTGTCGGCTGGCACAGACACGATGGGCCGAAATGGCCTCCTTACGTGCTGTAAATTTATGTGATTCTGTGATTCTATAAGAATGGAACAAATGTCACAACGGACCGCCCTGATGTCACAATGTGCTGCTCTGATGTCACCACATCCTGATGACATCATTAAGCAGCTTTAATCACCGACACTTGAAGATCCCAATTTGGGGCAATTCTGCTAGAAATCTTTTTTCTACACACTCATTTCTCCACCTTTTGTCACAGGTATGAGTGCCTGTGGTGCGGTGAGTTCTTTATTAGGAACAAACAGCTGCTCAATCCTATATGGCTGCCAACAGTTTCAAATTTTGCCTTGTCTGTACGGTCTGTCTCTCAGGACTGGATCTTAACCCCCACCACCCATCTTAAACTGCCACAAGCAGCTGGCTGGACTTATATGGACACATGACCCTGGGCCACATCACAGCTGAGGGGTTATGTAACCTAGCCTCACAATGAAAACCATGACAACACAGAAACCACAGGGGTGGACAAAATATAGCAAAGTGGTACAAGCTGTGCATTTCTGTATGAGATGGATGTTGTGATAGAGTGCCTTGGGCTTAAAAACACAAATGGACAACCCGCTTAACAAGCTCCACATGTGTTTTGCTGGAGTCTACTGACTATCTTGCTGTGAAAAACCAGACTAAGATCCCTTGCTGTTTCAGAATTCTGGCCCTAGTGTGTGCAGACAAAATGGTTGAATTTCTCCTATCTCAGTTAGAGAACGCTGACCAACACATGAGAGCAGGAGCACTCCTTGTACTAAAGCACCTCAGCGTATCAGTGCACTTGGAAAGGAAGAAGGCTCAGATTGTGGCTGCAATCAAACCAGTACTTCCAGACAAGAGCAGCAATCAGGGAAAGAAACTAATTGCTCAGGTAATATGTGTCTTGGCCCAACAAGGTCACCTTGAGCCAGAGGGAGGAAAGGCAATGGTGCAATTCCTCATCCAACAGTGTGCTGCACCCATTGATTCAGGGACTCTGGGTACTAATCATCAGCCAGACCCAGTAACAGATAAAGAATTAGTCATACTATGTGAAAGAGTGATGTGTTTGATCACAATAGCAGTGGAGATGGAGGATGACCTTTGGCCCTCCTTACTGGAGTTTGTCACGATGACCCAGTACACCAAGGCTTTAACAATAATCTGCAGTTGTTCAGCACATATTGGGAAGAAGCTGCTGTGAGTCGGTAGCAAAAGCTTCTCCCTTACTTACAATGAAGAATATCAATCTCCCTAAAGCCCAGGCACTGCTGACCCGGCTTCTTGTTGTGTGTTGTTGCCCACATCAGGGAGGAGGCTGAGGAGCTGCAGCACGGAGTCTGCTGAAACTCAATATCCACCCAGTTAGTGAGCTGGTGGGAAGAGGAGCTTGCACCATCAGTTGACCATTTACTCGAACATTCAGAGGGGTCTCTGTCCCAATCGGAATGGGAGAATAAATTATTGGCAGTCTTGTGCCTAGCTTTAAATACGATTGATGACGAGGAATGTCAGCTCGCTGATGAAATATGAAAACAAATCAACACCAACCATCATTCCCCACAAGAGAAGGGCTTTCTGTATAAATCTCTCTATATAACAGTGACTACACTCCAAAAGTACTTCATTGGCTGTAAAGCGCTTTGAGACGTCTGGTGGCCGTGAAAGGCGCTATATAAATGCAAGTCTTTTTCTAGCATCAGTGCTACGCCAGAACCGCACTCGGAACATACACGAGGAGCTTCACTATTTGCTCCTGAGTGTGCAGCACAGCGAGAGTGTGGGGAGAGGGGGTGCAGCCCTCGCCATTGGTTTCTGTGCCACGGCACACTTTGATGATACGCTCAGGAGCCTGGAGGAGTTTGATGATACGCTCAGGAGCCTGGAGGAGTTTGCTAACTGCAACAGATTTAGGGTTGAGACCGATGAGAAATCGGATAAAGGCAAGAGCACAGTGCTTCTGTGCTATGGAACATGACCGTCTGCGCACCTGAGAAACTGCTGCTCACGACCGAGCCACATTCTGCCAGCTCTCATTTAATTACGTGGATAAGGGATAAAGGCTGAATCCAGGGATCTCGCACTAAAGCTCAGCCTAATACAGGCTGTAACTCAGATAGCCAGATCCCTATATATAAATCACTGGAGACGTCCCATCACCGTTATCGCAAACAGGGTGCTGCTTACATACATGCAGGATCTTATCGAAGCCGAGCCAACAGAGCTGCAGCAGGGCCCTGTTTGACAGTTAGCCATAAATGCCTGCGCGCATCTCGTACAACTACGCACTGAATCAAACCAAGCAGACACTTGCTAATTGATTCAAACCTGCCTGACCAGTACTTTTGGCTTGGTAGCTCCAGAACTAAACAATGACAAGGACACAAATGATAATACAATAGAGACGGCCACAGTTTGTACCCAAACCACAGATTCGCTGCAAAACCTTTTGAAGCAAATATTGGGTCAAAAATTGTGGCCCACTACGAAGTGCAATGGACCCAGCGAGGCGCCGGTTCTCGGGGCGTGATGCGCATGTGCCGAAAGCCGGCTTTTTCGATCAGTCAAAATTTCTTCAGACAGATCCTACGCATCCTCGCAGGAAGAATGTCCGCACGGCAGAGATTGGGCTATTTGTACAACTCATGCCCATGTCCTTCAAACTTTTACGCCTGGTAAAAGCAGGTGTGTAGCTTACTTTTACCAGCGTAACACTTTTAAAACATAGAAAAATTACATTTAATCATTCATTTTTATGTTAAGGTACGTTTATTTTTAACCCCATTAAAACACATTTAAAAAAAATTTCCCAAAAATTTTAGTTTCTAAAACATTTAATTATATTTAATTTAAATTAATTTTAAATATATTAGGTGTTTTTTTATTTATTGTGCTTGTTTCTTGTTTTCGGGGGTTTTCTCATTGATAGTAATGGGAACTCGTATAAACAGAGTTCCCATTTTAATCAATGAGAATACTACCTAGTGATTGGTGGTCCAGGCCCATGTGATTCCAACATAAACATCCATACCTGAAAGACAGATCCCCGTACACTGCCAGCGAATAAAGGCCTCAGACCGGAATCGTACATTTCTCCGGACCAACAGGTAATTATATTTTTCGGGTCAAATGCGTTTGTACGAAGGAAGCCACCAGCCGCAATTTTCCCCCCATTACTTCAGGACCTGTTCCCTCAAGGACTTGAGGCCATTTTCAATCATTTAGAAACCTGGAGCATTTCAGCAAAAGACTCTGGGGTTGAAATTTGGTTGCTAACGCCTGCTGATAATGCTGGTGTTAGGTGTTCAGTTGGACAAAGGCGGTTTGGACGAGCACTGGGTGCTGTTGGTGCCTGCTGCGAAATTCGGTGGTTATTTTTTAAGGGCGTTAAAATGTAACGTACCGCCGGCTAACGCCATGGAAATCATGACGTCAGTACGCGTGGAACGCCTCCTTGGCGCCCTTCTCGCCACATTCACTTTTGCCGCCTCACTTAATGGCTGGCGTTGATGATGCCTGAAAAAGTTGGACTGCACAAGGCGGAGAAACTAATCCGGGGCATTATTTAAAGGGAGTTGCAGCTGGGGCTCAGAGGTCTCGGTCAGTGCTACCTTTGATGCTGGCACAGACAGTAGGGTGTTGGTGTCGCCCTGCTGTTGACGCGTCAGATTGACTATTAGTATCTGGGACACATTGTTGCAAGATCCATATCGGAAAAATGTGAAAATTGCATTTCGCTGTGACTGGTGCCAAGTGATGGGGGCAATGATCGCACACCACGTCGTCCTGTGGCGACGATTTGAAAGGCGCCGGCTGCAGTGACAGCTTCGGGCAAATATGGATCCTCCCCAGAGGAGAGGCCCCAGACGGCGGGGCAGGAGGCCGCCCCACAATGGAGAGGTCTTTCGGAATTGCAAGGGTCTCCATTCCCTCAAAGTACAGCTGGTCTGCGATCACAGGCGGATGTCAATGCCTGATATCCTGGCAGCTGCCACGATGCCTTCATCCTGCAAGAGAGCAGTGTACCACGGCTCTTCAAGCCACTGCATGAAGGCTGTGGCTGGCTCCTGGACGACAAAAGATATGTTGTGGCCCCCTGGCTGATGACACCCCTCCGCAATCCCACCACCTCTGCCCAGCAGCGCTACAACACCAGCCATACCACAACCCGGGCCATTATCGAGCAAACTATCGGGGTTCTGAAGCAGCGTTTCCGCTGCCTTGATCGCTCTGGAGGGACATCAATACTCACCTGATAAGAATGTCCATCTTCACTGTTGTTTGCTGCATGCTGCACAATCTGGCCATTGTGAGGGGCCAGCCATTACCACCAGGGATGGAAGATCCACCTCAGGGGGAGGATGACGATGATGAGGAAGACAAGGATCCTCACCAAAGGAGGAGGCAGCCTGACACTGCTGTGGCTAGAAGGTGCTGCTCGTCAGAGACTCATCATTCATCGATTCCACTGACGTGCCGAATGGCCAGCCTATACACCTAGGCATCAACTCATCACATCACTACACACCCAGCAGCCCTCCGTCTTAAATAATCAGTGCCTCATTGTGTGAACAATCAAAATTTATTATTGCAAACATTAATCATGTGTGCTGAAAACTAGAACAAGACTACAATTTCATCCCAACACATCAACATACCCACAAAACCCCTTCAAACATTCTTGGAGACATCAGTTCATTTTCTAACAAGGTAGCCATCTCTGTTGACTATCAAGCAAGTGTTTGGTGGGTCATACAAGTGCAAGTAGTTATAAAAGCTCATATCTTAACAAGGTCAGCATATGTGACCTTCCCAAAGGTCTCTGCCTTGTCTTAAAGAGGGCTTTACCACCCCTTCCCTTCTCCCCCCTCCCCCCGCCCCCACACCTACTGCTCCTCCACAATGGGGCCTCAGGGCCTTCAGCAAGGCTGGTAGTCGGTTGCTGACTTAGAGCCGCAGCAACACATGATGGCCTAGCAGGACATCCCCGACCAGCTGGAAGACCTGGCTGCGGACTGCATAACCTCAGCATGGGCAACAACACTCTGTTGTGGATGGAGTGCAGATAGTGGCAGCTGTGAAGGTGGAATGATGTCATCCTGAGAAACAACATCATGTTCCAACTGGCCCAACAGGCTGCTACTCCCCCGGGGCAGAGCATCATCAGTTGCAGAAATCTGGGTGAGGTCAGAATCCTGCGCTGGGTCGCTGAGGTTAGGTCCCCGTTCATCCAGACAGGATGGCAGCAGTCAGTGTGTCCATTGAATCTATTTGCCTCTGCATCAAGAATGTCTGCGACTGCAGTACAGCAGAGAGCTGACTCAGAATACCATGCACTGATGATATTTGAGTATGCAGGCCTGGTGCTCAATAGCCACTGCAATGTCAAAGCCCATGCCACCATGTCTGGGACCCCATGGTCACTGTTTGCATCCAGCATCCATTGATATCTACCAAAGATGGGCTCGATGGGCTGCTGAGAGCCATGAGCAACAGTTGAGGCAGACTCCTGCATCCTCACAGCCAGTGCATCGAGACTCTGGGGCACCCTTGCTAGTGCACCCAGCAGATCGCTGTGCAACTGCAGGGATTGTCTTGCGACAACCTCTAGGTTGGGCTCACCCTCCGGGAAGCTGGCCTCTGGGCTTCCCCTCCCCCATGGCGTTGCTGGAGACCACTGGGTCCTGGAGCATCACCCACCTCTGCCTTCTCCACCACCCCTTGGTCAGCAGCGCTGCTGGCCCCGCTCTCAGGCAGCGCAGCCTCCTGCGCAAGGTCGAAGGAAGTGTCGTCTTCCTGCTCCTCCTCATCCCCTTCATCCTCGCCACCATCTGCACCCATGGAAGGTGCCCGAGAAGGCCCCGGTGGACCTGGAAGATCATCTGAAAGCACAAACACAGAACAGCGGTTACCTGCAGGACAGGGGGCCAGGATCGGGAAAGGCATTTGTGAATGCCAATCTCATGGAAATAGCTGCACGTTGATAGTGTGAGGGCCAAGTGTCCTGCAGGTCACTGCAAAGGAACTCAACATATCGTCACTGTCCCGAGGGGGTCGGCCGCACCCACCGCCATCGACTTGCACACCCATCAGGGCAGCTATCCGTTCCTCCGTAGCAGTGAGCACTTTGAGGTCTGGCTCCCCTCCACCAATCCGCATTTGCTCCCCTCGGTTGTAACATTAAACAGGAAGTTGGAGTTAGAGACCTATCAGTCCCAAGTGCCTTACATACTTCAGTATATTTTACTCTGACAGTTTTCACAGCTCGATGCAACTACCATTCATGGTGTGGACTTGCTGTGGCAATGCTTGAATTAGGGGGCCAGGACGTAACAGTGTCTTCAACAACTTATGAAGACTGAGGAGTTAATAACATGAGGGATGGGCCTGCAGAGCCAAGTAGCAAGGTTAACAACGCATGTAGGCCCTTGCAGTGGGTGAGGCTGCAAATGGGAATCTTGACTCTGGCCTCACCCACTTAGAGCATAGATTCCCAAACACTACATTGAGCAGAGAGTGCACATTGAGGTCAGAGCATAGCATCTTGATGTTTGAAATTAAAGATACTCATCCTCACTAGTCCAGTCAAGTCATTCCACTTTTTTCTGCATTGCATTGCTGTCCATGGCACCGTGTCACTTGCAGACACTCGCTATTTCGCTCCGTAGCCTTTGGCATGCTTGGGGTTGTGGCCTCCTCCCTGACTCTATCCTCAGCACCTGCCGACGCCTCTCCAGGGCATCCAGTGTGGCGTCCGAGAACCGGTGGGCACGCTGGCAAGTTGCTGCTGCTAGGTCTGCCATACTCACTATTGTGTTCCTAACACAGAGGAGGCTGCACACAGGGAGGTTAAAGTAACCGTGATCTCAGTCTTTAATAAGACACTCCAGAGTGAGGAACAGGCCTTAGGGGCCGGCTTATATACAGGATGCTGGGATCCCTTGGGACTTCAGAGGATGCACTCCCTGGTGGCGGAACATGGGAGTGCATGCTTTACAGATACACAACATCACTCCCCCCTAAAATCAAAGTGAAAACTATTTACAAGGTGAGGTGGTCGGGAGCCTTTCTTTCCCTAGTGGACCGCCTCCGTACAAATGTCTGTTCTGGTGTGTTGGCTGTACCCTCGCAGGGCTGCTGGGTGAGCCTGGCTTTGCTGGGCTGTTGGGCGTGATGGATTCGATTTCCTGGTTCGGGGTGGTGTCGTTGATCCTTTGGGTGTGTGTTGTGGGCTCGAAAATGGTGGTGTCTGCTGTGGGTTGTTCAGGGCAGTCTGTGAGCCACAGCCTTGTTTGGTCCAGGTGCTTTCTGCAAATTTGTCCATTGTCTAGTTTGACTACAAACACCCTACTCCCTTCTTTAGCTATCACCGAGCCCGCGATCCACTTGGGACCATGTCCATAGTTTAGCACACACACAGGGTCATTCAGATCAATTTCCCGTGACACAGTGGCGCGACCATCGTTTACATTTTGTTGCTGCCGCCTGCTCTCTACCTGATCATGCAGATTGGGGTGAACCAGCGAGAGTCTGGTTTTAAATGTCCTTTTCATGAGTAGCTCAGCCGGAGGCCCCTCTGTGAGTGAGTGGGGTCTCGTGCAGTAGCTGAGCAGTACTCGGGACAGGTGGGTTTGGAGTGAGCTTTCTGTGACTTGTTTAAGGCTCTGTTTAATTGTTTGTACTGTTTGCTCTGCCTGCCCATTGGAGGCTGGTTTAAACGGGGCCGAGGTGACATGTTTGATCCCATTGCGGGTCATGAATTCTTTAAATTCGGCACTCGTGAAACAGGGTCCGTTGTCACTGACCAGTATGTCAGGCAGGCCGTGTGTGGCAAACATGGCCCTCAGGCTTTCGATCGTGGCAGTGGCGGTGCTTCCCGACATTATTTCACATTCAATCCATTTTGAAAAAGCGTCCACCACCACCAGGAACATTTTACCGAGAAATGGGCCCGCATAGTCGACATGGATCCTTGACCATGGTCTGGAGGGCCAGGACCACAAACTTAGTGGTGCCTCTCTGGGCGCATTGCTCAACTGAGCACACACGCTGCATTGCTGTACACAGGACTCTAAGTCAGAGTCGATACCGGGCCACCACACGTGGGATCTGGCTATCGCTTTCATCATTACTATACCCAGGTGTGTGCTGTGGAAATCTGAGATGAACGTCTCCCTGCCCTTTTTGTGTAGCACTACGCGGTTACCCTATAACAGGCAGTCTGCCTGAATGGACAGCTCGTCCTTTCGCCGCTGGAACGGCTTGATTAGCTCTTGCATTTCAACGGGGATGCTGGCCCAGCTCCCATGCAGTACACAGTTTTTTTTACTAGGGACAGCAAAGGATCTTGGCTGGTCCAAGTCCTAATCTGGCGGGCCATGACAGGTGACTTATCATTTTCAAACGCTTCCATGGCCATCAACAAGTTTGCAGGCTGCGCCACTTCCACCTCCGTGGTGGGCAATGGTAACCGACTGAGAGCATCCGCACAGTTCTCGGTGCCTGGCCTGTGGCGGATGGTATAGTTATACGCTAATAGCGCGAGTGTCCACCTTTGTATGCGGGCTGAGGCATTAGCATTTATCCCCTTGTTTTCAGCGAACAGGGATATGAGGGGCTTGTGATCGGTTTCCAGCTCCAATTTGAGCCAAACAGGTAATGATGCATTTTCTTTACCCCGAACACACACGCTAATGCCTCTTTCTCAATCATGCTGTAGGCCCTCTCGGCCTTAGACATGCTCCTGGAAACATAGGCGACAGGTTGCAACTTCCCCGCAACGTTAGCTTGTTGTAATACACACCTGACTCCGTACGACGATGCATCACATGCTAGCACAAATCCTTTACACGGGTTATACAATACAAGCAGCTTGTTGGAGCATAAAATGTTTCTGGCTTTCTCAAAAGCAATTACTTGGTTTTTCCCCATACCCAGTTCTCACCTTTACGCAATTACACATGTAGGGGCTTAACCCCAGTAGGAAGTTACCAAAATAGTTGAGGAGTCCCAGATATGACTGCAGCTCCGTGACGTTCTGTGGCCTGGGCGCGTTCCTGATAGCCTTTGTCTTGGCGTCTGTGGGCCGAATGCCGTCCGCCGTGATCTTTCTCCCCAAAACCTCCACTTCTGTTGCCATGAAGACACATTTCGACCTCTTCAGCCGCAGCCCTACGCGATTCAGTCGCTGGAGGACCTCCTCCAGGTTTTGTAGGTGCTCGACGGTGTCAATATTTCGTCCTGAATGACCACCGTGCGTGGTACCGACTTGAGTAGGCTCTCCATGTTTTTCTGGAAGATCGCTGCAGCCGACCGAATTCCAAGCGGGCATCTGTTGTAGATGAACAGTCCCTTGTGCGTGTTGATGCAGGTGAGGCCCTTCAAAGACTCCTCCAGCTCCTGCGTCATGTATGCCGAAGTCAGGTCGAGCTTGGTGAACGTCTTGCCTCCTGCCAGCGTCGCAAATAGGTCGTCTGCCTTAGGTAGCGGGTATTGGTCCTGTAGCAAGAAACGATTAATAGTTACTTTATAATCGCCGCAAATCCTGACCGTGCCATCACTTTTGAATACTGGAACAATTGGGCTGGCCCACTCGCTGAATTCCACTGGGGAGATGATGCCCTCGCGTTGTAGCCTGTCCAGCTCGATTTCCACTCTCTCCCTCATCATGTGAGGTACCGCTCGTGCCTTGTGGTGAATGGGTCATGCCTCTGGGACCAAGTGGATCCGCAACTTCGCCCCGGAAAAGTTTCCAATGCCTGGCTCAAAAAGGGAAGGACATTTGTTCATAACCTGGGTACATAAGGCCTCATTGACATGTGATAGCGCTCGGATGTCATCCTAGTTCCAGCGGATTTTGCCCAGCCAGCTCCTTCCAAGCAGTGTGGGGCCATTGCCCGGGACAATCCAGAGTGGCAGTTCGTGCACCGTGCCCTCGTAGGTGATCTTGACCATGGCACTGCCCAGGACAGTACGTTCTCAGTTTCGTGTGGATGGGGCTCAGGGATGGTCTGAGTGCCTTGTTGCACCACAGTCTCTCAAACATCTTTTTACTCATGATGGATTGGCTAGTGCCAGTGTCCAATTCCATGGCTACAGGTAAGCCATTCAATTTTACATTTAGCATTATAGGTGGACATTTCATCAAAAATGTGTGCACCCCGTGTACTTCAGCATCTGCCTCCTCTCTCTGAGGCTCGAAATTGCTTTGATCCACCATGGACCGATCTTCCACTGCCACGTGGTGGTTAGCAGGTTTTGCAGAGCTTGCAGCTCATTTGCAAGCTCATTGGAGGTGCCCCATTGTTCCACAGCTCTTGCAAACATACCCTTTGAAGCAGCATGAATAGGCTGAATGGAAGCCTCCACAATGCCAACAAGGTGTGAATTGCCTTGCATTCATCCTTTGTTGGGGACTCTGAGTCATCTGGGTCACCTGAGGCCTGCTAGCAGTTGCAGACTTGTGGTTTTTGCCCTGTACATTTCTGCTTGCAAACACAGTTCCAGTTAATTTATGAACATTGCTAGCACTTGTGTGCTGAGAGATTTGTTTGGTGTTATCACTGGTGGACATAAACGCCTGTGCTATCGAAATGGCCATACTGAGGGTCGGTGTCTCTGCAGTCAAAAGTTTTCGTAGGATGGTCTCAAGGCCAATGCCCAGTACAAAAAAGTCTCTGAGCATCTGCTCCAGGTAGCCATCAAACTCACATTGTCCTGCAAGTCACCTTATCTCGGCGACGTAGCTCGCCACTTCCTGACCTTCAGATCGCTGGCACATGTAGAACCGATACCTCGCCATCAGCACGCTCTCCCTTGCGTTAAGATGCTCCCGAACCAGTGTACACAGCTCCTCATACGACTTATCTGTGGGTTTCACCGGAGCCAGAAAATTCTTGAGGATGTAGGTCGGTGCCCCGCAGACCGTGAGGAGGACCGCTCTCCTTTTTGTAGCGCTTCCTTCTCTGTATAGCTCATTGGCTACAAAGTACTGGTCTAGCCGTTAGACATAGGCTTCTCAGTCCTCACCCTCCGTGAACTTATCCAGGATGCCCACAGTTTGCTGCACCTTTGCGTTGGATTTGTATACTCGTCGCCAGTTATTGTGTTCCTAACACAGATGAGACTGCACACAGGGAGGTTAAAGTAACAGTGACCTCAGTCTTTATTAAGACACTCCATAGTGAGGAACAAGCCTTCGGGGCTGGCTTACATACAGTGCTCCCAAGGGATGCTGGGATCTCTTGGGACTTCAGGGGATGCACTCCCTGGTGGCGGAACATGGGAGTGCATGCTTTACAGATACACTACACTCACCATCTGAGTGGGCACCTCACTTCCTACACACTCAATCAATGCCTCAAAGGAATCCAGCTGGCGCCACTATATCTGTGATGCAGCTCCAAATGCTGCCTAACTTCTGGATGAAGTGGAAGTGGTGTTGAGGCCAAGATCAGATCAGCCATGATCTTATTGAAAGACAGAGCAGGCTCGAGGGGCCAAATGGCCTACCCCAGCTCCTATTTCTTATGTTCTTATTTTGAGCCCACGCTTAATGGCCCACTAAGCGCTGCGTTGCGCCTCCAGGTAAGTATGCAATGCCATGATTTAACGCAGCTGTCCACTCTTTAGGCGTCAACACTTAATTTCCCATTTGGGGTCCGCGCCTAATGACTGGTGTTAAAAATTTCTCTCAGCCGGTGACACTGCCTCAAAAATGGTGGTACCGAATTTTGACCCCTATGATTGAGAGAAAGCTGTGGAAATGACTTTAGAGCTTCTGAAACTCTACTGGAGGAAGCTTGATGTTAGTGAGGTAGTGCCTCGAAATAACACGGGAACTTTGATTGGATGATTGATGCCGTGATGTGTAGACCCATTCGACAAATGGCTCTGGACACTGTACACAATCCTGGCCTTCATTTGTTGTGTGAAGGCACCAATCTGGCTCAGCAAACGGACCAGTTAGAAGTACTGAAAAGAGTCAGAGAACAGTTGGTTAACCCTGATACTTCAATCCTCCTTCAAGCATGTTATCAAATCACAGAGGTCATTTCCAAATGTTTGCCCCATGACCAGCTGCACAACTTACTCTTCTTGGTCTTCAAAGGACTGACCGACCAACACCCAGCTGTTCCAATGCATCATCATCATCATCATAGGCGGTCCCTCAAACGAGGATGACTTGCTTCCACGTGAGTTCACAGATGTTTCAATGAAGGACCCGATGTTCCAGTCCTGAGCTCCAATTGAGGAGGTGGAAGATACCTGTGCGTGGATTTTTTTAACGTGTGGTGACCGTCTCGCATCAGCCACCACATGGGCTTGACAGAGCTAGGCCTTTATCCAGTGGCAAGGGTTAACAAGGACGACTGGAAAACTGCTCTGCTGCATGGACTTAGTGCGCACACATATCGCAGTGTGGGCATGCCTGTGCTGCCCCTGCTAACCGGAAGAGTCGAGGACCCAGGGCAGCACAGTTGTCATGCAAACCACCATTAAAATACAAAGCAGTGAAGTTGGGAACCAGGTCTCGGAGATAATTGACGTGCTGAGGCTTCAATTGCAGTCAATTCATAGAAACATAGAAACATAGAAAATAGGTGCAGGAGTAGGCCATTCGGCCCTTCGAGCCTGCACCGCCATTCAATGAGTTCATGGCTGAACATGCAACTTCAGTACCCCATTCCTGCTTTCTCGCCATACCCCTTGATCCCCCTAGTAGTAAGGACTACATCTAACTCCTGTTTGAATATATTTAGTGAATTGCCCTCAACAACTTTCTGTGGCAGAGAATTCCACAGGTTCACCACTCTCTGGGTGAAACTTACGAGCAGGTGAAACTTTCAGTTCTGTGTAGTATCACTATTCTGGCCTCGTACAACACTCAACAGTTGTGTCTTGTTCCTCACCTACCCAGTCTCTTTGGACAAGTACATCAGTAACATTGAGATCACTGGACACAGAATGCGCCATGAGAATAATGGGAGAGCTGCTGAACACCCTGAAAAAGCAGTTACCATTTGGGATGAGCAGAACCTATGCAGGGAGACAGAGGGAAGTAGAATGGGGGCAGAAGCAAAAGATAGAAAGAAGAAAAGTAAAAGTGGAGGGCAGAGAAACCCAAGGCAAAAATCAAAAAGGGCCACATTATAGCAAAATTCTAAAGGGACAAAGTGTGTTAAAAAGACAAACCTGAAGGCTCTGTGCCTCAATGCGAGGAGTATTCATAATAAGGTGGACGAATTAACTGCGCAGGCAGCTATGAACGAATATGATATAATTGGGATTACGGAGACATGGCTCCAGGGTGACCAAGGCTGGGAACTTAATATCCAGGAATATTCAACATTCAGGAAGGATAGACAGAAAGGAAAAGGGGGTTGGGTAGTGTTGCTGGTTAAAGAGGAAATGAACACAATAGTAAGGAAGGACATGAGCTTGGATGATGTGGAATCTGTATGGGTAGAGTTGCAGAACACCAAAACACTAGTGGGAGTTGTGTACAGACCACCAAACAGTAGTACTAAGGTTGAGGACAGCATCAAACAAGAAATTAGGGATGCGTGCAATAAAGATACAGTAGTTATCATAGGCAACTTTATTCTACATATTGATTGGGCTAACCAAACTGGTAGCAATGTGGTGGAGGAGGATTTCCTGGAGTGTATTAGGGATGGTTTTCCAGACCAATATGTCGAGGAATCAACTAGAGGGCTGGCCACCCTAGACTGGGTGATGTGTAATGAAAAAGGACTAATTAGCAATATTGTTCTGCGAGGCCCCTTGGGGAAGAGTGACCATAATATGGTAGAATTCTTTATTAAGATGGAGAGTGACACAGTTAATTCAGAGACCAGGGTCCTGAACTTAAGGAAAGGTAACTTCGATGGTATGAGACGTGAATTGGCTAGAATAGACTGGTGAATGATACTTAAAGGGTTGACGGTGGATAGGCAATTGCAAACATTTAAAGATTACATGGATGAACTTCAACAATTGTATACCCCTGTCTGGAGTAAAAATAAAACGGGGAAGGTGGCTCAACCGTGGCTAATAAGGGAAATTAGGGATAGTGTTAAATCCAAGGAAGAGGCATATAAATTGGCCAGAAAAAGCAGCAAACCTGAGGACTGGGAGAAATTTAGAATTCAGCAGAGGAGGACTAAGGGATAAATTAGAAGGGGGAAAATAGAGTATGAGAGGAAGCTTACTGGGAACATAAAAACTGATTGCAAAAGCTTCTATAGATATGTGAAGAGAAAAAGATTTGTGTAGGTCCCTTGCAGTCAGAATCAGGTGAATTTATAATGGGGAACAAAGAAATGGCAGACCAATTGAACAAATCCTTTTTTCTGTCTTCACGAAGGAAGACACAAATAACCTTCCAGAAATACTAGGCGATCGAGGGTCGAGCGAGAAGGAGGATTTGAAGGAAATCCTTATTAGTCAGGAAGTTGTGTTAGGGAAATTGATGGGATTGAAGGCCGATAAATCCCCAGGGCCTGATAGTCTGCATCCCAGAGTATTTAAGGAAGTGGCCCTAGAAATAGTGGATGCATTGGTGATCATTTTCCAACAGTCGATCGACTCTGGATCAGTTCCTATGGACTGGAGGGTAGCTAATGTAACACCACTTTTTAAAAAAGGAGGGAGAGAGAAAACAGGGAATTATAGACCAGTTAGCCTGACATCAGTAGTGGGGAAAATGTTGGAATCAATTATTAAAGATGAAATAGCAGCGCATTTGGAAAGCAGTGACAGGATCCGTCCAAGTCAGCATGGATTTATGAAAGGGAAATCATGCTTGACAAATCTTCTAAAATTTTTTGAGGATGCAACTAGGAGAGTGGACAAGGGAGAACCAGTAGATGTGGTGTATTTGGACATTCAAAAGGCTTTTAACAAGGTCCCACACAAGGGATGGGTGTGCAAAATTAAAGCACGTGGTATTGGGGGTAATTTACTGACGTGGATAGAGAACTGGTTGGCAGACAGGAAACAGTCGGGATAAACGGTCCTTTTCAGAATGGCAGGCAGTGACTATTGGGGTGCCGCAGGGCTCAGTGCTGGGACCCCAGCTATTTACAATATATATCAATCATTTAGATGAAAGAATTGAATGTAATATCTCCAAGTTTGCAGATGACACTAAACTGGGTGGCGGTGTGAGCTGTGAGGAGGAAGCTAAGAGGCTGCAGGGTGACTTGGACAGGCTAGGTGAGTAAGCAAAGGCATGGCAGATGCAGTATAATGTGGATAAATGTGAGGTTATCCACTTTGGTGGCAAAAACATGAAGGCAGAATATTATCTGAATGGGGGCAGATTAGGAAAAGGGGAGGTGCAACGAGACCTGGGTGTCATGGTTCATCAGCCATTGAAGGTTGGCATGCAGGTACAGCAGGCGGTGAAGAAGGCAAATGGCATGTTGGCCTTCAGAGCTAAGGGATTTGAGTATAGGAGCAGGGAAGTCTTACTACAGTTGTACAGGGCCTTGGTGAAGCCTCACCTGGAATATTGTGTTCAGTTTTGGTCTCCTAATCTGAGGAAGGATGTTCTTGCTATTGAGGGAGTGCAGCGAAGGTTCACCAGAACTGATTCCCGGGATGGCAGGACTTACATATGAGGAGGGACTGGATCGACTGGGCCTGTATTCTCTGGAGTTTAGAAGAATGAGAGGGGATCTCATAGAAACATATAAAATTCTGACGGGACGGGACAGGTTAGATGCAGGAAGAATGTTCCCGATGTTGGGGAAGTCCAGAACCAGGGGACACAGTCTAAGGATAAGGGATAAGCCATTTAAAACCGAGATGATGAGAAACTTGTTCGCTCAGAGAGTTGTTAACCTGTGGAATTCTCTACTGCAGAGAGTTGTTGATGCCAGTTCGTTGGATATATTCAAGAGGGAGTTAGATATGGCCCTTATGGCTAAAGGGATCAAGAGATATGGAGAGAAAGCAGGAAAGGGATACCGAGGTGAATAATCAACCATGATCTTAATGAATGGTGGTGCAGGCTCGAAGGGCCAAATGGCCTACTCCCGCACCAATTTTCTATGTTTCTATGAACCTGTCCTGTCAGTGAGAACGTGCCACAGTACTCAACCCTTGAATCCCTGGTTACCGTCTGTGGGCTGTGACAGATGATAACTAAGGCCCAGTTGGTAAAGGCGGTGACGACAGTATTCCCACAGTTATTTAGTGCCCTTGTCATTCATTTCAACTCATCAATGTTTCTCTGCTCAATAATTTTGCTCCTGATGATAAATTGAACCAGAGTAAATTCTTTTGCTGAGTTTGAAACATCTAAATGTAGAGATCTAAGTGTGAATTGTGTGAGGACACTAAAGGACCTGCTAGCTTGGGCAAATTATAAAGAAGTAGCTACTTACATGGTGACCAGTGGAGGATAGGACCAGATGAAGAACGTCTGCATATTTGACAAGGGGTTTGTCTTGCCGACCAGTGCAATGGTGCAATACACTGGCTTCAGCCTGCCTGACATGTGGAAGAGCTGGCAGCTCAGATCCATACCATCTAAGGCTATCTGGCAGTCACTGTGGCTTTCTTCCTTGGAGAGTTATTAAAATCTCCACTGGTTTCACAGCTGCAGCTCACAGACACTCTGCTGAGCACATTGCTAAGGTGTTTGCGAGATACTTGTCCAGTTGCCCAGTTGCTGTGTGTCAGGGGCCTGGACAACATTCCGATTGGAGCCCATCACTGGTCCCATCAAGTGATGGGCACAATGCTCAGTCTGTGGGCGACCAAGGAGAACTAAGAGGGAGTGCTAACATTTGAGGTGCTCTCATGCCTGTTTAAGAACATCATTAAATTGAGGGCAAGCGCCATCTAACCCTTTACAAAGAAAATCCGCACGAGCATTTGACCACTCTTCAAGGCTGGGTGCGATCTAGTGCTGGAGCATTCAGCATGTTGGGGAGCTTGACCAAATGTGGAATCGGAGGTTCCAGATCTTCCTTCTACCGGCAGATCCATTCCAACCTTGTGCGTTTGTTGTTGCATCTGGACGGAAAGAGTGAGGAGGTCACCAGGTCTTACAATTCTCCATAGCAACTGGTTGTCCCTCTCATTGGATTGGCTGAAGCTTCCTCATTAATCAAGAAATATCCTTGGGAACCTAATGGGAACTGCATGGACTTCCTAAGGGACCTTTTACGACAGTTGGCTCTGAGCACATGCAGCAGCCTTTTCAACGTTACTTCTCCAGCAGTTAGAACGTGTCCAACCCGCCAGGAGGCTCACTTGGTGGAATAGCTGCCGAAGGAACTACTGCTGTTGCCATCAGAATGAAGCCTAAACAAACAGGCCCCTATCGTCCTCCACCTCCTCTTAGCATCAAATTGATTAATTATTCAACGTGACTTGTAAATTTATAAATTGTAAATAAGTAGATATCCTGTTGTTGCAGCTATTGGCCGATCTTCAAAAGGTGCAGGTTCCGCTTCTCTGTGACTGGGAGTATGTAAATACTCACTCACTCACTCACTCATTCACACATCCTAACACACCCCCTAACACTCACTCACTCATTTACTCACTCACTCACACTCACCACCCTCCTCCCCGCCCCCCCCCACACACATACTCACACACACACTCACACACACATCCAAGCACACCCCCTCACAAGCACAGAAACACACACCCACACACACACACCCTCTTCTAGCTCCCATGTTAGCTGATATTGTTAATGGTTCTCTCTCCTTCAAATCTACCGTCATCACCTCTTCCCTCAAAAAAACAACGCTGAGCCCTCTGTCCTTGCATAGTACCATCCCACCTCTAACCTCCCTTTCCTCACCAAAGTCCTTGAATGTGTTATCGCCTCCCAAATCCGTGCCCATCTTTAATGGAACTCCATGTTTGAATCCCTCCAATCAGATTACCGTCCTGCCACAACACTGAAATGGCTCTTATCAAAGTCACAAATGACATCCTGTGTGACTGTGACAAAGGTAAACTATCCCTTCTCGTCCTTCTTGACCTGTCTGCAGCCTTTGACACGGGTGATCACTCCATCCTCCTTCCACCGTCATCCAGCTGGGTGGGACTGCACTCGCCTGGTTCCATTCTTATCTATCTAATCGTAGCCAGAGAATCACTTGCAATGTCGTCTGTGCCCACTCCCGGATCATTACCTCGTGTTCCCCAAGGATCCATCCTTGCCCACCTCCTATTTCCCATCTACATCATCTGAAAACAGAAAGTCAATTTCCGCGTGTACACTGATGACACCCAGCTCTACCTCACTGCCACTTCTCTTGGCCCCTCCACTGGTTCTACATTATAGAATCATAGAATGGTTACAGCACAGAAGGAGGCCATTTGGCCCATTGAGCCTGTACCGGCTCTCTGCAAGAGCACTTCAGTTAGTCCCACTCCCCCGCCCTTTCCCTGTAGTCTTGCAAATTTTCTCCTTCAGGTACTAATCCAATTTCATTTTGAAAGCCGCAATTGAGTCTGTCCCACCACCCATTCAGGCAGTGCATTCCAGACCCTAACCATGCGCTGCATAAAAAGTTTTCCCTCCTGTGGCCTTTGGTTCTTCGGTAATCTAGATAGGAATAGTGCAATCAAGCAGACGCAGCATGGATTCATGAAGGGGAAATCATGTTTAACTAATTTACTGGAATTCTTTGAGGATATAACGAGCATGGTGGATAGAGGTGGACCGATGGATGTGGTGTATTTAGATTTCCAAAAGGCATTCGATAAGATGCCACACAAAAGGTTACTGCAGAAGATAGAGGTATGCGGAGTCAGAGGAAATGTATTAGCATGGATAGAGAATTGGCTGGCGAACAGAAAGCAGAGAGTCGGGATAAATGGGTCCTTTTCGGGTTGGAAATCGATGGTTAGTGGTGTGCCACAGAGATCGGTGCTGGGACCACAACTGTTTACAATATACATAGATGACCTGGAAGAGGGGATAGAGTGTAGTGTAACAAAATTTGCAGATGACACAAAGATTAGTGGGAAAGCGGGTTGTGTAGAGGACTCAGAGAGGCTGCAAAGAGATTTAGATAGGTTAAGTGAATGGGCTAAGGTTTGGCAGATGGAATACAATGTCGGAAAGTGTGAGGTCATCCACCTTGGGGAAAAAAACAGTAAAAGGGAATATTATTTGAATGGGGAGAAATTACAACATGCTGAGGTGCAGAGGGACCTGGGGGTCCTTGTGCATGAAACTCTTTTGAGTTTACCTGAAAATAAACATAAACATTAAACTGTGCCACCCACCTGGGTGACACAGCAGACATTTTCAAGGCCCCTTTTTTCTTTCCTTTTTTTTTTGGGGCGCTAAAATCAAATTTTTTCCAGTGCCCCCTATAAAAGGGGAGGGGGACACTAAAAGCACCGGCAATTAAAACAAATTAAACTTTAAAACGTAAAATCAAATTAAAATTTGGTTGCCGGGCGTGATGATGCACTCCAGTCCCTCCGGTGCCCACCTCTCGCGGAAGGCCGCGAGCGTACCGGTGGACACCGCGTGCTCCATCTCCAAGGATACCCTGGACCGGATGTAAGAGCGGAAGAGAGGCAGGCAGTCAGGTTGAACGACCCCCTCGACCGCCCGCTGCCTGGACCGGCTGATGGCACCCTTGGCCGTGCCCAGGAGCAGTCCTACGAGGAGGCCCTCGGACCTACCCGCTCCCCTCCGCACAGGGTGCCCAAAGATCAGGAGAGTGGGACTGAAGTGCAGCCAGAATTTCAGGAGCAGCCCCTTCAAATAATGGAACTCCTTGTGCATGAATCCCAAAAAGTTAGTTTTCAGGTGCAGCAGGTAATCAGGAAGGCAAATGGAATGCTGGCCTTCATTGCGAGAGGGATGGAGTACAAAAGCAGGGAGGTCCTGCTGCAACTGTATAGGGTATTGGTGAGGCCGCACCTGGAGTACTGCGTGCAGTTTTGGTCACCTTACTTAAGGAAGGATATACTGGCTTTGGAGGGGGTACAGAGACGATTCACTGGGCTGATTCCGGAGATGAGGGGATTACCTTATGATGATAGATTGAGTAGACTGGGTCTTTACTCGTTGGAGTTCAGAAGGATGAGGGGTGATCTTATCGAAACATTTAAAATCATGAAAGGGATAGACAAGATAGAGGCAGAGAGGTTGTTTCCACTGGTCGGGGAGACTAGAACTAGGGGGCACAGCCTCAAAATACGGGGGAGCCAATTTAAAACCGAGTTGAGAAGGAATTTCTTCTCCCAGAGGGTTGTGAATCTGTGGAATTCTCTGCCCAAGGAAGCAGTTGAGGCTAGCTCATTGAATGTATTCAAGTCACAGATAGATAGATTTTTAACCAATAAGGGAATTAAGGGTTACGGGGAGAGGGCAGGTAAGTGAAGCTGAGTCCACGGCCAGATCAGCCATGATCTTATTGAATGGCGGAGCAGGCTCGAGGGGCTAGATGGCCTACTCCTGTTCCTAATTCTTATGTTCTTATGTTCTTTTGCTCATCACCTTGAATCTGTGTCCTCTGATTCTTGATCCTTCCGCCAATGGGAACAGTTTCTATCTACTCTGTCTAGACCCCTCATGATTTTGAACACCTCTATCAAAACTCCTCTCAACCTTCTCTGCTCTAAGGAGAACAATTACCCCAGCTTCTCCAGTCTATCCACGTAACTGATGTCCCTCATCCCTGGAATCATTCTTGTAAATCTTTTCTGCACCCTCTCTAAGGACTTCACATCCTTCCTAAAGTGCGGTGCCCAGAATTGGACACATTACTCGAGTTGTGGCCAAACCAGTGTTTTATAAAGGTTTATCATAACTTCATTGCTTTTCTACTCTATGCCTCCATTTATGAAGCCCAGGATGTTGTATGCTTTTTTAACTGCTTTCTCAACCTGTCCTGCCACCTTCAATGATTTGTGCACATATACTCCTAGGTCTCTCTGTTCATGCACCCACTGTAGGATTGTACCCTTTAGTTTATATTGCCTCTCCTCGTTCTTCCTATCAAAATGTATCACTTCGTACTTTTCTGCGTTAAATTTCATCTGCCACATGTCCACCCATTCCACCAGCCTCTCTATGTCTTCTTGAAGTCTATCACTATCCTCCTCACTGTTCACTATACTTCCAAGTTTTGTGCCATCTGCAAATTTTGAAGTAGTGCCCTGTACTCCCAAGTCCAAGTCATTAATATATATCAAGAAAAGCAGTGGTCCCAGCACTGACCCCTGAAGGATATACCTTCCTCCAGTCCGAAAAACAACCGTTCACCACTACTCTATGTTCCCAGTAAATTAGCCAATTTTGTATCCATGCTGCCACTGTCCCTTTTATTCCATGGGCTTCAACTTTGCTGGCATGCCTTTTATGTGGCGCTTTTGGAAGGCCATGTACACCACATCAACCGCATTGCCCTCATCAATCCTCTCTGTTACCTCCTCAAAAAACTCAATCAAGTTAGTTAAACACGATTTGCCTTTAACAAATCCGTGCTGGTTTTCCTTAATTAATCCAGACATGTTCAAGTGACTGTTAGTTCTGTCCCGGATTATCGTTTCTAAAAGCTTCCCCACTACCGAGGTTAAACTGACTGGCCTGTAGTTGCTGGGTTTATCCTTGCACCCTTTTTTGAACAATGGTGTAACATTTGCAATTCCCTAGTCCTCTGGCACCACTCTCATATCCAAGGAGGATTGGAAGATTATGGCCAGCACATCTGCAATTTCCACCCTTTACTTCCCTCAGTATTTTTCTTACCGCGTCAGGAGAGAGGTGGGCGACATCGGGTGCGGATGCGAACTCTGCTCCTGGCTCCATGTCAACCTCCCCCAAGACTTTCCTCTGACTGGGCTTGTTAAGCCTGCCCAGTGAGGATGTAATTTTATGATGTGTCATCAGCCAGTTTTCTTAAAGGTACCATGCCCACATTCAGTTTGACAGTTGTGCTGTCAGTGTTCTGCAGCATTGACGTGCTGCAAACACTGACAAGCATTGCACAGAGGTGCATGGATGCACCCAGGCTCCCCATGACTCCCTTTATATGCTTATGGAGAGAGTCGCAGCATGCAGGGAGGTTCTCTTCCCTTCCAATGGGTGGAAGAGACCTCCCCAGGACACCAACGCAGCCTGGTTGCACATTGCACAGGAGGGCACAAGCAGAGATATGATCAGGAGTACCTGAGTGCAGTGCCACAAACCTTTCAATGATCTCAATAGATCACGAAGCGTTACTGCAAAGACACACTCAACCTCATTCTGCTGTGCCACTCGTCACATCCCTATCACTCTGCCTTCCCTACCCTACTCCTGCACATCCTTACTCTCACCAACTTACCTTGCACCTCCACCCATCCCTCTCTATCTACATTATCACAACCCCATCTCACTAGCCACCCCTCACACTCACCCTCATACTTGTGCAATCATACCAACTAACAACACACAAGGGTAGGCAGTTGGGTGTTTTAGCCAATGTTCATGTAAAGTTTCCATTAATGTGCTGTCAAATTAACAGTTTTATTAGCAACACTTTGCCTTCTTGGACAGATTTGTGTGCTTCTTTGGAAGTGGCTTTGTGAGTTGTAGTGAATGGTGAAACATAACGGTAGCCTCTGCAATGGTGATGAGTGTGAAAGGAATGGCTTGAGCATTGTGGGGATGCTTTATGGTGCTGGTGTGGGGTGGTGCCAACTTGGCGCATCATGTGGCAACCAGGGTGTGCAGCGTCTAGTGAAATAAATCTGGCCATGGCGAGCCCATCCCTGGTCATGTGCTGATGCCCCGTGTCCTGTGCAGCATCAAGTGATTGCGGAGAAGGTTGGTGTTTTTGGTGCTGCTGGTGTGCCTAGTGATGTTGGTGATGGGGCTGATCGTGGTGGGATTCTGAAGACCAAGGTGAGATTTTTTTCAAGGGCACCTTGATGCTGAAGGAATAGATGGCAACTGAAGTTGAGATGACAGAAGCGATCTGACAATGGTGAGAGGTTGCTCCAAGGATGTGACAGTGGATAGAGAGTTCACTGCAAACACTTCCAAACTGCATACAGCTCAAACATGTATTCCAAATCCTGAAGGCTCCAGCTTCTAAGATTGGAAAGTGAACAGCTGTGAAATGGTAGCTTTCATACCACTTTGCAGCTGTCACCTATTCAGAAGAATGTATACTCATTGAAAGCCAGACCTACTTACCTGACGTGATTCCTGACCGCCGTGAAACTCATCAAATAACTGGAAAAATGGCAAGTAGAGATTAACATTTTCTTCACTTGGCTTCTAACTAGCTCTTAATGATGTAAATTGCCTCCCCCACTGCTTGGTGTCGGGTCTGTTAAGCGCTGACATACCCGACCCCTGGGAGACTAGCCCGCTGTCAATTATTTCCATTATGACAGCTGACCTGCCTCTAAACCCGCCCTCTCATCACCGATAAAATTCCGGCCAGAGAATCTGGTGAAAGTTGTGGAACTGGAGGAGGTTACAGAATAGATTGCATTTGAAGAAAGTACAATTTGCTTTAATCCAGACTCTGACAAGTTTTTGGAAGAAGCACACTGACAAAAGACAGGCATTGCATGTTGTGTAAGGAAAGTTTGAGTAGTGGAACTGCATTCATCATGGTGGAATCTATATATGGATAGACAGGATACCAGTTACACTTAGCCTGGTCTAAATTGTATGGGCTTCAACTTCTAACTGTATATTATTATATGTATTCTTGCTTTGAATAATTAAGCTCTGGGCACAAATCATTTAAGAACTTCATTTTGAGAATTTCACATTTTTGCCCTTCAAAACTCAGTTGCACAAGTGTGGTGTCATGTAGGTAATGAAAAAAACAATCTAAATAATTAGCAGTGTGTTGTTCATAGTAGATTTGTATATTGTGCAAAGGAATAGCATAGTTCATGAATCCACAATGCAAGTGAAACCTGAGTTTAAAAAACATTTCTTAATTACAGCTAGTGTGCTCCGTCTGCACACAGTAAAAGAAGGTTACAAGTAGCTAAAAATTAAGGTTATCAAAGGTAACCTTTGCTATGAATGACTACTCACAGAAATACTCTGAATAAACAAAAAATCATCGTGTCTGCTTTCTCTCTCACAGACAATTGTGAATCTAAAATTCTATTTAAAGACACTGGGCTTCAATGGAAAAATAATTGGGTGGGGTGTAAATGGGCTGCCGAATCACTATTGTATGTTTTACGCTTTTGCCTGAGACAAATTTATACCCCACTGACTTTAGTTAAGGCTTTATAGTTATTGCATTAATTAGCTCCATCATTATGAATGTTAAGATAACTTGTCTCTATGATTAGTATTTGACTATATTTCACATATAGATAAAGATACAGATGTTCCACTTGGCTGGACAATGTGGTAATGCATTAACTCAAATGCTGTGTTTTTTTAAGAAATAAAGCAGCCTTTTAGAATTGCTCTACTAAATTACAAGAATATAATTTTCAGACAGCACCAAATAGCAGTGATCATAGATGACTAGTCAACTTCAGTAGATTACTAAATTTTGCATGTGAAAAATCAACAAAAGCCCTGATTTTAACTCATGGCATGTTCAGAGCGGGCGGGATGCGTGCAGGAGGGTAACCCCCACGGACTCCTTGATGTTTTAACTCCCGGGTCTCATTTAAATAGGCCGAGTGACGTTGTGGTGGGCAGGAATTGGGGTGGGAACTGGTCATTGTTGGGAACCGATGTATGGAAAGGTAAGTCAGGCAGCAGTGGGAGTCCTGGTCGATCGCAGGTGGAAGAGGTTGGGAGGGAAAGCCCGGGGCAATGGATATGATCCGTCGAATCCGTCTGTTGGCACTCACTATCAAGGCTCACATCAGGGCTGACGTTAGGAGGGCAACCAGAGCCATGATATCTTACACCAGGAAGGAATCAATACCTTAAAGAAAGATGACGCTTGGAGTAAATTGGTGAGAAAAAGAAAAATTGAATCGCAAAACAGATCATAACTTGATTTCAAAATGATAACATTGATTGTGAATCACAGTTCTGAATTAACTATCAAAGTCATACCTGGGTTGGACTTAATAAAGCAGTAATTTTCAGATTATTTGGAATATGAGCAAACCTGAAGCAGGTTTTAGCTGTTCTTTTACTCTTTTTTCAAACTTATCTTTTATGTCATGCACTGTAGATTTGAGGTGTGGAATAGTAAATTCTCATTTTTATTATTATTTTCAGGTATGATGTTGATTCAAAGAGTTCAAATTTATCTGAACATGTAAGTTTTCTTTATCTTCTTTAGCCTTTCATAATGCTTTATTTCCACAAGCCTTAAGCCATAATATGGGAAGGTTAAACTTGTATTGTAAAGTTTTATTTTGGCTTATAAGTGTTGTGTCAAAATGTTTTTGACAAATTGTGTGTCACAACCAGTACTGCTCTATGTCTATTATTATACTTGAAATGTTGGTATTGGCACTGCCTTTTGAATCTAGCCGGTTTATTTACAATGAAAATGTGTCTTGAGCAAATGTTGCCGACTTAGATGCTGAATCCATAGAATTGGAGATAAACAATGACCAAAACATGAGTCAGGATTGGTTTCATTAATTTTCTTGAGAGCACTTTTCAACAAGCATTGTTTTTTAGGATCTATAAAGCAGGATCTTTAGGATCTAATTAAGAATGTAATTTCATCAATCGGTTTCTCACTGTAGAAACATCCCTATTTTCAATCAGTTTCTAGATCTCTAAAAACTGTACTGTTGGATATAATTTACCCGGAATGATTTTTGTTGTCCAGTGGCTCTTTTTGCGACATCATCGCAGAATATTACGTCAAGCAGGCAATATCGTGGATACAGCAAAAAATTGAGAGGGTGTGACATCACAGCATTTTACATTTTTGTAGGTTATCCTAGACAAATGAGCAAGCTGTGAGGACTTTAGTTTAGAGGAAAAGAAAGGTTATGATCAATGGACATTGAAATAGGTTACATCAAGAGTTGGCCAAGGACCTTTCCTTGACCCCGCCCTTTTTCTCATCTACATGCTGCCCCTTGGTGACATTATCCGCTGACTTGGGTCAGTTTTCAAATATATTCGGATGACATCCAGCTCTACCTGTTGACCACCTCTCTCAAACCCTCCACTGTCTCCGTGTCGTCAGACTGTTTGTCCGACATCCAGTCTTGGATGTACTGCAAATTGTTCCAGTTAGAGAATTTGGGCAGACAAAAGCCATCGTCTTTGGCTCTTGCCACAGAGTCTGTACCTTTGCAACTAATTTCATCTCCTTCCTCAACCATTGGCCCAGGCTGAACAGCGATTGTTCACAACCTCAGTGTTCTATTCAACCCTTAGCAGAGCATCTCACACCATGGTCCCGGAAGTACGGATTTCCTGAATGACGTCTTTTAAATTTTTCCTGTAGGTTTTCTGCCCGATTGCCAGCCTGATTGACAGGCTGATTGACTGTCGGGCGGGAAAGCCTGCAGCAGAAAGACGCAACTGCATAGCAAGTAGGGAGACATCGCCATTGGGGGTCCAGTGGAGATGTGGGGGAGATCGCGTGGTGGGGTGGTGTTCGGGGGTGGTCAATGGTAGTGGGGGAGGTCCGATCACTAGGGGGGTGGGGGGGAGTTGATGGTGGGGGAGATTCAACCAAGGGGGGGGTGAGGGGGAGGATTTACAGGCAAGCTTGTTGGGCCTGGAGGAAACACTCCTGCTCCTCCTGGCTCACAAGCAGTGCTGTAAAGACGTTTACCTGATCGATCCAGCCCTTCTCACCTCGGTTTACATGCTGGGTTTCGTGAGGCCAGGGAAACCTAGCTGACATGAGTTAAAAATAGAATCACTGTTAAAATGAAGTCACAAAGCCTCCTTAAAAGGTTTCAACAACTGACTCACCTCCTGCGAGTGGATTGGTTACCCACCCCTTGTCCCGCCTCCATTAAAACAGGAAGTGGGTGGGTTCGAGGGGGGGTTTGGATCCTGTTTCAGATTTTTAACTTTTTAACCTGCCACCCAAACCAAATCCATCCATTTTTTGGGGGTGTGATATCTTCAGAGAGCACACAACACACAACCTGTAAGATGGCTGCAGGTATCCGGAAATTTCTGACCTGCTGGTCAGGTGACCTGCTCTTTATCAAACAGCATTAGCTGCAGTAACACAGGCGTCCACAGTGTGGAGCTACAGACATTACACTTCTTCCTCTTTAATGAAGAACTTCTTAGAACAAATAATCATCATACATAACTTGCATGGTTATACATAACAAAGGATATGGACTTATTTTGCCATATTTACAAATCAAGCTTAACCACTTGTTTTCTGTTTCAAAGAGGATACCTTCACTCTCGAACAGAACCTTCCAAACATGGTGTCGAACTTAAACTCATTCAAGGCTGATCCTGAGGGAAGTTTTCCTCCAAGGGATGCACTTGATTTCCATTTGAACTCTCTCTAACTTCAGACTGTTTGTTTTTCTGACTCAGACTCAGACTTAAATTCTGACTTTCTCTTGGATTTGTTTCCAGTACATTGGATTTAGGATTTGCTACTGGTGTATCAAAACTATCTGATGAGTCAGAAATAATTGAATCATTCCCACTCTCAACTACTTCCATGTCTGTAGGTAAAATATGATCAATGTGAACAAACCTAACCTGTCCATTATCAAACATCTTTACCAAATATGTGCGAGGACCACATATCTTCACCACACTTCCTGGTAACCACTTTACCTATTTATAGTGATGGTTCTTCTGATTTAATTTCAAACTTCTCTCTTTTACTCTACCTCTATCATGATTCTCTTTCTGTCTTAATTGTGTCTCTTCTACGGACTGTGCCAAGTTTGGTTTTAACAACGAGAATCTGGTTCGTGGCTGTCATTTGAGAAATAACTTTGCTGGTGTTTTGCCAGTAGTTGTGTGAGGAGTATTACGATACGTAATTAGAAAATTAGCCAATTTATGGTCCAATGACAACTGTCGTTTCTTTGGATTTGGATCCAACATTTGTTTGATGAGGGCACGTTTTACAATTTGTACAGTGCGCTCTGCTACACCATTCGAAGCAGGGTGGTATGGTGGAAACTTGGTATGTTTCACATCATTTTTGCTTGTGAACTGTGCAAATTCTTCTGAATGAAATTGTGGTCCATTATCCAAAACAATTTCTTCTGGGATGCCAAATAAAGAAAATAATCTTCACAAAATGTCTAATGTTTTACTTGTTGTTATTTTCCACATTGGAAACACCTCGACCCACTTCAAATAGCTATCAATCACAATGAACAATTGTTGTCCTTCTAGCTCAGCAAAATCAGTATTAGCCTTTGCCACACACTGGGTGGCCATTTCCATGGCTGTAATGGTACTGATGGTGATTGCTTGCTTACCGATTGATATGTCGTACAATGACTTAAGATGTACTCTATATCTTTATCAAAACCTGGTTACCATAAGTAACTGCGTGCAAAACTCTTGGTCAAGCACATTCCCAGGTGCTGGTCATGGAGGTCTCCTAATAATTTGGACCTGAATTTATTTGGTATAACCATTCTTGCACCCCACATGATACAATTTTTATCGACTGATAATTCATTCCCACGAATGAAGAATGGATGAATATCTTTGTCTGTTACCTGGTTTGGCCAGTCATTTGTGATGTAATCATACACCTTTGACATAACTGGGTCACGTTTGGTTGCTCTACAAATCTCTTCAGCTGTGACTGGCAGTTCATCAATGTATGAAAAATAGAACACTTCTTCCCTATCGGGTGTAACTTGTGATAGGGAAGGCAATCTAGACATAGCATCACCATTACAGTGATCAGCTGATCGTCTGTATTCAATATCATATGTATATGCTGACAAAATCAAAGCCCATCTCTGCATTCGGGCTGCAGCTAATGTTGAAACTGGGGACTTTGGATGGGGATTGCTGTCAGGGGCTTATAGTCCATAACGAGAGTAAACTTATGACCATACAAGTACTTGTGGAACTTCTTGACCCCAAAAATTAATGGCAAAGCTTCCCTTTCGATTTGCGCATAATTACGCTCACTGGCACTGAGAGTGCGTGAAGCAAAAGCAATTGGCCTCTCCTCCCCACTACGTAATACATGAGAGATTACTGCCCCAACTCCATACGGGGAGGCATCACATGCTAGCTTAATCTCCTTCGATACGTCATAGTGAACTAACATGGTGCTCTCTACCAAGCTGCTTTTACGCTCCTTGAATGCTGTATCGCATTCTTTTGACCACTTCCAATGGACCTGTTTTTTCAATAGTTCATTCAGTGGATGTAACACTGTAGCCACATTTGGTAGGAACTACCCCTAATAGTTCAAAAGACGCAAGAATGATCGAAGCTCAGTGACGGTCTTGGGAGTGGGTGCATTTCTGATTGCATCCAGTTTTCCCATGGTTGGGTGTAAACCATCTTTGTCTACTCTGTACCCTAAGTACTCCACTGAGTTTTGAAATAACTCACACTTGCGAGCAGATACTCGTACTCTGTGCTTCTCTAGCTGTTTGAGGACTTTGTTCAATATGTTATTATGAATTTGCCTATTTTGTGCTGAAATTAGTGTAATCTAAATAACATACTTCAATACCTTGCAAAATCTGGTTCATTACCCATTGGAATATGGCAGGGGCGGAAGACACTCCAAATGGTAGTCTATTAAATTGATATAGGCCTAGATGGATATTTATAGTCAAGCATGACTTGGACTCCTCATCTCGTTCAAGCTGTAAGTAGGCATTTGTAAAGTCCAACTTTGAGAAAATCTGACCCCCTGTAAGTGTTGTGAACAAATCTATATTTGGCAATCTATTGGGGACATTATCCTCTAGAAACCTGGTTTATGGTTACTTTATAATCATCACACAATCTTACCTTACCATCGGACTTAGGTACAACAACAATGGATGTAGCCCAATTACATTGATCTATCTTAGAAATAATGTTCTCAGTCTCTAGTCTTTTGAGTTCTTGCTCAACTTTCTCCATAAGTGCATATGGTATGGAACGTGGCTTGTAGTAAACCAATCTAGCCTCCTTCTGTACCCTGACACTTGCCTTGAAGCCTTGGATCGGACAGCCCGTTTCGCAGAACACCTTCGGATAATTCTTGATGACATCATCCTTTGACGCAAATCTCGTTTCAACACAAAAAATCTCACTCCAATCCAGTATCAGTGATCTCAACCAATTTCTTCCTCGTAAGGCAGGTTTGTCTCCTGCCACTACTGTTAGAGGTGTGCTCTGAACTTGAACCTTGTATTTCACCGGTACGGTGATATAACCTACCACCGGACTGTTCTCTCCCAAGTAGCCTCGCAGCTCTATCTTGGCTTTCTCCAATGGGAAATCCCGCAATTTGTCGAGGTATAGTGACTACATTCACTGATGCACCAGTGTCGATTTCCATGGGTATCTTGACTCCTGCAACATCAAATCGCCGTCTGTTAACCTCGTGCTCCTGATGACGTTTAATTCTAACATCTCCTCGTCCTGTTGTTGTTCTTCCATGCTATGTAGTCTCTGGGGATTTCTACTCATAGCTTTGAAAGCTGGTTTACCCTTCAGTTGCCATGCCTTTGCAAGATGCCCAGTTTTCCTGCAGAAGAAGCACTCTGTCTTCACATATGGACAACTTTGAGCACTGTGTTGTCCCAGGCACTGATAGCAGGACGTCAATGCTCTGTTCCCATTTCCAGTTTCTGAGACTTTGGGGCCCCACCACCTTTTACCTTGAACCCGCAGGCGATTCGCCTCGGTTGTCTGATGACTGAACTTAGTATGAAATTCTTGGGAATATTGATCGGCCATGCTCATTGACCTAGCTGCCTGACAAGCTAAATCAAAAGTCAAGTTAGGCGCCGTCAATAACTCTTCCGATTGCATCATTTTTCATCCCACAAACAAAGTGGTCTCGCAGTGCTCGGTTCTGAAAGTCTCCAAAATTACAGTGAATAGATAGCTTTTTTAATGCTACAATGTACTCACTGATATTTTATTCGGCATTCTGATTTTGTATTCCGAAACGATAACTTTCAACAATTTCTAACGGAACGGGGCTGTAATGTTGTTCTAACTTAGTTAGAATCTGTTTCAGCGTTGTATCCTTTGGCTTGTCAGGCACAAGCACATTTATCAGCATTTCGTACAACTCGGGCCCAGCCTCAGTTAAGAATATAGCTCTTTTGCATTCCAACACCACCCGGTTATTATCTTCATTACTGGGGATTTCGATGATATTATTTGCAGTGAAAAACATTTCTAGCCGATCCACATACGCTCTGAAACTTTCATGGTCGCGTTGAAATACCTCCAAATGCCCCATAACTCCCATGGGGCAGCCATTTTGACTCTGGCAGTTTAACCAAGTGTGCTCGTAATTTACCTCAGATTTGTAGCTGTTTCCAAAAACAAAGAAGCTCTCAAAGTCTCTCTGTCGGTTGGCTGAATCCCTCACCACAAAAATTTCAGCTTTGTATTATCTGATTACATCCCATTCTTGTCGCCAAATATGATATCTTCAGAGAGCACACAACACACAAACCTGTAAGATGGCTGCAGGTTCCGGAAACTTCTGACCTGCTGGTCAGGTGACCTGCTCTTTATTAAACAGGACTAGCTGCAGTAACACAGGTGTTCACAGTGTGGCGCTACAGACGTTACAGGGGGTTAAAATTACCCCCATGTTTCCCTGCCCCTTTTCCCTCCTCTGTACTTGCTTAAATCCTGTTACATTACTAACTTTTGCTCGTTCTGATGAAAGTTCATTGACCTAAAAACATAACTCTGTTTCTCTCTCCACCTGATCTTCTGAGTATTTCCAGCATTTTCTGTTTTTATTACATCATTTTCTTCCCTTCATAAAGACCACCGACTACCATCTCTGTAGCATTGCTTGCCTCTGCCCCTCCTTCAGTCCATCTGCACCTGGAACCCTCCATGCCTTTGTTAGCTCCAGACTTGACTATTCCATTGCTTTCGGCAGGTCTCCCATCCTCCGCTATCGTCAGCCTGTATGCTATCCTGCACCAAATCCTGCTCACCCATCACCCCTGTCCTCACTGACATACATTGACTCCTAGTCCCCAATGACTTCAATTTCAAATTCTCATCCTCGTGTTTAAATCCCTTCATCGTCCTGCCCCTCCTTGTCTCTGAAACTCTCTCCTGCCCTACAATCCTCTCCCGAAGTCTCTATTATTCCGACTTGTGTATTCACCTCCCTTCACCCCACCACTGCTTGCTTTGTAATTCCTTCCCTTTATACTCTCCCTTTATCCTCTCTGGCTTTTCACCTCCCATTCCTCCTTTAAGACCCTCCTTCAAACCACATCTTTGAGAAGGATAATATCTGCTTCTTTGAATCAGCATCCATTTTTGTTTGACTACACCTCTGTGAAACATCTGGGATTTTTTCCACATCAAAGGCACTATATAAATGCAAGTTGACATGGCTCAGTGGGTAGCATTCTTGCCTCTTGAGTCAGAACATTGTCGGTTCAAAGCGCCCTCCAGGGTCTTGAGCACAAAGATCTAGGCTGACACTTCAGTGCCATACTGATGGAGTGCTGCACTGTTGAAGGTGTCGTCTTTCAGATGGGACGTTAAACCGAGGTACCTTCTGCCTTCTGAGATAGATGTAAAAGATCCCATGGCATTATTTGAAGAAGAGCAGTGGAGTTCTCATCAGTGTCCCGGTCAATATTTATCCCTCAACCAGCATCACTAAAACAGATTATCGGGTCATTATTTCATTACTGTTTGTGGGAGCTTGCTGTGCCCAAATTGATTGCCGTGTTTCCTACAATACATTAGTGACTACACTTCACAAGTGCTCCATTGGCTGTAAAGCGTTTTGGGACATCCCGAGGTCGTAAAAGGTGCAATATAAATACAAGTCTTTCTTTTCCTTGTGTTTTTCTTTTGTTCCTGAGCAATGCCATGAGAGATCAACTTAAGACCAATAACTTTGTTACAAACACAACAAATGTGATAATTGTGCCTGCAGTTCAGTAAGGTTCTATGATGCCTCATAAAATTTCTTTCTGAAACAAAGATGAGAAAGAAAAGATTTTGTGTCCTTTGAAGAGAAATTTGGTGGCATTACTGGAGATCTGCTGAACTATGTGTGAAAAATCAGTGGATCTTTCTGCAGTCTAATGCCTCTGTAGGTTCACAGCCTCTCTGCAGTTGAGTGAATTTATTGAGAAGGTTTCTAATGATATATTTTACCGCTAGTTCTATTATGTATTAAGTCTGATTTCCCCCACCCCCCATCAACACAATGGCTAATTCTGACATTTAAAATTTTCTTCATATGGAGGTGGAAGATCACTTTTAAGATTTCAATCAGCAACACTGTGCTCCCATTATGGAACCTCACTCAATGGCAGTGTAGGTTGAGCTATTAGTGCTACAATCACTTCTATTGGACTTCGTGCTGATATAAGATTGAAAAATTTGCCCTCAAGTTTTCATAGTAGACGAGATGGAGCTTCAAGCTGTAGCAAGCCCAGCAGCAATATTATTTCAACAATCCATATTCATTTTTTTAAAATCTGAAAATATCAAGTAATGTAACAATAACAAATGTACTGAGTAAGGAAAACAAGTATATCCATGCTGTTTGCCGACGTAAACTATTGAATTCCAAAAGTAATCGAAAAGTAAAATGCTGTGCAATGGTTTGATTATATATTACTATATAAATTCAATTATAATTAAGACGAAGGATAAACATTAACCTAGCGTCACTTTAGCTTGTTGGCTATGATTGATGGTTATCTCATTGTGTGTGATCTTTATGCCAGGGCTTGCAGATGATATATGTGATGAAGCATATATCCACTCCTGTTATTTTAGGGCACGAGAACCATGGTGACCGCAAGCTAGGCTCCCAGTAAATCATCACAGGTGTCCCAGATTAAGAGAACAAGCAAAGAGTTTATAAAACCCAGGGGCGGATTTTCGGCTCAGCTCCGCTCCGTTCTTTGCCCTGCAGCGGCGGCAATGGTGGTGGTGAGGTGTTTTGGCTAGGCAATCAGCCTCCAGCACCCCGCAGTGATCCTTGGGTCCAATTTTGCAGCGGTGCTGAGCAGCACCGCCCGGGAAAGCTGCACCCGGTGTGCAATACCCCTGGTTACGACACCGGCGCGACTTTTGACTCTTGCCCGACTCGTACGCTGCGCAGAGCGTCCTGCAGTGAACGCCTGGGAAATCAGGCGGTGCAACGATACCGGCAGTGGAGAGATAAGTAATGGACTCCTAAGGTGAGTGTGATTGTTTATTCCTTCTCAGAGACGTGGACCAAATACAGTAGACACCTCAAATCGCTGGAGAAATACCACCAACAATGTCTCCGCAAGATCCTGCAAATCCCCTGGGAGGATAGACGCACCAACGTTAACGTCCTCGATCAGGCCAACATCCCCAGCATCGAAACACTGACCACACTCGACCGGTTCCGTTGGGCGGGCCACATTGTTCGCATGTCTGTCACAAGACTCCCAAAGCAAGCGCTCTACTCAGAACTTCTACACGGCAAGCGAGCCCAAGGTGGGCAGAGGATACGTTTCAAGGACACCCTCAAAGCCTCCCTGATAAAGTGCAACATCCCCACTGACACCTGGGAATCCCTGGTCAAAGACCGCCCTAAGTGGAGGAAGTGCATCCGGGAGGGTGCTGAGCACCTCGAGTCTCGTCGCCGAGAGCATGCAGAAATCAAGCACAGGCAGCGGAAGGAGCGTGCGGCAAACCAGATTCCCCACCCACCCCTTCCTTCACCGACTGTCTGTCCTACCTGTGACAGAGACTGTAATTCCCGTATTGGACTGTTCAGTCACCTGAGAACTCACTTTTAGAGTGGAAGCAAGTCTTCCTCGATTTCGAGGGACTGCCTATGATGATGATTTTTTTTTGGTTGTGTGGGCAATGTTTTGGGGATCTTTTTGTGTTTTCCCCCCCCCCAGGCGTCACTTGGAGTACTCCCGACTCGGCTCTTTAGCTCAGGAGTTTCCCATCCTAATGCCTCCTATAATGCTGTGCCTCCTGACCCAGGGCCCAGCTGCCTAATTTTACTTAGTGAGGTGCAAACTATTCCTGGGTGCAAACTTTATCGCCCTGCTGCCATTACCGCCCCAAAAACATCAAAACCGAAAATCCAGCCATGTTTTAGATCGGGGCAGACTTTCAGAGGAGAGATCTCATCATCATTGGCAGTCCCTCGGAATTGAGGAAGACTTGCTTCCACTCTTAACATGAGTCCTTAGGTGGCTGGACAGTCCAATACGAGAGCCACAGTCCCTGTCACAGGTGGGACAGACAGTTGTTAAGGGAAGGGGTGGGTGGGACAGATTTCTTTCCGCTGCCTGCGCTTGATTTCTGCATGCTCTCGGCGATGAGACTAGAGGCGCTCAGCGCCCTCCCGGATGCACTTCCTCCACTTAGGGCGGTCTTTGGCCAGGGACTCCCAAGTGTCAGTGGGGCTGTTGCACTTTATCAGGGAGGCTTTTAGAGTGTCCTTGTAATGTTTCCTCTGTCCACCTTTGGCTCGTTTGCCATGAAGGGGATCCAAGTAGAGCACTTGCTTTGGGAGTCTTGTGTCTGGCATGTGGACAATGTGGCCTGCACAGCGGAGCTGATCAAGTGTGGTCAGTGCTTCAATGCTGGGGATGTTGGCCTGGTCGAGGACAGTAATGTTGGTGCGCCTGTCCTCCCAGGGGATTTGTAGGATCTTGCAGAGGCATCGTTGGTGGCATTTCTCCAGCGACCTGAGGTTCTATTGTACATGGTCCATGTCTCTGAGCCGTACAGGAGGGTGGGTATTACTACAGCCCTGTAGACCATGAGCTTGGTGGTAGATTTGAGGGCCTGGTCATCAAACACTCTTTTCCTCAGGCGGCCAAAGATTGCACTGGCGCACTGGAGGTGGTGTTGAATCTCCTCATCAGTGCCTGCTTTTGTTGATAAGAGGCTCCCGAGATATGGGAAGTGGTCCACGTTGACTGGGGGGGGCAGTGCTGTGCGGAGAGGACATGCTGGTGGAGGACCTTTGTCTTACGGATGTTTAGCGTAAGGCCCATGCTTTCGTATGCCTCAGTAAATACGTCGCCTATGTCCTGGAGTTCAGCCTCTGAATGTGCGCAGACGCAGGCATAGTCTGTGTAATGTAGCTCGACGACAGAGGTTGGGGTGGTCTTGGACCTGGCCTGGAGATGGCGAAGGTTGAACAACTTCCCACTGGTTCTGTAGTTTAGTTCCACTCCAGCGGGGAGCTTGTTGACTGTGAGGAGAGATCTAGGTCTCTGATAAGTGTATTTTTTTGTCTTTGTGAACTGAATAATGAAACTGTGCAGATGAACGCTTACCTGCCTTTAGTTGATTTGTTTGAATTGATATCGAGAGCACACAGGGATGATGCAAGTGCTGGCCATCATGACCCACAGGCCACCTGATCACACACAACTCATCAGAGAGCATTCTATTTAGCCAGCAAGAAATAGATCAAAAGTTGACCTGCTTAGCTTTGATATATTGGCCCGGATTTTGCGGTCAGTAGCTTGCTCTTCATTATGATTATTACTGCCATAGTTTTGGCTGCCCATCCCTTGTCCCATCTCTGCTAAACCCAGAAGTAGGCAGGTTGGAGTCGGATTTGAGATTTAAAAATTTTAACTCCACAGTATCTAAACCAGGGCATGTAAGTTAGAATATTTATTTCAATGTAAAATCATGTACAGAATGCAAAATCAAGAGAGGGCAAGAAAGATGGGATTAAGAGAGTGAGATAAGAGAAAGAAAGAAAAAGTTGAAAAAAATTATATTAAATTTGATTGATATTAATTTACTTGGTTCTCACTCCACGGTTGCTAATAATATTGGTATGCTGAATGTTTTAACTTGCAAATTGTTTTCAAATTTATTTTTCTGAATTTCAGGACTTCCTGGGTCAAGCATTCTGCACATTGGGCGAGATTGTTGGCTCACAGGGAAGCAGATTGGAAAAACCTCTTGTGTAAGTAAAACATATTATTTGTGGCAAAAGGACACAGTAGGTCTAGGGAGTCCTTCAATTCAACCTTGTACAATGTCTATGTTTAGATGGTCAGCATTAGATTTACACTATTTTTTAATTTTGGGTCCAAATAATTGGAAATGACAACCAGTCTGAGAGGCTTGAAGCGGGCTAACCCCACAGTATCTTGTTTTTACGGTGACAAATGTCTTTGGATGCTCCTTTCATTTGATGTTGTGACTTGTGAATTGAGTTTGGGAAAGTTGGTGTAAAACATATTAAGCCGGTTAAACAACGTGTATTGTTTTACACATTATTTTGTCATTTTACAGAGATTCTTGGCCAATTTTAGTTTCTGGTACTTCTCAGAAAAGGGTGCAGATGGGTCCTAACGGAGTGTGAAATGCAGCAAATCAGTCCTGTATGATTCTAGCCCAGTCTGTGCCCCATTGAAGTTAGTGGTTGCATTGAGACAGGCAAACAATCTCCCATCCAAAAATAGGTGGGAAATAGTGCCAGAGCACATTGTTCAGCCATTGAAGTCATCCAGTTGTTCAGGTAAACAGGTATCCAGAGTTGCTAGCAACTGAAAGGTCAGGTGACAGTTCATTTAAAGGACATAGTAATAGAAATGTTAATTGTTTTCAGGCATTTCTGGACCATTTTGGATATTTCTTTCTCTCTGACACTTTGCTTTTCATAAACCTTTGCCATTTGGCCTAAATTATTTATTTCTTGCCTCAACACCACAACTGCTATCAGTGGTTGTCCCTATGAGGATCCTCCTATCTGACATGTTTGGAAGAAGAGGACGACCTATGGAGCATGCCAGCCAGGCCAAGCTGCATGAGAGATTCTCTATGCTGATTCACAGGGTCCTGTATACCTGCATCTGCAGACAGAAGTGAACATACCTCACTTTGGCAGATGATTATAAAGGGAGTAGTAACTAATAAGATATGTATCATTAAGGTACTTTATGGGTACTTTCTCAGAAGTTCCCCAATGTCAGGATGCCATGCTTTCAGTGACACTGAATGAAAGACTAGCCTTGAATGATTCCTCTCCTATCTATCTGAATGCAGCCAGTGCATCTCAAGGAATAGTTCCTCTCCCTCCCTTGCATATCACCATCAGAGTCCTTCAAGGATCTATCCTTGGCCTATTCCACTTCCTCTTGGTGGCATCATCTGAAAGCATGGGGTCAGCTGTCACTTGCACTCTGATTGAAAAAGTGCAACAATCCCTGGCCTGACCGCCCAAAGTAGAGGAAGAACATCCGGGAGGGTGCTGAGCACCTCGAGTCTCATCGCCGAGAGCATGCAGAAACCAAGCGCAGACAGTGGATGGAGCGTGCGGCAAACCAGGTTCCCCACCCACCCTTTCCTTCAATCACTGTCTGCCCCATCTGTGACAAAGACTGTAATTCCCGAATTGGACTGTACAGCCACCTGAGAACTCACTTTTAGAATGGAAGCAAGTCTTCCTCGATTTCGAGAGACTGCCTATGATGATGATGATACCCACTTGTATCTCTCCATCAGTTCTCTCAACTCCTCGGCTGCCTCTGTATTATCAGACTACTCGTTTGTCATCAAATCTTAGATAAGTCACAACTTCCTCGAGCCTAACATTAAGAAGTCATCATCCAACTCTGCTTTTTACCCGTTGAGTCCACCCCCCTACTCAGCGACTCTCTCAGGCTGAACCAGACCACCCTGCAATCTTGCCGTCTTCTTCAATGCTTTCCTGAACTTTACTTAAGACCTATTTTTTCACTTGGCAGCTGTTAATGGTTCTGCCTTTCCCATTTACACCTCTTCTAGACATAGCTTTTGTTTCTTTATTTGTTCCATTACCATCTCCTTTTGCGTTGTACTATCATACCTTTTGTCCTTTAATCATTCTTGCCTTCCACCCTATCTCAGACCTTCCCTTTCTTCTTTCCTCACCTCCCCTCTTTGCCTACCCCTGCACTTGCTTCAAATCTGTTACATCTCTCACTTTTTCCAGTTCCGATGAAAAGTCATCGACCTGAAATGTTAGTTCTACTTCTCTCTCCACATATTTTTTTTTTTTACTTAAGACCACATGCTTCCACACATTTAACACTGCTTTCCCAAGCCCCTCAGTCACTGAAACTCTTTCACATGTTGTCTTCACCTCCAAACCCAACTAATCTAACGCACTCCTTGCTGGTCTCCACCCTCCCTAAATTCCAACTTGTCCCAAGCTCTAACACACATTTCCTGCCCCATACACCATCCCAGTTGCCATCACTCCTGTCCTAGAAGAATCATAGAAACTTATAGCACAGAAGCAGGACATTCAGCCCATTGTGTCTGTGCTGCCTCTTTGAAAGAGCAGTCATGCTTAGTCCCACATCCCCACTTTTTGTCCGTAACCCTGTAAGTTCATCATCCTCAAGCACCTGTCCGACTCCCTTTCAAAATTATTTCTGGACTCAGCTTCCACCACCTTTTCAGGTCGAGTGTTCACGTCCTGGCAACTCTGAGTGAAAAAACTTCTCCTCATTTCCCCGCTGGATCTTTTGCCAATGATTTTAAAACCATAATCTCTGGTTATTGACTCACTCACCAGAGGGAATAATTGTTTCCTATCTCCTGTACCAAAACCTCTCATCATCTTGAAAACATCTTAACCTTCTGTGTTCCAAGGAGAACAGTCCTAACTCTTCCAACTTCTCCTCATAACTGAAACCAGTCATCCCTGTAACCTCCTGGTAAACCTCATCTGTACCCTTTCTAATGCCTTTCTATCTTTTCTCAAGTGTGATGGCCAGAATTGTCCACAATACTCCAGCTGAGGCCTGATCCAGTGATTTATAAATCTAGCATGATCTCTTTGCTTTTATATTCTATTCCTCTATTTATAAATCTATGTAACTCATATACTTTTGTAACCACTTTATCACATTTAAGGATTTGTGTATATGGATACCAAGGTCTCTCTGTTCATCTACACTTTTCAAAATTGTGCCATTTATAGTATACTGTCTTTCCATATTAGTCCTCCCAAAGTGCATCACTTCGCACTTCTCTGCATTGAATTCCATCAGACTTGCTCCTGTTTAATTCATCCTGAAGTCTATAACTATCCTCATCATTTGCTACTACTTTACTAAGTTTTGTTTCATCTGCAAACTTTATAATGCTGCTCCCCACACCTGAGTCTCGGTCGTTTATAAAAATTGCAAACTGACCTTTGAGGAATACCACTGCAAACCACCTCCCAGTCTGAAAAACATCGATCCACACCACCCTTTACTTCCTGTCACTGAGCCAATTTTGTATCCATACTACCACTTTCCCTTTAATTCCATGGGCTTCCATCTTCTTACTAAGCCTCCTGTGTGCCACTTTGTTGAATGCTTTTCGAAAGTCTGTATATACAACAGCAACTACACTACCTTGATCAACCTTCTCTGTTACCTCATCAAATAATTCAATCAAGTTAGCCAGACACGATTTGCCTGCAACAAATCCATGCTCGCACTCCTTGATTAATCTATGCCTTTCCAAATGGAAATTTATTTTGTCCTTGATAATGATTTCCAATAACTTCCCCACCACTGATGTTAGGCTGACTGGCCTGTAGTTCCTGGTTTATCCCTCTCTCCTTTCTTGAATAGTAGTATAACATTTGCAACCCTCCAGTCCTCTAGCACTACTCCTGTATCTAATGAGACTTGAAAGATTGTGACCAATGCCTCTGCTATTTCTACCGTTGCAACCTAGGATGCGTAACTTACCAACTTAATGTTGCCTGCTAATCTTTTCTCTCAACCTCTCTTTGCCTCCACTATTAACTTTTTCAATTCTCTCCTGTACATTCCATAATCTTCCTGCTTATTAACTGAATCTTATTAACTTTTATTTCTTTTGTCATCCAGAGCACATTAGCTTTGGATTTTCTACCTTCAAAGGACTATGTCTAGTTTGTATCCGAACTATCTCTTCCCTGCTCCATTACTGCTTCACCCTGCAATCGTCTTTTCCAATCTACCTGTGTTAGGTCCCTTCTTAAATCACTGAAATTAGCTCTTTCCCAGTTGAGCATTTTTACCATTGATATTTCTTGGTCTCTTAACATTATAACGTTAAAATGAATGATGTTGTGGTCACTGTTAGTTAGATTATCTCCGACTGGAACACACTCCACTTGCCCTACTTCATTTTCCAGAACCAGATCCAACACTGCTTCCTTCCTTGTTGGACAGGAGACACTTTGGGTGAAATTGAGCTCCTTTACGCCTCCCATTAGTGCCACCGGGGGACGACTTGGGTTGGCGATCGGTCGCGGCGAGATCAGCAACTCCTGCTAAATTCGGCGGGAGTTTTGCAACGGCGGTACGGTGTTGCGCCCCGATCTCCTTCGCCCGGAGATCGTGCCGTCATCACCATGTGCATCGTCCCGGTAGCGCCCTCGACCCGAAATTGCGTTCCGCCCCCTGCAGCCTCATTGGGCGAAAACACCGACAGCTGTAGGGGCGTCCATCAGGAGGCCAAGTGCTTCGGGGGCGATGCTTAAAGGCGAGATTGCCGAGGTAAGTAACAAAAAAAATGACCTTTTCTCTTGCAAGTTTTTTTCACGGGTTCCTGCCTGCGATCCATCAGCCTGGCACTCTGCTTGAGTACCGTGTTGATCGGGCGGGATCATGGCGAAGGTAAGTTTTTTTTTCTTTGCAGAGCCTGCTGTGATGGCCCTTCCATTTAAGCGAGGGAAGGAAGCTTTCAATGCGGCAGCATGCATGGCCCAGTGTGCAGCGCTTAATTTAGCGCTCCACTTCCTTCTTGGAGCGCAAATGCCGAATTTTTTAAAAGTTTGAAATCATTAGCGCTGGCGCTAATATTTCAATCTTTTAAAAGTTAGCACCCCAAATGTGGTGCTCCCTAATTTCACCCCCATTGATTGAGAAAGTTCTCTTGTACACATATCAGAAATTCCTCTCCTTCCCTACCCTTAGCAGTATGTTTTCCCAAGTCCATATTAGGGTAAGTAAAGTCTCCTGATATCACTACTCTATTTCTGTTACACACCTTTGAAATTTGACGACTAATTTGCTCACCTATTTCCTTCTCACTATTCGGAGCTCTAACAATGTGACTGCTCCCCCTCTCTTCCTCAACTCAAGCCAAATAGATTTAGTCCTATAACCATCTCTTGCATCTTTCCTATTTTGAACTGTAACATCATCCTTAATCAATTCTGCCATGCCGCCGCCAATTTTTCCTTCTCTATCATTCCTGAATGCTTTGTAACCAGGAATACTAAGAACCCAATAAATATAAAGCGTTGCTCATTGGTCACAAAAACATGCATCATAAGTACACAATGAATGGAACTGAATTGGCAGACAAAGATTTAGAAAGAGACTTAGAATTGACAGTAGACTCACTTTTGGGGGGTTATTTTGATGAAAGGGTGAAAACAGGAGTTAAATGGGTGCTACGCTAATAAGACACGCTTGCTTGAAACTCTTTTGAGTTTACCTGCAAAAACATAAACATTAAAACCATGCCACCCGACCTGGGTGACACTCCAGACATTTACAAGGCCCTTTTTTTATCCCCCCCTTTTTTTTTTGTGTTTTTCTTTTTTTTGTTTTTTTTTTGGGCACTAAAATCAAATTTTTCCAGTGCCCCCTATAAAAGGGGAGGGGGACACTAAAAGCACCGGCAATTAAAACAAATTAAACTTTAAAACGTAAAATCAAATTAAAATTTGGTTGCCGGGCGTGATGATGCACTCCAGTCCCTCCGGTGACCACCTCTCGCGGAAGGCCGCGAGCGTACCGGTGGACACCGCGTGCTCCATCTCCAAGGACACCCTGGACCGGATGTAAGAGCGGAAGAGAGGCAGGCAGTCAGGTTGAACGACCCCCTCGACCGCCCGCTGCCTGGACCGGCTGATGGCACCCTTGGCCGTGCCCAGGAGCAGTCCTACGAGGAGGCCTTCGGACCTACCCGCTCCCCTCCGCACAGGGTGCCCAAAGATCAGGAGAGTGGGACACGCTTGCTTGAAAGTCTGGTTTTAGCACACAATGTTTTGGTCTTAATTGCTGATTACCATAATTTGTACTTGCCTGGAGGTGCTAAAACAGAGACATCTGCAGGTTTAGTGTGCAAGCGCTGATTAGATGCAATTTTCATGGAGCAGTATATGTGGGCGCCACTCACCCACTTCCACTGAAGATGTGGAGTGCGCTAGCTGACACACAGCGGCACGTTTCAGGATGGCGCAGGGATTGAGTGAGAGGGCGCACAGGTTCTCCATCACAGCACTGGAGGTCCTGGTGGAGGAGGTCCAGAGAAAGAGGGATGTCCTATACCCGCAAGGGGAAGGACGCCACCTCACCCTCCTATCCCCTCTCTCCTGCAGCAGCTGGTGCTGCTCTGTCTGGTCTCATCTCCTTCTCCCATTCATCGTCCAGACTAAGGGGGACCTCCAGAAAGATGCCCGTGACCAAGCACTCCCTTTCTCCTGGTGACTCCTATAAGGTGTCCAATACGGTGGAGTAGCACAGCACTTACTCTTTTTAAGTGAAGTCCTCAGAGAATTTCCAGAATAAATGTTGATAGAGTGTTGGTGAAGATTTGACAAAGTGTTCCAGAGAAGTCTCCTGATGTGTTTTAAAAGTCCTTTTCAAACCTCCAGCAGAAAGTGAACAATAAAAGGTGATATGCCTTTAAGTAGCAGTTGAAGTCCTCTGCAATTACTAATTTACTCCCAATCAGTTGTTAGGAGACGATGTTAGGTCAAGTGCTAGGCACCAAAATGCCGTGCAGCCTTGTTAATGAGCGCTAGCAGGCAATTTAAGTGTTAATCAGCCCCGAAACAATCTTTGTGCGGCCGTTCTCACGCTCGCTTCAACTCCTTTACCAAGAAGGCATCTTGCACTAAATGCAGGCTAAACCGGCGTTTGCGCTTAAGACCCCCTCTTGGCTACCTCCGAGGCTCTTTAGTGCCTAAAGTATCCCAGGAACATCATCCCTCAACGACTAGACAATGCAGCAAAGTAATTAAAACATAAAATAGAGTGTTGGGATGTATAGGTACAACAGTCTAGTGCAGATCTGCAGAAGTTATGCTAAGTTTTTACAATGCACTGGTCAGTCCAGATTTGCAGTTCTGTGTTCAACTCTAGTCATCAGGCTACAAGACACATATACCTGCATTGGAAAGGATGCAGAGTAAAGGAACAAACTTAATTCCAAATTTAAAGGGGAGCTATGAGGAAAGATCTGGGAAGTTTATGCTCTATAGATAAGAAAAAAAGTAGTTAATGAAGACATCAAGTTAAATAAAATATTAAATGGTACAGATAAGGTAAACCTAGAACATCTTGGTAATTAAGTCATATCTAGCGTGCCCCTGTAGTACACAAAAATATATACATCATTTTTCACTGTAATACAGGTATAAATTGTCCATTACACAACTAAATTATCTGTCACATTTAATTTGAGTGGTTTAAATAATCACTGACTGAAACATAGGTTGGAAAAGCTACCAATCACAAATCAATTGAAAGGTAGACAAAACTATCAATCATGAACCATTGAACCACAGTAACCCAATCAATCTACATGCTGGAATTTTTCCATAACTGCTAATCAGCAGCCAGTAACAACTGCAAAACAAACCAATCAAATCACTCAAATAACTGCTCCTGATTTCTCACGGCCACCATTCTTCTTCCTTGAGTCAATTTATAGAGTTAAAAGTAATGTGCATAACATAATAAATATATAAGAAGTTGAGCAATTTTGGAAAAGGTAACAAACCTATCCATAAATTGAAACATTCAATGCAAGAAATGCCTGTGATGTGGCCTCCCCTCCCCTCCCCCCGCCCGCCCCTGCCACACAGCCCTCTTGTTTATGCTTCACTTCCAGAACTGGATATACCATCTGGCCTTGTGCTTGGGAGTTGCAACTCCTCTTGTCAAATTCTGTGTGTGTCAAAGGTACATCAAGTGAATTCTAATTTTCATTCTGCTCCTATAGATTTACAATGTCTAAAGAGCACTACAGCACCTCAGATTACTTGAGGACCAAGTGGAAAAAGTTCCTTCCTACAACTGCATCCCTTGTTCACAAATCTTGTGCGGAAGACAGGTACTTCATAGGACTTGTAGTTTTTGCCTTGCTCCTGTGGAACTATAATCCAAGAGTTATTTGCAACAACCTACGTCACATGATGAACAAGCACAGAATTCGCATTGTGGGCACATAGTACAGATCTTGCAAGATTGTCTGAGGATCACTCTCTTTAACAATCATTCCTCACACCCAGCGTGGTTTGAGCCATGTAATGGAAGTGTGAAGGCCATAGGGGTGGGATATCTGGCAGATTTGAAGAATTTTGCTGTTCCTTAAAGGGACACTCACGCTTTATTGCAGTTTGAAAAATGTACTGCAGGATTTTGAATTTGTTTGCTACAGATGTCTGAGGGCCGATTTAAAGCCATGGGAGGACTTGTCCCCTTTACAGAGAGACCTCTGGAGCAATGGTTCCTGTATTTTATTTTGGAGTGCGGTCCCTTTAACTGTGTGGCCCATTCAATTTTTTGCGCATGCGTGGTTATTTACATTGAAAAGCCTGTGAGCACCCTGCGTGAGACCTCTGGAACCCGGCCGCGCAGCTCAGCAAATTTATTGCCATCTTTGACTCTAAGGGGTATTCCCCCTCAGGGTCTGCTCTCTGGGCTGTGTGGGAAGAGGTGGCAGTGGTGCACATGGTTTCAGGTATCATGAGGCCTTGGTGTAGATGTACAAAAACTTCAACACATTAAGAAAGTTTGTCAAGGTAAGTGTACAAAAATGTGTCTGCTTGAAGTACAATGGTACGGAATGGCTTCAAACAACTGCATCTTGACTTTAGACACGTGACAATTTGGGCATACTTCAGCCTTTCTCACATGCTCACAAGACAGTCCATAGACAGGCACGACTACACCTTCCAGTTTGCACATACCCAGATACTCTGTAAATCTGAAACTTAGCAGGCACCATAGCACGGCAACCCTTGTCCAGTTGCATCTTGCTTGTTCCTGTTTTCTCTCCACAGGTTTTCCACAAGGAATACCAAGCTGCTGGGCCACAATACATCACGCCACCTGCAGCAAGCACTAGCACAGGAATATTCATTCTGGTGGATTCTGAGTTTATTAGAGCAGCAAGCATTAAGTGAAACCCATGGAAAATAAGCAAGAAGGGGAGAAAAAGATGTGTCAGCAGAGGATCAGAAAGGGACCGGCCAGAATGCCGACTCCAGCCAAACCTCAGCTGCTGATTGCTGCGGTGGTGCCATCCTGAGTAAGCATAGGTGAGGTAGCTGTCTCTCAGCCTAGTTCTACACTCGTGCCACACAAATTACTAATACGGAGCCAGAAAATCAACTGACCAAAGCAGCCACCACAGCATCAGACGTGTTGCCAACAGTTGCAGAGCCACCAAGCAGAAGGAATATTGTTTTATTCATTCACAGGATTGTGGGCATCACTGACAAGGCCAGCACTTATTGCTCACCCTTAAGGTGGTGGTGGACCTCATTCTTGAACCGCGGCAGTCCGTGTGGCGAAGGTACACCCACAGTGCTGTTCGGGAGGGAGTTCCAAGATATCGACTCAGCGACGATGAAGGAACAGTGATATATTAACAAGTCAGCATTGTGTGTGACTCAGAGGTTAACTTGGAGGTGGTGGTGTTCCTATGTGCTTGTTGCCCTTGTCCTTCTACATGCTAGAGGTCATGGGTTTGGGTGGTGCTGCTGAAGAAGCCTTGGTGAGTTACTGCAGTGCATCTTTTGATGGTGCACACTGCAGCCACTGTACGCCGGGGATGGAGAGAGTGAATGTTTAAGGTTGTGAATTGGGTGCCAATCAAGCGGGCTGCTTTGTCCTGGATGGTGTCGAGCTTCTTGAGTGTTGTTGGAGCTGCATTCATTCAGGCAAGTGGAGAGTATTCCATCACACTCCTGACTTGTGCCTTGTAGATGCTGGAAAGCCTTTGGGGAGTCAGGAGGTGAGTCCCTCACTGAAAAATACCACGCTTCTGAACTGCTCTTGTAGCCATTATATTTATGTGGCTGGTCCAGTTAGGTTTCTGGTCAATGGTGACACCCAGAATGTTGATGGTGGGGGATTCGACGATGGTAATGCCCTTGAATGTCAAGGGGAGGTGGTCAGATTTTCTCTTGTTGGAGCTAGTCATTGCCTGGCACTTGTGTGGCACGAAAGTTACTTGCCACTTATCAGGTGGAAAATCATTGATGAAGCAGCTAGAGATAGTTGGGCCTAGGACACTGCCCTGAGGAACTCCTGCACTGATGTCCTGGGCCTGGGATGATTGGCCTCCAACAACCACAACCATCTTCCTTTGTGCTAGATGAAGAGTTTTTCCCCTGGTTCCCATTGACTTCAAATTTACTAGGGCTCCTTGATGCCACACTCGGTCAAATGCTGCCTTGATGTCAAGGGCAGTCATTCTCGCCTCACCTCTGGAATTCCATTTTTGGACCAAGACTATAATGTGGTCTGGAGCCGAGTGGTCCTGGCAGAACCAAAACTGAGCACCAGTGAGCAGGTTATTGGTGAGTAAGTGCCGCTTGATAGCACTGTCCACGATCCCTTACATCACTTTGCTGATGATTGAGCGTAGACTGATGGGGCAGTAATGGGCTGGATTGGATTTGTCCTACTTTTTGTGGACAGGACATACTTGGGCAAATTTCCACTTTGTCAGGTAGATGCCAGTGTTGTAGCTGTTCTAGAACAGCTTGGCTAGAGGAGCGGCCAGTTCCGGAGCACAAGTCTACAGCATGACAGCCGGGATGTTGTCGGGGCTGATAGCCTTTGCTGTTTATAGTGCGCTCAGCCGCTTCTTGATATCATGTGGAGTGAATCAAATTGGCTGAAGATTGACTCCTTTTTTTAAAAAAATGTATTCGTTTACAGGATGTGGGCATTGCAGGCAAGGCCAGCATTTATTGCCCATCCCAAATTGCTCTTGAGAAGGTAGTGGGTCTGAAGTCACATATAGGCTGGACTGGGTATGCACAGCAGGTTTCCTTTCCTTAAGGACATTAGTGAACCAGATGGGTTTTTCTGACAATCCAGTAGTTTCATGGTCACCATTACTGGTCCAGATTTATTTAAAAATTAACTGAATTTAAATCCCCCAGCTGCAGTGGTGGGTTGATGGTGGGGACCTCAGGAGGAGGCCGAAATGGATCATCCACTCGGCACTTCTGGCTTAAGATGGTTGCAAATGCTTCAGCCTTGTCTTTTGCACTCGCGAGCTGGGCTTCACCATCATTGAGGATGGGGATATTCATTAAGCATCCTTCTCCCCTTTTATCTTTAATTGTCCACCACCATTCATGACTGGATGTGGCAGGACTGCAGAGCTTTTACCTGATCCGCTGGTTGTGGGATCGCTTAGCTCTGTCTACAGCATTGTGCTGTTTAGCATGCATGCATGCATCCCCAGGTTAGTACCTCATTTTTAGGTACGCCTGGTTCTGCTCCGGGCATGCTCTCCTGCACTCCTCATTGAACCAGGGTTGGTCCCCTGGCTTGATGGTAATGGTAGAGTGAAGGATATGCAAAGCCATGAGGTTACACATTGCGTGGAATACAATTCTGCTGCTGCTGACGGCCCACAGCGCCTCATGGATGCCCAGTTGTGAGCTGCTAGATCTGTTTTGAATCTATTCCACTTAGCACGGTGGTGGTGCCGTACAACACGATGGAGGGTGTCCTCAGTGTGAAGATGGGATTCATCTCCACAAGGGCTGTGGTAGTAACTCCTACTAATACTATCTTGGGCAGATGCATCTGCGACAACTAGATTGGTGAGGACGAGCTCGAGTAGGTTGTTCCCTTGTGTTGGTTCCCTCACTACCTCCCGCAGGCCCAGTCTGGCAGCTGTGTCTTTTATGACTCAGCCAGCTCAGTCAGTACTACCGAACTGCTCTTGGTGATGGACATTGAAGTCCCCCACCCAGAGTACATTCTGTGCCCTTGCTGCTGCAGTGCTACTTCCAAGTGGTGTTCAACATGGAGGAGTACTGATTCATCAGCTGAGGGAAGGCAGTAGTTGGTAATTGGCAGGAGGTTTTCTTATCCATGTTTGACTTGATGCCTTTAGGCATCATGGGTCTGGAGTCAATGTTGAGGACTCCCAGAGCCACTCCCTCCCGACTGTGCAGCTACCTCGGGTGGGTCTGTCCTGCCAGTGGGACAGGACATACCCAGGGATGGTGATGGAGGATTCTGGGACGTTGGCTGAAAGGTATGGTTCTTTGAATATGACTAAGTCAGGCTGTTGCTTGATGAGTCTGTGGGACAGCTCTCCCAATTTTGGCTCCGGTCCCCATATTTTGAGTCTATGACCTCTAGTTATTGACCCACTTACCAAAGGTAATATTGTTTCTCTATATACATTAACATCTTGAAAACCTCTATTAGGTCACCTCTTAACCTTCTCTTTTCCAAACTCTCCTCATAACAGAAGTTCCTCATTCCTGGTAACATCCTGGTAAACCTCCTCTGTACCCTTTCTAAGGCCTTTACATCTTTCCTGGTATAGTGCCCAGAATTGTCCATAATACTCCAGCTGAGGCCTAACCAGTGCTTTATAAATTTAGCATGATCTCTGCTTTTATATTCTATTCCTCTATTTATAAACCCAAGTAACTCTCATGCTTTTTAAACCACCTTATCAACTTGACCTGTCACCTTTAAGGATTTGTGTATACGGACACCAAGGTCTCTCTGTTCATCTAAACATTTCAAAATCATGCATTTATAGTATACTGTCTTTCCATATTAGTCCTCCCAAAGTGCATCACTTCACACTTCTCCACATTGAACTCCATCTCCCATGCTTCTGCTCATTTCACAATCCTGTCTATGTCATCCTGAAGCCTATAACTATCCTCATCATGATCTACTACTTCGCCAAATTTTGTATCATCTGCAAACTTTATAATGCTGTTCCTATACAATTTCCCTATGAAATGCAAAGAATAAGAACCCAAAACGACCACACTTTGCTTCCTGTTACTGAGCCAATTCTGTATCCATACTACCAATTTCCCCTTAATCCATCTTCTTAATAAGCCTGCCGTGTGCCACTTTATCGAATGCCTTTCAAAAGTCCACATATACTACGTGTACTGCACTACCTCATAGAAACATAGAAAATAGGTGCAGGAGTAGGCCATTCGGCCCTTCTAGCCTGCACTGCCATTCAATGAGTTCATGGCTGAACATGCAACTTCAGTACTCCATTTCTGCTTTCTCGCCATACCCCTTGATCCCCCTAGTAGTAAGGACTTCATATAACTCCTTTTTGAATATATTTAGTGAATTGGCCTCAACAACTTTCTGTGGTAGAGAATTCCACAGGTTCACCACTCTCTGGGTGAAGAAGTTCCTCCTCATCTCGGTCCTAAATGGCTTACCCCTTATCCTTAGACTGTGTCCCCTGGTTCTGGACTTCCCCAACATTGGGAACATTCTTCCTGCATCTAACCTGTCTAAACTAGTCAGAATTTTAAACGTTTCTATGAGGTCCCCTCTCATTCTTCTGAACTCCAGTGAATATAAGCCCAGTTGATCCAGTCTTTCTTGATAGGTCAGTCCCGCCATCCCGGGAATCAGTCTGGTGAACCTTCGCTGCACTCCCTCAATAGCAAGAATGTCCTTCCTCAGGTTAGGAGACCAAAACTGTACACAATACTCCAGGTGTGGCCTCACCAAGGCCCTGTACAACTGTAGCAACACCTCCCTGCCCCTGTACTCAAATCCCCTCGCTATGAAGGCCAACATGCCATTTGCTTTCTTAACCACCTGCTGTACCTGCATGCCAACCTTCAATGACTGATGTACCATGACACCCAGGTCTCTTTGCACCTCCCCTTTTCCTAATCTGTCACCATTCAGATAATAGTCTGTCTCCCTGTTTTTACCACCAAAGTGGATAACCTCACATTTATTCACATTATACTTCATCTGCCATGCATTTGCCCACTCACCTAACCTATCCAAGTCGCTCTGCAGCCTCATAGCATCCTCCTCGCAGCTCACACTGCCACCCAACTTAGTGTCATCCGCAAATTTGGAGATACTACATTTAATCCCCTCATCTAAATCATTAATGTACAGTGTAAACAGCTGGGGCCCCAGCACAGAACCTTGCGGTACCCCACTAGTCACTGCCTGCCATTCTGAAAAGTCCCCATTTACTCCTACTCTTTGCTTCCTGTTTGACATCCAGTTCTCAATCCATGTCAGCACCCTACCCCCAATCCCATGTGCTTTAACTTTGTACATTAATCTCTTGTGTGGGACCTTGTCGAAAGCCTTCTGAAAGTCCAAATATACCACATCAACTGGTTCTCCCTTGTCCACTCTACTGGAAACATCCTCAAAAAATTCTAGAAGATTTGTCGAGCATGATTTCCCTTTCACAAATCCATGCTGACTTGGACCTATCATGTTACCTCTTTCCAAATGCACTGCTATGACATCCTTAATAATTGATTCCATCATTTTACCCACTACCGATGTCAGGCTGACCGGTCTATAATTCCCTGTTATCTCTCTCCCTCCTTTTTTAAAAAGTGGGGTTACATTGGCTACCCTCCACTCCATAGGAACTGATCCAGAGTCAATGGAATGTTGGAAAATGACTGTCAATGCATCCGCTGTTTCCAAGGCCACCTCCTTAAGTACTCTGGGATGCAGTCCATCAGGCCCTGGGGATTTATCGGCCTTCAATCCCATCAATTTCCCCAACACAATTTCCCGACTAATAAGGATTTCCCTCAGTTTCTCCTCCTTACTAGACCCTCCGACTCCTTTTATATCCGGAAGGTTGTTTGTGTCCTCCTTAGTGAATACCGAACCAAAGTACTTGTTCAATTGGTCCGCCATTTCTTTGTTCCCCGTTATGATTTCCCCTGACTCTGACCTTGATCAACCTTCTCTGTTACCTTATCAAAAAATGTAATCAATTTCACCAGACATGATTTACCTTTAACAAATCCATGCTGGCTCTCCTTGATCAACCCATGCCTTTCCAAATGAAAGTTTATTAATGGTTTCCAATAACTTCCCCACTGCTGATGGTAGGCTGACTGGCCTGTAGTTTCCTGGTTTAAATCTCTCTCCTTTCTTGAATAGTGATATAACATTAGCAACCCTCCAATCCTCCGGCATTATCCTGTATCCAATGAGGATTGAAAGTTTGTGACCTGGTATAGTTGAAAGCTCCTTATTGACTCAGTCATGTGCCTAAAGAGACAGTCCTCCTTCTCATAGTATGACATTCCATTTCCCATATGGACTTCTGTGTGACCTTTGACTCTTGTCTAATTAGAGAAGAATTATAAATAGGTTTCTTTTACAGTTGGTTCATCTCCAGTGAGAACAGATTTGAAACAGCCCGAACTTGTTTCATTAACAATTTGCAGTGAGAGAATTCATCCTATTTGCCAATGCTAGATTTGAAGCAAGGTCCCAGAGGTGAAAATACAGTGTGCTAATGTTCTCCAATACTCAGTCCTTGAATACGTTTTTTACAACAAAATACAGTCCAATCCAGAAAAACTGTCCTGACGCAAGATCAGGTGGAAAATGAGTCAGCGTTTTCATAGAATCATAGAACGATACAGCACAGAGGGAGGTATTTGGCCCATTGGGCCTGTCCCGGACTTTGAAAGTTTGAACCTTTTTTGTACCATTTCTCTATCTGAAGATCTCTACCTGAAATATTAACCTGTCTTTTCTCTTTTCGGATGGACTTGATATGTATTTCCAGCATTTTCTGTTTTGTTTTCAGTTTTATATTTTTATCCTTTTTTTGTTCTTGTATGTGTGGTATTTTGTCTGTGATTTATTGCATGTAACAAGATGTTATGTATCTAACCAATCTCCATTCTCCTTTCTTTGGAATGGAGTTTTTTTACTTTACTGTGTAGTTGGGGAATTTTCTCTCATAGAAAGCTGAGAAACAATGCAGTACTGAAATGCCTATTCCTTCTAGTTCTACCAGGCAGTACAGAAACCTTGTTGTTGCCAGGCCTGTCCTTTCTATGTCCATTAATTTTCTCACCCTCCAAGAACATATATCGGGATGTCACATGTCTGATTTTCCATCAATTGTGGACAGAAACCCCCGTGATTTCCCAATACGTGGTCCTGGCAGGTGAGGCTTCGCCCCGGGAGTGTGCATTTGAAAAATTGGCCTTCTCAGCCATCCATACAGGCCTGACATTCAGGGGCAGATGGTTGAGTAGATTTCCGTTACCTGTGGCTGCACTCCAACCTCCACGAATAGGCAAGGTACAGTGATCGGCATGGTAACACATTGCCTTGATTACCCCAGGTGATCTTGTGAGAATCAGAATTGTTTGGATTAGGTCCTTTAAAAATCAAATAAGATAAAAAAAATCTGTCTACCATTAAAAGTCTTTCAAATATTCCCCACATCTTAAATCTGACTGTCCTAATTCACATCTGTCTGTCATAATTTAAATCTGTTTTATTCTTTAATAAATGGCTAACTAACCAAGACGCATTTATTTACTTCTTCCGATTTACTCAGGTACCTGATTTTTACTGCTACCTATTATCACTCAACCTGCCAATCAAAGTGTTCAATTTCTTCAACTGTTTTTGACTCGAATTATGTGAACTTCTTTTACACTACTTTCAGTCATACTTTCTTTCCTCACACAGATCAGTACATACAGTTAAGAAATATTAATAACCTAATAATTGCATAATAAATTGCAACAAAGATAAAAGCACTGAACTTAATCTGTAAAATTAGCCATTTAATAGAAATGTCTGTAAAAAAAAAAATGTCTTAAACTGACTGTTTATTGTATGAGACAGAAATCGACTGAGTTATACATCATTGGCTACAGAACTATTTGAAGAGGAGAAATATAAAAAATACACAAAAGATAAAAAATCAAAAGATTAAAAAAAATGAACTGGGTATTTTATCATTAGAAAGATTTGTCTGCCTTGTAATCAGTTACTTGGACGATATGGTGATATTTCACAGATTTTTGGCTGCCTGTCAGTCATGTTGCCTAGGCAATCACTTCAGGGTTTTCAGTAATCTGCAATCTATTGCAGTTGTTGCTTTAGCAGCTCTGCTTTTTGCTGTTATTTAACGAGCTATCTCTATAGGCTGAGCCATTTCTGAAAATGGCATCTGCAAGATAAGTGTGATAAGTTTTGGGCATATGTTTATTTTTAGGTAACATAATATTGAGCTACTTCTGGGCTAGTACTTGGCTGACTTTACAAGTAATGTACATCAGTGTTCAAATAATGCCTTTATTTCATCCCTGATTTTTCTTATGTTTTATGTGTAGGAATGCAGACTTTTTAATAGTTTTGATGAATCAGGACGGGGGTGGGATTTCTGCAGAAGGTGGGTGCGGGGAGAGGGGATAAAGAGTCCGAATGTTCTTGGTGTCCAGGCCCACAAGAATTCTTAATGTGGCTCTAGCTGCTTTATACCTTTCTTTTATATTACCTATTGCAACCGTGCCTTTTCATGATTGTACGTGTACTGATTTGACAGCAGGTTAAGTAGGTTGTATTTGGTATCATTGTCTGCTAAAATGTAAAGGCTCCCAGACCAATCTTTTGCACAGGGCCCCCGCAAGGCAATTGCCACCCCTGTATACAATGTAATCACGTTAATGTAATGTAATTAATTTTACATGAACTTGTCCCAGTAGGAGAAGTGGCAGTATTGTGAAAAATCAGTAGTGGCAGCTAATAAGATTTATGACTGTCTTTCTCCAATTCTTTTTTGAAAATATTGCTTCTTTTTTTTCACATGTAGCTTTTTAAATAATGATTGAGTGCATTTTGTTTAATCCTTTTAAAGTGATGGTGGCTTATCACAGAATATTAACTCCATTTTATGTACAAGTGTCGAATGTGCTCCTTAGGTTTACAAACAACATGCAATGTATAGGATGCAAGTACCTTGCCATGGATATCAGGGTGCAAAAATACCTGTACATATATAGATATAGTATATATCAATGAGTAATATTTCTAACAATACTGCTCGAAAATTTTAATTTTTCTTTCAGTTATTTTGAGGTATATTCTTTCTGCTCTCCAAGTGGTTTTATTAGATATTAGTTCATTTGGCAATTGGCATTATACGACTTGCCAAGCTTACTGTACACATTATAGATGTTTGCTCCTCATCCACCGAGAGCACAAATCAGAAAATCGAGGTACATCAGATCCACATCTGTTGAGTTGAGGTTAGAGTATTTCTAAAGCATATAGATGAAGTAGGAAATTATTTGCAATTTTATAGTGTATTTTATGTCCTCAAAACATCCTAAAGCACTTCACAGCCAATTAATTATTTTTTGAAGTGTAGTCATGTTTGTTATCTAGTTAAATACAGCATCCAGTTTGCACCACTGCAAGGTCCCAAAAACAGCAATAAGATAAATGACCAGTTATTCTGTATTGGTGATGGTGATTGAAGGATAAACTATAGACTATAGATCGGCAATTAGTTTATGGTTTCACAATGGTTAGGCATGTGAGAGAACTGAGTTTAGTGACTGCAAAGGAATCCACTAACCCCACCTAGGCAGTCATGCATGATTGCTCAACAGAACTGCAGTTTGGCATGGTGCATGCTACAGCTCGTAGCTGTCCAGAGATCTGTGCGCACATTAGGGCATGTGTAGAGGGAGTACCTGGCAGGAGGGGCATGTCTGGAAGAGGCTGCTGTCTCATGAGACAAAGCCACAGCCAGCCGCCCCAGCATCCCACCACTTGAAATTACAGAAGATGTCCTGGAAATTGGGCAGAACCAGCCACTCACTGGAGTACTCCCATTGGTACACAGCGGTCAGTAACCTCTGTGGATTCTAAGATGCACAAACCATGCTATCACCAAGGAGATTCACCAGGGTAAAAATCACTAATAGCACATTCATTGATCACTATTAGAAAAATGAATTAGAATAAAGTAGCAGGATATTAAATAATTTTGAGGCTTTTGCACATTTCATGTGTGAGCACTGTTAGACACTTCTTCTGATCAGAAGTTTGATCTTTGAAATGAGATGAGAAATAGGCCGTAGGCTTTCTGACATGAATTTCCAGTCCCCACTTCCCAGATTTGTGCCAGCACCACTTACATTGTGGCCTGGATTTTAGCCTGAAGGCGAGTTCTTTGCGAGAGGGCTGTTGTGAGGTCCGGAAACCCAGAAGAACAGGTTTCCCAAAATTCCCGCAGAATATAACTGCAAGGCTTCTTTAAGTGGGGTTTCCACTTACATGCAGCCTGGTTGACTGGCTGGAGGACTTTCGGGCAGAAAGCCTGCTTTGCAAGGCTGTAGCCTTTGAGAGCAAGTAAGTACATTGGGGGAACTCTCCAGCTAATTTGTTGTATCAGAGATTGGAATTGCTTTGAAGAAGAACATTTGAACTTCCATTGCTAATATGCTAACTGTTATATATGTGGACTTGTATTTACTCTGTACAGCCACCAGAGGGCTCTTTCCCCGGAGTCCCAAGGGATCCCATTGTCTTCCCGTGGGATGTAATTTTAACCTGCTGTTTCTAGCGGGCAAGCTGGACACCCACCGGAAGGCAGTGGGGTCCCTGTCATCAGGGCCTGAATGTAATTTTAACCCAAGGCCCAAGTCATCGTGACTTCCCCACCAGGCCAACTTGGCGACAAGTGGATGTGGCGCCAGAACGGGCTAAGAACGGTAAGTTATTTAATAAAAAGATTTTGTTACCATGTGGGCCAAGAGGAGCAGGAGTGCTCCTCCGGGCCCCACAAAGAAAACCTTGGGCCTCCTCTGCCCTTGGCTTCCCTGTCCCTCCCCTACCAGGCTGCCCGCCCGATCACCATCTTGACCACTTACCTAACTGTTGGGGATCATTAGGTTGGGTCCCCGGCAGCGGCCTCCTGCTGCCCGAAATCCCACTCCTGACCGGCGGCCAGCTAGCGCTGACTGCCGGTTTCTGGCAGCAGACTGACGTGGAACATGCAGGTGTAACCCAGGAGTTCCATCTCCCTGCCTGCACAGAAGTTACAATCTGGGCTTTTGCTAAAAAAAACCTTCAGTTGGCCAACCTTTACAATAATGACACCTGTTGAGATGCTTCTAAATTGCCCTCTTTTGACGAGAAGTGTCGCCAAGTGAGATCAGTGTTGCGTTGAAGATTTGGAACATGTGTGAAATAGCTCAAGGAAAGAGCCTGGTGGGAGTTCCCACTGCTAATGAAATGCTATCTGAGCTTTCTGACATTTGAAGATGATGAGCATTACACTGAAGTATTAATGTGCATAGCTCCTCAGACACTGCTCCCCTACGAAACCTAAAAGTAAACTTTAAAAAAAAATCTCAAAATACATTGAATTATTGCTGTAGATAGCAAAATAATAAAAATAAATGATGTGAATGCTTCAGGAACATGTCAGTTCGAGTTATGTGGGATAATCATTATGAGCATCACTGGTTTTTCCAGGCTGTATAAAAGACACGTCACAGTTCTGCTGCAGAAATAATGAAATGTCCATCGTTTCTCACACTGAGATAGGAGGATTAGGAATAGATTAAGATTTGGGCGATTGTGTGATTCATGCCCTGGTGATTTCAAATAAAAATAATACGTTTCCGCTTTGGGCGGAAAAGTACCCAGTTGCAAATTGCGCTCGCTTTGAGAAGTGTTCCCCCGCCGACCGCCTTTCCTTTCAAACTTATTTGCATATCGTCAAATGCAAAATCTGCCATGACCCAGTGCAATCGGGCAGTGGTTTTAAAACTTAATTTAAAATAAAAATGATGCTTTAAAAAAAAATTCCTTGATGTATTTAAGAGCGGTAACTTGGTGCAGTTTGATTAATACAGTTAAAAGTAGGTTTATCACGAAGAATAAGCATTTTTAATCACAGTACCAATCCACTACTTGTGAGTAACCTGATTTTAAATAACTGAAAATAACTTTTGAAAAAATATACAGAACCATTTGCTAGTTATATTGGGATATAATAGTCAGTTTCTCAGTAAATTAAAAAAATATTTAAAAGCTTTTAAACTGTGCCTATTGGTGCCCTTGCGCCCAAAAGGCGCACTTTAATTTTTAGAACTTTCTTGAAGGCCTGCAAACGAGTGCAATGATGATTAATTCATCCTGGGGGTGTGGGCAGGTTTTTGGGCTGGGTCAGCATCTAGCACAATGTTTTGAAACTAACGCAAAAGATCACGGAAACTTGATTTGCGTTGAACATAATTTGCGCTTAAAACTCCGGGATCTTTCGTGCAGGTTTGGAAAATTTCGGGCGAATTGTACGAAAAAACCCAGCACAACCAAGCAGAAACTCTACCCCAATAGGTTTTAAATGTATAAATGTTACTTTACATTGGGGTGGAAATTCGGTCATCTAGCGCCTCAGTTAGCAGCCTGAAGGGGCGTTAAAGCATGTGTAATAGCTTAGCAACCGGGCATGCAGCTTTTAACGTCCCGCCGGAAAATTCAGTTGAGGGCTAATTGGGACGTGAAACGCTAGCGCCTGGCTGCTGACCATCCGTCCAATCCTGACGTCAGTCGGGTGCAATGACCACGCTAGCGTCCCGCTCTCTAAATTCGGTCTGACCGCCTCATTTAGCGACCGCCACTAATTAAGTCTGAAAAAACAGTCGATACAGGCTTGCAGAGTCATTAATTGGTGACTACTTAATGGGATGAGGAAACGCTTCCCTTGGAAGTCACAGCCAGTGCGACGTTTACACAGAGCATTGTGCGTGAGCCTCCGAGTTTGCAGTAGCAGACAGACACAACAGTACAGCTTGAGAAACAAATGATTTTGAAAATTTTGATGGGTACATTACTATGCCGCGCTTTAAGACTCGGCTGATTTGACAGATGGCCCTGTGTTGCTTGGAAGGATCCAACAGCATAAAAGCATTATGCAGTAGTGACATTAACAGCTATGGGAAGAGCTGTTCCTATAGTAAAGGTTGTCCAAAAGTAGGAATGGCATAGCTCTGTGACAGCCTGCCTTCTAAAGTGGAAGTGGCAAAGATCTTTGAGTGCCCAGGTAGAATTGCTTGGGTCTGTAAATGCAGGTCTTGGGTGAAGGATGGGTGCAGACCCAACACTTCAGATATAGATACATATACTTCAGGTATAGATACATCTGCCTTTATTAGACCATAAACTCTCTTTTCTCATCTAAATTGTGGAGAGCTTTTGTAACCTCTAAAGAAATTGCCAACCTGAGCATTTTATTTTCTGTAAGTTAGATTGCAGGAGTACTGTAGGAAAACTGTTGTGTATCTGTAAAGTATGCACTCCCATGTTCCGCCACCAGGGAGCTCATCCCCTGAAGTCCCAAGGGATGTCAGCATCTCTTGGGAGCACTGTATATAAGCCGGCCCCTAAGGCCTGTTCCTGCACTCTGGAGTGTCTTACTAAAGACTGAGGTCACTGTTACTTTAACCTCCCTGTGTGCAGCCTCATCTGTGTTAGGAATACAATAACTGCCGACGAGAATACGAATCCAACGCAAAGATGCAGCAAACTGTGGGCATCCTGGAGAAGTTCTCGGAGGGTGAGGACTGGGAAGCCTATGTCGAACAGCTAGACCAGTACTTTGTAACCAACGAGCTGGACGGAGAAGGAAGCATTGCAAAAAGGAGAATGGTCCTCCTCACAGTTTGCGGGGCACCGACCTACAGCCTCATGAAGAATCCCCTGGCTCCGGTGAAACCCACAGATAAGTTGTATGAGGAGCTGTGTACACTGGTTCGGGAACATCTTAACCCAAGGGAGAGCGTGCTGATGACGAGGTATCGGTTCTACATGTGCCAGCGATCTAAAGGTCAGGAAGTAGCAAGCTACGTAGCCGAGCTAAGGCGACTTGCAGGACAATGTGAGTTTGATGGCTACCTGGAGCAAATGCTCAGAGACTTTTTTGTACTGGGCATTGGCTACGAGACCATCCTATGAAAACTTTTTACTGTAGAGGCACCGACCCTCAGTAAGGCCACTGCAATAGCACAGGCATTTATGTCCACCAGTGACAACACCAAACAAATCTCTCAGCACACAAGTGCTAGCAATGTTCATAAATTAACTGGAACTGTGTTTGCGAGCAGAAATGTATAGAACAGAACCCATGAGTCTGCAACTGCCAGCAGGCCTCGGGTGACCCAGCTGACTCAGAGTCCCCAACAAAGGATGAATTCAAGGCAATTCACACCTTGTTGGCGTTGTGGAGGCTTCCATTCAGCCTATTCATGCCGCTTCAAAGGGTATGTTTGCAAGAGCTGTGGAACAATGGGGCACCTCCAATGAGCTTGCAAATGAGCTGCAAGCTCTGCAAAACCTGCTAACCACAACATGGCAGAGGAAGATCGGTCCATGGTAGATCAAAGCAATTTTGAGCCTCAGAGAGAGAGGAGGCAGATGCTGAAGTACACGGGGTGCACACATTTTCGACGAAATGTCCACCTATAATGCTAAACGTAAAATTTAATGGCTTACCCGTAGTCATGGAACTGGACACTGGCGCTAGCCAATCCATCATGAGTAAAAAGATGTTTGAGAGACTGCGGTGCAACAAGGCACTCAGACCAGCCCTGAGCCGCATCCACACGAAACTGAGAACGTACACCAAAGAGCTTATCACTGTCCTGGGCTGCGCCATGGTCAAGGTCACCTACGAGGGCACGGTGCACGAACTGCCACTCTGGATTGTCTCGGGCGATGGCCCCACACTGCTTGGAAGGAGCTGGCTGGGCAAAATCTGCTGTAACTGGGATGACATCTGAGCGCTATCACATGTCGATGTACGCAGGTTCTTAATAAATTTCCTTCCCTTTTTGAGCCAGGCATTGGAAACTTTTCCGGGGCGAAGGTGCAGATCCACTTGGTCCCAGAGGCATGACCCATTCACCACAAGGCGCGAGCGGTACCTCATATGATGAGGGAGAGAGTGGAAATCGAGCTGGACAGGCTGCAACGCGAGGGCATCATCTCCCCAGTGGAATTCAGTGAGTGGGCCAGCCCGATTGTTCCAGTACTCAAAAGTGATGGAACGGTCAGGATTTGCAGCGATTATAAAGAAACTATTAATCGTTTCTCGCTACAGGACCAATACCCGCTACCTAAGGCAGACGACCTATTTACGACGCTGGCAGGAGGCAAGACGTTCACCAAGCTCGACCTGACTTTGGCCTACATGACGCAGGAGCTGGAGGAGTCTTCGAAGGGCCTCACCTGCATCAACACGCACAAGGGACTGTTCATCTACAACAGATGCCCGTTTGGAATTCGGTCGGCTGCAGCGATCTTCCAGAGAAACATGGAGCCTACTCAAGTCGGTACCACACACGGTGGTCTTTCAGGACGATATATTGGTCACGGGTCGGGACACCGCCGAGCACCTACAAAACCTGGAGCAGGTCCTCCAGTGACTGGATCGCGTAGGGCTGCGGCTGAAGAGGTCGAAATGTGTCTTCATGGCAACAGAAGTGGAGTTTTTAGGGAGAAAGATCACGGCGGACGGCATTCGGCCCACAATGCCAAGACAGAGGCTATCAGGAACGCACCCAGGCCACAGAACATCACGGAGGTGCGGTCGTTCCTGGGACTCCTCAACTATTTTGGTAACTTCCTACCAGGGTTAAGCATCCTTTTAGAGCCCCTATATGTGTTATTGTGCAAAGGTGAGAACTGGGTATGGAGAAAAAAACAATAATTGCTTTTGAGAAAGCCAGAAACATTTTATGCTCCAACAAGCTGCTTGTATTGTATAACCCGTGTAAAAGACTTGTGCTAGCATGTGACGCGTCGTCGTATGGAGTCAGGTGTGTATTACAACAAGCTAACGTTGTGGGGAAGTTGCAACCTGTCGCCTATGTTTCCAGGAGCTTGTCTAAGGCCAAGAGGGCCTACAGCATGATTGAGAAAGAGGCATTAGCATGTGTGTTCGGGGTAAAGAAAATGCATCAGTACCTGTTTGGCATCAAATTGGAGCTGGAAACCGATCACAAGTCCCTCACATCCCTGTTCACTGAAAACAAGGGGATAAATACTAATGCCTCAGCCCGCATACAAAGGTGGGCACTCGCGCTATTAGCGTATAACTATACCATCCGCCATAGGCCAGGCACCGAGAACTGTGCGGATGCTCTCAATCGGTTACCATTGCCTACCACGGGGGTGGAAATGGCGCAGCTGCAAACTTGTTGATGGTGGCACAGCCCGCAGACTTGTTGATGGTCATGGAAGCGTTTGAAAATGATAAATCACCTGTCACAGCCGGCCAGATTAAGACTTGGACCAGCCAAGATCCTCTGCTATCCCTAGTAAAAAACTGTGTACTGAATGGGAGCTGGGCCAGCATCCCCGTTGAAATGCAAGAGCCAATCAAGCCGTTCCAGCGGCGAAAGGACGAGCTGTCCATTCAGGCAGACTGCCTGTTGTGGGGTAACTGCGTAGTGCTACCAAAAAAGGGCAGGGAGACGTTCATCTCGGATCTCCACAGGACACACCCGGATATAGTAATGATGAAAGCGATAGCCAGATCTCACGTGTGGTGGCCCGGTATCGACTCTGACTTAGAGTCCTGTGTACGGCAATGCAGTGTATGTGCTCAGTTGAGCAACGTGCCCAGAGAGGCACCACTAAGTTTGTGGTTCTGGCCCTCCAGACCATTTTCGAGGATCCATGTCGACTATGCGGGCCCGTTTCTCGGTAAAATATTCCTGGTGGTGGTGGATGCTTTTTCAAAATGGATTGAAGGTGAAATAATGTCGGGAAGCACCGCCACCGCCACCACTGAAAGCCTGAGGGCCATGTTTGCCACCCACGGCCTGCCTGACATACTGGTCAGTGACAACGGGTCATGTTTCACCAGTGGCGAATTTAAAGAATTCATGACCCGCAATGGGATCAAACATGTCACCTCGGCACCGTTTAAACCAGCCTCCAATGGGCAGGCAGAGCGGGCAGTACAAATCATCAAACAGAGCCTTAAATGAGTCTGTCCCAAGTACTGCTCAGCTACCGCACGAGACCCCACTCGCTCACAGGGGTGCCCCCGGCTGAGCTACTCTTGAAAAGGACACTTAAAACCAGACTCTCGCTGGTTCACCCCAACCTACATAATCAGGTAGAGAGCAGGTGGCAGCAACAAAATGTAAACAATGGTCGCGCCACTGTGTCACGGGAAATTGATCTGAATGACCCTGTGTATGTGCTAAACTATAGACATGGTCCCAAGTGGATCGCGGGCACGGTGATTGCTAAAGAAGGGAATAGGGTGTTTGTAGTCAAACTAGACAATGGACAAATTTACAGAAAGCACCTGGACCAAACGAGGCTGCGGTTCACAGACTGTCCTGAACAACCCACAGCAGACACCACCTTTTTCGAGCCCACAACACACACCCAAAGGATCAATGACACCATCCCGGACCAGGAAACCGAACCCATCACGCCCAACAGCCCAGCAAGGCCAGACTCACCTAGCAGCCCTGCAGGGCCAGCAACATGCCAGCCCAGTGAGGGCACAGCCAACACACCAGAACAGACATTTGTACCGAGGCGGTCTATCAGGGAAAGAAAGGCTCCCGACCGCCTCACCTTGTAAATAGGTTTCACTTTGACTTTGGTAGGGGTGATATTGTGTATCTGTAAAGCATGCACTCCCATGTTCCGCCACCAGGGAGCGCATCCCCTGAAGTCCCAAGGGATCCCAGCATCCCTTGGAAGCACTGTATATAAGCCGGCCCCTAAGGCCTGTTCCTGCACTCTGGAGTGTCTTAATAAAGACTGAGGTCACTGTTACTTTAAGCTCCCTGTGTGCAGCCTCAGCTGTGTTCGGAATACAATAAAAACAATTGGGAAATAAGTTCTCCCATAAAAAAACATTGTCCTCTGGAGCAGCAGAAATGACCAGTAAGCAGAATGCAGCAAAGACAAGTGAGAAAATAACAATGGCCCAGAAATCCCGGTTGGCTGCTTCCCGCGGACGATTGGGTAAAAAAGTTTAAAAAGATGCGCATCTACCTGTTTGTGCTGTGCCCATGCGAGTTCCTGGTCCTGAGGCCTCCACTGACTGCACATCGCAGCACATGCACGTCAGGACGTGCACAGGGCTGGAGCTTCAGTTACATGGCTCTGGGCAGCCAATCCAGGTAAAGTATAATCTATTCATAATAACGGGAACTTCGTAAGTTGGAGTTCCCATTATTATGAATGAGAACCACCCCCCCCCCACCCACACACAAAACTCTAATAAAAAAAATTGAAAAAATATCCACATATTTTTATTAATTTAAATTAGTTAAAAAAATATTTTTCAGATTTATTTTTAAAGTTTTTAAAATTATGGTTTAAAATAAACTTACCATAGAGGGGAGGGGTTTTAAACAATCAAATGTGTCTTTTAAATGTTATTTTATAATGTTTTTGTGTATTTTAAAACTCTTACGCCTGTAAAAGTAGGCTATGCACCTGCTTTTATCAGGCGCAAGAGTTTTGAGGACATTTGCTGAGCAAGATATGGGTAACGACCGCAATCTTGCCCTTGCAAATGTCCTCGCTCCCGAGATGCGGAGGATCTGTCAAGCTCCAGCTTGTCAGATCGGAAAAGTCGGTTTTCAGCGCATGCGCATTGTGCACTGAAAACCAGCTTTTCCGATGCCGTCCCGGGTCCATACACACTCCGTATGGACCCGGGAGGCTGGAATTTCTGGGCCATTGAAAATAACTCCAACCCATTTTCAAACCTGATGATCAGCTGTCAGCTGTGGCTCAGTGGGTAGCACTCTCACCTCTGGATCAGAGGTTGTAGGTTCAAGTCCCACTCCTGGGACTTTGGCACAAAACAATCTAGGCTGACACTTAGTGCAGTGCTGAGGGAGTGCTGTGCTGTCGGAGGTGCCATCTTGCGGATGAGACATTAAACTGAGTCTGCTCTCAAATGGATGTAAAAGGTCCCATGGCAGTATTTCGAAGAAGAGCAGTCCGAACACTCTCCAGTTCTGATGAAGGGTCATTGACCCGAAACGTTAACTCTGCTTTCTCTCCACAGATGCTGCCAGACCCGCTGAAATTTCCAGCATTTTCTGTTTTTAATTCCAGACTCCAGCATCCGCAGTATTTTGCTTTTGTGTTTGAGTTATCCCCAGTGTCCTGGCCAATATTTATCCCTCAATCAACATAACAAAAAAAATAGATTATTTGGTCATTATCACATTGCTGTTTGTGGGAGCTTGCTTGTGTGCAAAATGGCTGCCACGATTCCCACATTACAACAGTGACTGCAGTCTAAAAAGTACTTCATTGGCTGTAAAGCGCTTTGAGATGTCCGGTGGTCATGAAAGGCGCTATATAAATCCAAGTCTTTCTTTTTTCATTCTTTAAGAAACACACTTTTGCAAGCCAGGGCAGACAAGTACTTGTGTACCCATTTATATGGGCAACCTACAGGTTCATGGTGCAGCTGGCGAGAAGAACTACAACTCTGATATGAGGCTGGTTAAATTTGATTTGCTCATTCAAAAGAGACTAGCGCTGGTCTACAGCCCAGCTTCCTGTGCCTCCCTATTTCCTTTTCTGCAAAATCACTACATGCCCAATTTTAGTGATCCTGTGCTCATGCCAAGTGAGGATTTTTTGCCACTACAGATACAACGTCTCAAATCCAGCAACCTTGGGACAGAGCCTGTGTCAGTTTTTGGATTTTTCCGGATTTCGGACAAGAAAATCTATGGGCTGGACGCACCCGGAGGGGCCGCGCAAAAGCCGGTGCCCCGGGGCGGGATGCGCATGCGCCGAAAACCAGCTTTTCCGATCTGTCGAGATTTCTCCGGAGCTAGGTCAAGGTTCATTTGGCAAGGCTCAGACCGATCGCACGCCATTGAAAACATAGCGGCTAAGCCGCTATCTAGTCCGGTCCGCCGGTTTTTGGATAATAATTCTGGATTCTGGACTACTGAATATCAAATGGGATTTTCTCAAAAATGTCCGGTTTTCGGACAATTCTGATTTTCGGACAGCCGGATTTGAGACGTTGCACCTGGACCAGATCCTTGTTTAATGAAGGTTCTATCATTCAGATTCAGCAGATGTTTAAAAAAGTAAATGGTTATATGTATAATTATAGCACTGATCAAGACTGAGAGAAAGATGCTCTGGTGACATTAATAGACCTGTTGTTTTTGACTCACTTGAGTCACTGGAGGATTGCATGCAAACTGTAGTGTGTTACAAACCAGTAATATATTTGATGAATTCAGATGATACCATAAATCAGTAGAATGAAATTTGGTTTATCAATGTTGTCTGAACCTCAACATGCATTAAGTCCTTTAAACACACTTCAGTCTGTCTTTATGTAATATAGAATCAGACAGAGTTATGGATAGCTTTATTTTCCCTCGCAGTATATGTCATGGTGGACATTGATGAATTGCAAGCTCCTGTAATTGAATCAAGTCCTTTGAAGCAATGTGCTATTGTACCACTTGATTTGAATTACACTGATATTGGGATTTATTTCTCTGCATGTTACAGGTAAAACAGCATATCCTGTATATATTATAATGCTGCATTGTCTTGATTTAAACTGTATTGTACGACAGAATTGTTTCCATGGCAATAAGGCAGAGTTGAAAATGCCACAACCTAAATGAGCATTGGAGTGAAACACTACAATAAAAAAAGAAAAAAATATACAAATTGTTAATTGACCAGGCAGAACTGGCATTTTAATGAATACATGAAGGCTAGATTTAAGGGTCTGGGAAAGCTTAGCATGATATCTGTTTCAAATCTTGCAAATTGTAAAGCTGGCATTTGTGGTATTTTATTCTCATTGTGCTGAACCTCGGAGAAAATGCTCTGTATCTAAAGTCTGCTGTTCTGCATTTCAGGGGAAAAAAACAATTTGGGTATGTGCTGGTTGACTACTGCCCAGTGCATGTTCAGTTAAGGATAGAGAGACCGGTGGGGACTGGAGGATGAAATGTCAGTGAATGAGTGACTATTGGGAGTTGCTGAGAAATCTGATTCATTTTTTGGGAAGTTTCTTCCTTTTTTGGGGGGAAGTGGGTGTGGGGAAGTCATTATGAAGCAGTTTGCTGGCTATTGCAGGAGGGTTTTCTTGGCAGACGTAAAGGCCCTGAAACTCCGTGGGGTTCCACCCATCACCCACTGTAACTCTGGCAAGAGAACGGTGGAATCCATAGGAAAACAGTGGGAACCCATTTGGTGCTCTGCCACTCCTGGGACTTTCCAGAATGCCGAGTAAGGGACCCACTGTAGTATTAGAGGCTGGTGTGCCTAGTGAGACGAGGAATGCCAGTCTCCATATGGATGTAAGTGGGCCACTGAAGAACAAAAATTTGGGGCCCAACTTTGGCCATGACTTGCATCAATTTTTTTGGAGTAAGTTGTTTTTTCTAGTGTAAATTAAAAAATGCCATTTTCCCCAAAAAACTTGCTCCAGAGTAAGTCAGTTCAGTACCTTTATTTTTTAGGTCAGTTTTTTTTTCACAAGGGGGCATTCCCAGACACTTACGGCAGTTTTGGCCATTTATGCCACTTTGGCCAGCAAAAACTTACTCCAAATCCACTTAGGTCAGCGTATGTGGCCAGCCCTGAAAAACCTTGCGGGCAGTGAAGAAAAAGCAGCGCACATTCGGCAGACATTAGGGCAGGGATAGTGGAGGGAAGGGAACTGGAGAGGACCTCAACAACCAAGCACCAAACATTGCAAGGAAAAGCTCAAACGATTAAAATACAAATAAAAATGAAGTAAATCCTACCTTAAGTCGGCCTGGGAAGGCAGCGGGCCGGCCTGTGCGTGAGGCCATTCGGCCTGGGATAGCGGAGGGAAGATGCGCACCGGATGTCCAGAGCGACCGGAGAAATACGAGCTGCTGGCCGCAATGTCACAGGGTGGGGGTGTCGCGGTAACCAGAGAGAGAGAGAGAGAGATGCTGATATACAAAACACTTTCTCTCCCCTCCCCCCCCCCATCACTCTTTCTCCCCCCCCCAAAACACTCTTTCTGTCCCCCCCCCCCCAAAGCTCTCCTCCTCCCCCTCCCAAAACACTTTTTTTCTCTCCACCCAAAACTCTCCTCCTCCCCCCCCACCCCCCACCCCCCAAATCAAAACTCTCAAGCACAACCAATAAATAAAAAATAAAACTGAAGTCGTACCTCGGCCAGGAACTCGGCCGGCCGGTGCGGGAGGCCACTTGGCCGGGGATAGGATGTGGTGAGATCGGGGCATCCTTTCGACCAGGGATAAGGGCTGCGAGCATCGGGTTCTACTCACAGCCCACAGGACACGCTGGGAGGGCAGGATTATGCGCGCAGACTTCACTGCGCATGCGCGCAGGTGCCGGCACTGTTTTCGGCGCTGGCCTGTTGCTCCGTCCCCCACTTCAGAATGCACACCACGCTGGGACTCTGGGGACTCGGAAGAGCGGCCAGGATGGGGCCCCTTTTTTCCGGCGCCATTTCCAGCGCGCAAAGTCGGCGCACTTCAGATAAGTGTTTGTTTGATGTCACAAAACCTCAGATGTCCAAATCTGACCCTGGATGGTACACTCAAATTAAAAATATATCAACAAATTGTAATCTGATCAGACATTAATTTTTTTAACTTATTTTCTCATTTATCCCGTTACCCCCATAATTCCATATTTGGACATGCACCAACTGTAATGTATTTGCTTCATGGGTTCTTTGCTTAAGAATTCATAGCAATATACATTGCTATTAAGAATTAGTTAGTTTATTAGCAAAAGGTTTAACAATCACACTACACATTACCAGTTCATCCACCAGGCTCACAACCACCTGCCTCATCGTGGACCCCCCAAACCCAACTGGCTGGGGTTTTATTGAGTCTTGTGAACATCACTTGACTGGCTAAGCCACTCCCAACTCAACAGCTCAACACAAGAGATTAATGTGCAAAGTTAAAGCGCATGGGATTGGGGGGTAGTGTGCTGACATGGATTGAGAACTGGTTGTCAGACAGGAAGCAAAGAGTAGGAGTAAATGGGTACTTTTCAGAATGGCAGGCAGTGACTAGTGGGGTACCGCAAGGTTCTGTGCTGGGGCCCCAGCTGTTTACATTGTACATTAATGATTTGGACGAGGGAATTAAATGTAGTTTCTCCAAATTTGTGGATGACACTAAGTTGGGTGGCAGTGTGAGCTGCGAGGAGGATGCTATGAGGCTGCAGAGGGACTTGGATAGGTTAGGTGAGTGGGCAAATGCATGGCAGATGAAGTATAATGTGGATAAATGTGAGGTTATCCACTTTGGTGGTAAAAACAGGGAGACAGACTATTATCTGAATGGTGACAGATTAGGAAAAGGGGAGGTGCAACGAGACCTGGGTGTCATGGTACATCAGTCATTGAAGGTTGGCACGCAGGTACAGCAGGCGGTTAAGAAAGCAAATGGCATGTTGGCCTTCATAGCGAGGGGATTTGAGTACAGGGGCAGGGAGATGTTGCTACAGTTGTACAGGGCCTTGGTGAGGCCACACCTGGAGTATTGTGTACAGTTTTGGTCTCCTAACTTGAGGAAGGACATTCTTGCTATTGAGGGAGTGCAGCGAAGATTCACCAGACTGATTCCCGGGATGGCGGGACTGATATATCAAGAAAGACTGGATCAACTGGGCTTGTATTCACTGGAGTTCAGAAGAATGAGAGGGGATCTCATAGAAACGTTTAAAATTCTGATGGGTTTGGACAGGTTAGATGCAGGAAGAATGTTCCCAATGTTGGGGAAGTCCAGAACCAGGGGTCACAGTCTGAGGATAAGGGGTAAGCCATTTAGGACCGAGATGAGGAGAAACTTCTTCACCCAGAGAGTGGTGAACCTGTGGAATTCTCTACCACAGAAAGTTGTTGAGGCCAATTCACTAAATATATTCAAAAAGGAGTTAGATGTAGTCCTTACTACTAGGGGGATCAAGGGGTATGGCGAGAAAGCAGGAATGGGGTACTGAAGTTGCATGCTCAGCCATGAGCTCATTGAATGGCGGTGCAGGCTCGAAGGGCCGAATGGCCTACTCTTGCACCTATTTTTTATGTTTCTATGTTTCTAAACCTATGAGCATCCTCACAGGTGCATACATTACACCAACAACAACAACTTTATAATGCCTTTAACATAGTAAAACATCCAAAATCTATAAATGACATTGCCATGTCCTTGCCCAAAATCTGCTTTTACATAGCTGTATTGGGTTTTTATCAGAACACAATGAAATAATAAATATAACTCTGAGGAAAATATGTTGGAGAGATAGATGCAATTTACACGAAAGAAAGACATGTTATCCATCTCTGAGAGTCTCTGACTCAGAAAATTGTTACAGCAACATTTTAATCTTATTATCTGCCTAAAAAATGGATTGCGCTGTCAAAAGTCTGATTGCTAATGCACACAACAGATGCTTTGCTTCATAATTTATTCATAAAAATACAACAGAAGCAAATGCTAATGTTCAATATCATTTATGTTTAATATTTATAAAATGTTCTAAATTAAATTCAAATTGTCTACCAAAATTAGATATTAATTGTGTTTGATTAAGCTTTGTGGAATGTACTATTCATGGTAAAGTGATCTAACAACAACCTGTATTTACGTACTGCCTTTTATTTGTTATAAATATCCAAAATACTTCACAGAGGCATAAGGTAAATGGATGCTGAGGCAAGGTGGGACAAATTAGATAGAGCGTGGTAATGGATCAAAGAGATGAGTTTTAAGGAGAGGCTTATAGGAGAAGCTGGAGGGGTTTAGGGAGGGAATTTCAGAGAGTGAAGCCTAGCTGGCTGAAAGCATGCCTGTCTCTGGTGGGGTCAATGGGGTGGTGGTTGTGGGGAGAGGTAACAAGAGGCCAAAGCCAGAGGAATGGGGAGCATGGGGGCAAGGGGCAGTTTGTCAGGTTAGAAACGGTTGCAGAGAGGGGTAGGGTCCTGGAGAGATTTAAATACAAGGATGATAATTTTAAATCTGAGGCGTTGAGAGAACAGGAGCCAATGTAACTATATCTTGTTTAACTTCTGAACTTATTCCTTTTTATACACTATTTTAATTAATATGTAAACAATTTTAGCAATAATTTTATATCATGTCTCTCGTGGGCTGTCAATTTCAAAGTGCGAATTTGGAGCTTTCAGGTTAAATTCACCAATCTCACACTCTCACCAGGGAGTCGCATTCAAAAGGAACTGGGGTCAGAGTTGAGGCTATGAAACCGTAGCTCTAATTCTCCAACCCATGCTTCCTGTGAGCAAGATTTCCCGCTGAGAGTGCAGGATTGACAAATTTACCCGTTAGATTTTAATAGAAGCTGCGTGCTCATTATGCAGTGCTTCATTTATTCTACACGGAGTACAAATGTATTGTAACTCAAAACGAGTCCTTCTGAGTTCACCCGTTTGAGTGTGTTTTGTGGAAGCCAAGCCATTGATCCCCATATCAAACACCAGCATCAAAATAAAAGCTCCCGAATTGTGGCACGTTTGCACTAAGAAACTATCCCACTAAACATATCTAAAGTTGTTCGTACACAATTTCATATTTAGGATCATTCAATTGAGAAACCAGTTGTCGGAGTTCAGATTGTTTATTTAGTACAGATTTGGAGCACCAGGAGCAAGATTGGATCAAATGCATGTGCACAAGACTGGCACAGTCTGAAGTCAGAAACTTTATTACTGAGTGCTTTAAAATCTACAAAGTTGTCGTGAAGAGTTATTGTTGAAATGTTTTGACAATAAAAATTGTACAGATGCTATTCAATCTGATATGTGGAAATGTAATATTGAGGTGTTTAGTAATAACCTTCAAATGTCTGAAAATAGCAATGGAATGAATTACTGGATAAATTTAACTATCAGTGTCAGTGAGGTATCGGAAATGAAAACATGTCCACAGAGAATTTAAACCTTCAAATATGTTGGTGTTAATTTTACAGTTTAAGGATGTTTTACAGATGAGTTCAAAAATAGTGTTTTTTTAATTAAAAGACTTTATTATTTATTTAAAAATTGAAACATGCAATATTTAGTTATTGCCTGACCGTGTAGTATAAGTGTCTGTAGAAAACAATGGCCCGGAATTCATGGTTGTAATGACAGCGAAACTATTAGTGTTCGGCATCATTACAACTGTGAAACTTGACAGCAACTTGTGGCCTCTGCACATAGGCAGTTAAATGCATGAATCCAGACTTTGGCATCAGTCTTTCCCCGCTCCTTCGTGGAGAGCTCTCTACAATTGAGCTCCCTGCAGCCGGCAATCAATTGAAATCACTAAACTGATGAGAACTTCAACTTTTACGCTCTAATATCTCTGTTAAAAACACCCCCAAAAGTTACACCTTGTTCAATGAGGTGCAATTGGGTTTTTAATGGTGTACTGAGTCTTAACTACTGCTGAACAACCATTGTGACCCTGAAAAACTAATTTTATACTTGTGGAATGTCAAACTTTTCCGTTATGATAAAAATTCCAGTGTTTAGTACATTTTTAAAAGTTTGTTTACAATTTTTCAGTTTCTACCTTAATCTCATGTGTATGTCCCAATCTTTATTTCGCTCTCTGTAAAATGATTCAAAATGTGAAGGATAATCAGTGCATTTTACTTCCTGGTTTGCTATCTGTGAGAATTCTTCAATGTGATTGGCTGCTTACCCAGCGTGATGACATCACGTTCCTGGACACTGGCGATCCCCTAGACTTGACATCAGAATCAAATTAATGTCAGGAAAGGTGAAATCGATGCCACTGAGATTGTTAGATCTTTGTGGGCAACTTTCTCTGAGGCCAGTAGCGAGCACCATCACTTCGGCGCTGACCGAAACATCCAGGCCAATGAATCTCCACCCATCCCTGATAGACATTCAAGATACATTCTGTGATTAATTGAAATTATGTCGAAAAGCCATACTTCAAAATGGAAAATAATAATGTTGACTGTACATAAACCTCAGACTAAATTAGAGTGCTGTACAAACTGCAGTTTCAAAACTGGAGCAACCAAAACTGAATTAAAGCTCTGTATTTTATTATCTTGTTTATCATAAATTATATATCAAATTTTGTATGAATTAAGGAAATTATGAATTTATGTTAAACTGATTCAGGAGGCTACATAAAAATCCTTGGTGTATAAATGCTCAATTAATTCCAATTACTCAATTTGATTAGGCTTGTGTTCCCTTGAATATAGAAGATTAAAGGATGATCTAATTGATGAGTTTAAATGAATGAAGGATTTGATAATGTGGATGGAAAGAATCTATTTCCTCTGTTGGGAGAGTCCAGAGCAAGGGGGCTGAACCTTAACATTAGAGCCCGGCCATTCAGGGATGATAAGAATATAAGAATATAAGAACATAAGAAATAGGAGTAGGAGTAGGCCATATGGACCCTCGAGTCTGCTCCACCATTTAATGGCTAATCCGATCATGGACTCAGGTCCACTTCCCTGTCCGATGTCAGAAAGTACTTCTTCACACAAGAGGTAATGGAGATCTGGAACTGTCTTCCCCCACAAAGCTATTGAGGCTCAGTCAATCAAAACTGAGATTGATAGATTTTTGTTTACAAGGGTATTAAGGGTTATGGAACTAAAGCGGGTAAATGGAGTTAAGATACAGATCAGCCATGATCTGATTGAATGATGGAACAGGTTTGAGGGGCCGAATGGCCTACTCTTGTTCTTATGTTCTTATGTTTATTTTTATAGAGGAGAGTTGCAATATTCCAAATCATTTATGTATATATTTATATGAGGCATTAATACTGGAACTGTTGCTATAAATTGAAACTTTTATTGCAGTGATCTGATATGTCTTCTCACTGAATTGTGGATTTTATATCAGAAACATTTTTATTTTTACTTTTTTAAACCAACCCTAATTTTACATTTATCGATATTAAAGTCGCTGAATAGGTCATAATATTCAGTTTCAAAATACATTGAAAACCCTTATGTCATGCTCTATAGGTATGAGGGGCGAGTTGACGAAAGTAGAATGGGAAATTAGATTGAAAGGTATGACGGTAGATAAGCAGTGGTAAACATTTGAAGAAATATTCCAAAATTCTCAATGAATATACATTACATTGAGAAATAAAATTTCCACGGGAAAAGTGATCCATCTGTGACTAACTAAAGAAGTTAAGGATAGTATTTGATTCAAAGAAGAGGCTTAGAATATTGCGAAGATAAGCCTGAGGTTGGGAGAGCTTTAGAAACCAGCAAAGGATGACCAAAAAATTGATGATAAGGGAGAAGATAGAATATCAGAGTAAACTAGCAAAAAATGTAAAAACAGATTGTAAGAGCTTCTACAAGTATGTAAAAAGGAAGAGAGTAGCAAAAGTAAGCATTGGTCCCTTAGAGGCTGAGACAGGAGAAATTCTAATGGGGAATAAGGAAATGGCAGTGACTTGAAACAAATATTTTGTGTCTTTTTTCACAGTAGAAGACACAGAAAGCAGAACCGCACAGCCCCCTTCGATGAGGGAATATACTGGCTTTAGCTTCTACCCTTGCACTCAAATTTATTTCTGATTGTGCCCCCTCGCACAGTAACCCCCACATCCCCAAAGTGAGATTGTTTGCCGGTCGTGGACTTCCCTCCTATCTCACTCCCCATACCAATTCCTGTTTCCCTTTTCCTATCATTCTCCTTTCCCTTTCCCGTCCCTCTCTTTGCTCTCCTTCTCCACCCTCTCCTCTCTCTCCCCGCTCCACCTTTTCTCCCGCTCAAACTCACTCTTCTATCAATTTAGTGCTTCACATGATGTCCCATGAACATACCACAGGACATTGAATAATTACACAAAAAAATCATCTCAACATAATATCAGAAAAACACAAAAAACCACCAAAATGAATTCAATTAAAAAGAAAGATTTGCATTTATGTAGCGTCCTTCATGACCATTGGGCGTCCTAAAGTGCTTTACAGTCAATGAAGTGCTTTTTGAGGTGTAGTCACTTGTACTGTAGGATTGAAAAAAATACAAGTAGGGTAAAAGAAAACTCCAACAAGGCCTAAAACAAATAAAAGGTTCCACTGATAAATTCCTACATTGCAAACCCAACAAATTGTTATGTAATCCGTTTTTTTCCTGGATTATTGATAGCGATGCTGCATGTTCCACTGCTTCATCGTCTCATTAGTACTTCCTTTAAGGGACAACTCACTCTATACTCTGCGTATAATTCAGTCTATTAGGTTCTATGTGCTTCCTATTTACTTAGTTATAAAGCAGAGTTGGCATTGGAATTTAAAGGAGGCTGATGAAATACCTTATCCTCCTAGATGTTCGATGATGAATGCAGATGGACAATTATTAGAGAAGGGAAGGAAAATAATATTAGTATATAGCTATCATCATTGCTCACATATATTATGATATCAGAATTCCTCAGCTGATTTATTGCTGCATAAATCACTGCTGGTTACCTATTACATTTATGTAATTAATTAATATTTTTAACATTCAACACCATACTTGACCCAAAGGTGATTCACTGCAGATTAAATGACATTCTGAATAACAGTTTCTGTCAGTCATGTGCATCCCATAATATATGGAGTAATAATCCAGTCAAATGACGATATGAAATCGAGTCGCGGGTACAGCTGATACCAGGAATCCTGACAACAAAGCCATTCCAATTTAAGTTTCATTTTGCAAGACAATTGAGCCTTGAAGGAATGTGAGCACAGGCCACAGAATTAACCCTGTATTTGTATAGGCCAATCTCTGATTCCGCTCTCCCATCCAGTGAGGTTCGACACTGGGGAGCATAGATTCAACTGTAGCCAGCTTTGTAATCGTAAATCTGAGACTACAGGTTTAAGCACACTTGAATTGTAATTGAAAATGCTGGAAATACTCAGCAGGTCAAGCTGCATCTGTGGAGAGACACAGAGGTAACGTTTCAGGTCGATGACCTTTCGTCAGAAAGTTCTGATGCTGCCTGACCTGCTGAGTATTTCCAGCATTTTCTGTTTTTATTTCAGATTCCCAGCATCCGCAGTAATTTGCTTTTCAATTGCAATTGACATTGGGCTTGGTTACCTGAAGCAGTGTTGCTTCTCTGTGAGCAAGTTTTGTTATTCCAGAATTGAGGCACCACATTTCCATTCCTATCTGTCTTAACATAGTCGGTGCGTACTCTTCACTATTTCGAAGAAGAGCAGGGGAATTATCTCTGATGACCTGGCCAATATTTATCCCTCAGTCAACAGCACTAAAACAGATTATCTGGTCATTATCACATTGCTATTTGTGTGGGTACTTACTGTGTGCAAATTGGCTGCTGCGTTTCCTACATTACAACTGTGACTACACTTCAGAAAGTAATTAATTGGCTGTAGAGCACTTTGGGATGTCCGGTGGTTGTGAAAGGCACTATATAAATGCAAGTATTTATTTTTTCTTTTCAATTGGTGTACCTAAAGCTCCATCCATAGCCCAATGTTCTTTATTTATATTCTGCATCTTGACAACCTCATCCATAAATTTTATGTTAGCTCTCATAAGCATGTCAATGACACCCAACTTTAGTACTCCTCCATCATCTTCAATATCACAAACGCCTCCTTGCTGGCTGACTGACTGTAAGAAACCAAAGGATATGTTCTGATCTACGCTGGTGGCAATCTTTTCAGAATGGATACTGGGAAAGAGAAAGGGCAATTGAACAGAGAACCCAATTTCTCAATCTCCACCTGTAATGCACCACCATGCACTTCTAGGAAGAGAAAGTGAGGGCCTAATTATATTATTTAAATCACTATTAATGATATGCAGATAAATGTCTGTCCAATTTCCTATGGTTCTCACCAGCAATGTGCCGTGCGGTGGTTTTCCTGTCTAAGTTCAGCCAAGCAGAGAGGGCCATTTGATGCTGACAGGAAGTCACCATTTAAAGGGAGGCCCCTGCGTGCTAGAATTTAAAGTTGTAATTTGTGAAAATTTGTAGTACAGAGTATTTTCATTGCTCTTTTTGTGCTAGATAATGGGCTCAAAATTGGCCCCCTCGTTTTTTCGGCACACTCACCAGAGATGCGCCGACTTTTTGGGCTGAAAATGGCACCGAAAAGATGTCTCCAGATTCTGGCCGCTCTGTAGCCTCTCTCATGGCTTGGCACGGCGTGGTCTGTCGATTAGGGGGCAGAGCTTAGGGCCCAGCGTGAAAAACAGTGCCGGCAGCTCTCCGCATGCGCACTGGAGGTTTCGCGCATGCACAGTAGCTCCTGTCCCCGGCCTCTGTGTGCGTGCTGCCATCCCTATCCCAGGCCGAGTGGCCTCACGACGCGTGCCGGACTAGAACTACATTCGCTGGAATAGTCAGAGAGTCAGTCAGAGAGAGAGTCATGGAGAGAGAGTCAGTCAGAGAGAGTGTCAGTGAAATACCCAGTGGAAGTAGAGGTTCCATGTCTCCTTTGGCAGGTTGGCAGTTTATCTTAGAAGTCATTTTCTGCTTGGATGTCGGCGGGCTGTGCTCTCCCCATTGTCCCACACCTATCCCTGGCCGAGTGGCCTCCCACACCCGCCGGCCCACTAACTTCCCGGGCCGAGTTTTGATAGGAAGGTAGGACTTAGTTTTATTTTTTATTTCTTCTTCAATGTTTTTATGCTTCTTGAATGTTGTTGTGCTTTGTTTAGTGCTTTGAAAGGTCCTCTCCGCTTCCCTTCCCACCCCTATCTCTGGCCGAATGGTCTCAGATGTACCTACCTGCGCTGATTTCTTAATTCTCTGCAAGGGCTTTCTGTGCGGCCACAAGTGGCCACATACGCTGGCCTAAGTTAGTTTGGAGCAACTATTGGCTGTCCAAAGTGGCCTAAATGGCCAAAACGGGCGTAGGTGGCTGGTAACGCCCACTTTTGAAAAAAAAAGGAAACTAAAAAAAAATCCCAACTAACTCACTTACACTGGCGTAAATTGAATGTGCAAAATGGGGATTTTTAAGATACTCCAGAAAAATCAAGTTGCTCAAAAAAAAACGCAGCAACTCCTGGCCAATTTTGAGCCCTACATTTCTACATCTTGGCAAGAGTTTTAACCAACATATTTTTAGTTGCATCACTTATCATTTACAACATGCACATTCCTGTGGGAATCCCATTTTTTAAGGTTACTTGGAGGAAGACAAGGAGGAGGAAGGGAAATATGTCCGGCAGGTGGGGTTACATCTGAGACTGACTGCTCACAGGTTCCGTTACCTGATGCATAGGAGGGTGTGCCTCTGAGGGAAACTGTCTTTGCTGAAGAGGCAATGCGAGTGTTGGTCACCTTGCAGTATCTGCCTTGCAAATGCTCCATCACATTATAAGCCTCCAGAATTCTTGCCTCGTGGGTCACAAACCTGACTCTTTTCCACTTCCTGCTCGTTGTGCTCCAAATTCCTGTGAAGCATCGTAGTTTGTTTGTTACGTGAAAATACAGTCTTGCATTCACCCAAATTATTTGTGTTGGTTATAATAGTTATAATGTACTGAGTTTTGCTTACAACTTTTTCTCCAGTTTTGTTCGCTCTTCTTCTGAAAGTTGCGACTTATGCTAGAGCCTGATCTTGTCTCAAACCACAGAGTAAACTTGTTTGCTTTTTCATCAGAGGTCACTGGATAGCATAATCATATTTATTACTATTGCATTGCCACATTTCAAGAAGATGTCAAGTGATGAAAGCGTTTCTGCCTAAATTCACTGATCTAGTGCTCCCAGCAGGGAGCCGTGTTCAAAGGCAGTGTGGGTTGCAGAATTGACAGTTTATTGTTGTAATCTCATCTGCAACCTGCACTCAGTTAGACTGTGGCTTCCCATTGGGAGCATGGGATTGGCGAATTTACCCTAGTGATTTTATGACATGGGATCTAAAGGAGAATTGAATTTGCGGAACAATATTTTTGAAGTTCGAATGTGGGGTGGTGGAGTGCCTCGGCTTTATAGAGCTGAATAGTACATTGCAGTTTCATACCAGTAATCACTGAACACGTGAGCTCCCTGTTTCTTAGAGTGATGGTACATGATGTGAGAAAACTCACTCCCCTTTGTGTGAAAAATATGGTTCCTGATTTCATTCCGAAATGACCTAGCTATAATCTTAAGATTATGCCTTCTTGTTATGGATTCCCCCACCAGAACAAATAGCTTCCCTATTGCTATGCTATTGAATTCCTTAATCATTATAAATACACCTCGATTAAACCACCCCTCAACCTTTTGTACTCAAGGAATGCAGGATAAGTTTATGTTACCTGTCCTCATAATTTAACCCTTTTAGGTTCTGCTATAATTCTGGTGAAACTGTGCTGTACTGCTTCCAAGGTCAATAAAACTTTTCTGAAGTTTAGTGCCCAAAACTCCAGTATTCCAGATAGGATCTGAACAAGGCTCTGTACAACTGATGCATCACTCCCTCACGTTTGAATTTCAATCCCCTTGAGATAAAGATCTGAGGCCAGAATGCCTCTTTTTTTTCTCGGTGTATCAGCCTCTGAAAGTCTGCCAAGCCTCTAAAGAGGCAAGGACTGTGAGAACTCCCACATCAGTGGCCTTATTTAGGGCAAATGGAGGCTTTGTCCCAACCAAGACTATAGAACTCCTTGTGGGAAGGCCGGAAGTCAGCATGTCTGGTCTCTGGCCTATATTCTAGGCTTTCTGCTGTACTCTCACCAGAGTTGCAGTGGGATTGTATTGGAAGGACTATGGAATTTCAGCTTCAATATTAGAAGAAAGCCTACTATTTTTTTTACTGTAACCTCTTTCAACCTGATACGCCAACACACCTTAGACACACTATTTCCTCCGACTAACTGTGAGCAAGGCCACAGGAAGTTCACCAATAGCTGTATTCACCAATAACTGCAACAAATAAAACAAACAAATCAAAAATTAGCATTAAAAATGAATGTAGTCAGAGAAATGGAAAGTGAGTAACTTTTTTGTGACACATTATTCCCTAAGCAAATAGTCAGTTTTGATGTGTCTCAAATAACCTATTTATATTGTCTGATGTTATTTGGATCAGAAGTATACAGATCTGTGAAGGGAAAAAAATCCCTTAATTGAATTGAAAATTGGATCGGTCCCAAGAAAATATTCACAGCTACTGTGATGAATAACAGCTTTCTGGCATACACAGAAACACTCTGTACTGTGTGGGAAGTGAGGAAGATTAGGGTTTACAGCGGAGAAAAGTATATTTTCTGCAATATTTTTATTTGATAAACTTAGTTGGCAAGTCATAATGTGATACTTCCAAATTTCAAACATTCAGACAGCAGCTTGCCGAAACAGTGGCAAATTAATGGTCTTTCAGAATTTGAACTGAAAATCCTTGATGCCTGCCTGCCAATGAGGCACAGGAGGGGGATCCTCTTCTGGGATAGCCATTATCAAAGTATGCTCCTTTCCGGATCATACATGCATTTCAGCCATGATCTTATTGAATGGCGGAGCAGGCTCGAGGGGCCAGATGGCCTACACCTGCTCCTATGTTTTATGTTCTTATGTTCATATGAGTAAAACAAGACACGGGTACAATGGTGAAGAAATTGTCTAAATTTTACTTGTTGTGGTGAAGATCTTGTGAGAATGATTTTGAAAAGGTTTGCAACTCAAATTGCAGATCTGTCGTATGATGTTTCCAAATATGTATCCAATTATAGAGGGCATTTGTAAATTTACAAGGGCCAAACGACGGATTGAATTTTGGGATGGCACCACATTCTGTTCATTTCAGTCCCCTCCAATCTCTGATATATGCCAGCATGTTTCTTTAAGCCAGTAGGAAGTATTGAGTGAATTAATTCTGAAAAGAAAAAACACAAATGCTAGAAATCTAAAATGAAAACAAAATATTTGGTGGTGCACAGCAGACCAATCAGTATTTGAAAGAACAAAATTGGTTTCAGTTTCTGGTGCAGCTCTTTGTTGGGTCCCAAACTGGCTTGGTTGGCCAAACTTGTTTCTGGGTCGGAAGTTTATAGGGTCAGGACTTGGGGTTTATAAATGAACGTGGCACTCCAATGCAGTACTAAGCAAGCGCTGTTCTTCAAATGAAATGTAATCAGAAACCTTGCCTGCTTGTTTCAGCGGACTTTAAAGATCTATTCACAACATGGAGAGCTTTCTTCAAGCAATGCCACAAAACAGATCTGTTGGTCATTTTCTCATTGCTGTTAGTACAGACATGTTATCTTCCAAAATTGCTGCTCTATTTGCCTGCACAAGTTACTGCAAAATAATTAATTGCATGTGAACACAGTGAGCACAGTGAGATGCTTCTGAGAAGTGACAAAAAGTAATAAATGAAAAGTGTATCTTTCTTTCTTACCTCAATACATTTTGCTTTGTCAATATTCAAATACTATGATGTATGCATCTATAATCTGAGTAAAATGTTTGTTACTTTTTTGGAACAAAGTAACATCACAAGTATGCTATGGAGCACTTTTAAAAATTGGATCCCATGTTCTTAAAAGTTCACAATAATTGAAATAAGCTGTCTTAGTTAGTGTTCAAGCAATTAGTTTCTGTGTAGTCAAAGTAGAAAGCAGATTGCATGAAAAGTGCTTAATTATAATCGTAACACAAAAATAAATGATCTTTTTGTACTGATTGCAATGGGGCAAGTAGCATCAGGTATTTCATCTAGTCTGAAATAGCTGGTGATTTCAGCTATGTTGCACACAGGGATCTGGCAGATAGACGGCGGAGTCCAGGAATCTGCTGATATGTTAATTCATGAAAGGGCAGTTCATTATGTAAGGTTATTACTCATTACACATGGCTGTAAGTGCATGTCATAGTTGATTAAAGGTTTACAGTAGATATGTGCTTAGTCCACCATTTCAATAAACCTCATCAAATAACTTAGATGATCCTAATCAAATTCAGCAGAAGTAAAGCTGTCAATCTAAGGAAATATAATGTGGGCCTAAAGGCAAGGGAAGAGGCACTGTTTCAATACCGAGGATTTCTCCAGCCTCATAGCTTTTAGCAAAACATCAGATTTTAGTCCCCTTACACTATAGCAGCATGGATTTACCTTACAGTGAAGTCAAACAGTCATCGCAATATCATAAAATTTTAATTTTAATTAAACGAGAGCATCTCCACTGGCATTGCTTAAGGAACGCATTAGTGGAGCTCCAGGAAACAAATTGAGCTGTTATGGTAGCATAGTGGTTGGGTTACTGGACGAGTAATCCAGAGGTCTGGATCAATGATCTGGAGAGGGGAATTCAAAAACCCACCATGGTAGCTGGGGAATTTAAATTCAGTTAATTGAATAAATCTAGAATAAAAAGCTAGTATCAGTAATGGTGAGCATGAAACTATTGGATTGTCATAAAAATCCATTTGGTTCACTAATGTCCTTTTAGGGAAATAAATCTTCTGTCTTTACCTGGCCTATGTGTGACTTCAGACCCACAGCAAAGTGGTTGACTCTTAACAGCCCTCTGACATGGCCCAGCAAGACACTCAGTTGTAACAAACAAGAATAAGAATAAGCCAGGTGGACCACCCGGCATCGACCTCAGCACCAGCTTCGGACACGTCAACGATACACCCAGCCCAGTTGACCCTGCAAAGTCCTCCTCACTAACATCTGGGGATGTGCCAAAATTGGGAGAGCTGTCCCACAGACTAGTCAAGCAACAGCCTGACACAGTCATACTCACAGAATCATACCTTTCAGCCAATGCCTCAGACTCCTCCAACACCATCCCTGGGTATGTCCTGTTCCACCAGCAGGACAGATCCACCAGAGGTTGTGGCACAGTCGGGAGGGAGTGGCCCTGGGAGTCCTCAACATTGCTTCTGGACCCAATGAAGTCTCATGGCTTCATAAGAACATAAGAACATAAGAAATAGGAGTAGGCCATTTGGCCCCTCGAGCCCGCTCTGCCATTCAATAAGATCATAGCTGATCTGATCTGATCAGGTCAAGCATAGGCAAGGAAACCTCCTGCTGATTACCACCTACCGCCCATGAATCAGGAGCTGATGAATCAGTACTCCTCCATGTTGAACACCACTTGGAAGAAGCACTGAGGGTAGCAAGGGCACAGAATGTACTCTGGGTGGGAGACTTCAATGTCCATCATCAGGTGTAGCTCAGTAGTACCACGACTGACCGGGCTGGCCGAGACCTGAAGTCATAGCTGCCAACTGGGCCTACATAGGTTTTGAGAGAACCAACATGAGGGAAAAACGTACTTGACCTCGACTTCACCAATCCACCTGTCACAGATGCATCTGTCCAAGACAGCATTGGTCACAGGGACCACGGCAAAGTTCTTGTGGTGACAAAGTCCCATCTTCACACTGAGGACACCCTCCACCATATTGTGTGGCACTACCGTGCTAAATGGGTAGATTCAAAACAGATCTAGCAGCTCAAAACTGGGCATCCATGAGGCACTGTGGGCCATCAGCAGCAGCAGAATTGTATTCCACCACCATCTGTAACCTCATGGCCAACCATATCCCTCACTCTACCATTACCATCAAGCCAGGGGACCAACCCTGGTTCAATAAGGAGTGCAGAGGAGCATGCCAGGAACAGCACCAGATGTACCTAAAAATGAGGTGCCAACCTGGGGAAGCTGCAACACAGGACTACATGCATGCTAAGCAGCGAAAACAGCATGCTGCAGACAGAGCTAAGTGATCCCACAGCCAATCAGATTAAAGCTCTGCAGTGCTGCCATATCCAGTCGTAAATGGTGATGGACAATTAAACAACTAACGGGAGAAGGAGGCTCCATGAATATCCCCATCCTCAATGACGGTGGAGCCCAACACACAAGTGCAAAAGACAAGGCTGAAGCATTTGCAACCATCTTCAGCCAGAAGTGCTTCCAAGTAGTATCAAGAAATGGCTGAACGCACTGGATAAGGAAAGCTCTGTGCCCTGACAACATTCTAGCTGTCGTGCTAAATATTGTGCTCCAAAACTAGCCGTGCCTCCAGCCAAGCTGTTCCCATACAGCTACAACACTGGCATCTACCAACAATGTGGAAAACTGCCCAGCTATGTCCTGTCCACAAAAAGCAGAACAAATCCAATCTGGTCAATTACTGCCCCATCAGTCTATTCTCAATCATCAGCAAAGTGATGGAAGGTGTCATCGTCAGTGCTATCAAGTGGCACTTGCTCACAAATAACCTGCTCACTGATGCCCAGTTTGGGTTCCGCCAGGACTACTCAGCTCCAGACCTCATCACAGCGTTGGTGCAAACATGGAAAAAAGAGCTGAATTCCAGAGGTCGGGTGAGAGTGGCTGCCCTTGACATCAAGGCAGCAATTGACCGCGTGTGGCATCAAGGTGCCCGAGTAAAACTGAAGTCAAATTTGATTTAGGCAAAACTCGCCACTGGCTGGTGTCAAACCTTGCACAAAGGAAGATGGTTGTGGTGTTGGAGGCCAATCATTTCCGCCCCAGGACATCACAGCGGGAGTTCCGCAGGTCAGTGTCCTAGGCCCAACCCTCTTCAGTTGCTTCATCAATGACCTTCCCTCCATCATAAGGTCAGAATGTTCGCTGATGATTGCACAGTGTTCAGTGCCATTTGGAACTCCTCAGATAATGAAGCAGCCCACGCCCGCATGCTGCAGGACCTGGACAACATTCAGGCTTGAGCTGATAAGTGACCAGTAACATTTGCACCAAACAAGGGCCAGGCAATGAATATCTCCAACAAGAAAGAGTCTAACCACTGCCCCTTGACATTCAACGGCATTACCAAATCCCCCACCTGGGGGTCACCACTAACCAGAAGCTTAACTGGACCAACCACATAAATACTGTGGCAACAAGAGCAGGTCAGAGGCTTGGTATTCTGTGGCAAGTGTCTCGCCTCCTGACTCTCCAAAGCCTTTCCACCATCTACAAGACACAAGTCAGGAGTGTGATGGAATACTCCCCACTTGCCTGGATGAGTGCAGCTCCAACAACACTCAAGAAACTTGACAAGCAGCCCGCTTCATTGGCACTCCCTCCACCACCGACGCACTGTGGCTGCAGTGTGTACCACCTACAAGATGCACTGCAGCAACTTGCCAAGGCTTCTTCAACAGCACCTCCCAAACCCGTGACCGCTACCACCTAGAAGGACAAGAGCAGCAGGCGCATGGGAACACCATCACCTTCATGTCACACACCATCCTGACTTGGAAATATATCACCGTTCCTTCATGGTCGCTGGGTCAAAATCCAGGAACTCCCTCCCTAACAGCTCTGTGGGAGTACCTTCACCACACGGACTGCAGCAGTCCAAGAAGGCGGCTCACCACCACCTTCTCAAGGGCAATTAGGGATGGGCAATAAATGCTGGCCTTACCAGCGACGCCCACATCCCAAGAACTAATTTTTTATTAAAGCTAAGAGTAGGAATGGCTGTCTGCAGAGTTATCACTGCACTGGGCATTGAGGTTACACATGTGTAGAAGATAGAAAGGTCATGCATGTGGCACAGGGAGAAGTTGCTTCTGAGTTCATACAGTAAAACCTGGTGCTCGTCATCCCACAGGAGAACTTTTGATATTGTTTAGAAGCTCATTGTTTTTTTATTATACAAGCGGCTCATTTTCTTTTCTCTTTTTTCTTCTTTCCCTTGTGTTTTTCCTCTAACACACTCGTTCGTGAGTCAGCCACATAGATGGTCTCTGCAAGGCCAGCTCAATGCTGCCAGCTGGAATATCAGATGGCAGAATATCATACTGAAAAAAACAGTAATATTCTCACCGTCACATATGTTTTTATATATTATATGATCTTTAATTTATGTAATGCCAGTCATATATGACTTATAGTACACAAGCTGAAGTGCACAAACTTACAACTCCCTGTTTTAACCAACTGTTTTTCTTTAAATTTCAAACACGACTATAAACATGAATATTTTGCCTTACAGTGCCTCCTATATTTCCTTCATGGCTAGAGGCATAAATAAGAATGTTTTGAGCAAAAATGATTTACATTTTTCATTCTGTTTAAATTAATTTCAAAAGTAACTGATCACAGCAGCTCCTTACCTAGAATTTTAAATGGGCAGACTGCCCCATCTGCTTAGTCTGAGCTTTTATGATGAAAAACAAGAACAAGAAATCTAACACCTAAATTGATTTGCATGTTTCCTTTCCCAAATATCTCTATACTGTAACACCACTTAGTGCAACTAAAACCACCTTCTTAATAATTTAGGAATTTTATTGAGAACCTATCTGCAGAGTTCAAAATTGGTGCAGTTCTTTCAGAATTCGCTGCTATTATTTTAATACTTTTTCTGCCGATTGCATTTGAGATTTGTTTCAGTTACATACATAATTAACAAAGAGAAGCAACTGCATTTACCATGTACAATGCATTACAAATACATAAACATTCATCAATTGAAAACATTCAAAATGAATAAGTGTACTTGTCTCACAATTGCCATGGCCCCAAAAAATATCTGAAGGGAATAAATAGCGAGGTGAAAATAGTAAGTCACAGGACAGGAGCGAACTCAAACCGCAGTCGCTTCAGAGAGGGATCACGTGGGGGGGAAAACTTACCAGATTGATTTCTAAGAGTACGTGGCCAAATTTCTAAGTATGATTTTAATGAATTATTTTAGGCGTTTTACATTGCAGAACCTATTTTTGATGCTATATCTGAGGTCATGGACATATTTTCAAAAATTGTTTTGAGTAATTTCATTGGTTCCTCCTTGTGCTGGCAAGTTACTTATTTTTCATTGGTTGTTTTCTACATGCTTTCTGTTTGTTTATTTGTAAGGTTTCCAACCCGTTCAGTAATATTTCAGTAATTCACCATCACTCTGTTGACAACTGTGTTTTTTTTTTCATGACCAGTGATGACTGTTTGACCTGTTGGGCACAGTTTTGCACACCCAAGAAGCCAGTGTGTCACCATGGAAATGATCACTTCCTGTGGAATCCCCCCACCAGCATTCATTTTAATTTTGTTTAATATTATAATCGAGTATGGTTGGAAAAGTCCAAGTAAGTGCATTCACTAAAGGGTGAATGTAAGAAATGTTTTACATTTAGCCACATTCTCCTTGGATTCTCTTAACGCTAATTAACGACGGCGTATTGTGCAGTAAACTATAAGTCGACAGAGGGGTCTGAACAGCATTACTAGATATGGCAACCAAATTTCATCCAACTTCACGGCCCATAATCCAGATTTTGGCAACTACAAATGAATGTGTTGTGTAAAAAACGCTTCTGCACATCTCCGTGGCATCAGCTCACCACTTGTGCATGCACACAAGATTCTAGGTGAGGCACTTTTACCTTGCTTGTCAGAGCAGCACTCTGCTATTTGTGCTGGGTGGGCACCCTTGTTAGGCTGCTCGGCATCGGTACTCACTCCCAATATGGTAATGGCCTCATCCCTGGGATTTGGAATGGGGTCATCATGGAAAGAAAATGCTGGCAGAAGTTATTTCTAGGCCAGTATGTGCAATACCTAGTCCAAAAAAACATAATTATGTCAATGTTGTCAAAAAAAGTGATAAATGTTTGGAATAATCTGGCAGGCAGGGTAGTAGAGCAGAAAAAATGGAGTTGTTCAATATCCAATTGGATTCTGGACACTGCTGGGTGAGCTTTGACACATGAGCTTTGTCGTTTTATTTGTCTCTGACTTTTGATGTGTTAGATGCCTGGAGACAGTGCACATTTATATTGTGTATATACATGTGTGTTTGCATATATGCATGTGTGTATATATATGTATGTGTGTATATATGTCTTTCTGTGTATATATGTATGTGTTTATGTGTATGCGTATATATCTATGTGTATATATGTTTGCGTGTATGTGTTTATGTGTATGCGTTTATGTGTATGTAGCTTTCTGTTGAGAGCAGAGGTGCGGAAAATAGAACGTTCACTGTCAAGGGCCATATTAACCACTGACCATACTCGATCAGCTCCGTTGGGTGGGCCACATAGTTCGCATGCCAGACACAAGACTCTCAAAGCAAGTGCTCTACTCAGAACACCTTCGCGGCAAACGAGCCAAAGGTGGGCAGCGGAAACGTTACAATGATACCCTCAAAGCCTCTCTGATAAAGTGCGACAACCTCATTGACACTTGGGAGTCCCTGGCCAAAGACCGCCCTAAGTGGAGGAAGTGCATCCGGGAGGGCGCTGAGCGCCTCGAGTCTCATCGCTGAGAGCGCGCAGAAACCAAGCGCAGGCAGCGGAAATAGCGTGCAGCAAACCTGTCCCAACCACCCTTTCCCTCAATGACTATCTGCCCCACCTGTGACAGAGTCTGTGGCTCTCATATTGGACTGTTCAGCCACCAAAGAACTCACTTTAAGAGTGGAAGCAAGTCTTCCTCGATTCCGAGGGACTGCCTATGATGATGATGATGTGTATGTGTGTATCTATTTGTTTATGTGTAAACAAAAAAATAAATTTGTTTATTTATGCGTGTTTGTGTTTATATGTATGTGTATGTGTGTGTGTGTTTGTGTATATATGTATATGTGTGTATATATACATGTGTCTGGTAGAGGAGACCACAACGTGAGCAGCGAATATCGTATACTAAATTGAAAGACGTACAAGTAAATCGCTGTGTCACCTGGAAGGAGTGTTTGTGTTATGTATTTAACCCCTTGTAACCTGTATAACACCTGACCACCAGAGGGCCCACCAGTTGGAGTCCCAAGGGATCCCAACATCCCATGGGAGCACGGTATATAAGCAGGCCACCCACGAGTTACCTGCACTCTGGAGTCTTATTAAAGGAGCTAAGGTCACACTTGCTCATTATACACAGTACTCAGTTTCATCCTTTATTATGAGTGTACCAGTTTGGGGCCCTGGATAGTGGGAAGGGAGGAGGTAAAAGGGCAGGTGTTGCATCTCCTGCGCTTACGCGGGAAGGTGCCGTGAGAAGAGGATGGGGTGCTGGAGGTGACTGCGGAAAGGACCAGGGTGTCACGGATAGAACAGTCCCTTTGGAACGCTGAGAGGGGAGGGGAGGGGAGGGGAAGGGAAGATGTGATTGGTGGTGGGATCACGCTGGAGGTGGCTGAAATGGCGGAGGATGATCCAGTGAACGTGGAGGTGGTGGGGTGAAAGGTGAGGACAAGGGGAACCCTGTCGTGGTTCTGAGAGGGAGGCAAAGGGGTGAGAGCAGAGGTGCGGAAAATAGAACGGACACGGTCGAGGGCCATGTTAACCACAGTGGAGGGGAATCCTCGGTTGAGGACAAAGGAAGACATGTCAGAGGCACTAGTGTGGAAGGTGGCGTCATCAGAGTTATTATGTACCATATATATTGTGCGCGCACTATTCCGTACAGCAGAGCAGGTCTCCAGTCGTCCTGGTTAACTCTTGCCACTGGATAAAGGCCGAGCTCTGTCAAGCCCGTGTGGTGGCTGATGTGCAATGGTCACCACACGTTAAACAAATCTCGCACAGTCATCTTCCACCCTGGAGTTCAGGACTGGACTATCTGGTCCTTCGTTGAAACATCTGTGAACTCATCCCTGGTGTGGGAGCAAGTCATCTTCGTTCGAGGGACCGCCTATGATGATGACTGTATGTGTGTATATGTGTGAATGTGTTTTTATGTGTGTATATACATATATATATGTGTGTGTGTGTGTGTCTATATAAAGAAACACTAGCATTTATATAGTGCATTTCACAACCTCAGTATATATATATATGAAAATGTATTCTAACATTCTGCTTTTATTCAGCTCTGCTGTTAGCATGAGGAGTGCCAACTGAATTGAAGGGAGAGGGAGAAGAATACCAGCTTGAATTGATCAGAGAGGGTGTGAATAGTGCCAGCTGGATTTGAATAGTAAGGTGGGAGTGGCGTGAAACAGTTGCCAGCATGATTCAAGAGGAAATTGAGAAGTGCCAATTATTCTTTTGCACAGCAAGGTTCCACAAACAACAGAGCGATGAATGACAAGTGTTCTTTTGGTGATGTTGGTTGAGTAACATTGGCCAGGATACTGGGAGAACTCCCTGCTGCTCTTTAAAAGTGCCATGGGGTGTATAGCAATATTTCCGCCCAGCGGCGCTCTGGAGGTCTGCGCAGGCCGCTTGCCAACTTCACTATGGAAAAACCGTGCATGCAGGGAAATTGGAATGGGCCATGCAGTTCCATTAAAGGGGCCGCGCACTCAAATAAAAATTAGGGTGAACATTGGTCTATAGTATTCAACTGAACAGCAAACATAGTCTGGGCCTCGGTTTAACATTTCATCAGAAGAACGATGCCTCCGCAATGAAGCAGGCCCACAGTATGGCACTGAAGTATCGGCTTTGATTTCTGGTAAAGTCGTGAAGCCATAACTTTCTGATTTAGAAGTCAAAGTGTAACCAAGTGAACCAAGCTGATACTTGGGAGGAAGAAGAATGCTGGTGTGACCTGGGGGGTGGAGGAGAGAAGAACCCCACTCCGAACCGGAGGAGAAGAGTGATTCTGTCACTGTGACAAGTATATCAATCAGATTTAGAATCTAGAGTACCAGTGCCTATCCACAATAGTCAAAAATTTCTCTGCAGAAAATGAAGGCAACTCACCACAGTTCTTTCCACAATCTTCAGCTATTCAAACGATTAAATCTTGGGTATACCTGTGTGTTAACTGTAATTTCAGTGTAACTTCATTTCATAGGCCGATATGTTTTTGAGACTGTCACCTTTTATGAAGCTGTTGGTCAGCTTTTGCTGATTTCCGAGGTTGGCATCTAGGTACTTTTATACTGGTTTTACATTAAAATATGTTATTCTTTGGGAAATTATTGGGTTAGGTGTTGCTTTCATATTGGTATTAAATTGCCTGCATAAATCGGATGTTAAAATCAATGACATGAAGAGGTAGGAGTATAACTGTCCTTCAGTGATAATGGATCTACTCCATAAAGGATTCTGGCCCTCAAGCAATGTGGAAACATTTGTCTGAGCTAGGTTTACTACACACTGAAACCTACATTATTCACCATAATGTTTCCTCCCACCCACAAAGTATATAATGGAAATAGATAGATAATAAGGAGTCCCAAAATGTTGTTCATACATGTTTGGCAAAGCAGTACTCAAGCACGAGAATGATGGCAAGCACTATACAAATCATTAAAATTGCATTGACCCTTTCTTGGGCTGTGAGGTTGCCTTATGCCAGACAGAAGGAAATTGATGTTGATGGGCAGTATAATGAGACAGATATATTGCTGCTCCAGGTAGATGTGCAGGACTGTCCTCATTACACTGCTGTAAATTTTGTATGATGTGCAAACCCCTGGCAGCATGCAGGATTTAAACAAGGCAAGATTAACCATATCAATTCCCCTTTGCCCTTTGAGGCACCATGGTAACACATGGCAGGACTCCATCTAGTGGGCCAGCTCAGAACTGATAAACTGATGTCAGGTGGATGAGGGAAAACGGCACACAGCTCCCCCGGGGCTTGAATGTTTCAGAGTTGAGATGTCAACTGTTGAGTTACCAGGTCACCCTACGTATCAGTAATTTGTTCTGATACAATATGATAGTCAAAAATATTAGTATTTCACAGAAAGATTTGGTAACATCTGTTAAATTTGAATGAATTGAGCCAGTTGTTAATCACAACACACAGAAGCGATGTTGCAAATATTGAAAAAGTGAAATCAGTGCTAAGTTACCTCATTTGCAGTACTTCTAAACCTGTAATTCATAATGATAAGTGCAGGCAGCTTAAATGTGGGTTAACTTAACCACTTCCCTCCTTCCATTCTGGAAATATTTCTGTTGAATATGTGGTAAACCACAAAACTTGAAGTTCTACATTGTACTACCAGATGAACATGGTGCTTAGATGCTACAAATGCTGTTAAGTTGAGTTCTAAGAGGTACTTGCTTCAACTACAATAGAACGATGTGAGAAAGTACTTGGATACCGGTAGTAATTACAGTATTTTGTTGGTCATTCACTTTTACATATGAACAAGCAAAACAAGGGTGGGATAAATTCACCAGACAATCAAGCCCACCACCTCCACACTTGGTCCAACCATTCACACTGTTGATCCAACCCCTGAGAGACTGTGAGCTCCTGTTCGCATGAGCAGGTATGGATAAAAGCCAAGTTTTCCCACTATCTATTAAAAATATGCCATGAAGGTGCTTTTGGTGATAGGCGGAACTAATCAGATTTGAGGTATTACCTTTTTGCTCAGAAATTATTATTACTAGTTATTGTTTAACAGGCAAAGGTAGGGTATAACATTTGAACACTTTTCTTATTTTGTTAAATAATTTGAAAGTTATTTCATAGCGGTTTAATTTTTGATAGGGATATCAAAAGATAAAATTCTGTAGTGCCGACTCTACTAAGAAAATGAGTTGAACTGTTGAAATTTCAAAGAGATATCTTATAAGTATTGGGTGTCATTGGGATTATAAGGGTGGCATTTGGTATTGTGCATGTAATGTATATAGCTCCACCCAGTGGACTACTGTGGCATTGCAGCCATTGCTGTTTACAAGAATAAACAGGTTGGGTCACCTGACTGACTTCCTGAAGTTATCAGCCATCTTGCAGCCTGTGTGTTTGTGATGTCGTACTGAAAACATAACATTGGCGGCGAAGGATAGGATAATTGGATAACCTGGCTGAAATTTTTGTTGGTGGGTAATTCAGCCAACTGACTGAGAGACTTTGAGAGCTTCTCTGTTTTGAGTAACAGCTAAAAATCCAAGGTAAATTACAAGCAGACTTGGCTGAACTGCCAGAATCCAGATGGCTGCGCCTATGGGAATAATAGGGTTCTTGGGGGTGTTTCAACATGACCGTGAAAGTTTCGGAGCATATCTGGAGCAGCTAGAAATGTTTTTCACCACAAATAGTATCATCGAAGTCCCCGATGATGAAAACCATAACCGGGTGGTGTTGGAAAGAAAACGGGCTATTTTCTTAACTGAAGCAGGGCCCGAGGTGTATGCAACCCTGAAAAATGTGCTTGTGCCTGTCAAGCCAAAGAACACATCACTTAAGCAGATTCTAACTAAGTTAGAACAGCACTATAGTGCTGAGCCTCTGGAAATTGCTGAAAGTTATTGTTTCGGAATACGAGATCAGTTAACTGAAGAAAATATCAGTGAGTATATTGCAGCATTAAAAAACCTGTCTATTCACTGTAATTTCGGAAACTTTCAGGACCAAGCATCACGTGACCGCTTTGTTTTTGGGATGAAAAATGATGCGATCAGAAGAAAGTTATTGACAACACCTAACTTGACTTTTGATTTAGCTTGTCAGACAGCTATGTCAATGGACATGGCCGACCAATATTCCCGAGAATTTTATACCATTTCCAATCGAGGTGAATTGCCTGCAGGTTAAAAGTAAAAGGCAGTTGGGCCCCAAGGGCTCAGCAATTGGCAATGGTAATAGACATTGAAGTTGTGCTATCGGTGCTCAAAATTGTCTTAACTGGGCATCTTGTGAAGGTATGCTGACTGAAGAGTAAATCAACTTTCAAAGCTATAAGTAGAAATCCCCAGAGACTACATAGCATGGAAGAAAAATAACAGGACAAGGAGGTTTTAGAGCTACACATCATCAGGAGCACGAGAGTAACTAACAGCGATTCAAAAAATATCATCATCCATGTAGATATTGCAGGAACCAAGGTATTCATGGAAATCGACATTGGTGCATCCATGAGTGTAGTACCGGAATCGCTATATCTCGACAAATTGCGTGATTTCCCTTTGGAGAAATCCAAGATAGAGCTGCGAGGCTACTCGGGAGAGAACATCCTGTGGTAGGTTGTATCACTGTACTGGTGAAATACAAGGATCAATTTCAGAGCTTGGCTCTATTAGTAGTGGCAGGAGACAAGCCTGCCTTACTGGAAAGAAATTGGTTGGGATCACTGAAGCTGGATTGGAGTGATTTTTCGTGTTGAAACGAGATTTGCATCAAAAGATGATGTCATCAAGAAGTATCCAAAGGTGTTCTGCGAAACAGGCAGTCCGATCCAAGGCTTCAAGACGAGTGTCAGAGTACAGAAGGACGCTAGGCCAGTTTACTGCAAGCCACGTCCCGTACCATATAGAAACATAGAAACATAGAAAATAGGTGCAGGAGTAGGCCATTTGGCCCTTCGAGCCTGCACCACCATTCAATAAGATCGTGGCTGATCATTCACCTCAGTACCTCTTTCCTGCTTTCTCTCCATACCCCTTGATCCCTTTAGCCATAAAGGCCATATCTAACTCCCTCTTGAATATATCCAATGAACTGGCATCAACAACTCTCTGCAGTAGGGAATTCCCCAGGTTAACAACTCAAGGAGAAAGTTAAGCAAGACTAGAGACTGAGAACATTATCTCTAAGCTGTAATTGGGCTACACCCATTGTTGTTATAACTAAGTCCGATTGTAAGGTAAGGTTGTGTGGTGATTATAAAGTAACCGTAAATCAGGTTCTAGAGGGCAATCTCCCCAATACATTGCCAAATGTAGAAGATTTGTTCACAACACTGACAGGTGGTCAGGTCTTCTCAAAGTTGGATCTTACGAATGCCTACTTACAACTTGAACTAGATGAGGAGTCCAAGTCATGCTTGATTGTAAATACTCATCTAGGCCTATATCAATTTAATAGGCTACCATTTGGAGTTGTCTTCCACCCCTGCCATATTCCAAGGAGTGATGAACCAGATTTTGCAAGGTATTGAAGGAGTAGTATGTTATTTAGATGACATATTAATTTCAGCACCAAACAGGCAAATTCATAATAACATATTGAATGAAGTCCTCAAATGGCTAGAGAGGCGCAGAGTAAAAGTGTAAGTTATTTCAAAACTCAGTGGAGTACTTCGGGCACAGAGTAGACAAAGATGCTTTACATCCAACCAAAGGAAAGCTGGATGCAATCAGAAATGCATCCATTCCCAAGAATGTCTCTGAACTTCGATCATTTTTGGGTCTTTTGAACTATTATGGGAAGTTCCTACCAAATTTGCTACAGTATTACATCCACTAAATGAACTATTGAAAAAACAGGTCCATTGGAAGTGGTCAGAAGAATGTGATGCAGCATTCAAGGAGTGTAAAAGCAAATTGGTAGAGAGCACCATGTTAGTTCACTATGACATATCTAAGAGATTAAGCTAGCATGTGATGCCTCTCTGTATGGAGTTGGGGCAGTAATCTCTCATATACTACATAGTGGGGAGGAGAGATCAAATTGCTTTTGCTTCATGCACTCTCAGTGCCAGTGAGCGTAATTATGCGCACATCGAAAGGGAAGCTTTGGCATTAATTTTTGGGTCAAGAAGTTCCACAAATACTTGTATGGTCGTAAGTTTACCATCGTTACAGAGCATAAGCCCCAGACAGCAATCATCCATCCAAAGTCCCCAGTTCCAACATTAGCTACAGCCCGAATGCAGAGATGGGCTTTGATTTTGTCAGCATATACATATGATATTGAATACAGACGATCAGCTGATGCTGATGCTATATCTAGATTGCCTTCCCCATCACAAGTTACACCTGATAGGGAAGAAGTGTTCTATTTTTCATACAACTCTTTTTGGGGCAAACATAAACATTAAATCAAGTGCCCCCCAATCTGGGGGACACTCCAAACATTCTTCAGGCCCTTTTTAATGTTTTTTTTTGGTTTTTTTGTATTTTTTAGTAGGTTTTTTTTGGGCACTAAAATCGTGATTTTTACAAGTGCCTCCTATAAAAGGGGAGGGGGACACTAAAACCCGGCAATTAAAACAAATTAAACTTTAAAACATATAAAATCAAATTTAAATTTGGTTGCCGGGGGTAACAATGCACTCCAGTCCCTCCGGCGCCCACCTCTCGCGGAAGGCCGTGAGCGTACCGGTGGACACCGCATGCTCCATCTCCAGGGACACCCTGGCCCGGATGTAAGCATGAAAGAGAGGCTGGCAGTCAGGCTGAACGACCCCATCGACCACCCGCTGCCTGGACCGGCTGATGGCAGCCTTGGCCGTGCCCAGGAGCAGTCCTACAAGGAGGCCTTCGGATCTACCAGCTCCCCTCCGCACAGGGTGCCCAAAGATCAGGAGTGTGGGACTGAAGTGCAGCCACAATTTCAGGAGCAGCCCCTTTAGATAGTTGAACAGGGGCCACAACCTCTTGCATTTGATAAAAACGTGGAACACGGACTCTTCCAGACCGCAGAAATTGCAGGCGGCCTGGGAGCCCATGAACCGGCTTAAATATTTGTTGCACAGGACTGCTCCATGCACCACCCTCCAGGCCAAGTCCCCGATAAATAGTGGGAGGACTCCCGCGTAGAGTGCACTCCATCGGGGACCCCCGCCTCCTCCGGACGGCAAGATGGTACTATTTTTCATACATTGATGAACTGCCAGTCACAGCTGAAGAGATTGGTAGAGCAGCCAAATGTGACCCAGTTATGTCAAAGGTGTATGATTACATCACAAATGGCTGGCCAAACCAGGTAACAGACAAAGATATTCATCCATTCTTCATTTGTAGGAATGAATTATCAGCCGATAAAGATTGTATCTTGTGGGGTGCAAGAGTGGTTATACCAAATAAATTCAGGTCCATATTATTAGGAGATCTTCATGACCAGCATCTAGGACTGAGCTTAGAAACATAGAAACATAGAAAATAGGTGCAGGAATAGGCCATTTGACCCTTCGAGCCTGCATCGCCATTCAATAAGATCATGGCTGATCATTCACCTCCGTATCCCTTTCCTGCTTTCTCTCCATACCCCTTGATCCCTTTAGCCGTAAGGGCCATATCTAACTCCCTCTTGAATATATCCAATGAACTGGCATCAACAACTCTCTGCGGCAAGGAATTCCACAGGTTACCAACTCTCTGCGTGAAGAATTTTCTCCTCATCTCAGTCCTAAATGGCCTACCCCTTATCCTAAGACTGTGTCCCCTGGTTCTGGACTTCCCCAACATCGGGAACATTCTTCCCGCATCTAACCTGTCCCATCCCGTCAGAATCTTATATGTTTCTATGAGATTCCCTCTCATCCTTCTAAACTCCAGTGTATAAAGGCCCAGTTAATCCAGTCTCTCCTCATATGTCAGTCCAGCCATCCCTGGAATCAGTCTGGTGAACCTTCGCTGCACTCCCTCTATAACCAAGAGTTTTGCACGCAGTTACTTATGGTGGCCAAGTCTAGATAAAGATATAGAATTAATTGTCAGTCAGTGTATGACATGTCAATCGGTAAACAAGCAACCACCATCAGTACCATTACAGCCATGGAAATGGCCTCCCAGGGTGTGGCAAAGATTACATATTGATTTTGCTGAGCTAGAAGGCCAACTATTGTTCATTGTGATTGATAGCCATTCAAAGTGGGTCGAGATGTTTCCAATGTGGAAAATAACAACAAGTAAAACATTAGACATTTTGCGAAGATTATTTTCTTCACTTGGCCTCCCTAAAGAAATTGTTTCGGATAATGGACGACAATTTTGTTCAGAAGAATTTGCACAGTTCATGAGCAAATATAGTGTGAAACATGACAAGGTTCCACCGTACCACCCTGCTTCAAATGGTGCAGCAGAGCGCACAGTACAAATTGTAAAACGTGCCCTCATCAAACAGATGTTGGTTCCAAATTAAAAGAAATGACAGTTGCCATTGGACCACAAATTGGCTAATTTTCTAATTACGTATCATAATACTCCTCATACAACTACTGGTAGAACACCAGCAGACTTGTTTCTCAAACGACAACCATGAACCAGATTCTCGATGTTAAAACCAAACTTTGCACAGTCCGTAGAAGAGACACAATTAAGACAGAAAGAGAATCATGATAGAGGTAGAGTAAAAGAGAGAAGAGTAAAATTAAATCAGAAGGTGAGAGCGAAGAACCATCACCATAAATGGTTAAGGTAGTTACCAGGAAGAGTGGTGAAGATATATGGTCCTCGCCCATATTTGGTCAAGGTGTTTGATCATGGACAGGTTAGGGTTGTTCACATTGATCATATTTTACCTACAGACGTGGAAGGAGTTGAAGGTTGGAATGATGCGATTATTTCTGACTCATCAGATAGGTTTGATACAAATAAAGTATCAGTCGCATATTGTACATCAAATATACTGGAAAGAAGTCCAAGAGAAAGTCAGAATTTAAGTCTAAGTCCGAGTCAGGCAAACAAATAGTCTGAAGTTGTAGAGAGTTCAAATGTAAATCAAGGGCATCCCTTGGAGGAAAACTTTCCTCAGGATCAGCCTCGAATGAGTCTAAGTTCGACACCACATTTGCAAGGTTCTGTTCGAGAGTGAAGGTATCCTCTTCAAAACAGAAAACAAGTGGTTAAGCTTGATTTGTAAATATGGCAAAATAAGTCCATATCGTTTGTTATGGATAACCATGCAAGTTATGTATGCTGATTATTTTGTTATAATTATTTCTTCATTAAGGAGGGGGAAGTATAATATATATATAGCTCCACCCAGTGGACTACTGTGGCATTGCAGCCATTGCTGTTTACAAGAATAAACAGGTGTGGTCACCTGACTGGCTTCCTGAAGTTATCAGCCATCTTACAACCTGTGTGTTTGTGATGTCATACTGAAAACATAACAGTGCGTGCTCAAAAAGCTTTGGCAAAGGTCTTGGCTTCACAAGGGGAAAATTTGTTCTGAATGTTGGTTATTGGGAAAAATGTGCCAAGATTACATTTTTCTCGGTACTTTGGCTGAAATATTACCAGGCTATTGTAGCTCATTGATCCCTATGGCTAAACTGTGCAATCAGTCCTGTGGAAAATTCATAATGATACCATGCTGAGTATTGTGTTGTGTAAAAGCAGCTTGCAGCAGCTTTTTTATAACCCTTTACAGGGACGTGCTGAAGAGCACCCCATGACTTATTGAGACTTATTGGCATCGTCAGTGCCAAAGATAAGGTCATAATTATCTATTTGTGCTTGGTTATATTTATGTTTGTGTTTTTGCTTCTACAGTGCTAATCATTTAAATTATACCTTAGCAATTGGAATGTCATTTTAAAAATAATGTGCGCTCATCAATTAATATTGCATGATGTGGCTGGCCTGGTAAGTAATTAAAAAGTAGTAAAGCAAAAAAGAATAATAGTTTATAAATAACAAGGAGGAGATTAGAAGGAATTCTTTTTGCAAAAATTGGAACATGGAATATTTTACAAGTGGCTATAGAAACCAAATGAATTGCAAGACTTAATGGGGAATTAGATAAACTGGAAGAAAAATATTAAAGGTGAGAGGAAAAAAGCAGAAAAGTCGTATTACCAGTATAAATGATGTACTAAGATTTCTGGCATTCTTTAAATTAAACAGAGAAATTAATTCCTCTTTCACCTAGTTTCTCCCATTTTGCAGCACATACCTTTGCCTCATTCTTCATTGCTTTCATTGCTGAGTGTTCACTCTATGGATTAGTAGCGCGGCCATTTTATTTTCAGCTATGCATCGTAGATATGACTCATTAGCTGTAGCCAAATCCAGCCCTATGTTTGGAGATGCAACCATTCCAATGTGAATGATTATGGATCTCTTTGGTATTGTGTTCATCAGCATGATTGCAAATCTGCCTGGCTTCAGATCCTAAACCTGCCATTGGAAGATTTCCACCAATAAAAAATAGGTATCTGCCTATATTGTGCAAAACAAAATGGATAGTCAGGGTCTGAACTCCAGTTGTGATGAAGTCGATTTTAACTCCGCCCTGCCTGCCAGAAACTAAGCAGGGTGTGGGGGGAATTCTAAGGAAACTAATATTGAATCAGGGACTCGCCAAAATTAACATAAGCAGAATAACAGTAATGAAGAAAATAAGGCACTAAAGAGTGGCAAACCCCCAGGGCCTTTTGGTTTCCATCCCAGAGTTTTAAAGGAAGTAGGTAAGGACATTGCAGGTGGCTAACCATAATCTTCCAAATTTCTCTTGATTCAGGAACAGTTCTTTTAGATTTGAAAAATTGCACACATCACTCCACTCTTTAAGAATGGTGAGAGGGGGAAACCAGGAAATTATAGACCAGTTAGCCAAACATTTGTTGTCAGGAAATTACTAGAGTCTATAATTAAGGATAGGGTGACTGAATACCTTGAAAATTTTCAGCTGATCAGAGAGAGCCAGCATGGATTTGTAAACAGAAGGTCATGCCTGACTAACCTGATAGAATCTTTTGAAGAGGTGACTAAAGTAGTGGATGGGGGAATGCCTATGGATGTTATTTATATGGACTTCTAGAAGGCATTTGATAAAGTCCCTCATCAGAAACTGTTAACTAAAGTTGAAGCCCATGGAATTGAAGGCAAATTATTGATCTGGTTAGAAAATCGGCTGAGCAGTATGAGACAGAGGGCTCGATTTTTGTCACTTTTCGCCAAAAATACCGCTAATCACACCACCATTTTTTAAAGGCCTAAAATTGGCAAAAAAATGCGCCCCGCTGTAAAAATTCGCGTTGCACGAGGATTCGCGACGGAAACCGCAGTCCTCGCCAACTTTATTCCGATGCCGATTACCGCTAAAAGACAGGCCCTGGGAGGGAGGAAAACACACAAAGAAAATAAGAAAAACAAAAAGTAAAAAATTACAAAGCATTTACAAGACCCTAAACTAAGTAATCGCTGCAAAAAAATGTTAAAATTACAACTTTAACGTACCTTTTTTGCAGGTCTTCATACGTACTGCCGTTTTTGGGGCTGCCGCAAGGATTTGTGTTGGGGCCTCAACTATTCACCATATTTATTAATGACTTCGATGATGAGCTAGAAAGCCACATATCCAGATTTGCAGATGACACAAAAATAGGTGGCAGTGTAGATGGAAGCATAAAATTGCGAAGAGATATTGATCGATTAAGCAAATGGGCGAAACTGTGGCAAATGGATATCAATGTAGGCAAATGTGAGGTCATCCACTTTGGATCTAAAAAGGATAGAACAGGGTACTGTCTAAATGGTGAAATGCTAAAAACCCAGTGCAGGTCCAAGGTCCAAAGGGTTTTAGGGGTTCAGGTACATAAATCATTAAAATGTCATGGACAGGTACAGACAATAATCAAGACAACTAATGGAATGTTGGCCTTTATGTCTAGAGGACTAGAATAAAAAGGGGTAGATGTTATGCTGCAGTTCTATAAAGCCCTGGTTAGACCACACCTGGAGTACTGTGAGCAGTTCTGGGTATCACACCTAAGGAAGGTTATATTGGCCTTGGAGGGAGTGCAGTGTAAGTTTACCAGAATGATACCTGGACTACAAGGCTGAAATTACAAGGAGAGATTACACAAATTAGGGTTGTATTCCCTGGAATTTAGAAGGCAGAGGGGTGATTTGATTGAAGTTTTTAAGATATTAAGGGGAACAGGTCGGGTCGATTGAAACTATTATGCTGGTAGGCGGCATAGTCTAAAAATTAGGAGTGAAATTAGGAAACACTTCAACACGCAAAGACTGGTAGAAGTTTGGAACTCTCTTCCGCTAATGGCAATTGATGCTAGGTCAATTGTTAGTTTTAAATCTGCGGTTGATAGATTTTTGTTAACCAAAGATATTAAGGGATATGGGGCAAAGGTGGGTTTGTGGAGGTACGTCACAGATCAGCATGCTCTCATTGAATGGTGGAACAGGCTCGAGGGGCTAAATGGCCTTCTCCTGTTCCTATGTTCCTAAAGGGAACGGAGAACTTACCCACTCCTTTCCCACCCCAATCTGGCGGACTTCAATTTTAAATTGCAGGCAGCAAGGACATCCATTCCTATCTGCGGGCTCCTCTTTAAATATGCAGATCATGCTCCGATAGCCTGATTTGTGAAAGCTAGGGTAGCTGTGCATGGTCAGGTTGTGGGTTCAGGTTAGTTTTCTTATTTTAAAGCAATTATCTAAACATTCATTGTTTTTTTCTGGTGTTGCCGGGAGTTGGCATTAATGTATCGTGTATCTGTAATTACGTGGTTCAGAGTATATTTGGTTTTGATCTCCTGAGTGAGTATTACTTCGATCACAGAGGTTTGCCATATGCCAGAATGGCAGGAAACCTGGAATTTCTTACTTTTTAGGTCACGATGCTGCAGACAATACTCTGCAAGTTGCATAATGATCTATCATTTCATGTTGCCAGGACTTTATTTTAACTGTTTTTTGCATTTTGATGAGGCTCTTCTACTTTTTTTCACTCCTGTCTACAGCTCGGTGGCAAGGAAGGTTTTGAACATTTGGATTGCTTATAATAGTGGCTTTACAGTGACTGGAATTTGAATTGGAATATCTTCTATACCCATACATGCCAATTTAGGAGACGAGCAAAAGCTGGTCAACAGCTTCAAAAATAGCGACAACTGAAAACCAGCCCTGAATATAGGTTGATGACATGCCGAGGGTGGAGGTAGCAGAATTTAACCCTACTAGCCCAGCGGAAATGAATTGAAGGGCAGTTAAGAAGCCCCGGGTTACTTAACCACTGGAAAGCTGCCCAGATCATTTTGTTTCCAATTTTAAGTGAGGCTTCTTCCCACAACCAACTGGGTCCTAATTTACATATGCTAATTGAGGTCCAATAACATCATCGGGCCCCAGCAAGTGAATTTTATCTTCAGCTTGAGCGTGGACGCCGTCGTGAAGAGGATCGGGAAGTTGAAGAGACCACCTAGGTAAGTTTTTTTTCAACGTTCCTTTGTGGGGCCAGAAGGAGCAAGACAGCCTCCCCTTGGCCTGGACACCGCTTCTTACCTCGAGTCCCTCCTGGAATCCCCTCACCCACATTTACCTGAGTGCAATGGGCCGCCCTCCCCCCGCCCCCCCTCCCTCCCCCGATTATCTGGAAGACGGCAGATGCTTCTCCTTTGCTTCCTGCCCATTCCAGGTGAGAAATGGACCAACTCGGGCCCTGTGGATAAAGTTGGCATAGCCTCAAACTGACATGGGTGAGCGGGAAATTAATATAAACCACTGGTTTCCTGCTGGAAATCCGCTGGCAGTTAAGATCACCCCCATGACTATACCTTTAAAAACATTTAGTTAAAATTACCAGAGAACAAATTATAAAAGGTTTATAATTTTACCTGAAGACATTGTGCAGGGTAGAACCCATAAATAAGCAGACGGCTATTTTAATAAACTTAAATTGCATGAACAAACAACCCTTTCATATAGAGTAGAATTCAATTATAATCATCAATTTTGGTAACCCTCCATTTGATTTTGTTGTTGGGTTGATCATTATATATACATCTCCAGGTTTCCATGCAGTGGCATGCTACACGAATAAGATAGAACAACAAGACTGAATTTATAGATTTTATGTACAGAAGAACAAAGTACAATGCTAAAAGCAGCAAACAACATACAAATTAATGGCTAAAGCTAGCAGCATAAAGAATGTCTGCAACTTTCTTCTGCTGTTTGGTTATTTCCAGAGCCCGTCTAAGTGATAAAATGTGCACCAGTCCACATCACTGTTTTGATCTTATTTCACTTGTAACGCCTGTTATAATGTCCATGAGCTCATTATAAATTTCAATGTGTCCCAGGCTCCACAGCATGTTGACTTCATCAAGTGGCATTCTAGTAAGTGCGATGTAATCATCTGTTTAAGGTGCAGAAGCAATCTTTTTATTTAAGTGCTTGGTCATTCAGAGCTGTAAACCCATATTTATGGAATCAGTCCATAATGCATGCTTTTGATACTGCTCCCAAAGCATTAATAATCATGTGTATTGCATCCAGTAGGATAACATGCCCAGCAACATTTAGTACAGTCACTGTGTCATCAGAACAGATGCTTTCAATTATTTTGCTGCAAGGGCAGTGAAGGGAGTGTGTCTTGTAAGCTTGTATGATCCCTTGGCATGGTGACTGTGCAATGTCTGTAGGGCCTGTGGATAGAAACACCACTTTTTTGTGAAAGGACTCAGCTGTTGTTGGACTGCAAAATGAGCAATTTTTCCGTGCTGACTATCAAGCTGTAATGAAGCCGTTCAGGCATTTCTGTTGGTTCTCCATTCAACCTATAATTTGTGAACCCTGTGACAACACTGAGGATTTGCAAATTTGCCACTGATTACAGGATGGCACCTATCTGTCACAGATCTGTTGCAACAGAACACCACTGTGACTGTCTCACTATTTTTCCTCCTGATTGGAATGTCTTTGAATATTAGTGTATTGGTTCAGACAGTTCTCTGAAAGAGCCCAGTTATGCCACAATTGTAAATTTTCTTATTATTAAAGTCGTGTAGGCGGTTTGACAAAACCCTAACGCAAACATCACGTGCTTCTTCATTGCCACCAGCCCTCTCGCCATTAATTTTCTTGAATGCAATTATTCTGTGCTTTCCAGCGACTAAAACAGGCTTGCCTGGATGCCAACTAAAGCTTTCCCATTGCTATTGTGTGAGAGATTTCTGTACAAACAGTGAGCCACTCGTAGCACATCGTGTGACGAGACATACTGTAATCAGTGTAGCAGTGTGTTCTCAGCATCAAAGTCATGTCTGAGTTTTAGTTGTTCAGCCAATCATTATTATTCATTATTAGGTTAGTTGGTGTGAATTGTGGGATTTTAAAGTGTTTTGACAGAACTAGTTTGGGGTATTGTCTGCATGCCCTGCAAAATTCTCACCGTGCAAGATAGCGAGTTCCTATAAACATTTCAAATTAGCAAAGGCTGGTATTTGGATAGATGAAAAGTAAAGTAGTCGGCAAATTGCTGAAGTTACTTTTATCTCCAAGGCAGGTCACTTCACTTCTAATTGCTATGAGTTGAGAAGTTTCTGCCAGGGGAGCATCGTCACAAATTGATCCTTCCAATCGAATCATTACGACTGAGTTCAAATGGGAAAAGACTTTGGAAAGTAAGATTTGGTCCATAAAGCCAATTATTGTAAACAGTGATTTTTAAAGGTGAATTATCCTGTCGCTAGTTACATGATTTATCCGAGAATAAGGCCCAAATGTCATGGTTTACATTGATTCTAAATATACTGCAGCCAAATAGGTGGAACTGAAGTATTTACAAAACAAGAGTCAGCGAAGACCACCCTAATAATTCAAGCAAAAGCCAAATAATTCAAATAAGCCTCAAGCTCACAACATAGAAGAGAGGGATTCCCAGAGAAACTATTTTCCTGAGAGTTACAGCCCTTATTTGAGCAGCTCTGTGAGTAAGAATAAGCATTTTATGCAGAATTGGTTAATTTTCCAAATGTTTATTATGTTAGATTTGTTAATTTTGCCTCTATATTTTCAGCTATGGAAAACACAGAAACTGTGTAAACCAATTTCACAGAATTTCTGACGTGTTTTGATTGTCTCAGCTACTTCCTTTCTTTTAGCTGATGCTGACTGTCCATTTTAGACTCATCACCTTTTGATCTTTATGATTAATGGTTTTCTTCCTGATTGGTAGAATGCCTACCTGTTCAGTTGTGATTTGTTGCTGATTTGTGAATGTGAGATTTCAGCCAATGAAGTTTAAATGTGACACAGACAGTTGCATGAGTTACAGTGTGATGCTGAAGAATGATACGGGAACTATGATGGCTAACAAGTAAAATGGACAATTTTAATGTAGCAGTAATTTTTTTTGAGCATGACATTAAATAATTCACAATCCCACAATGATGACACTTGCTACCGCTGCATGTAAATTGAATAATGATATATATGGCCTGGGACGTGCCGTTGTAATGATTGTTAGTGATTGCCATTATTACTGTGGAAAACTGACAGCAACTTCTGGCATCCGCACATATGCAGTTAAATGCGGAAATCCGGAAGTTGCTGTCAGTGATACCTTGCTCTTCCACAGGGCGTGCTGTTGCAGTCTTAGCAGATGGAATTAATTTTAAAAATTGAATTGACCTGAAATTCAACTTTTTATGCACTATTCTTGCTATAAAAGCATTGAAAAGGTTAAGCCTTGTTCAGTGAGGTGTAACTGGATTTTTAACTGTGCACTGAGTCATAACTAGTGCTGAACAACCGTTCTGACCTTGAAAAAGTAATTTTATACTTGTGGAATGTCAAATTTTTCCATTATGATAAAAATTCCACATTTTTAAAATAATTTTTTTTAAAGTGTGTTTATGATATTTCAGCTTCTATCTTAATCCCATGCGTATGTCCCAATCTTTATTTTGCATTCTGTAAAATGATTAAAAAGTGAATGATAAAACCTGATTTTTACTTCCTGGTTTGCTGTTGGTGAGATTTCTTCAATGTGATTGGCTGCTCAGCCTATTTGATGACATCACTGTTGCTGGATGCTACAGAACCTCTATAGATGGTGCCAGATGGAATGTCATGTCAGTAAAGAGGAAATCAATGCCACAGAGCCCACTAAAACTCTGTGGGCAGCTTTCTTTGAAGTCAGCAGCGAGGGCCGTCACTTCGCCACTGACCGCAAAATCTGGGCCAATATTTAGGGTCGTTCAAGGATCAAGTAAAATATTGTAGAATTTATTCTTCAACAATATTCTGGCAGAGGAATTTATAAAACAAAATAAAATAAAGCACAGATCTTTATTTTCTTTCTTTTTTACCTAACAGGGGAATTCCTGGAAAGAAATGTGGAGCTATTATTCTAACAGCAGAAGAATTGAGCAATTGCCATGTAAGAAGAAATTATTTACCATCTTCCAAATTAAATACTATCCAACTATTACAATAGAGGTGCCATCAAAGTTTAATTTGTCATCCATTAGAATTTAGGCCTTTGTGTATCATAAATATGCTTCTATTAACTAGGTAAAAAATTGTCTCTTAATAAGCAGATTTCCACATTTTGCTATGTTCCTTCTGGGAGCTTTGACTAATAAATATTAGCAGGCAGTAAGATAATTTAGCAAGGAGTGGGCTCAGTAAATAGTGGGCATTGGGAACTCAGACAAGCCTGTGACTAATTGCAAGTATGGTCCTGATTTAGATCTGGGCCTTTGTTCCTTAATACTCAATGGTTTTCGCCCATTCTGAGCAGTCTTCATCAATCGGGTATAGAAACATAGAAAACATAGTAAATAGGTGGAGGAGTAGGCCATTCGGCCCTTCGAGCCTGCACCACCATTCAATATGATCATGGCTGATCATGCAACTTCAGTACCCTGCTTTCTCTCCATACCCCTTGATCCCTTTAGCCGTAAGGGCCACATCTAACTCCCTTTTGAATATATCTAACCAACTGGCTTCACCAACTTTCTATGATAGAGAACTCCACAGGTTCACAATTCTCTGAGTCATCTCGGTCCTAAATGGCTTACCCCTTATCCTTAGACTGTGACCCCTGGTTCTGGACTTCCCCAACATTGGGAACCTTCTTCCTGCATCTAACCTGTCCAATCCCATCAGAATTTTATATGTTTCTATGAGATCCCATCTCATTCTTCTAAATTCCAGTGAATATAAGTCTAGTCGATCCAATCTTTCTTCATATATCAGTCCTGCCATCCCGGGAATCAGTCTGGTGAACCTTCGCTGCACTCCCTCAAAAGCAAGAATATCCTTCCTCAGATTAGGAGACCAAAACTGAACACAATATTCAAGGTGTGGCCTCACCAAGGCCCTGTACAACTGCAGTAAGACTTCCCTGCTCCTGTACTCAAATTCTCTCGCTATGAAGGCCAACATGCCATTTGCCGCCTTCACCACCTGCTGTACCTGCATGCCAACTTTCAATGACTGATGTACCATGACACCTAGGTCTCATTGCACCAATCCTTTTCCTAATCTGTCACCATTCAGATTATATTCTGCCTTCCTGTTTTTGCCACCAAAGTGGATAACCTCACATGTATCTACATTATACTGCATCTGCCATGCATTTGCCCACTCACCTAACCTTTCCAAGTCACCCTGCAGCTTCTTATCATCCTCCTCACAGCTCACACCACCACCTAGCTTAGTGTCATCTGCAAACTTGGAGATATTACATTCAATTCCTTCGTCTAAATCATTAATGTATATTGTAAATAGCTGGGGTCTCAGCACTGAACCTTGCGGTACCCCACTAGTCACTGCTTGCCATTCCTAAAAGGACCTGTTTATTCCTACTCTTTGCTTCCTGTCTGCCAACCAGTTCTCTATCCACGTCAATACATTACTCTCAATACCATGTGCCTTAATTTTGCACACTAATCTCTTGTGTGGGACCTTGACAAAAGCCTTTTGAAAGTCCAAATACACCACATCCACTGGTTCGCTCTTGTCCACTCTATTAGTTACATTCTCAAAAAATTCTAGAAGATTTGTCAAGCATGATTTCCCTTTCATAAATCCATGCTGACTTGGACCGATCCTGTCACTGCTTTCCAAATGCACTGCTATTGCATCTTTAATAATTGATTCCAACATTTTCCCCACTACCAATGTCAGGTTGACCGGTCAATAATTCCCTGTTTTCTCTCTCCCTCCTTTTTTTAGCTACCCTCCAATCCATAGGAACTGATCCAGAGTCCATAGAATGTTGGAAAATGACCACCAATGCATCCACTATTTCTAGGGACACTTCCTTAAGTATTCTGTGATGCAGACCATCAGACCTTGGGGATTTATCGGCCTTCATCCCATCAATTTCCCTAGCACAATTTTCTGACTAATAAGGATTTCCTTTAGTCCCTCCTTCTCGCTAGTCCCTCAGTCCCCTAGTATTTCCGGAAGGTTATTTGTGTCTTCCTTAGTGAGACAGAACCAAAGTATTTGTTCAATTGGTCTGCCATTTCTTTGTTCCCCAATATAAATTCACCTGATTCTGACTGCAAGGGACCTATATTTGCCTTCACTAATCTTTTTCTCTTCACATATCTATAGAAGCTTTTGCAGTCAGTTTTTATGTTCCCTGCAAGCTTACTCTCATCCTCTATTTTCCCCCTCCTAATTAAACCCTTTGTCCTCCTCTGCTGAATTCTAAATTTCTCCCAGTCCTCAGGTTTGCTGCTTTTTCTGGCCAATTTATATGCCTCTTCCTTGGATTTAACACTATCCTTAGTTTCCCTTGTTTGTCACAGTTGAGACGCCTTCCCCGTTTTATTTTTACGCCAGACAGGGACTCCATGCACATTGGAAATGGGTAGAAAGAAGCATGCAACTTCGAAGGAATGTTGAAGAGCAAAGAAAGGAACTGAGAGTACAGGTTGGACCTCTCTGGTCTGGGACTCTCTGGTCCGGAAACATCCTTGATCCATTAGCTGGGCCTGAGGGAGAGGGGGGTTTATTTTAAAACGTTTTGCTTGGCCGGAGTGGTTGTCAGTCAGTGAGTGTGTTCGGCGATTGGCCGGAGTGGTTGTCAGTTAGTGAATATGTTCGGCGATTGACCGGAATGGCTGTCAGTCAGTGAATGTCTTCGGCAATTGGCCAGAGTGGCTGTCAGTCAGTGAGTGTGTTCGGCGATTGGCCGGAGTAGCTGTCAGTTAGTAAGTGTGTTCGTCGATTGGCCGGAGAGGCTGTCAGTCAGTGAATGTGTTCGTCGATTGGCCGGAATGGCTGTCAGTCAGTGAGTGTGTTCGGCGATTGGCCGGAGTGGCTGTCAGTCAGTGAATGTGTTCGTCGATTGGCCGGAATGGCTGTCAGTCAGTGAGTGTGTTCGGCGATTGGCCGGAGTAGCTGTCAGTCAGTGAGTGTGTTTGGCGATTGGCCGGAGTGGCTGTCAGTCAGTGAGTGTGTTCGGCGATTGGCCTGAGTGGCTGTCAGTCAGTGAGTGTGTTTGGCGATTGGCCGGAGTGGCTGTCAGTTAGTGAATGTGTTCGTCGATTGGCTGGAGTAGCTGTCAGTCAGTGAGTGTGTTTGGCGATTGGCTGGAGCGGCTGTCAGTCAGTGAGTGTGGGCCAAGTGCTGAGGGAGCCGCCAACACATGCGCTGTTGACAGGTACGTTAAGCGTGACCTCCTGTGGTTCAGAAAATTCTCGGTTCTGGCACCGGTCAGGTCCCGAGGGTGCCGGACCAGAGAGGACCAACCTGTATTAGGAAAAAAAAATAACATAATAGAACATTAAAATATACATTTCTTATGCTCCTCCCTTCAGTCTAGCAGATCTTCCTATAGAAGACAAATCCCTCTTGCACATTTATAAATTTTAAAAAGTACAGACTTACTATTCCATCATGTCTAAATGTTTGATGAAGTCAGAATGAAGGAATTTGGTTTTGGGGTCAATTGTGTTAGTGGTACTTTATTCCCAGTCCTTTTTGACTTACATTTTACACAGATGATGTTTGTGCGTAACTAACCTTCTTTGTAGTGCTCTGTAAAATCCGTTTTATTAGTCCCTAGCAAATGTTCTTTGTCTCTTTTTTTATTCACAAATTAATGATGCAATTTAAACAAAGATATCAAGATGCCACTGACATTGCAACATAAAATAATATGCAGTTTCCAAAATATGGTCATTAGTATGCTCATTAACTCGTATCAGGCACCATGTATTTGACAGGTGAAAGATATCGTCCAATTAGTGGTTCTGTACAGACATTGGTTTTCCAACATCTGCTGATTGCAGTGAAACTGAAGTGGTTTAAAATATCAATAGTCTTGCATTATGTCAGGAAATTACAGTGTGCAAAGAATAAGCTATATAATTTGAGATTTTTTCTAGTTATGCTAATATCAAATTATATTGGATCATATTGGTCTCCCTAAAATTCAAAGCTCTTAATACAAGAGGAAATTCATAAAGTCCGTAATTAGGATTTCAGACCATTAAATATTATTTCAAAATTATAAGATGATCTATATTATGACATAAAATGAGACTTCTGGTTTTTATTGTTCGGGAATAAAATCAGTAGGAAATAAGAAATAAGCATTATTAACATGAAGAAACAAACTGCAGCATATAAATGATTTATCTCAACAATGCCTAATTATTGAGTTGCTATACATAACATCTAGCTTTAAAACTATTTATTGCAACATTAGAAATGCCATTGTATGTCATTGATACACTGGATAAGATTGTGGCCGCAGATTTAAACTGGCTTCTCCTGTATTGTGCATGGATTCTCTGTTTTTTTCATTGTTGAACTATCCTCAGATATATTTATTGACTTGTTTAACACTCCTAAATAAATGGTTTAATAGTCATAGTCTGAATGAAGACTTGATGTTGTGATGCTTTCTGGCTTTTCATAAAAGAAAAGTCCTGTGGAGGCGTAGGATAATTCCAATAGCAAATGTAATGAGAGAGTTTTTGTTTGTACTTTATCAGTGAGCTAAATAAATAAATACTTTAACCAATGCTTGTGAGACTTTTACAAGCAGAATTGTGCATTTTTCAAAAGCCGTGGTGTTCAGTGATCATGCATTAATTGCTTACGCTATTATATATGTATATTCATACTTTTTGCTCACACACTGGTATTTGTTGTGTAAGGTCTTCCACAGACTTTTCACATGGCCCTGTTTACTGACCTATATTTAATCCTCGGCAGTATTAGAGCAATATCTGGTAGTGTTAACAGCTGGTTTAGTAACTTTTTGATTGCTTCCTTTCACACTTGATCCTTTCCCCCCCTAGGACGTTGTGATGATGCAGTTTTGTGCCAATAAACTAGATAAAAAAGATTTCTTTGGGAAGTCAGACCCATTCCTCGTATTTTATAGAAGCAATGAGGATGGAACGTAAGTGATCTATTAATGACTTTTTTTTAAAGAGTACATTGATTCTCAGATAGCGATGTTACAAGTGGTGTTGACTTCTTGTAATACGCTTATTTTGCCTCAGAATTTGAAGGAAATTGCTTCAGGCTGGCAATTTTTACTACACTGCATATTGTTTATAAATCTTGGTGATGCATGCAATACTTTTGTAAAAGTTATATTTCCAAGTTTGTGGCAATAGGTGTGAATGCCACATAATGGTTTGACCTGATCTTCAATTTTCTGATACAGCATATGGGTATAACAGGACAGGTTATAAATCACCAATTTACCATTTCCCATTACTTTTCATTAATAATTGAAGAATGTTTTCACATACCGCTTCAATGACTTACAAATTGCTCCATATTGTATGACCATTTTGTCACAACAGATGTTTTGGTAACTGTGATTTATTATAACTTTTTTGGGGGGGTGAATGTATTTCATGCATATATAATAAAAGGTCTAACCCTAAGCAGGAACATTGTTAATGTTTAGAAAATAACTTAAACATATTGGAGACTCTAACTGCAGGACTAATTCCAAATTGACTGCTTTGCATAATTCACATCAATGATTTATTCTAAAGCTATGGTATAGTTTTATAATAAATCCAAAATATGGGCTAATTAATGCTTTTTATAGGTCTGAGAGGATTCATCACTAAGGAACCATTGAGCAATTTTACATATGAATGATATACTCATATATAAATCAGCACTCAGCCAGTGCTTCTCCTCGGCCAGACACCACTCCTCTAATTAGTACCTGATGTTTCCTCTGTTTCACACAATTACTTATCTACCTCCAATTTTTATCCAGGATACCCAGTGCCTTAAGCTCGTGGCTTCATCACGAATGCTTCTGAGACCCCATACTCACGCTTTTGTTATCAACAAACACGACTTGTTCAAGGGCTCCCTCACTGGTCTCTCAAGCTCCTGGCAACATCAACTCTAACTCATCCAATATTTTACCACCAGCAATCTGCTCCGCACAAAATCCCAGTCACCATCACCTCTGTCCTTGCTGACCTTTATTGGCTCCCTGTCACTCAATGTATCAAATTCAAAATCTGAGTCCTAATTTATAAATCCCTCCATGGGCTTGTTCTTCCCTACCTCTACAACCTCCTCGAGCCCAACGTCCCGGTCTGCACCCTTCACTCCTCCAGTTTTGGCCTCCCGTGCAGGCCAACCTCCTTTCTCCACAGTTAGTAGTATACCTTTCATTTGCCTCTCCCTGCATTTTGGCATTCCCTTTTCTACTTCTCTCGCTCTCTCTCTGCCTTTAAAATCCTCCTGAAACCATGTTTTTCAACCTTGATTTGGGTCACCTCTCCTAATTCTTATGTTACTGCTGAACATCCATTCTCCAATGTGAATTGCCTCAAGACTTTAAAGGCACTAAATAAATGTAAGCTGTTATTTTATGCAGTATTTTGTGGAAGGCTTTCTGGAAATCCAGTGGCATTGTATCATAGGACTTTCCAACATCTATTTGAGATGTCACTTGCTCAAACAAAATCAAGGAGGTTTCCCAGGCATGATCTCTCTCACCTTTCTAAATGGGATTTTGGTAATAACAGTTCCTGAAAATATTATCAGGACAATAATCCTCAAATCAGGAAAAACTGATTCCCTCACAACATGATTCCACTCCGTGACATCACATCAATCCATGCTCAGATCATTTTCCTTTTTACTAACTTATTTTATAGCATAAAACTGGCAGGACTCTTTTGATACCCTTATCGGATGGGCAGACCGTTACCTGTGGATTATTTGATCCGGTCCATATGCTAAATAAATATAATATCAAAGTGTCCTTATCATGTATCCTCTGTGTAACAGTCTGTGAAAATTAAATATATGAACTGAACATTTGTTCCAGCTCCAAAAATGGGGTGCTCTAACATGGGAAATAATCAATTTTCGCATCCTGTTTTAGGAACTAATGCAATTCATTTCTCCATGTGTGAGAGTAGCAGACTTTATTAATTGTGCTAATTGGTTGTAAGCAATGGATGTTTTGATTCCAGTATTTATTTATGTCTATCTTGACCAAAAGTATTAACATTTGATGTATTTCTTATAGTATGGTGTAATGCACATGCAAGACATATACACTTAGTGTATGGAAAAGTCAGTTATTCCTGCTTAAAACTATTATAGTTGAGGCTTGGGCATCCATGAAGATACTTATAATAAAACAGATGTTTATTTGGATTCTGAATGCTATGAAAAAGGAAACCTTATATTTGCTTCAACAAACATTACAAAAACCCAAAATAAAATTAATTGTTCCCAGGAAAGAAATGGTTGTGTCCTCCATAATATATATTTCTGTCAGTTATATACTCTGAAGGGTAGGTGTGTGTGGAGGTGGAGAATAAAACTTGTTATTTATTCATTTTAGTTCGACATCTTGTCTACGTTGATATAGCAGTTACAATTAATTGATGGTGTTGACCTCCGCGACTCAATTCTTGGTTTGCGTCCCGTCACTTTGTGGTGGGAGGACCAATTCATAAAATCTCCCCTGTGGCCATTTTTCCGAGCAATAAAGTGAACACAAACAAATGAGAAAATAAGATGAAATTATTATTGCTATTCCATTACTACAATTTCAGACTATGTTTCAATATATATATGTTTTAGGTTTACCATTTGTCACAAGACAGAAGTTGTAAAAAACACATTGAACCCAGTGTGGCAAGCCTTCACAATCCCTGTGCGTGCTCTCTGCAATGGGGATTTTGACAGGTAGGAGGAATCAGTGCATATCCGCTTGCGAATTTAGCTAGTTTCCAAGGATACTTGAAAATAATTTGAAGCTTTTTTAAAGATGACGGATAAAATTTTGAGTTTGCATAAATATTAAACTTTGGCACAGCATTGTTGTCTGGTGACAGGCATCTTCCTGACTATTCATATATATTTAATATTGTATAGACATGAATATTTCAGAGCTACCAAATTTAAACTCTTCAATTTGATACACTGTCAATCATTCATTTTGCATGCCTAAAATGCTGTGAATAAATATTTGGAATATGTTGAAAAGATACTGGAGGACAGTAACACTTTATTTATTTATTGACCAATTTTCTTCCTACCTTTTCTTGCTGGGATATGGTTTCATAGACATCATGGCCTAGGAACTACATGGCACTACCAGTTTAGTGCTAAACTGGTGCCTAAGCCTCCAATATGGTGGGCAGAAAGCACACGCTCATTAAACACCAGATGCACACAGCCTGTTGTATTGGTATAGGCGTCAGGGCTCACGCCTGAAACAGGCTTTAAACCTTTTGCGTATGCAAATAAGAGGGCTAACGTCTGTTTGAGGACTGCGCTGCACTATTGGCTTGCCCTGCGGCAGCCAACATGGGCGTCGGCTGCATTTGGGAAAACGAAGTCTCCTTGCGACCCAACAGGTGGTCCTAAAAAGGACTGTTGCAGCCCGCCATCAAAAGTAAATTTCTTAAAAATGCTTACCTGAATGTGGAGCTAGGAGTAACAGCAGTGCTCCTCCTGACCCCACATTAAAATGGTTTACCACTGCACCCTAAACCCATCCACTGCTACCCTTCCTAATCCCACTCACTGTTACTCTCACCGATCCCGTCCACCAATATACCCTAAACCCATCCACTGTTGCCCTGCCCGATCCCATCCACTGTTACCCTCCCGATCCCATCCACTGTTATCCTGCCCGATCCCGTCCACTGTTACCCTCCCCAATCCCATCCACTGTTACCTTGCCCGATCCCGTCCACTGTTGCCCTGCCTGATCCCGTCCACTGTTACTCTCCCCGATCCCATCCACCGTTACCCTCCCGATCCCATCCACCGTTACCCTCCCCGATCCCGTCCACTGTTACCCTCCCCGATCCCATCCACTGTTACCCTCCCCAATCCCATCCACTGTTACCCTTCCCGATCCCGTCCACCGTTACCCTCCCGATCCCATCCACCATTACCCTCCCCGATCCCATCCACTGTTACCCTCCCCGATCCCGTCCACTGTTACCCTCCCGATCCCATCCACTGTTACCCTCCCGACCCCATCCACTGTTATCCTGCCCGATCCCATCCACCGTTACCCTCCCCGATCCCATCCACCGTTACCCTCCCCGATCCCGTCCACTGTTACCCTCCTGATCCCATCCACCGTTACCCTCCCCGATCCCATCCACTGTTACCCTCCCCGATCCCGTCCACCGTTACCCTCCCCGATCCCATCCACTGTTACCCTCCCCGATCCCATCCACTGTTACTCTCCCCGATCCCATCCACTGTTACCCTCCCCGATCCCATCCACCGTTACCCTCCCGATCCCATCCACCGTTACCCTCCCCGATCCCATCCACTGTTACCCTCCCCGATCCCATCCACTGTTACCCTCCCCAATCCCGTCCACCATTACCCTCCCGATCCCATCCACCGTTACCCTCCCCGATCCCATCCACTGTTACCTTGCCCGATCCCGTCCACTGTTGCCCTGCCCGATCCCGTCCACTGTTACTCTCCCCGATCCCATCCACTGTTACCCTCCCCGATCCCGTCCACCGTTACCCTCCCCGATCCCATCCACCGTTACCCTCCCCGATCCCGTCCACTGTTACCCTCCCCGATCCCATCCACCGTTACCCTCCCCGATCCCATCCACCGTTACCCTCCCCGATCGCATCCACTGTTACCCTCCCCGATCCCGTCCACTGTTACCCTCCCGATCCCATCCACTGTTACCCTCCCCGATCCCATCCACCGTTACCCTCCCCGATCCCATCCACCGTTACCCTCCCCGATCGCATCCACTGTTACCCTCCCCGATCCCGTCCACTGTTACCCTCCCGATCCCATCCACTGTTACCCTCCCCGATCCCATCCACCGTTACCCTCCCCGATCCCATCCACCGTTACCCTCCCGATCCCATCCACTGTTATCCTGCCCGATCCCGTCCACTGTTACACTCCCCGATCCTATCCACTGTTATCCTGCCCGATCCCGTCCACTGTTACCCTCCCTGATCCCATCCACTGTTATCCTGCCCGATCCCGTCCAGTTACCCTCCCCGATCCCATCCACCGTTACCCTCCCCGATCATGTCCACTGTTACCCTCCCCGATCGCATCCACCGTTACCCACCCCGATCCCGTCCACCGTTACCCTCCCCGATCCCATCCACTGTTACCCTCCCCGATCCCATCTACCGTTACCCTCCCCGATCCCATCCACCGTTACCCTCCCGATCCCATCCACCGTTACCCTCCCCGATCATGTCCACTGTTACCCTCCCCGATCGCATCCACCGTTACCCACCCCGATCCCATCCACCGTTACCCTCCCAATTCCATCCACCGTTACCCTCCCGATCCCATCCACAGTTACCCTCCCCGATCCCATCCACCGTTACCCTCCCGATCCCATCCACAGTTACCCTCCCCGATCCCATCCACTGTTACCCTCCCCGATCCCGTCCACCGTTACCCTCCCCGATCCCATCCACTGTTACCCTCCCCGATCCCATCTACCGTTACCCTCCCCGATCCCATCCACCGTTACCCTCCCGATCCCATCCACCGTTACCTTCCCGATCCCATCCATTGTTACCCTCCCCGATCCCATCCACTGTTACCCTCCCCGATCCCATCCACCGTTACCCTCCCCGATCCCATCCACCGTTACCCTCCCGATCCCATCCACTGTTACCCTCCCCGATCCCATCCACCGTTACCCTCCCCGATCCCATCCACCGTTACCCTCCCGATCCCATCCACTGTTACCCTCCCCGATCCCATCCACTGTTACCCTCCCCGATCCCGTCCACTGTTACCCTCCCGATCCCATCCACCGTTACCCTCCCGATCCCATCCACAGTTACCCTCCCCGATCCCATCCACCGTTACCCTCCCGATCCCATCCACAGTTACCCTCCCCGATCCCATCCACTGTTACCCTCCCCGATCCCGTCCACCGTTACCCTCCCCGATCCCATCCACTGTTACCCTCCCCGATCCCATCTACCGTTACCCTCCCCGATCCCATCCACCGTTACCCTCCCGATCCCATCCACCGTTACCTTCCCGATCCCATCCATTGTTACCCTCCCCGATCCCATCCACTGTTACCCTCCCCGATCCCATCCACCGTTACCCTCCCCGATCCCATCCACCGTTACCCTCCCGATCCCATCCACTGTTACCCTCCCCGATCCCATCCACCGTTACCCTCCCCGATCCCATCCACCGTTACCCTCCCGATCCCATCCACTGTTACCCTCCCCGATCCCATCCACTGTTACCCTCCCCGATCCCGTCCACTGTTACCCTCCCGATCCCATCCACCGTTACCCTCCCGATCCCGTCCACTGTTACCCTCCCCGATCCCATCCACTGTTACCTTGCCCGATCCCGTCCACTGTTACTCTCCCCGATCCCATCCACTGTTACCCTCCCCGATCCCGTCCACAGTTATCCTGCCCGATCCCGTCCAGTTACCCTCCCTGATCCCATCCACTATTACCCTCCCCGATCCCATCCACCGTTACCCTCCCCGATCACGTCCACTGTTACCCTCCCCGATCCCATCCACTGTTACCCTCCCCGATCCCATCCACTGTTACCCTCCCCGATCCCGTCCACTGTTACCCTCCCCGATCCCGTCCACTGTTACCCTCCCCGATCCCATCCACTGTTACCCTCCCCGATCCCATCCACTGTTACCCTCCCCGATCCCATCCACCGTTACCCTCCCGATCCCATCCACCGTTACCCTCCCGATCCCATCCACCGTTACCCTCCCCGATCCCATCCACTCCCCGATCCCATCCACTGTTACCCTCCCGATCCCATCCACCGTTACCCTCCCGATCCCATCCACCGTTACCCTCCCCGATCCCATCCACCGTTACCCTCCCGATCCCATCCACCGTTACCCTCCCGATCCCATTCACTGTTACCCTCCCCGATCCCATCCACTGTTACCCTCACCGATCCCATCCACCGTTACCCTCCCGATCCCGTCCACTGTTACCCTCCCCGATCCCATCCACTGTTACCTTGCCCGATCCCGTCCACTGTTACTCTCCCCGATCCCATCCACTGTTACCCTCCCCGATCCCGTCCACAGTTATCCTACCCGATCCCGTCCAGTTACCCTCCCTGATCCCATCCACTGTTATCTTGCCCGATCCCGTCCACTGTTACCAACCCTAATTCCATCCAATGCTAATCTCCTTAATCCCAGCCACTGCTACCCTCCCTGATCTAGGAATGCTTTGTGACAACAAATAAAACACACAAAATGTGAAAGGAAAAAAAAAAGGACAGAATCAATATTGAAAGAACAGTATGTTGCAGTCTGCTACCTTAGAATGTTATATCTAGAGGATTAGATGAAATATAATATATATTAGCTGATTTTAATGTCCATTATCACAAGGGCTTGTAATTGTGTCTACTCACGCACATAATAGGCCTGTTTTACTGCACATTTAGTGTTCATACATCGACGTCCCAACAGCATGTGGTGCAGCACCAACTTCTAATTTTTGATATATATTAATAATCTGAACTTGGGTATACGGGGCATGATTTCAATGTTTGCAGACGACATGAAACTCGGAAATGTAGTAAATAGCGTGGAGGATAATAACAGACATCAGGAGGACATAGAAGTGTCAAATGATTCATTTTGGTCGGAAGAATGAGGAGAGGCAATATAAACCAAATGATACAATTTTAAAGCGGGTGCAGGAACAGAGAGAACTGGAGGTGTACATAAGCAAGTCTTTGAAGGTTGCAGGATAAGTTGTGAAGGCAACTTATCCTGCAATAGACAAATGGGAGCGAGTACCAAAGCAAGGAAGTTATGCTAAACCGTTATAAAACACTGGTTAGGCCCCAGCTGGAATATTGTGGCCAATTCTGAACACCACACTTTAGGAAGGATGTCGAGACGTTGGAGAGAGTACGGAGGAGATTGACTCGAATGGTACGAGGGATGAAAGATGTCAGTTACGTGGAGAGACTAGAGAAACTGGGGTTGTTCTCCTGAGAGCAGAGATGGTTAAGAGGAAATTTGATAGTGGTGTTCAAAATCTTGAAAGGTTTTGATAGAGTAAATAAAGAGAAACTGTTTCCAGTGGCAGAAGGGTCGGTAACCAGAGGACACCGATTTAAAGTAATTGGCAAAAGAATCAGAGGTGACATGAGAGATATAGGCAAAGAGTTGTTCTGATATGGAAAGTACTGCCTGAAAGGGTGATGGTAGGAGATTCAATAATAATTTTCAAAAGGGAATTGGATAAATACTTAAAAAGGAAAACATTACAGTGCTGTGGGGAAAGAGTGGGACTATTGGATAGCTCTTTCAAAGAGCCGGCACAGGCTCAATGGGCTGAATGGCCTCTTTCTGTGCTGTATCATTCTATGATTTTATGCCCAAAGACCTTTTGGAGGTAGTTTGACACCACTTTGCCTTTGCACTGGATACTGTCCAACTTAAGTGGTGTGAAGCGAACTTTAAAGTGTTTCCAGGCAGTTTCCAACATTTAAAGGTGTAGAAATAAATTTTTTTTAAATATTGGCAAAGAGCTGACTATCCCATTGGCTCTTCAATTACATTTAGAATTGAACTAGCATTTGGATATCGGTGAGCAGAGCTCTGCATTTGTGAACACTTGTGCAGAGAGATTCCCCTTGTCTGGAGACCAGTGCTCTACTATAACTTGTTCTCTCTGACCCTGTGCTTCTCTAAGCTGACAACAGTCTTAAACTAGTACTTGTAATATATCTGTGTCCTTCGTTGACACAAATATGTTAATACTAATCTCTGTTCTCCATAAGTAATTTTTAATGCTCACTTTGGAATAAAACCCTTATGTGCTCGAACTAGATGTGTCAGTGCAACAATTGCATGACTTAGCCAACAAGATATTTTTCTCATAGCGTTACGGACTATATTTAGAAATGTGATTATTCATTTCGCAAGCGACCATTAGCAATCATTAGTGATGGGCATGAGCTTTTCCACTAATTATTTGAAGTGATTGAAAAGCAGATGCACTGAGATTAAAAACAATGACAGCCACAGCATTCACATTGCCTTCCTGATTGATAATGATCTATTTTACAAATTTAGTAAGTCTATTATTTATTTTATTTTAGTATTAAACACAATATTATGTTGTACAGCATCCGCAGTATTTTGCTTTTATAATTAGGCTGGATCTTTTGAACGTATTCTTTATTTGACCTTATGTGGCTGTATTAAATGATTAATTTATAAATATCATGTGCAATAAATAGCACTTTTGCTAGATGACCACTATGTATATTTTTAGAAATGTAAATTTACTGGATTCAAAGGAGGTATAATATAAATATATATCTTGTTTAAATGTTATTGACAGAACTATCAAAGTGGAAGTGTATGACTGGGACAGAGATGGAAGGTAGGACTTTATTCATTAATTTGGAACAAAACGGTCAGAAAAAGCACAGTTCACAAAACTAAAACAAATCAACTTTGCTTTCTTTACCAGAAATGCTAAAACATCTAATGTATATTATCTGGTTCAATAACATGACAATGTCCCAATGTAGTATTTTAAAAAGTTACACATCCCAACTTAAAGGAATCTGAAATGAAGCGCTATTCCACAAACATATAAGAGCTGATTTACTGACTACCTGCTCCCGGCAAAGAGGTTTGCTCGTTGGGAACATATATTTGTGAAATCACAGGCACATTCTCATAATGTCCATCCATTTAAATTAATGGAGCAGGAGTGGAAACATTGCCCCCCAATCACAAAATTTCTTGCATTTTTTCTATGTTTATCTTTTTCTTTGTGTCCTTTACCATTTCCTGTGCTGACCTCTTTGCTAAATAACATGCAACAACTCGAGCATAAGCACTATTTGTACATTAATTTTTGGGGGTAATATGCTTATGTTATGGATTGCACTTCACCATATTAGCAGATGTATTACTAGTGCTACACCCCCACTTTTATCCTCAAAATCCTCCATTTTTTGGCATTAATAAAATTTGGTCTTGATACCGGCAGATTATATTGTAGCAGGTAGGTGAGCAATCACAGCTGGATCATGGCAGTGTCTTTCGAATGGAAGTGTGGGATAACTTTTCTTCTTGAGAGCAGACAAAACGTCTCACCTCTTATCCTGTGTAATTGGACCTGATATTTAGATATTATTTACCCTGTTGATTTACATTACAACGTTAATGCTTCTCTTAAAAGTCTTAAATGTTTGTTATAATAATGCTCAGGAATTTCTTAGTTATAATCTTAAAACTAACAAATCACTAGCTTCTGGACATAAGTCTGAGGTACGTCATCTTCCATGTTAAATTTAAAAACTTGGTGTGAGAAATAGTTCATAGATTTAGCACCGTAAAATCTTAAACACTTTACAGCTGGAAAGCTTTTAACTATTTTAAAGGTTGAAAAATTATTATTTATATAAGAACAGAAGAATTAAGAGCAGGAGTAGACTGTATGGCCCCTCGAGCCTCTCCTCCATTCAATAAAAGCATGTCGCACCTTCGACCACATCTTTCTTTCCTGCCTGATCCCCATATCCCTTGATCCCCAGAGAGTCCAAAAATCTACCTATCCCAGCCATGAATATACTCAACGACTCAGCATCTATAGCCCTTTGGGGTAGAGAATTCTAAAAATTCCCAATCCACTGAGTGAAAAAATTCCTCCTCCTCTCAGTCTTAACTGGTCGACCCCTTATCCTGAGACTGTGCCCCTGAGTTCTAGACTCTCCAGCCAGGGGAAACAACCTCTCAACATCTACCCTGACAATCCCTGTAAATATTGCAATGCAATATTCACTAGGCTGTTCCTCTTCCTGTTGCCATAAGTCTCTCTGGTCTCATTGTGTGTGCCGCATATAGTTGGATGGTACTGAAGAAGGTGGAGTAACTTCTCCAAAATATTAGGATTGCCTCCATTTCATATTCACAGAGTGCTTGATGGTGGGCCGCAGTATTTGTTTGTGGAAGGTAACAGTGGTTAGAGTGTTTTTATCTGAAATCACCTCCAAGGCTTTTGCTTTTCACCCTGGGAATGGTGCTCCATGCAAGATCAGCTCTTGCTGCAAAGTATTCTTGATTGAGTAAAACCCACTTCAATATCACGTAAATGCTTTGTGTGCAGCTTTTGCAGGTTCTGTCATGTTGTAAACTACTTTCTGAAGCAAACAATGTTACAGAATGAAAAATTAAGCCAATGATTTGTTAACATCATATTAACATATATTTTCCCAAACTTGCATGCATGCACTGCACTGGCGACCTTTTGCACAGGTAAGGCATACACTATGCATGCGCAACCAAGCCAGCTAGTTCCCATGGCAACTGGCCCTTCATGCGTGCGCCTATACCCTGTGCCACAGACTAGGACACAAACTGGTAATTAGCCTGCCATTTCTGGGTAGTTTTCGCAATGACACGTTTAAAAGAAAAAGTCAGCCTAACATCAGTGGTGGGGAAACTTCAAAAGACAAAAATCCGATTGTCACTTGGAAGAACATGGGTTAATAATTGACAGACAACACAGATTTGGTACAGGCAAATTGTTTCTGGCGAACTTGATTGAGTTTTTTGATTAAATAACGGAGAGGATTGATGAAGATAGTGCAGTTGATGCTGTGTATATGGACTTTCAAAAGGCGTTTGATAATGTGCCACATAATAGACTTGTTATCAAATTTGAAGCACATGGGAACAAAGGGGCAATGGCAGCATGGATATGAAATCAGCAGAGAGACAGAAAGCAGAGAGTAGCGGTGAATGGTTGGTTTTCAGACTGGAGGGATTTATATAGTGGTGTCCCACAGAAATCAGTATTAGGACCACTGCTCTTTTTGATATATATTCATGACATGGACTTGGGTATACGGTGCTTAATTTCAAAGTTTGCAAATGACAGAAAGTTTGGAAATATCGTAAACACTGAGGTGGATGGACTTCAGGAGGACAGAGACTGGTGAAATGGGCAGATACATGGCAGATGAAATTTAATGCAGAGAAGTGCGAGGGGATGAATTTTGGAAGGAAGAATGTGTAGAGGCAATATAAACAAAATGGTACAATTTTAAGGGGCGTGCAGGAACAGAGAAACATGGGGTTCACATACACAAGTCTTTGAAGATGGCAGGACAAGTTGATAAGGCTGATAAAAAATCATAGAGGATCCTTAGCCTATGGTAAACCTTTATAAATCACTGGTTAGATCTCAGCTGGAGTATTGTGTCCAATTATGGGCATCACATTTTAGAAATGATGCCAAGGCCTTGGCGAGGGTGCAGAGGAGATTATCAGAATGGTATCAGCGAATTTAGTTATGTGGAGAGACTAGAGAAACTGGGATTGTTCTCCTTAGAGCATATATGTTTAAGGAGAGATTTAATAGAGGTTTTGGAAATTATGGAGGGATTTGATAGAGTAGATAGGGATAAACTGTTTCTACTGGCAGGAGGGTTGGTAACCAGAGGACACAGATTTAACATAATTGGCAAGTAAGCCAGGGGAGAGATGAGGAGAATTTTTTAAATTTTAAATATTGGTTGGGGTCTGATGAGGAGGTTGGGTGGGCAGGGGGAGGCATTCCTGCTCTACTTAGCCCACATGCAGTGCTGTGGAGGCACTTCCCATTCCCCAAAGTTGACCTCGCCTAGCTTCAGCTGCCGGGATTTCCGAGGCCTGGGAAACCCGGCTGTCCACAGGTTAACTCATAGGTTGCGAGCCCCATAAACATATTTAAATTGCCAACCCGCCTCCTGGGAGTAGGTTGGCTACGCAACCCCTGTCCCAGCTCTGTACAACCCGGAAGGAGGCGGGTTGCTGTCGGAGTCCAAAACTTAAAAATGTTCATCCCCGACCTGCTTCCAACCCATCCATTTTTGTGCGCTAAAATTCCCCACTCTGATTCTAACTGCACTGGACGATACCTGACCATCAAAGGGTGAAACTGTCAGCCATTCAAATCCAAGACACAGCTGTACCTTCTGCAGTGGAATTCCAGGAGAGGCAGGGGCTGCCTTTGGTGCACGGACTGACCAAGCCTCAATGGTGCTAAATATGGGTGCAGGACAGGAATAATGCCAGCACTGGAGAAGGGATAAATCAACTCCATATTATCAAGAGCTGAGAATTTCCGCGAGCCTGTTTGGATTGGCAGATGTGTGGCCGAGTGGGATTTCAGTCCGCCACTTTGGCCTCAACATGACCCTGTCCCAAATTGCAGGGACGGTGTCATTAGTGTAATCAGAGTGGGTGACCCACCTGACTGCTCTTGGGGCAGGGGACCAGAAAGGAACAAGATAAAATGTTTTATTATTCTCCACAAGGAACCTTTAACCATTATTTTGAAGTTAATGGCTTGTATTTTTAGGGGGTCTATGACCGCAAGTTCCGGGTATCCACGTGCGCTGCGCTTGCGCAAAAACCTGGAACTTGCGATCTCTCAAATTTCAGCTTAACAGATCATCCACATGTGGACATTCGCTGGCTGGCTGTTTGCCCAACTACTGCCCAGCGAATGCCCACTAAACTTAGGGCCTTCTTTTACCAGTGAAAATCAATACTAAAATAAATTTTAAAAAATCATTTAAACATTCAAAAATCTTTAAAATTAGTTCGGGTTATTTTTGGCCACTTTAAAAATGTTGACATTTATTTTTCAGAAAATTAAATTTTTGTTTTAAATGTTTAATTAAATTGTATTTTAATTAATTTTAAACATGTAATTTATTTTTTTATTTAGGTTGTGTGAAAGTGTGTTTTTTATGTCATTCCTATTATGTTTATGGGGATTCTGTATGTAAATGGAATCTCCATAAGTAGAATGGGAATCGCCCTTTCTGATTGGTTGAGCCAGCCTGGGGCTGCTTGTGAACCGTCTGCGCCCCTGGGATACGTGGGCCTTTACGCAGGCGTACACCTGCAGGCCCAGGCCCACAAGAGACCAAAGATACAGAGGCACCAGATAGGTGCGTACTTTTCTAGCGGATTGGAGCCATTCCTCCCAGTTACGGAATAACTGTCTGGTCAGCTGTACGGAGGAGCTGCTGAATTTCCTGCCCCACCTACCCCCTCATACAGCAAGTTGTCTGTCAGCAGCTCACCAGTAATTAGGTCTAAGCAATGAATGGTCTCCGGCGAAGTTCACCCAGTAGGTGGTGCACCTGTCTTGCCCAGCTGATGAATGGAGTCACTCGAGAAACGACTGGCAACAAGCAGGGCTTGTGCAGGGCACTGCAGCATTAAAGTTGCATGGGGGTCCAATGTATATTGTAGGACCCCCATTTACATAAATGAGTGAGGGTCCCACTTATTTTGGGGGCCTATTTCCCAAGCCGGTCCAAATTCATGAAAAAATCACCAGGAATGGGGTGGTAAGTGCCGGAGCAAGATTTTGGTTTTGTGATCTCCCTGTTCCCACTGAAAACTACACAGCTACTGAGACTAGAATAGGCTCCAAGGTATGTGAAACCACGTAGATGGCATGAAAACAATGACATCATCATCATCATAGGCAGTCCCTCGGAATCGAGGAAGACTTGTTTCCACTCTTAAAAATGAGTCTTTAGGTGGCTGAACAGTCCAATACGAGAACCACAGTCCCTGTCACAGGTGGGACAGATAGTCGTTGAGGGAAAGGGTGGGTGGGACAGGTTTTCCGCACGCTGTCCGCTGTCTGCGCTTGATTTCTGCATGCTCTCGGTGATGAGACTCGAGGTGCTCAGCGCCCTTCCAGATGCGCTTCCTCCACTTAGGGCGGTCTTTGGCCACGGACTCCCAGGTGTCAGTGGGGATGTTGCACTTTATCAGAGAGGCTTTGAGGGTGTCCTTGTAACATTTCCTCTGCCCACCTTTGGTTCGTTTGCCGTGAAGGAGTTCCGAGTAGAGCGCTTGCTTTGGGAGTCTCGTGTCTGGCATATAGATTTCTATAGATATGTAAAGAGAAAAAGGTTAGTAAAGACAAATGTAGGTCCCCTGCAGTCAGAATCAGGGGAAGTCATAACGGGGAACAAAGAAATGGCAGACCAATTGAACAAGTACTTTGGTTCAGTATTCACTAAGGAGGACACAAACAACCTTCCGGATATAAAAGGGGTCAGAGGGTCTAGTAAGAAGGAGGAACTGAGGGAAATCCTTATTAGTCGGGAAATTGTGTTGGGGAAATTGATGGGATTGAAGGCCAATAAATCCCCAGGGCCTGATGGACTGCATCCCAGAGTATTAAGAAGGTGGCCTTGGAAATAGCGGATGCATTGACAGTCATTTTCCAACATTCCATCGACTCTGGATCAGTTCCTATCGAGTGGAGGGTAGCCAATGTAACCCCACTTTTTAAAAAAGGAGGGAGAGAGAAAACAGGGAATTATAAACCGGTCAGCCTGACATCAGTAGTGGGTAAAATGATGGAATCAATTATTAAGGATGTCATAGCAGCGCATTTGGAAAGAGGTGACATGATAGGTCGAAGTCAACATGGATTTGTGAAAGGGAAATCATGCTTGACAAATCTTCTGGAATTTTTTGAGGATGTTTCCAGTAGAGTGGACAAGGGAGAACCAGTTGATGTGGTATATTTGGACTTTCAGAAGGCTTTCAACAAGGTCCCACACAAGAGATTAATGTGCAAAGTTAAAGCACATGGGATTGGGGGTAGTGTGCTGACATGGATTGAGAACTGGTTGGCAGACAGGAAGCAAAGAGTAGGAGTAAATGGGTACTTTTCAGAATGGCAGGCAGTGACTAGTGGGGTACAGCAAGGTTCTGTGCTGGGGCCCCAGCTGTTTACTTGGAAATTAATGATTTAGACGAGGAGATTAAATGTAGTATCTCCAAATTTGTGGATGACACTAAGTTGGGTGGCAGTGTGAGCTGCGAGGAGGATGCTATGAGGCTGCAGAGTGACTTGGATAGGTTAGGTGAGTGGGCAAATGCATGGCAGATGAAGTATAATGTGGATAAATGTGAGGTTATCCACTTTGGTGGTAAAAACAGAGAGACAGACTATTATCTGAATGGTGACAGATTAAGAAAAGGGGAGGTGCAACGAGACCTGGGTGTCATGGTACACCAGTCATTGAAGGTTGGCATGCAGGTACAGCAGGCGGTTAAGAAAGTAAATGGCATGTTGGCCTTCATAGCGAGGGGATTTGATTACAGGGGCAGGGAGGTGTTGCTCCAGTTGTACAGGGCCTTGGTGAGGCCACACCTGGAGTATTGTGTACAGTTTTGGTCTCCTAACTTGAGGAAGGACATTCTTGCTATGGAGGGAGTGCAGCGAAGGTTCACCAGACTGATTCCCGGGATGGCGGGACTGACATATTAAGAAAGACTGGATCAACTGGGCTTGTATTCACTGGAGTTCAGAAGAATGAGAGGGGATCTCATAGAAACGTTTAAAATTCTGACGGGTTTAGACAGGTTAGATGCAGGTAGAATGTTCCCAATGTTGGGGAAGTCCAGAACCAGGGGTCACAGTCTAAGGATAAGGGGTAAGCCATTTCGGACAGAGATGAGGAGAAACTTCTTCACCCAGAGAGTGGTGAACCTGTGGAATTCTCTACCACAGAAAGTTGTTGAGGCCAATTCACTAAATATATTCAAAAAGGAGTTAGATGTAGTCCTTACTACTAGGGGGATCAAGGGGTATGGCGAGAAAGCAGGAATGGGGTACTGAAGTTGCATGTTCAGCCATGAACTCATTGAATGGTGGTGCAGGCTTGAAGGGCCGAATGGCCTACTCCTGCACCTATTTTCTATGTTTCACTGGGCCCAAGTTTCCACAGGATAAAAAACGGGCGCCCCTCCGAGCTGGGCGCCCGTTTTTCGCGCCTAAAACGGCGCCAAAAAATAAACGCGATATTCTCGAGCGCTCTGCAGCTCCTTGTCTGTTTGGCGTGGCGCCCAGGGGGGCGGAGCCTACACTCGCGCCGATTTTGTAAGTGGGAGGGGGTGGGTACTATTTAAATTAGTTTTTTTCCTGCCGGCAACGCTGCGCGTGCGCATTGGAGCGTTCGCGCATGCTCAGTGTGAAAAAAAACATTGGCACTCGGCCATTTTTGTAGTTCTTTGTAGCTGTTTAATTTTGGAACATTTTTTAATAAAACCACATTGCCATCAGCACATCAGCACTGAGGCTTCCCTTCTCACTGTCTCCTTCCCCTCCCTCCCCTCTGCGGCATCAAGCCGCTGTCTCCTTCCCCTCCCTCCCCTGCGCGGCAACAAGCCGCTGTCTCCTTCCCCTCCCTCCCTTCCCTCCACGGCAACAAGCCGCTGTCTCCTTCCCCTCCCTCCCCTGCGCGGCAACAAGCCGCTGTCTCCTTCCCCTCCCTCCCCTGCGCAGCAACAAGCCGCTGTCTCCTTCCCCTCCCTCCCCTGCGCGGCAACAAGTCGCTGTCTCCTTCTCCTCCCTCCCCTCCCTCCACGGCAACAAGCCGCTGTCTACTTCCCCTCCCTCCCCTGCGCGGCAACAAACGGCGGTTTCCTTCGAACAATGGCTGAAGCACTTTCACACAGGTAGGAAGATGGTTTATTTAATCTTTTCTTTGCTTATAAATGTTTATTCAGGTTGGATTTATTTGTATAATATTTGTAGAAGTATAAATAAGGATTGATTGTAGAATTTAATGAGTTCCCTTCCCCCCCCCCACCTCGTTCTGGACGCCTAATTTGTAACCTGCGCCTGATATTTTAATGTGTAGAACAGGTTTTTTCAGTTCTACAAAAATCTTCACTTGCTCCATTCTACTTTAGTTTGGAGTACGTTTTCACTGTGGAAACTTTGAAATCAGGCGTCAGTGGCCGGACACGCCCCCTTTTGAAGAAAAAATTCTGTTCTAAAGTAGAACTGTTCTACCTCACTAGAACTGCAGAAAAAAAAATGTGGAGAATTGCGATTTCTAAGATAGTCCGTTCTCCACCAGTTGCTCCTAAAAATCAGGCGCAAATCATGTGGAAACTTGGGCCCACTGTTTCTATGCGGACAATGTGGCCTGCCCAGCAGAGCTGATCAAGTGTGGTCAGCGCTTCAATGCTGGGGATGTTGGCCTGGTCGAGGACGCTAATGTTGGTGCGTCTGTCCTCCCAGGGGATTTGTAGGATCTTGCGGAGACATCGTTGGTGGTATTTCTCCAGCGACTTGACTTGACAATGACTACGGGACTTGGCACTGTGTCGGTGTGTTTCTCTCCCCGTGTCGTGACCAACAATGTCATTGAAGAAGCTGCCTCACTAGCCACATACAGAGACACAGGTGCTCTTTTCAGCATCATTTACAATGGACATCCCAAAACCTGATGCTGTGAGATACTGAACTCCCAATGTGCTGCGTTCCAGAGTGGCAGTTCTTGTGATTCAGTTCACGATGAGGAATGGAAACATTAATTGGAGGCCAGCTGCTTTTACATGGGAATGGAGGGATAGCTGGAAGCTTTTTTCCAGAGTCACATTGGTGGATGTTTGAGATCAAATCAACCATCGTTTCTCAGTCAAGGATAGTATTTGGTGATGGGACATCTAAGAAGGAAGAGGGGGAAAAATAACAAACAGTCACATTAGCATAAAGAAATATCCATAAATTATTTAAACAATATGAATACAAATGTTTCACTAGAATTTTGAAAAAGTAATCAATTGTGAGACTTATAACAGAAATTGAATTTTGTCTGCTGTTCCTCTTGTTTTTTATTCATTTAAATATCATTTTAAACCACTTAACTCAATGTTAGAACTATTCAATAGAGCTTACACAGTCATTATAAATCATCATGTTTGCTCGGAGGTGAGATATCTGCTTCAATACCATAGCACCTCTTTGAAGAAGAAAAAATATTTTGACTTGTGGGTATCTTGATTACAAAGTTGTTAAGAAATAATGCACCACAAGAACACTTCCTCCAAAACCAGCATGTCAGGCTGTGGGAAGGAGGTTGCATGCTTTTCAATTCATGAAAATCAATTCAGCTAAATTTGCCTGAAGTGTGAATGGAATGGGCACAAACGTCAATTGTAGGTTCAGCTGCATCAAATGCTCCAACTCAAACAATGTAAATTTACTGTCTTCAGCGACAGTCTGTGCGATTATCTTAATACCTTTGTGTTTATAGGTTGTAAATATTGTTTATATTGTTTTGCTAATTACCTTTATCTAACAGATTTGCTTTTAAAGCAAGTGTCTGTTCTTCAAAGAAGTTATGGCCCCGAATTTAATCCCCTGCCCCCTCCCCCTGGCCAGGCAGAGGGGGACGGTTAAAATGAGCTGAACGACTTACCCCCTCTGATTGGGCAGTCTCCCCGCCGTGTCCCAATGTTAACCTGCTCCTATCAGTACCTTTCGGGCAGCACCCCTGTCTCAAGCAGCCGAGGTCCTTCTTCAAATATACATATCGGGAACCAAGGTGCTATTTTAGTCAAAGGCCTGAGCCTGGAAGCAGTGATGGCCTCGCTGTCAGGCCAAACGTGCCAGGAGGGAGATTGTGAGCCAGAAGCGCTAAAGGTAAGTTTTTAATTATGATTTTAGATTTCCTTGTGGGCCGGGAGGAGGACTCCTTCGGGCCCCACAAGAAAGCGTTGGACCTCTGTTACCCTGGGCAACGGGCAACCACGCTCTTGTCCTCTCTTCCCCCCACCTCCCCCCCCCGCGCCCCTGAGGATTACTTTGACGTAATTCTAATAAAGAGTTTATTCTCTTTTGTTGAAGGATGAGATTACATATTTCTTTGATTACTTCATCTCAAAATCTGCAAGATCAATTCAAAGGAACTTCCCTGACTGGTTTGTTTGATTAGCTTTTTGTAAACTATTCCCGACATCTATGACTAGAAATTGCGCCGTGCCCCGTTTGGGGCATGAAATTTTGTGGTGGGGAAAAATAGAACCGGGCACTACGCAAGTGAAGCCAACGTGAACTTCTGGTTTAGTGCTCCAGGAAGGAAATGGAGCGCTAAATCAAGTGCTGCCACTTCCCTTGGAGTGTTAAAGCCGGCAAGAGGGGCGGTAGTGGTGCAGCGCTGCCTAATGTTGAGTGCAGCACTGATGGGATCGGAGTCTCCTTCACTCCCTTAAAGGGAACAGTCATTGCTGCAGGCTCTGCATTACAAGGATTTCCCTCGTCGCCAACAGCAGCCGCGATCCGCCACAATCAGCCCCAGCACTCTAACAGGAGGGCAGATCAATCACAGCAGAACAAAATGGGGAAAATAATCACCTAAGGGCTGAAAATACAATTTTTATTTACCCGAGCGGCATCACCTTTAATTCCCGCTTCCCAAGCATCCTGCCTCCCGAGCAATGCCTCCTGCAGCTGCCAGTGTTGACGCCCAGCGAGGCTGCAGGGGGCGGATCCGAAGTTTGCATCTGGGATGCTACCGGGGCACTGCGCAGCCGGATGATGTCACGATCTCTGGCGTGCAGGGGATCGTTGCTTTCGGGTTTACCTGTGCCACAAATCTCCACGGCAAGTTTGCGGGCGTCGGTACTCTTGCCGTACCCGGTCGCAGAGCCGGTAGCGCCCGTTATTGCCCACTGAAGGCGCTAAGGGGAGGTGCAAAGGATGTCTATTTCTACCCCCTAGTATCATATACCATTTTTCAATGTCTGCCCAATACTGCTTGCTTCAGTAATTGTACCCGTTACATACTTTAGTCCATTCTAAATGTGTCTTGCATGACTGATATTATCCATCTTCTGAATATTCCCATCTATGTACAAGTGAATGGAAACATAACTCCCCTCAAGTGAAAGAGGAGGCAGAAGAAGAAAATAGTGTCAAATTGCCTTAGGTCATGCTGTTAGATAATAGCTCCACATTACATGGAAGCCCTTAATGTGAGAGGGAGCAAGGCTCATGTACTGTTTGTGGGGACCCCTGACCCTGGATTGGAATTTATCCTTTGGATTGTGCACAGATCATATTTGGTACATTTCATGGGAGTCCTCATGGCTGTATCCCAAAGGTTTAAGCAGACACATGCCATTTATCACCATCTCCTCCTCTTCCTACTTCTCCCACTTGGTGGAGTCCTGTTCCCAGTCACCTTCACAATAGAGGGAAACATTCAGAAGATGGCTATCAGTCATGCAGGACATTTTATAATGGATACACTATGAAACAGGTTTATTTAACATAAAATAGATTGAATGCATGGAGGTGCAGCGTCATTAAATTTAGCCAAACCATGGTATATTTTGTTAGTTGCAGACAGTTTTTCCTCATGTTGTCTGCAAGTGCAGCATGTCTGGGAACCTAAGAAGATAGACAAGCTCTGTTGATGACTTTACCAACAAGGGCTTAATCAGGTTATGATGTGCTACCCCTCGACAGGAAATGTATTTTTTGACAGAAGTATATAGCAGTTGCTGAAATCTTTGGAATAAAAAAATCATAGACATGCAACGACAGGGATTGTTACTTGCTCAATGGACAGACTGCAGCAAAGCATGACACAGCTGCAATCTTTCATGGGATGTCCTGCGGTCCTGTGCATTACACTTCAGAGCTCCCTTCACTTACACTGGGGATCCTTTTATGGTTCAGGTTATGCAACAATTGCCCTTCCACCTTGGGAGCCAGGCAGAGGACCACCTTGCAAACATTAAGGGGAGCCTTAAGATGGAGAGGTGAGAGGAGCTGCCCTTGGCATCAAGGGAGCATTCGACCAAGTATGGCACCAAGGAGCCTTCAGAAGATTGAAGTCAATGGAGGTCAAACAAAAATCCCTCCAGTAATTCAAGTCATATCTGACACAAAGGAAGACGGTTGCAGTTGTCTAAGGTCAGCCATCACACCACTATAACAGTACTGCAGGAGTTCCTCGGAAAATAACCTCAGTTGCTTTTCTCCATCATAAGATTAGGGGTGGAGCTGCTTGCCACCATTCCGTAGAATTCAACTTAATTGACAGCTCTTCGGTTGATGATTCAGCCCATATCAAGAAGAAGAGCAGGAATGTTGTGGGAGCATCTCATCACCTCCAAGCCACACATCCTGACTTTTCCATTGATTGCTGATCCTTCACATTCACTGGATCAATATCTGGCATTCCTTGCCTAACACCATTATGGGATACCATGACCACAAGGACCCCTGCAGTTTAAGGAGAAGGCCCACAACTACTACCTCAGAGGAACTAGGGTTGGGTGATAAATGTGGCCGTGCCACCTTCTCCCGCATACACACAGGTCCTGGTGACTATCAGAGGGAATTACCCTCTTCAAGCATCTGTAGGATGATCAGATTGGGCCACCAAAGGATTTCATGGAAACCTTAGTACAGCATGTCATATGGTTTCCATGGTCTACTCCCTCGACACTTCTTCACATCAAGGATATTGTATCATTCAGCAGCAGTCATGCTTGTCATTCCCAACAGCAACTTTTTATGCAATCGTATCAGTGGACCAATGCAGCCGGATGTCACCCTGCATAGCCTTCCTTTCCCATCCAGTAAACATTGACCATCTTTGGCCCTGGACCTCACAAGGTAGTCACAGAAATATAATGTATGAAAGGACAGTTCCCAGCAACAGTGTTGCCTGCAGTTGATAGTAGTGACTGATAGTTCCTGACAGAATAGCAGGCCCATGTGGGTTCGGACAAGTAGACATGAGAACTCTTTACCTGATATATGAATTAATTGGAGCTAAGTTCAATAAGGCTATCCCAGAACACTTCCAGACTTACTATTGGTCATATAATGCTGTGGTGGTTTACTATGTTAACAAACGGGTGAAGGATGATTCATTCCCACTGCCAAAACGCTATTCTACTGGTATGTTGTTATCTGGGTCATAAGATTACTCCCTTGGTTCAACATTTAAGCAGGGTCGATAATATAGCAGCAGGCGTGTTTAGTCACCGTACAGTTCAACCTGTGAGTGGAAAATTTACCCAGAGTTTAGTTCAAGACATTTTCAGGAGTTGTGGGCATCTGGAGATAGATATGTTCGCTTCAGCTCAAGGACAGAAGCCGTTTTAGTCTGGAGGCTAGATAGTCTCGGATCCTGGAAATGAAGGTTTTTGTGTGCATTCCCTCTGTTTCCCCAGAGGTAGTTCCAAAGATGCACTCAGGGAGGAGAAAGTCGTGCTGGCAAATCATCATTAACTCTGAAACAATGATTGTTAGATACCGAGAGCAGAGGCCGGATCCTCTCTCTCGCAGGATAGATCTCCTTACATAATGGTGCGAGGTGGGAGGGAGGAGAGAGTAAATTATTGCATTCGAGCCTGCAGACATTCTGGATAATGACCTGATTATTTAATAGCATGCCATTATCGTAGATCAGCCATATTTGATATAGGCATTCTGACAGGACAGTCCTTGGATTCTTGCATCATTTTAAACCCGAGGCTTTTTGCCAGGTCCACTTGGCTCAAGAAATTGTTCTGTTGTTTTATCCTCTGTTAAAAGTCAAAACTGGAACGTTGGGCCAGAATTTGCTGGCAAAATAACATTGAGTTAAAGGTGCACATCGTTAATTAGTGTGTATAAAATTCAGCAATATGTGGCGAGGAAAAGACACGCCATTAATTGCTGGATGATTTGCGCTCTCTGCCATTAGTCTTGTGAAAACGGGATCCTGCCGACACTCTCCCATGGGTTTCAAGAAATTGCTGGATTGCACCGTGAATACAAATTAAACTAGCCACAGAAAGTTAGGTCTGGTATATCATGACATAAGGACCCCGTTATTGATCAGTTTTATGTTACTGCAATGCCACTCAACCTCGGAGGCCCAGAAAGGGAACCAATTGAAACTGTGGGATCTCATTTCTGCAGGTAGTGAATTGTTGCCAGAAGTTTAAAAACATTTTAATTTAAATTTTACTTTTTTTCTTACTGTTCCTCTCTGTCTCTTTTTTTTCTCTTACTCTCAATTCAATCTGTCTTTCTCTCCCTCTCTTTATTTCTCTTTCTATTTCTAACTTGACTTTAACTCGCCCTATTTTCTTCTCCATTGTTAGCTTTGTTTCTATTTCTATCCTTAAATTTAATTGGCCAAGCAGATAGACTATTGTACCCATCATTCATTAAGGTCCCACATGCTTCGTTGACTTAATTTGCACTTCCTGCAATTTGCAGTGCAAATTTTTTTCGAGCTGATGCATGAGGAAAGAAATCCCAAAACTAATGGGACATGCCGTGAGATCTCCTGCTCCAGAAAATTCTGGCCCATTTCCACTACGTAATTACTTTCAGAGCTCTAATGTTCTGCGGAATTAATCATCACCTTTTCCTGTATGTGCAGAAACCAAAATGATCAATTGACTTTGGCAATTTACATTCTAATTTCGGTGTTTTAAATGGTGTTTTATATGGTCAAGTTACAAAACGCATTGGTTGGGATGATGGCGAACTGCCAGTGTTCGCCGTCATCCCTCCTTTGAAACTGACCGTAACTTCGGGTGGAAATCCTGAAGTTGCGGTCTGACATTCACAACTCCGACACAGGCTGCACTGATGGCCCCCTCCCACCACCCCTCTCACCCCCAGAGCCGGCAATTAGTATAATCACCCAAATCAGGGAAATTGACATAAACTTTGGCTCTTCCGCAGCAAGCACGCTGTTACATTCTCCACTAAAAGTTAGACCCAAAGGGATTCGGTATAACTGGGGTTTTAACAGTCTGCTAAACAAAAGATAAGGGCCTGAAAAACTAATTTTAATTTTGTGCAGTTGAAATTTGTCCATTTTAATAACATTTTTAAGAAACTTGTCCATCCTTATTTCAGGTTTGTCTTTTCCCCATGTGAGAGCCCCAATCTTTGTTTTGCTCACTCTAATAGTTTTTAAAAAGTTAGAATTTTAAGAGATTACTCACTTCCTGGTTCGCTGTCTGTGAGAATTCTGCATTTTGATTGGCTGCTTAGAGAGCCTGTTGACTTCATAGCAGTTCACACAAGGGGATCCCCATTATACTCTGTTGATTTGAATTGAATATCGGAAAACCCAAAGTTCTTGACACAGGTATCGTGAGACCCTAGTGCGAAGCTTACTTCGGGGCCAGCAGCAAACACCTTCGCTTCACCGCTGACTGCAAATTCCGGGGCCACTGTTTCTCAAATTCAGGATGGATTGCGAGTGAAAATTCTGTTTATTTAGTTCTTCACAACAATAATTGCACTTTGCCTGCAATCAAATAAAAACAGCAGATTGATTTTGCATATTGTAACCAAAGAATTTGCACACAGAGCACCACAAATGATATAATAAAGTATGTGAAATTCTCCAAAGTGGATCCCTGTTTGTTTGCTCAATGATTCCCATCTGCTGCCACACAGCTTGAAATCCCCACTGATTGTCATATTGACAAATTAAAGCACTTGAATTTACAAATGATCTTTTTAACCTCACACGTTCTAGCTATTCCCATTACCTCATCACTACAAACCAGTATATTTTGTAATTTGATAATACAGAATTATCTATTTTTGTTTTGCATTGATTGTTGCTCTGAATGTAATATTCTGACATTGTTAGGTAGTTACGTGAAGGATCTTGTTAGAATCATTATCAATTATGCCATCTAGAGTCTACAAGAATGCATCTACCGTGCATTTGGTACCTGTTTAGAATGCACTATTTGTTGCTATTTAATTATATGTTTGACAAAATCAAATGACTTGAGAACAATCGCAATATTGCCATCTTTTATCAAGGTCCACTGGTGCTTTTGTAATACAAGTGCCTTACATCATGTAGTTTGGCAATTATCCATACAAAGAAATGAGCCATTGAGTTTTTTCATTCTCTCGGCTGAAGCATTTCTTGTCCCTAATTCTTGGCCAGCAGTAAATTATGCAGTACGGTTAGCAGTGCTTGTCTGTGTTTATTGTTTGTATGCCTGTTTATGCTATGTGACTAAAAGTTTGACATCACATTGTGTTTTTGATGTACAGCCATGATTTTATTGGGGAATTCACCACAAATTACAGAGAACTTTCCAGAGGACAGTCACAATTCAATGTATATGAGGTAAGTTCTTGCTTTTTGTTTTCTGATTAAAATAATTGGATTAGACAATTATTGTGCTGGTTCCAACTATATGTGCCTTTTTTTTTGTTGTTGGTTAATGTTGAATAATTATGTTGATCATTAATATTACAAATAACAAGAACTTTTTGGTACAGGAAGAAGTCAGTTCACCCATTAAACACATTCATTTTTGATCAACCTACATTGTAGCCTTCGTACCATAACCTTCAATTCCTTATTTCTCTAGCAAGGCATGATTAAAATTGCATGTTCAGCCATTTATGCTGTGTACTTCAATAACTTCTGGTAACTTATTTCATACATCTATTACCTTTTTGGATCAAAAGATTTCACCCAACTTACCTTCTTATTACTATCTTCCTCAATTTTCCTTTCTGTTCTCAGAATTTGAACCCTTTTCCACATTTGCTTCGACCAGCTTCATCAATTCCCTTCATAGTCGTGATGCTTCAGTTAAATCCCCCTGTAATTTCCTCTTCCCTCCCTCAAAAATGCCCAATTTCCTTAACCTTTCCTCAGAACTTATATTCACCATACTTGGAATTATCTTTATTCGCCATCTCTATGCCCTCTCAAGGATAATAATATCCTTCTTATTCCCATTTGTTCTTGTGATAATCTTCAGTCTGTGCTCTTTGTAACTGATTCACCAACCAATGGAAATAACCTTTCACAATTTACCCTCTCAAAATCTTTCATAATTTTGAAAACCTTATCATCCTTCCTTAAGCTTCTCTATTCCAGTGGAAAAAAGCCCCAACTTGAGACAGTCTTGCCCGAGGCTGGTGTTGCCCAATCCATCTGATTTACATTGAGCAAACTCCACACCACTGGCGTGAGAAACTCGATACAATTTATTTGAAAATCTCAGTTTACAACTTTATTTTCCCGGGCCTTCACTGGTAACTGGTGAAGTTTAGGTAGATTCATCAGGATAAATTCCTTGGTCAGGCCTCACTTGGAATACTGTGTCCAGTTTTGGCCTCCTGACATGGTGGGTGATATTGAGGCTTTGGAAAGGATGCAGAGGAGGGCCATCAGACTAATTCCCAGTCTGAAGCATCTTAGTTATCAAGATAGGCTAAAAGAGTTGAGACTCTACACTTTAGAGAGGTGAAAACTTAGAGGTGATCTGATTGAGGTTGATAAGATAATGAAGGAAATAGATTGTGTTCCTGTTGACCAAGGGGGACAATTTAAGTTGTATAAGGCCAGATTTAGTTTAGATGTCAGGAGGTGGTTCTTTACCCAGAGACCGGTAGACCTGAAGAACAAGCTGCCTCCTGCGGCGGATGCTGATTCACTAGATTCCTTGCTGCGAGAGCTGGACCTGTTTCTGGTTCGGGTGAAGATTACCTCTTGCAGAAGGTAGGCACTGCAGGAAATTCAGGGCCAAAGTGATCTTCTGGACTAGTTTTGACCATCTTGCTAGGTCTGAGAGAAATTTCCCAGATTTCTTTTCCCAAAATTGGACAGTTTTCTTTCTTGTCTGTTTTTTTTGCCTCTCTCAGGAGATCACTTGTTTTCAGGTGGAGTGGAGAGTATATATTGTGGTACACAAGTTATCACAATTGTGTGGGACAGGTTCGATAGACTAAGTGTCTTTACCTGTCCATCATTGTTTGTATGTTCATCCGGTATGGGCTGAATGAGGCACTCAGGTCATTGTTGGCTAGAAAAGATGTTGACTGCTGTAAGTGGTACTTGTTTTGGTGTTGGAATGTTGCTGCCTTCAGAAGCACCAATCAAAATGAGGGTTGTTTCCCTTTGCTCTACATCTGGGCAGTCAGTGTTCTCCCCATATAGGGCAGAGGAAAACAATGATGAGAAGCATTACAGTGGATGTGGTGTATTTGGACTTTCAAAAGGCTTTTGACAAGGTCCCACACAAGAGATTGGTGTGCAAAATTAAAGCACATGGTATTGGGGTAATGTACTGACGTGGATAGAGAACTGGTTGGCAGACAAGAAGCAGAGAGTCGGGATAAACGGGTCCTTTTCAGAATGGCAGGCAGTGACTAGTGGGGTGCCACAGGGCTCAGTGCTGGGACACCAGCTATTTACAATATACATTAATGATTTAGATGAAGAGATTGAGTGTAATATCTCCAAGTTTGGAGATGACACTAAGCTGGGTGGCGGTGTGAGCTGTGAGGAGGATGCTAAGAGGCTACAGGGTGACTTGGACAAGTTAGGTGAGTGGGCAAATGCATGGCAGATGCAGTATAATGTGGATAAATGTGAGGTTATCCACTTTGGGAGCAAAAACACGAAGGCAGAATATTATCTATCGAACCTGTCCCACACAATTGTGATAACTTGTGTACCACAATATATACTCTCCACTCCACCTGAAAACAAGTGATCTCCTGAGAGAGGCAAAAACACGAAGGCAGAATGGCGGCAGATTAGGAAAAGGGGAGGTGCAACGAGACCCGAGACCTGGGTGTCATGGTACATCAGTCATTGAAAGTTGGCATGCAGGTACAGCAGGCGGTGAAGAAGACAAGTGGTATGTTGGCCTTCATACCTAGGGGATTTGAGTATAGGAGCAGGGAGGTCTTACTGTAGTTGTATAGGGCCTTGGTGAGGCCCTACCTGGAATATTGTGTTCAGTTTTGGTCTCCTAATCTGAGGAAGGACGTTCTTGCTATTGAGGGAGTGCAGCGAAGGTTCACCAGACTGATTCCCGGGATGGCAGGACTGACATATGAGGAGAGACTGGATCGACTGGGCCTGTATTCACTGGAATTTAGAAGGATGAGAGGGATCTCATAGAAACAAATAAAATTCTGACGGGACTGGACAGGTTAGATTCAGGAAGAATGTTCCCAATGTTGGGGAAGTCCAGAAGCAGAGGACACAGTCTTAGGATAAGGGGTAAGCCATTTAGGACTGAGATGAGGAGAAACTTCTTCACTCAGAGAGTTGTTAACCTATGGAATTCCCTGCCGCAGAGAGTCGTTGATGCCAGTTCATTCATTGGATATATTCAAGAGGGAGTTAGATATGGCCCTTATGGCTAAAGGGATCAGGAGGTATGGAGAGAAAGCAGGAAAGGGGTACTGAGGTGAATGATCAGCCATGATCTTATTGAATGGTGGTGCAGGCTTGAAGGGCCGAATGGCCTACTCCTGCACATATTTTCTATGTTTCTATGGCCCCAAGTTTCGCCATGATTTTCTCCTGATTTTTAGGAGCAACTCGTGTAGAACAGAGTATCTTAGAAATCGGAATTCTCGCCATTTAGTTTGCTCCAGTTCTAGTCAGTTAGAACAGTTTCACTTTGGAACAGAATTTTTTTTTCAAAAGGGGGCGTGTCCAGCCACTTACGCCTGTTTTCAAAGTTTCGTCAGTGAAAACTTACTCCAACCTAACTTAGAATGGAGTAAATGAAGATTTTTGTACGCTCGAAAAAACCTTGTCTACACTTTAGAAAATCAGGCGTAGGTTACAAATCAGGCGTAGGGAATGGGGTTTAAAGGGAAGTTTACAAACATTAAACACTTCAGTTTTACAAATAAAGAGCCATCATCAATAATAAATGATAAAAACATCAATAAATCAACCAATAAATCAATCAAAAAAAATTAATAAGAAATAATTTTTTTTTAAAAATCAATAAATAAAACATTTTCTACTTACCTACTGCAGCACCGGGAGCCCTCCAACAGCGTGCTGGGATGCCCCCCCCAGTGTGTCTCTGTCAGTGTCTCTATCTCTCTGTCTGTCTGTCTGTGTCTCTCATTCTCTGTCTGTCAGTGTCTGTGTTTCTGACAGTGAGGGGAGGGGAAGGAGGGGGGTAGAGGGAGAGAGGGGGAGCAGAGGGAGGGATGGGGGAGAAGGGGAAGGGGGGGAGAAGGGGGAGGAGGAGAAGGGGGAGTGGGGGGGGGGAAAGGAGATGGGGGGGGAAAAGGAGATGGCGGTGGGGGGGGAAAGGAGAAGGGGGAGGGAGGCTGGGCTGAACGGGCCGGGCCCGGCCGGGCCCGAGACTTCAGGCAGGGCCCAAGACTTCGGGCAGGGCCCGTCCCCAGCACCAGATTTACAGGTAGGTGGCGTTGGGTCGGGTCAGGATCGCGGGTCGGGTCGGGGGGAGGGAGGGAGAGAGAGAGAGGGAGGTCAGGTCAGGTCGGGAGGAGGGAGGTCAGGTCGGGTCCAGTCCGGGGGGGTGGGGGGAAGCGGGAGTCGGGTCGGTGTTGGGTTCGGGGTCGGGTCCGGTCCAGGGGCGGGGGGGGAGGGGGGAAGCGGGAGTCGGGTCAGTGTCGGGTCCGGTCCGGTCCGGAGGCGGGGGGCGGGAAGCGGGAGTCGAGTCGGGTCGGGAGGAAGCAGGAGCTGGCCGTGGGAGGAGCCTTATTCACACAGCCCCAGTGAGGCCATTCGGCCAGGGCTAGGGGCTGCGTGCTTCGGCCCCTCCCACACAGTTTTGGGCGCCTGGAGCTACTGCACATGCGCGCCCACTGTAGCGCGCATGTGCAGAGGTCCGGCACTGTTTTCAGCGCAGGGACCTGGCTCCGCCCCCTACAGCTCATGCTGCGCTGCGCCGAGCTGCAAACGACCTGCAGGGAGCTGGAGAATCTGGAAGTTTTTTTTTGGCGCACTTTTGTGGCACGAAAAACGGGCGTCCAGGTCGGGACTGCGCCGTTCTAGGCGCGGCTCGAAACTTGGGCCCTATGTTTCTATCAGATCTTCACCACCATTGCACTGTCTGAGATAGGATTTCCAACTCTGGTTTCATCACATGCTTTATTTATCTGTAGCACTGCTGCCCTTGTCTGCGCTGTCATTGTCTGCACCACTGTAAAGACAAGTGGCAAGTTATTTTTAAAGCTCTGGCAAAGTGTAAATTAAAACCCTCCTTTTTTGACGTGCACTGAGCTCTCGTGTTAAAAACTAATTTTTGAGTTAAGAGCCATGTTTTGGGAGTTATTTTGAGGTAGTTGCTTAGTGGCTGGCTAATCTTACGTTGATAGCAGTGAAGAAATCAACTGGGAGGGTTGGTACACACAGTAATCCATAGAGTGTCACACGAGTCAGCCTGAAGGGTAGGTGAGCTATGTACTTCCAGACAATGCCAGTTAAATAGGTTTTTGCATATTTCATGAGATAAAAGTACTGTTATTCCCTCAGCTTTTACACCAAGGTCATTAAATAGCTACCCAAGCAGAAGTTCTGTGCAATGAGTCTGCACTTGTGGTGTAATCTTTTTTATAATATACTGTTTGTAGGATGTAGCTAATCCTTTACCAGGGAATGCAACAGATTCAGCACCGATTGCCACGTACTTCCAGAGATTTTATAAAAACTGCCTTTGTCCAATCTAATAAGTAAGTGGAGACTATACTAAACGTAGAAACTGAGCATTTTTACATATAATTTTGCAGTCAGTAGCAGAGCAAATGAATGACCCTGAAATTACGATGCCCCGGGTCCATACGAAGTTTCTACGGACCTGGGAAGGCATTGGAAAAGCCGAGTTTCAGCGTGCAATGCGCATGCGCTGAAAACCGGATTTTCTGATCTGTCGAGTTTCTGGTTTGACAGATCATTCTGGTTTGACGGAGCGAGGACACTTGCAAGGCAAGATTTCCGATATTTGCGAATATCTTGCCCAGCTAATGTCCTTTAAAATCTTACGCCTGAAAAAAGCAGGCGTATAGCCTCCTTTTACAGGCCAAGTGTTTAAAAATACACAAAACATCTAAAAATAATGTTATAAAAACACTTTTTTTTTTAAAACCCTCCCCACTACGGTAAGTTTATTTTAAGGCTTAATTAAAAAAACTTTTTAAAAAGTCGGGAAAATATTTTTTTTTACAAGAACTTTAATTTAAATGAATGTTAAATATGTAGTTTATTTTCTATTTTTAATTGTGTTTTGGGTGTTTGGGGTTGCGGGGAGTTCCGGACATACGGAACTCCTATTACTATGAATGAGAATCTGTACTTCACCTGATTGGCTGCTGTCCCCAGAGCCTGGCCTGCGCACGTCCCCACGTGCACGTGCTGCGACGTGCAGTCACGGAAGGCCTCAGGCTCGGAAGTTCCAACGGGCGCAGCAGCAACAGGTAAGTGCACATCTTTTTTTTCTTTTTCTGTCGTTTGCCCGCGGGAAGAGCTCGACCAGAATTTCAGGGCCAATAGATTTTTGCAGCAATAACTGAGCATTTGGATTCATCTTTCAGTGGCAAAATAGAAAAGGAACTATTTTTAAAGAAAGAACTTGCGTTTATATCGTCAATTGTCACATTCTCAGGAAATACAAAGCACTTCACAGCCATTGAATTACTTTTGAAGTGGAGTCACTGTTCTGTAGGAAAACACGCAGCAATTACTGAAGATCTCCCCCCACCTCAACAACAACTAGGCATAGATCTTAAAATCTGCTCTTAAGTACCTTGGTGCATCATCAGTTATTACCTTGGATAACCTTAGCAAAACCTTTGATAGAATCTGGTACAGTGTATTTCTTAAACAAGTTGCTTCCCACCAAAATATTGTTCATGGCTAGCTAATTTACTTTCAATTGCTGAACCTGATTGGTAGCTCATTTTCATCTTATTCAAGAAATCCCCAAAGCTCTGCCTTCTATCTTTCTACATATCAATGTCCTCCTCTGCTCATGATCAAATAGCATACATTATTTTGTTGATGATTCCACTCTACATTCATTAGCTTTTTAATGGGGGGCCATTCAAGTGGGGGGAGTAAAAAGAAACGATGTAGTGGTAGGGGACAGTATAGTTAGGGGGATAAATATTGTTCTCTGCAGCCGAGAGTGTGAGTCCCGAAGGCTGTGTTGCCTGCCCGGTGCCAGGGTTAAGGACATCTCTAGTCTGGAGAGGAACTTGGATTGGCAGGGGGAAGATCCTGTTGTTGTGGTCCACATAGGTACTAAAGACATAGGTGGAACAAAGAAAGAAGTTCTGCTGAGGGAGTTTGAGCAGCTAGGGACTAAATAAAAAAGCAGAACCACAAGGGATTACTACCTGAGCCATGAGAAAATTTGCATCGGGTAAATAGGATCAGAGAAATTAACTCGTGGCTCAAAGACTGGTGTGGGAGGAATGGGTTTCAATTCATGGGGCACTGGCACCAGTATTGGGATAAGAGGGAGCTGTTCCATCAGGACGGACTTCACTTGAACCAGGCTGGGACCAATGTCCTGGCAAATCAAATAACTAGGGCTGTAGATAGGGCTTTAAACTAAATTGTGGAGGGGGGGATGGCGGGGTGGGGGATCCGGTGAGCGGAAATTAAAAAAGTCGAAGAGAAATGAGAAGGCAAAAGTGCAGGGTTGCGATAGGGGTAATGATAACCAGAGTGTGCCAAGTAGGGACAGAGCATATACACACAAGACAAAATTAAAAGCTCTATATCCGAAAGCACGAAGCATTGGTAACAAGATAGATGAGTTGACGTCACAAATAGAAATAAATGGGTATGATCTGATTGCCATTAGAGAGATGTGGTTGCAAGGTGACCAAAGCTGAGAACTAAATATTCAGGGGTATTTGCCATTTCGTAAGGATAGGCAGAAAGGAAATATGGGGTAGTACTGTTAATAAAGGATGAGATTAGTGCAGTAGTAAGAAATGATATTGGCTCAGAAGATCAAGATGTAGAATCAGATTGGGTGGAGATAAGAAGTAATAAGGGAAAGAAGTCACTGGTGGGAGTGGTCTACAGGCCCCCAAGCAGCAGACACTCTGTGGCACAGAGTATCAAGAAATAATGGAGGCTTGTAAGAAAGGTACAGCAATAATCATGGGTGATTTTAATCTTCACATTGATTGGACAAATCAAATTGGCAATGGTAACCTTGAGGAAGAGTTCATAGAGTGTATGCAGGATGGTTTCTTTGAACAATACGTTGTGGAACCAACCAGGGAGCAAACTATTTTAGATCTGGTAATGTGTAACGAGTCTGGATTAATTAATGATCTTGTAGTGAAGGATCCTCTTGGGACGAGTGATCATAACATGGTAGAATTTCAAATTCAGTTTGAGGGTGAGAATGCTAGGTCTCAAACGAGTGTCCTGAACTTAAATAAAGATAATTATAAAGGTATGAAGGCAGAGTTGGTCAAAGGGGACTGGGAAAGTATATTAAAGGGTAAGACTGTAGAAAGGCAATGGCAAATATTTAAGGAGCTATTTCAAAACTTTCAGCAAAGATTTATTCCAGTGAGAAATAAAGACGCTAAGGGAAAAATGAACCACCCCTGGCTAACTGAGGAAGTAAAGGATGGTATCAAATTGAAAACAAAGGCATACAATGTTGCGAAGGACAATGCAAGGCCAGAGGATTGGGAACATTTTAGAAACCAGCAAAGGACGACTAAAAAAATAATAAAGACAGAGAAGATAACATATGAGAGTAAACTAGTAAGAAATATAAAAACTGACAGTAAGAGCTTCTACAAGTATATAAAAAGGAAACAAGTAGCTAAAGTAAATGTTAGTTCCTTAGAGGATGAGACTGGAGAATTAATAATGGGAAACAGGGAAATGGCAGAGACTTTGAACAAATATTTTGTATCAGTCTTCATGGTAAAGGACACTAAAAACATCCCAATAATTGATAATCAAGCAGCTATTGAGATGTCACACAAAAGATTACTGCACAAGATAAGAGTTCACGGGGTTGGGGGTAATATATTAACGTGGATAGAGGATTGGCTAACTAACAGAAAACAGAGAGTCGGGATAAATGGGTCATTTTCAGATTGGCAAACTGTAACTGGTGAGGTGCCACAGGGATTGGTGCTGGGGCCTCAACTATTTACAATTTATATTAATGCCTTGGATGAAGGGACCAAGTGTAATGTAGCCAAATTTGCTGATGACACAAAGATAGGTGGGAAAGCAAGTTGTGAGGAGGATGCAAAGAATCTACAAAGGGATATAGATAGGCTCAGTTAGTGGGCAAAAATTTGGCAAATGGACTATAATGTGGGAAAATGTGAGGTTATCCACTTTGGTAGGAGAAATAAAAAAGCAAATTATTATTTAAATAGGGGACGATTACAAAATGCTATAGTACAGAGGGATCTGGCGTTCTTGTGCATGAAACCCAAAAAGTTAGTATACAGGTACAGCAAGTAATCAGGAAGGCAAATGGAATGCTGGCCTTTATTGCAAGCGGAATGGAAAATAAAAGTAGGGAAGTCTTGCTCCAATTGTACAGGCATTGGTGAGGCCACATCTAGTGTACTGCATACAGATTTGGTCTCTGTATTTAAGGAAGAATATACTTGCATTGGAAGCTGTTCAGAGAAGGTTCACTCGGTTGATTCCGGAGATGAAGGGGTTGACTTATGAAGATAGGTTGAGTAGGTTGGGCCTATACTCATTGGAGTTTAGAAGAATGAGAGGTGATTATTGAAACATATAAGATTCTGAGGGGATTTGACAGGGTAGATGCAGAAAGCATGTTTCCCCTCATGGGGGAATCTGGAACTAGGGGCCATAGTTTCAGAATAAGGGCAGCCCAGTTAAAACAGAAATGAGGAGCAATTTCTTCTCTGAGAGTTGTGAATCTTTGGCATTCTCCACCCCACAGAGCTGTGGAGGCTGGGTCTTTGAATATATTTAAGGTGGAGATACACAGATGTTTGTATGATAAGTGAGTCAAGGGTTATGGGAAGTGGAGTTGAGGCCAAGATCAGATCAGCCATGATCTTATTGAATGGCGGAGCAGGCTCGAGGGACCAAATGGCCTACTCCTGTTCCTATTTCTCATGTTCTTATGTTCAGATTGCACAACTTCAGTGCTTATAACCTCCAATCTTTTCACAGTATAATAATTATATAATTACACTTTGATCTCTTCCATCCCCTTCAACACGACAATGAAAATATTGTTTCTGTTATAACATTTCTTGTCTTTTTCTACCTTATGATTGCTACTATGGTCCCTACTCCTTTGAACTTTTTTTCCGTGTGTTTAAAACCCAAGCTCAACGTCACTGCTTCCTGATTTCACTCATCTCTTTTGTTACTTTCAGCCTTGGTGGTGTGCTGCACTCTGGACCTTGGCTCTCCCAGTTAGTTTCTTAATTAGAATAAAATTAATTGGAAATCTGAAGAACTGAAATCTTCCCACTTAACTCTTGTCTTCCTGCAACAAAGGAATTACAAGTTCATGCCATTACAGTTTTCAGATAGTCATGAGATTTGTGATTTTTTTTTCCATTATAGTGACTGCTCTCTGCAGCCTTACTTGCAAGCTCAATGTTTGATGTTTGAAATTGTTGAATTTCCTTTTTCACTCTTTAGCCTGTTTACATGAAGATAGCTTCTGTGGCCTCTATTTCAGCGGTCTTGTTGCAGATACAGTTGTTGGGCTAAGTTCTCATCACAAGCACAGAATGAATGGTTGGAAAATCGTGGGCAATGCACACCCAAATTTATGATATTTGCTCCCAGTGAGCAGGCGGGCAAAGCTCCACGCTGGACAGCCTCCTAAAATTATCTGCTAGATGTTATCACACAATTTTCCAGGTTTATGTGCTCGTGCTCTTTATCCTCTGTTTATAAGCACCACTGCTACTTTTGTTTTATAAACTTGCCCATTTGTAAACAACAAGAGTACAACAAATGTCAGACATTTCCTTCAGTTTCTGAAAGGTAGTACATTTCCCAACTCAATCACACTTTATGTGGTTCTTTATTATTATACTAATATTATTATTCAAATAGAATGGTGTCATTCTATTTGTTCTTGTTAAGCCAAACTCTTTATGCTTGTTCCAGTATAAATATACCTAACATACTTGTTTGTATTGGGTGGGAGGAGACCAGCTGGAGTTGAGATGTTGGCGGGGACAGGAAGAGGAAATGCTGATTTTGTTGCAAGATATTGACATTTTGTGCCATGAAAAAACTTTAAGTGTGCAATTCTGAAAACTGAGACATCAGAGATGTTTGACTCAGCACAAAGGAACAACAATTCTTTTGAAAAATTATAATAAGAAGAATTTTTGAAGCTTTAGAATATTGTAGATCTTTTTGATACAACTGAAGCTTTATTGGATCTAGCTAGCTTATTGTTTCCATCTGGCTGGCTAGCTGAGGATAATGCTACCAAGCCAATGGCAATTAATTTTGTATTTTTATCATTTTCACCATTATTTTTTAATGTTTCTTGCCCATAATGCAAATTGTTGTTGTTTGGCCATCTCTTTAGATACAACCATTGTCAAATATGCTCTTAACATGAATTTTACTGAATAACTATTCACATTTTAGTTTGCTTTGCTTATCTTATGCCCATTGGTGCACTTCTGTCAGTCAGCTCTACCTTCTACATTCAGTTTTCTGCAGTTTCAACTTCACCCTTCAGTGACTCATTTTCATTCTTTTTAAAGATTTTGGACATTTTAGAAATCTGAGTTTAAGTCTGAGTTTGTAAATTCAACTTAAAAAAATGTTAGTTTATTCAGCCAACAATGTTTTTAGTTTGTTTGGTCCCTTTCTGTCCCTTGAGAGTTGCCAGGTTCCACAGTTGAATTTAAGGGAAATTGTTGGAGAGAATTGTCTCTCATCATGTTTTGCTGAGTGATCTCCACAACTAAGCTGCTGAGATTTATACAAGTTTTTATTTTCAAATATAGTGTAAAAATGCAAAATTATAGCATAAACTTGGGCTTTCAAACAAAAATAGAGGTGGACAATTTGTAATATAAGTGTGAGAATAACTCAAAAACAGTGAGATTACCAGCCCTATTTCCTTTTCTCTCTCCTTAGGAGTATACTATATCATCACATTTGCCAAGAGGAGTGAGGCAAACAGCAGACTGTTAAACTAGTTTTCCCAGTTTAATATTTAGTATAGTATTTTTGACTTTTATTTTATGCTGCAGCAAATTGTTTTATTTTTAAATAAATGTGTTTAGTAGTTTAGTCTGTACAAAGGAATTTAGTGTTGTGATATTTTTTGCCATCCGTCACTCAGCATGGAGTCACACCATCAAAAGTGACTGATCACAGTAACTAGTGATACCCACGCTCAGCATGAAGAGACACCACCTATAGTGACTGATCACAGTAACTAGTGATATCCACGCTCAGCATGAAGAGACATCAGCTTTAACAACTGCTCGCAGTGATAATGCAAACTCCTTGCAATCAGTATGATATCGCATCACCCGCAACACTTGATAGCAGCTATCACTGATGTTTCCCGTGGAGCTTCATTATATATAAAGCTGCTGTCTCACTGCACTCCACACGGAGGCTAGCTGTTACCTCTGAAGGTTGTGGAATCCAGCTCCACTCCAGGACTTGAACACGTAATCTGAGCTAACACGTAGGTGGATGCTAAAGATCCCCTGGAATTATTTGAAGAAAAGCAGGGCATTCTTCTGGTGTCCTGGCCAGTAATGACAATTGTGTTGGCTGCTTAATTTTGAAGATGTCAATGTCTGAATTCCCAATATGCACTCTGGTTATGCCAGGAATGCTAAATCGTAAAGTTTACACTGCTTTTTTCTTGGTTCCAGCAACTAAGGAATCATTATGTTCAGCAGTTTAGGAACCATCACAGCATCTTTACAGTTATCTTTATCTGTACTTATCCTTAAAACTGTAATTCCTAGTGCTTCCCCAGTGGCTCAATGTGTTTATCTAGTGAGTATTTGAATCATACAGACCAGGGTCAGTGCCTGATCTGTGCTGAACTGGCTCATCTCAGCCAGGACAGCAGTGTTCTTAGCACGAAATGCTACAGTAAAACAGACATCATTAATTGCTTCCTGCCTGTTTTTCAGATGCAAAATGCACATATAGGGTAGAATTTTGCAGGAGGGGTCAGCGGATGCGATCGATGGCGGGTCGGGTGGGAAAATGTTTTTTTTTTTGACAGCGGCTCAGGATCCCGCTATTTTCAGCTCACCTTCAGAGTTTACCAGGTTGCCCACGGTGTACATCCTGCTTGCAGATTACACTAGGTAAGCAGGGTGTAGTTGAATGGCCATGCAATCATTTCATTACTTGACAGCTGCAAAAACGCGATAAAAGCTCCCATCTCACAACTGTTCACTTTCCAAGCATCTTCCAAGTGTGACATTCCGGCCTGTTGCTGTTGGAGTTGTCTATGAGGGTCCTGATGTTCCCAGTCCCGAACTTCATTTTGAAGGGTGGAAGATGCCTGTGCGTGAGTTCGTTTAATGTGGAGTGGCCGTTGCACACCAGCTATCACACGGGCTTAGAAGAGCAAGGTCTTGGTGCAGTGGCAAGGGGGTCCAAGGCGACTGTAGGCCAGGCTCTGCTGTATGGGCATAGTTGCCTTCGGTGGGATGCGAGCCGTAAGGTCGACGCTGAGCAGCGTCTTTCGGTGAGATGGTGTGAAATCCGGAGCGTGGAAAGTGGGGGTGAGAGAGTTGAGGTAATATTTCCCTCTCCCAGGTATTAGCTCCAGACTGAGGGCAGGCATTGGGATGGCCAGGGGTCCAATTCATGGTAGGAGGAGAGCTCAGAGAGGTCAGAATGTCCAGAGCCATTGTGCACACCATGTGCTCGCCGGGGGCTCCGCAGTTGAGTGGGGCCAGCGGCCGGGGGGAGGCCTGAACGTTGCCAGAGGGATGGAGGCCAGGACGTCGCCGAAGGGAGGAAGGCCCGATCAGCTGAGGCGGCCGCGTACAGTGGGGAGCGAAAGGCTTGGCAGCAGGAAGGTCGATCTGGGAGGTAAGTCCGACGCTCAGCGATGAAGGTGAGCAAGCATGGTTGGGGGATGGGCAGTGGGCCCAGGTAGCTGCCCTTGCAGCATGGGTTTTAGGGGAAAGGGAAGTACTTTAGGGGTAGGAAATGCACCCACAATTAGGGCCGGGGGGGGGGAGCTTAAACAGTGTGGGGTGTGGGAGGAGATTGGGGGAGAGAAGTGTGAAGGATAGCATCAGATGGCCATGGAATATTTTTTGAGACAGTTAATATGGTGAATGCAAAAATAGAAACTATTATTATTTTTTTTTAAATCATGTCTTCAGGAAAAGATGCCAAAACGAGGTAAGGTAAGGTTGTTGGTTTCACTGATAGAAGGTTTCTCAACTTCCTTCATCACCAGCCGAGGCACAGAATAGAGGAAAAGTCCCTCTGGCCACCTGCAGAGCTGGACCACCACCAGGAACACCATCACATGCCCGTTTTTCGGCACAGTTGAATTTCTGGACCATAAGGTTTTCTGAGCACAGACAGAATGAACCTGAAAACACGAAACAAAAGCTCATGTGGGCTAAACTTTCACCATCATTTTTGGTGGTTTTCTCGATGGTACAGCTGTTTTTGAGAAAGAAACCGCCCGGCAGAAGTTACCCCTTAGTTTTGAATGATACCGTCCAAATCTCAACGCCCGCTGGGAGCAAACCGGCGAGAAAATCGCCAGGGCGTAGGTTTGGCCTCAACGGAAGCCCGTCCAGATCACCAAGGGAACTGTCCGGTGAAAGCTGCTTAAACAAGGCGGTAGGTGAGTAATCTGCAAAGAATGGTAAGTTAAAGGTTCTTTATTTATTTATTTTTAATTGTAAAACGGTGATTAACTTTAAAAGTGTCTTGGGAATGTTATTTTTAAATTTTTTTTGAACATTTAAAAAAAAAGTTTTCTCCCCTCCCTAGGCCCAACCACAGCCTCTGAATAAATTAAAAAAACATTTTTAAGAACTGCTCGTTTCACTTAGTTTCACTTTTAACTGCCGAAAAACCGCCGAGAATACTGGTGCAAGATCCATTTTCTCGCTAGGCAGTTTATTTGAACTTAATAATGGAAATTTTCGCCAGTGTTAGTTGCAAAACATTAGCGTTTTTTCTGGGCGGGCGTTGAGGGTCTCTTGGGTAAGTCTAGCCCTTGAAAACTTACCAAATTGGTGCCCCAAGGTGGTGAGGGTGTTCTTGTTGAATCATCTTACTAAAACAATTGATGTTTACATCACAATCCAGCAATGTTATTTGTATTGCTTTAGTTGAAAACTGAATTTCTTTCATCTCAAGGGAATAACATTTGTGTTTCAATAATGATAACTGAAACCTTTGATAATTGTATCGCATCGTTCTCTGCTTGTAATAATTACAATAGATAGCAGAAAATTGAATGATTGCTACCTTTTGAACTTTGGACAAACATAGAAACATAGAAACATAGAAAATAGGTGCAGGAGTAGACCATTCAGCCCTCTAGCCTGCACCGCCATTCAATGAGTTCATGGCTGAACATGCAACTTCAGTACCCCATTCCTGCTTTCTCGCCATACCCCTTGATCCCCCTAGTAATAAGGACTTCATCTAACTCCCTTTTGAATATATTTAGTGAATTGGCCTCAACTACTTTCTGTGGTAGAGAATTCCACAGGTTCACCACTCTCTGGGTGAAGAAGTTTCTCCTCATCTCGGTCCTAAATGGCTTACCCCTTATCCTTCGACTGTGACCCCTGGTTCTGGACTTCCCCAACATTGGGAACATTCTTCCTGCATCTAACCTGTCTAAACCCGTCAGAATTTTAAACGGTTCTATGAGGTCCCCTCTCATTCTTCTGAACTCCAGTGAATACAAGCCCAGTTGATCCAGTCTTTCTTGATAGGTCAGTCCCACCATCCCAGGAATCAGTCTGGTGAATCTTCGCTGCACTCCCTCAATAGCAAGAATGTCCTTCCTCAAGTTAGGAGACCAAAACTGTACATAATATTCCAGGTGTGGCCTCACCAAGGCCCTGTACAACTGTAGCAACACCTCCCTGCCCCTGTACTCAAATCCCCTCGCTATGAAGGCCAACATGCCATTTGCTTTCTTAACCGCTTGCTGTACCTGCATGCCAACCTTCAATGACTGATGACACCCAGGTCTCGTTGCACCTCCCCTTTTCCTAATCTGTCACCATTCAGATAATAGTCTGTCTCTCTGTTTTTACCACCAAAGTGGATAACCTCACATTTATCCACATTATACTTCATCTGCCATGCATTTGCCCACTCACCTAACCTATCCAAGTCACTCTGCAGCCTCATAGCATCCTCCTCGCAGCTCACACTGCCACCCAACTTAGTGTCATCCGCAAATTTGGAGATACTACATTTAATCCCCTCGTCTAAATCATTAATGTACAATGTAAACAGCTGGGGCCCCAGCACAGAACCTTGCGGTACCCCACTAGTCACTGCCTGCCATTCTGAAAAGTACCCATTTACTCCTACTCTTTGCTTCCTGTCTGCCAACCAGTTCTCAATCCACGTCAGCACACTACCCCCAATCCCATGTGCTTTAACTTTGCACATTAATCTCTTGTGTGGGACCTTGTCGAAAGCCTTCTGAATGTCCAAATATACCACATCAACTGGTTCTCCCTTGACAAAGAAGATTACGCTTGCTGGAAAATGAATGTTCAGTAATCTGGTTCTGTTATCAAGGCTTCATATTATCATTGCAGCATATATTACTGGACTCACCAGTATGGTAATTGTTGATAGATCCTGATGTTTTTCAAGTTATAACCCAAAAATCATATTGTAACATTCCTAACTTGAGAAGGTTAAAAGTATGTTAACTTTAATATCCTGAATATTTTGTTAAGAAGTTACACATTACATTAGGTATCTCCAAGCCAATAGGTTCCTATTAACTTGGAGATTTAAGTGAAATGTATTTTAGCAGTGATATGGTGGAAATACAGTCTACCCTTAATTCATTATATGATCATCAATTTTTTGGGCAACTAAATTCTCACTTTGCTGGGTTATTTATATTGATTAATTCAAGTTTCATTTTTTTAAACACTTAAAGCAACTTTGAACTGTCGGGATTAGACTGTGAGCATTCACCAAGTTTCCGAAACATTCTCACCAGCTTAATGGCCAGTCATCCTATGGGGATACTTTACTGCTCGTCATTGCAATTTACAGCTGGGTCTCAGACTGGCATTGGACCCCATTGCCTGGATCTAAAATCAGTAGAGCATCCCTTTAGGGGAACAAAACAAAATAGCTCAGCGTCGGACTAACTACAGGAATTATTGTGATGACTTTAGATCCAAGATCCAGGGCACGGAGAAAAGACATCTGCCAAGGAGTTTGAATTAAATGCTCTGTGTTCCTTCCCCTCCTTCTGGAAAGCTAACAAAAACAACATGTAAAGTGCGGGGAGACAGAGAGAGAGAGACTCACAGGGCCAGGTGGGGGAGGGTTGGTTTGTGAGATGACGTACTATTGCAATTATCAGTAAAGAGGAGGCACCATTGCTTCCAGTGAGATGTACCTAAAAAGGTAAGGATTGCCATTGCCTTTGAGACAGTATAAACGTTGCCACTGGAAACAGAGGCTGTTTTCTGCTGTGGCTGCACAGTGGCGATTCAGCACAACCCTTCCTTGTAAACTAATTATCCCTTTTTTATGGCTAATTTTATAGATTCGCTGTACTATAAAGCCCTTTTTATTGACCATGGTGCAGCAACAAAGTTGTAGATTATGACTTAAAAGCAAGCATGTGTACACAAACGCGTGCAGCAGAATTGTGTTACATTGTTCCAATGTTCTGTAATCCAGCCACGCTATAAGGGAGGTGGTCTCCACAGCATTTATTGATTGTATGCTCACTTGCCCACATTGGTGCACTTTTCAGCCAAGGAAAATTCTATACATTAAATATTTTTCAGCAGATCTAGAAATGTGCATAGTGGTGCAGAAGATTTGTAGGTTTTATGAATTTGCACTCACACTGCAGAGATTGATCTTGTAATATCTGTCCTGATATTAAAGGGCTCAAGTTTCCCCAAAGCTGTTCTTTGGCGTACTTGAAGAGTTCCGCCCGTTTTTTTGGGGGCCCAATTGCGCCCAAAAAAATCATCCAAGTTTCCCCATTTGAATTCTTCATTTTGCCGCTGCCTAGCCTCAGTCCCCACACCTATCCCTGGCCAAATGGCCTCCCCAGTCCCAGTCCCCGCACCTATCCTAGGCCGAATGGCCTCCCCCTACCAGTCCCCACACCTATCCCTGGCCGAATGGCCTCCCCGGTCCCAGTCCCCGCACCTATCCCAGGCCGAATGGCTTCCCCGGTCCCAGTCCCCGCACCTATCCCTGGCTGAATGGCCTCCCCGGTCCCCGTCCCCGCACCTATCCCTGGCCGAATGGCCTCCCCGATCCCAGTCCCCGCACCTATCCCAGGCCGAATGGCTTCCCCTGTCCCAGTCCCCGTACCTATCCCAGGCCGAATGGCCTCCTGGTCCCGGCACCTATCCATAGCCTCCCGGTCCCCGCTCCTAACTATACCCGAAAGTTTTCCCCCCCCACTGCTCTCTCCCACTCTCTCTCACCTCTCCTGCTACTGCTGTCCGGGCATCTGCTGCGTTGCTTTCCTTACCTGCGCCAATTTTCTTAAATCACCAGAAGGTTTTTCTACAGAGGCCACATACGCCGGCCTAAGAAGAATTGGAGTAAATCGGAGCTGGCCAAACTTGCCTAAATGGCCAGAATTGGCGCGGGCGGCAGGTTACGCCCCCATGACTCAAAAAAAACGAACTTTAAAAAATCGTAACTAACTGAGTTACGCTGGTGCACATTGATTGGGAAACTTGTATTTTTTTAACTTAGGCCAAAAAAATGACGCAAATCACTGGGGGAAATTGAGCCCATAATGAGGAGTAAGCTTTAAAAAAAATAAACAATTGCTGAAGTCACCCAGTTGCTAAATTGTGCATTCACTTTATACTGTATTGCAGTGTATATACATTTGTTTTTCCAGGTTAATTTTAATTTTCATCAACTTTAGATCGTTATTTTTGGTGAAACATCATTGTTTAGCATAGGATGCAAAGCTGCTGGGAGGGATTATGAGGTATCTAGACAAGATTATAGGTAGAACCCATTGTAGTAATACACTTTTGTGGAATACGCCTTGTTATATAATTCTTACTGGAATTACTCTTTTATTTTAAGGGAGGGTGGTACTTATGATACGGGTGGCTGCTTTAGGGTTACCATTGAACTCTATTATCATAATAGTCGTCCCAAATCCGTGCCCATCTTTTCCAGAACTCCACGTTTGAATTCCTCCAAACCAGTTTCCACCCTGCCACAGGAACGAAACGGCTCTTATCAAAATCACAAATGACCTCCTATATGTCTGTGACAAAAGTAAACTATCCCTCCTCATCCTTCTCGACCTATCTGCAACCTTTGACACGGGTGATCACTCCATCCTCCTCCAACACCTCTCCACCGTCGTCTATCTGAGTGGGACTACACTCGCCTGGTCCCATTCTTATCTATCTAATCGTAGCCAGAGAATCATCTGATACGGCGTCTCTTCCCACTCCCGCATCATTACCTCTGGTGCCTCTCAAGGATCTATCCTTAGCCTCTTCCTATTTCTCATCTACATGATGTCCCTCGATGACATCATCCGAAAACTCAGCGTCAGTTTCCACATGTCTGCTGATGACACCCAGCTCTACCTCACCACTACTTCTTTTGACCCCCTCCACTATCTCTAAATTATCAGACTGCTTGTCCGACATCCAGTACTGGACGAGCAGAAATGTTCTCCCAACTAAATATTAGGAAGACCGAAGCCATTGTTTACAGTGCCCGCCACAAACTCAGTTCCCCAGCTATTGACTCCATCACTAGTATCTGCCTGAGGCTGAACCAGAATGTTCACAACCTAGGTGTCATACATGACCCTGAAATGAGCTTCCAACCACATTTCTGCATCATTACTAAGACCGCCTATTTCCACCTCTGTAACATTGCCCGACTCCGCCCCTGCCTCAGCTCATCCGCTGCTGAAACCCTCATCCATGCCTTTGTTACCTCAAGACTTGACTATTCAAATGCACTCCAGGCTGGCCTCCCACGTTCCACCCTATGTAAACTTGAAGTCAAAAACTTTGCTACCCATGTCCTAAATCAGAATCATAGAAAAATTACAACACAGAAGGAGGCCATCTGGCCCATTGTGTCTGTGCTGGTTGAAAAAGAGCTGCCCAGCCTAGCTCCACCTTCCAGCACTAGGCCCGTAGCCCTGTAGGTTACCACTCTTTAAGTGCACATCCAAGTACTTCTTAAATGTGATAAGGGTTTCTGCCTCTACCACCCTTTCAGGCAATGAGTTCCAAACCCCCACCACCCTCTAATGAAAATGTTTTTCCTCATCTACCCTGTAAATCTTCCACCAACTACTTTAAATCTATGCCCCCTGGTTATTGAGCCCTCTGCTAAGGGAACTAGATCCTTCTATCCACTCTATCTAGGCTGCTCATAATTTTATACACCTCAATTAAATCTCCCCTCAGCCTCCTCTGTTCCAAGGAAAGCAACCCCAGCCTATCCAATCTTTCCTCATATCTAAAATTTTCCAGTCCTGGCAACACCCTCGTAAATCTCCTCTGTACCCTCTCTAGTGCAATCACATCTTTCCTGTAATATGGTGATCAGAGTGGCACCGGCCGGAGTGGAGGGCCTTTCGGCCCGGGATATGCAGTGGCGTAATTTTCCGTTTCCAGCCCAGCCTCAGCCTTTGGTCAATTTCCGTTCCCAGCCTCAGCCCTTCAGAGCGTCCCTCGTTACCCTGGCAACGTGAGTTTTTGGCGCAGGCATTAAGCTCCACCCACAGAGCTTAAGGCCAATGTGCGCCACGCCAAATTCAACGTTAAAACCAGTGAAACTCTCAACTTTTTTTTCTGCCGCAGTCAGGCCACAAAATAATCGGACATACCTCTTCAAATATGCCAAAAATCGCCCATGTGGAAAATTAATCCCAAGGTGTATTCCCTTGCCTTGTTGCACCTCTCTAAATGCATTACCTCATACTTCTCCAGATTGAATTCCATTTTCGCCTTTTCTGCCCAGCTGACCAGTCCATCGCTATCTTCCTGCAGTCTAAAGCTTTCCTCCTCACTGTCAACCACACAGCCAATTTTTTGTATCATCTGCAAACTTCTTTATCAAAGCCCCTATATTTAAGTCTAAATCAATAATATATTCTACAAAAAGCAAGGGATCGAGTACTGAGCCCTGTGGAACTCCACTGGAAACAGCCTTCTAATCACAAAAACACCCGTTAACCATTACCCAACTCGCACTATGTCCCATTCACCCATCACCCCTATGCTCATTGACCTACATTGGCTCCCAGTTAAGCATTAACAAATTCTCATCTTTGTTTTCAAATCCTGTCATGGCCTCCCCATCCCAAGCTCAGTAATCCCCTCCAGCCCCACACCACCCCCGAGATATCTATACTCCTCTAATTCTGCCCTCCTGAGCATCCCTGATTTTAATCGCTCAACCATTGGTGGCCGTGCCTTCAGCTGCTTAGGCCCTAAGCGCTGAAATTCCCTCCCTAAACATCTTCGCCTCTCTGCCTCTCTTTCCTCCTATAAAATGCTTCTTAAAACCCACCTCTTTGACCTTTTAGTCATCTGCCTTAATTTCTCCTTATATTGCTTGGTTTCAAATTTTGTTTTATAACACTCCTGTGAAGCACCTTGGGATGTTTTATTTCATTAATCATCATCATAGGCAGTCCCTCGAAGTCGAGGAAGACTTGCTTCCACTCTAAAACTGAGTCCTCAGGGGGCTGTACAGTCCAATGCGGGAATTACAGTCTCTGTCACAGGTGGGACAGACAGTTGTTGAAGGAAAGGGTGGGTGGAAACCTGGTTTGCCGCATGCTCCTTCCGCAGTCTGCACTTGGTTTCTGCGTGCTCTCGGCGACGAGACTCGAGGTGCTCAGCGCCCTCCCGGATGCTGTTCCTCCATTTTGGGTGGTCTTGGGTCAGGAATTCCCAGGTGCCAGTGGGGATGTTGCACTTTGTCAAGGAGGCTTTGAGGGTGTCCTTGAAACGTTTCCTCTGACCACCTGGGGCTCGCTTGCCGTGTAGGAGTTTCGAGTAGAGCGCTTGCTTAGGGAGTCTCGTGTCAGGCATGCAGACAATGTGGCCCGCCCAACGGAGCTGGTCAAGCGTGGTCAGTGCTTTGATGCTGGGGATGTTGGCCTGAGCGAGAATACTGACGTCGAAGCGTCTGTCCTCCCAGTGGATTTGCAGGATCTTGCGGAGGCAGCGTTGGTGGTACTTCTCCAGCACTTTGAGATGTCTGCTGTATATAGTCCACGTCTCTGAGCCATATAGGAGCACGTTAAAGATGCTATATAAATACAAGTTGTTATTGTCACCATTGTAACAGCATCATCGGCAGTCCCTTGAAATCAAGGAAGACTTGCTTCCACTCTAAAGGTGAGTTCTTAGGTGACTGAACAGTCCAATATGGGAATTACAGTCTCTGTCATTGAAGGAAAGGGTGGGTGGGGAGTCTGGTTTGCCGCACGCACCTTCCGCTGCCTGTGCTTGCTTTCTGCATGCTCTTAGCGACGAGACTCGAGGTGCTCAGCATTGTTTCAAGAGCAGTGCTGGTGGAAGCTTCAGTTTACAAAGTTCACCATATCAAAGTTATGCTGTACACTCCTTGCTAATCTACAGCCAAACTCCTCCACAAGTGTCACACTGCCAATGGCTGTCAAAGTTACAACTTTCCTTAACATTTATGCTTAGGTTGCATTCCAGGTTGCCTCTGAGGGCATCAGCAAATTACATCAAACAACACATCAGAAATGTACAAGGCAAGTGACTGATGTTAGTTTGCTCGAACAAACAATTTCATCTTCTTCGCATTGAAAATCGATAGCAATGTGAAAGAGTGTGAGACTTTACAGAGTGGCAGGAGTGCTGGAAGTCTAGGGGTTGTAGATTGCACCTATTTGGCTTTACCTGTTCCTTTACCCAAGGCCACTGCACACAAAATCAGTAAAAATTCAACTACTCATTGGCATCCATCAGCACCACAATACACACATCAATACTCACTTCCCAGGCTGCTGTCACAATGCCTTCATTTTAAGGCAGTTCATCATCCCACCAGTTTCGATTCTGAAAAGCAACTCTTTTTTGGTGGCTCTGGCCCGATCAAGGCTGTCCTCTGCAGCCATGATTAATTACATCTTTCAGCATCACAAGATACCAGCTGAACACACGTAATATAAGGTGTATCTGTTCAACCAAGTAATCATTGAACACACCATTGAAATGTTGAAGCAAGGCTTTAGGTGCTGGGATTAATTTGGAGGTATTCTGCAGTACAGCCCAGCTAACATTTCCATAATTATAGTTGCGTGCTGCATGCTGTGCAACTGCATAGAGACATCATCACAGAGGTGGTAGCAGAGAAAGGATCCCAGCCACATCACGGGGACCACAAAGAGGAGCAGGGGGAACCAGAAATGGTCGAAGAGGAGGACACTGTGCCAGCTGCCAGAACCATTTGGCAAGTTTACATACAGGACACTTCTTAACTTGCAAATGTGACCACTGCGTCGTTGATACTCCTGTCTACAACTCCTCATATGTTTCACCTAAATCTTCCAGTCAACCCACAAATATTACAGTCATGCCACCGAAAGAAACATCCTCGCAAAGCTTTGCAAAAACACAGTGGCCTAGAAATACCATTCCATTGACTGTAGTGGAAGTTACCATCAGGCACTGCGTATAACAGACTGCCAATCCGATACCGCTGCTGTGTGCCACCGCCCAAGACAAATTTCTCGGCCAGTCTACCTACACTACTTTAATGCAACCAGATTTTTAATGTCAAACCATGTCATGTGTATAGGTGCCTAGTGTTTGTTTCCACGGTGTTTGAACTTGCTGACTGTGCACGATGAATATACGCTGAACCCTGGTTTAAATATTTTTGCCAGAGCTTAACTTAGGGAGTGCAGAGAATGGAGATCAGAGGCCTCACTATTGGGTGCCAGCAGATAGTGAGGGACTGCCACCTTTTAAAAAAAAATGACATCAGTAGGGGTACAACAACCCTTTGCAAGGTTGGCCTTTGGATGAAAAGCACTGATGGTAGAACAGCAGAGGAAAGCCCTTTTAAAAGGAGAGGGCCATCCAGTAACATTTTTATTTAAGACTTCCCTGTGTTGGGGTGCCTTACTACTTTATCATCACTCTTGGCAAACACACAAAAAAGATTTGGCAAATAAAAGTAATGGCCCTTATAAAAGAGTGTGTGGGTGTTTGATATTGCAGTGCACTGGGACGTCTTTGTTACGTGAAAAGCTCCATTGTCATGTTATATTTTATGTTCCATATTGGTGCCCCAGTGGGTTGAGAGTTGTAATAGTGAGTTTGTAACTTCAAGCACCAATTCCCAGTCACAGCCCTGCAGATATAGCAAAATGCTAAGCAGAGGCTAACACTAGGGAATCTGGAAGTTAGCCCAGGACATAGGGACAGGAGTTGATCAGTCAGCCCCTCGATCCTATTCTGCCATTCAACTAGATTATGGCTGATTTTTACTGCAACTTATGGAAATGCAAACCAAGTTTATTGCAACCTGTCTTCATAATTTAACAAGACTCCCTTCAGATAAAGGCCAACATGCGATTAGCCTTTTTGATGACTTTTCATACCTGTATGCTAGCTTTTAGTGATATATGTACATGGACGCCCAAATTGCTTTGCTCCTCCACAGCTTCCAGTCTCTCATTTTTGATAAAATATTCCAATTTGGCTTTCTCAGATCTAGAGTGGATGATATCGCACTTTCCTATAGTGAATTCCATCTGTATTGCCTTCCCCATTCACTTAGTCTGTCTGTAACTGCATGATCCCATCTGCAAAACACACTGTGTATCCTAACTTAGTGTCATCTGCAAACATATTCCTTCATCCAGGTTATTAATATATATGGCAAAAAGCTGAGACCCCAGTACAGACCCCTGGGGAATACCACTTGTCACATCCCACCAATCAAAGAATTAACACGTTATTTCAAATCTCTGTCTCCCAACCAATTACCAACCCTTGTCACAAGGTTATCTCCAATACCGTGTGCTCTCATTATTTTGCTAATAATCTCGTGCAGTACATTATCAAATGCCTTCATCCATTGACACTCCCCTATCCACCATGTTCGTGACAACCTCTAAAAATTCAACTAGATTTGGCAGACACATTTAGCTGATACTTGTCCAAGTGTTCAGTCACTCTGACCTTGATGATAAAATCCTGTAACTTGCCCACAATTAATGTTAAATTGACAGGGCTGCAATGATTTGGTTTCTCCCTTCCTTTTTAAATACTGCCGCCGTTTGCAATTTTCCAATCCAGAGGCACAATTCCAAATAAGAGGTAAGCCATTTAGGACCGAGATGAGGAGAAACTTCTTCATTCAGAGAATTGTGAACCTGTGGAATTCTCTACCACAGAAAGTTGTTGAGGCCAATTCGTTAGATATATTCAAAAGGGAGTGAGATATGACCCTTACAGCTAAAGGGAGCAAGGGGTATGGAGAGAAAACAGGAATGGGGTACTGAAGTTGCATGATCAGCCATGATCATATTGAAGGGCCGAATGGCCTACTCCTGCACCTATTTTCTATGTTTCCTGAATCTAGAGAGGTTTGAAAAATTATGACTAAAGCATCTACAATTCCCTCATATTTCTTTTAATACAGGTTGGAAAACATCAGGTTGTAAAGATCTGTCTATCTTAAGTCCCATATTTCTTCGATTACCATTTTTTAACTCATTTTAAACCTAATAAATTCCTCTCCTTGATCTATTTTTAGGTCCCCTTGCACTCTGATATTTTGTCCTCTTTCTCCACGGTGAAAAATGATACAACACACATTAAACAAGTCTGCTGTTTCCTTATTATCCATTATAGTGTCGCCCTCATCTGTCTTTGTTGGACCCATATTTTCCATTCCCCATTTCTGTACCAATCTCTTGCTCTTAATACATTTATATTAAAAACATTCCTGTTAGCTTTGATATACCTTGCAATATTTTTTTCATATTCTTTTTTAGCATCCTTGTATCCCCCTGTTGCTTTTTATAGCCTCCCCTCTTTGCTGAATTTCCACTTTCCTTGCATTTGTGTAAGTCTTTTACTTTAGCTTGATACTGGCTCTTACTTCATTGGTTGACCATGGTTGCTTAACTACACCCGTTGAGCTCTGCTCTTTAGGGGTATGTAATGGTTTGCATCTTATAAACTATTTATTTGAATATTTCTCACTGTTTGCAGGTTTATCCATTAACAGTTCAACCCTGTTTACTGTGGTTAATTCTGGTCTCATTTCCGTGCACTGCTTTGATCCAAAGATCACTGTGGGCAGTCATCAGTTTACCCTGTCAGCTAGGGAATAATACATGTACTGGAAAAGCCTTGGGAATACAGGTTGGATTAAGGAAAAGAAGTGTAGTGTGTATTAACCACATCTTTAATAGTGCTAATTTAAACTTTATTGTGACTTATTGGTGTGGATGCCTCCTGAAATCATTTACCTGTGCAGCAACACAAACAACTGCATGATCACATCGTGCGAGGGAAGAATGATGTTTTGAGTTTTCACAATGAGCTACCAGCTTTTTCAGCTGCTTGTGTGTATAAACACGTGTGTAATTTACTTGTATACTAACATTTTGTGGACAGTTTTAACTGCCTCTCGATACTGGTAAAGCCTTTAGACTTGAACCAGTTTTTAAACTGGTCAGTTTGAGTAGAACACCGACTACAGGTTGTACCTCTCCAGTCTGGGACTCTTTGGTCCGGCAATATCCCTTGCTTGCAATTATTTTCAGTTGAAGATTACATTCTTAAAGATCAATGAGAACTTAGAAGCTATCTAAATGGGAATTCATTGATCTTGGGGCATGTAACATGTCATTGTAATTTCTCAACTGCTTTTTTGAACCAGCTCCAAAATTGCCCACTGTGCTCCAGTTGATGTAGGCTGGGCAGTAGCCCAGGTGATGGTAGACGAATCACTCAGACATGTCTTATGACCACTGATATGTCCTGTCAAGCCTTGGTATATCCTGCCAAGCCTATCAATAGAAACATATGCATGACTCAATTTGCATCAATGCATTGAAACTTTGGTAATTGAGTAAATTATTTACGGAGTCACAAACAATGTTATATTACAGAAATGCTTGGTTTTCTAGGTACTTAATTTAACATAATTTAATTCGGCATACACAGAATTTTTGCCAGTTTTGTAAATTAATTAATATTAATTTTCTGCACTGTTACCCTTTTTAATTGGGATAATTAACAACATTCATGAATGGAAGTGACAATTAAATGATTTTACCTTTTAGGTGCTAAATCCAAAGAAGAAGGCAAAAAAGAAAAAATACATTAATTCTGGAACAGTAAGTACTTATATATTTGATGGATACATAAAAATGATTCCAATGTCTCTGTAGGAACTATGGTCCAATTACAGGAGATAATTTAAGGAGTTGACTTTATCTACTAATGGATATCTATTTTAAACTTACCTTTTATTCTGATACGAATAATATGATCATATTTTTATATTTTCATTTTTTAGTTCACAATATTTTTGTCTCCTTTGCTGCCGGTACAGTATATTGATACAATTTGTGAGTTGATGCATGCGTGTGCATTTGACAGTTTTAAGTGTATAAAAATATTCCTAATATGGACTGAGTACTTTTGAATTTACTATCTTTCAGTATTTCCTTTTCTTGTTCTTTGATTTGGTTCTGTAACAGAGTTTTTGCAATAGAGTATTCTTTATACCAAATTTGATTTGTTGAATGCCATGAATTTGATCTTCCAAAAGACAATCTTTATTAGATCAAATCCTCTTACGTTCAAACTTTTGGACTGTGATTTTGACTCTGGTCTTTAACTGCAAATTCTTTGTTGACCTCCCCATTAGCAAAATGCCTTGTAAAGTAAAGTCTTTAAAATTATTCCATTCATTTAAACATGAACTAAACGATATCATGTGTTACACTACCCAAGGCTTGCTAATAGGCTTTTTTAAAGAATTTCAAAGAAAAATGTTTGTTGTGTCCCTGGAATGTTTAAGTGGGAATGGAATACTTTCCTATTGCAGGCATCTAAGGGGGAGTTTTCCAATTTTGCATTCCCGATGGAGAGCCTCGTCTATCAGCACTCATAACGAACTGAGCATAATTTTCCAACCATTTGATATAATGGTTGGAAAATCATGTGTCACGTGCCTGAATTTCCGATGTGCACTCTCAACAGGCGAGGTATCCTGCTGGGAGCTCGCAATCTGACAATTTACCTCTCCACGATCATTATAAACCGCTGGAAGATAGGTGCAGAGTAAAGTTCTCTATTGTGTCCAAACAATATGCCTGAGCACTTATAACGTGTCACCCATTAAATGTGTATGAACATATGATAATGTTTGTCAGAAAAAGACCAACTGGTCCATCTAGCCTATCCCATACAGTCGCGATGACTTAAGTCTCACAATAGAGACATTTTCTACCCACCTGCAGCCATGTCATCTCCTAGGAGAGGCAATAAAACAGATAAAAACCTAACCTAATTGGAAAAAGAAAACCTGGAAATTTCTTCACTGACCCCTTCAGGCGATCGAGACTAGTCCATGGGGAACACTTTGATCCTGACATGTATTACAGCATACCCCTTGTACAACATGATCGCCACCCCAGCCAGAAACAGGCCCAGCTCTCTCTTGAAGGAATACAGCAAATCTGTGCTCATCGCACAAGCCTGCAACCTGTTCCACAGGTCTCGTAATCTGTGGGAAAAGAAGAACCACCCAACAGCCAACCGAGTTCTGCCCTTCTATAGCTTGTAAACATGACCCCTGGTCCTTTCTAACCTATCCATTTGAAATTATTTGTCCATGTAAACACGATCTAGTCCCCTCATTATTTTATAAACCTTGATCAAATTGCTCCTGGTTCTATGCTCCTCTACACTACACAGACCCAGCTCTTTAAGCCTATCTAGGTAGCTAAGATGTTTTAAACGGAGAATCAATCTTGTGGCCTTCATCTGCATTCTGTCCAAAGACTCAATTTCCCCCACCATGTGAGGGGATCATAGCTGGACACAGTATTATATTTGTTTTGTAGTGAATTGTCCTGTGAATCTAGTACCCTTTTGCTTTAGATATAGCTTCAAGTCATTGACTGTGAATCTATAGAAAGTGATGCAATATAAAACCCAAATCTTTTTCTTTCACAAATGGCTTCAATTCGATTTGCTGTAGGGTGTATGTATATTTAGCATTAGACCTATCCACTGACATGATATTACACTTTTATACGTTAAACGTAATTTGCCAAACATGGGCCCATTGTCCCCAACACATCAAGATCGGTTTACAGTAATTGATCTCCAAGCAGATCCCAATGCATTGACAACAACTTTCTGCCAATTCTTAATCCACCACAACAGATTATCATTGATTCCAAAAGATTTTGGGCCCGAAGTTCACCACCCCCAAAGGGACGGCTATCGTGGAGTTTGGGCGGTCGATTGAAAAAATTGATCGGCTGCCGCAGTCGGGTACTTTTCCCTCCCCGAGCTGAATATGGCTCAGGGAGGATTTCAGCGGTGTTCACTTCCGCTGGAAACGGCGCGGTGAAGCCGCTGTAAAGGAAGGTTTCCAGCGGTGAGCTCAGCAGCGTGTGGGCTGCTGGAAAGGGACTACCACAGCAAAATTCATCGAGGAAAAGGTAACACTTTTCCCGGCAGTGCCCCCACGAGGTTTTCGATGTGGTGCTCGAACGCAACACCGCTGGGGCCCTTTGGTAGGTAAAAAGTTTTATTACTTATTATTGTTTTTATTTCATTTTCTCTTGATATAGTTTTATTAATTGTTTTGGCTCCATTAAACCTGCTTACTGCTGCTCAGAGGTTTGCACATACCCCTGTACTTTTGTACAACTTTCAGTCTGACTCTTTAGTGGAGTCCTGTGGGCTGCAGAGACCTGCTTGGCAGGGTTCACCCTGAGGATGGGAGGAGTGTTGGGAGGGCGACACGTGGTGCACCTGGTCAGAAGCAGAGCGGCACACAGGAGAAGGCATCGCCATCAGCACCGTGCAGACAGGCAGCGGGCAAGGGAAGCAGCGACCATGATTCGTTCATTCTGCACCAGACCAGTGTGTTTGCCATCTTCACCGGCCCGAATCAGGATTGCGGTTGGCTGCTTGGGGACAAGGGATATCCCCTGTGGCTGCTCACTCCTCTGCGGAACCCCAAGACAGCGCCAGAGCATGCATACAATGACGCTCATCGTGCCACCAGGTGCATCATTGAGCAATGCATGGGCATCCTTAAGCAGAGATTCCGGTGCCTGGACAGCTCTGGTGGCACCTTGCAGTACTCTCCTCATCGGGATTTCCATCATCGTCATGGTCTGTTGCATGCTGCACAACCTGGCCATCATGAGGGGACAGCCGCTGGAGGTCAAGCCAGCAGCACCACCTGAGGAGGAGGAGGAGGAGGAGGAGGAGGAGGGTCCCCGTCGCCCCAGAGCTAGGAGGTGTCAACCCATCGCCACCCTGGAAGGGCCGAGTGCAGACTGGTCAGCACCCTCCTGGGAGGGTGCGTCCTCACATATATGGAGGTGCCTGACACCGCCCCTGCAATCTCCCTCCATGCATTATGTACTGGCGGTCTGCCAGGTCTCCCCATGTCAGGAAACAGTATTCTTCTTCTGTTCTCCACACCGTCCATCAGTGTCTCCAGCTCCATATCAGTGAACCTGTTGGCTCTCCTTGCACCTCTTACACTAGCCATCCTTCTAAACTCCTTCCCCCCTCAGGGCCTTGCTGCAAACCCCGGCCTTTAAAAAGGCCAGGGAGCAGCTGTCTCGTTAGAAACCCTTCCCTGCATGCTGAATTTCTCAGTGGTGATAACACTCAAATTAAGACAGCCACACTGCTGAAAAATGCACTTTGAAAGGGTTCATTAGCGTTGGAACCCATTTGTTCACTTTTGAAGCTGAATATGGAGTGGCCAAAAAATTTCGATGCTCATGGCCCCAAAAAAGTGGGGGGAGCACCAGCTTTCGAGCAGTACTGAATTTTGAGCCCTTTATCTTTTAGAATAGCCTCTTGTGATGTACCTTATCAAAGGCTTTCTGAAAGTCCAGGTAGACAATGTGTACTGGGTTGCCTCATCCATTAAGTTAGTAACTTCTTCCAAAATATTCATTCGAATTAGTAAGTCATGACTTTCTTTTCTAGAAGCGGTGTTAAGCATCCCTGCTGTCATCTGTTGTTATATGGGGCATCTCTTATGATACCTTCGAGCATCTTATGTATTATTGAAGTCACACTTATGGTCCTATAGTTACCCAACTCTGCCTTATCACCCTTTTAAAAAAAAAAATTGGAATGACATTACTGTCCTTCCAGTCTGAGGGAATAGGGCCCGACTCTAGCAAGCTATCACAGATATGGGTAAGGGGCTTGCATAGTATCCATCTCATTTCTTTAAGGACCCTTGGGCCAGAACCACAATCTATTTTCAGGCTCCTCATTCAATCTCAAGATGGTATCCCACCTATTTTAGTATTAACAGTAACAGCACATTAGGGTGACACATGAAATCTATCTGTATCAGAAAAAAATCAAATGAGATGATTTTGTGATTGGTCCAAATAAGGAACTTAACTGTACTTATTTGTTGAACTGTAGATCAGTAAAGGTCACATTGAGAAAGGCAATGGATTGCATTGCTGCAATTTAAACCAATAACATGACTTGATTTATGTTTGAACGTGGTTTCAGCCTCTATTTTGATTGCTAATCTCGTTACAGCAACAAGATATAAATAACATTTATGACATAGAAAATTTAATAATTTGTGCTGAAATCATTACACTTCAAAAAGTCTTTCCCACAGAGGCCTTCCTCTCCTCAGTGACCTGTGTTGAATTGTGTTGCTGTTCTAGAGTTTGAAATTTCACTTGAGCCTTGAGTGCTGTAGATTTACAACTCCTGCGGATTAATTGTATGTGAGAGAGAAATGCACCAGAGGAATTGTCGTTTTCACCTCACTGTGTGAAACTTGATTACCCAGAGTGCATTACAACAGCCCTTGTGAAATGACAACCAATATACAAATAACAATAGTGAGGTATGATCAATAGGGGAAAAGAAAAAAAATAGCGTTTCTTGAATTTCATGGCATTAAAAAAGAATCTGAGCCAAAGGTGTTTTTTGTGATGAAGGTATTTTCATGTCACTGAGTTGCAACTGATGTGCCCGGCTGGAAGGAGATATTTATGAGCCGCATTGATGCTGAACTCAGTCAGTCAGCTAGGCCCAAACTATGGCACATGATTACCTGATCAATGTCTTTAGTGGTGGGGAGACATCTCTGGTGCAGTGCTGTACCAGCAACATATTTAGTAAGAACTACAAATCCACCAGGGGAAGAAAAAGAGTAAAAGGGCATTTATAATCATGTAAATTACAATGAATAAGGCTTTTGAGGAGGTAAGAATGATCAAATAAATAAAAGTACTTGCATCTTAATCAAATACTACAAATCCACCGTGAGATGCTGGGCAGAAATGACATGAATACCTGAGGTTGGAGGTTTTGGGCAGGGAAAATGACTTGCCAGAGAATCACCTGCAACGGCTTCTCTTCCCGCCCCTGTATCGTTACCTCTGGTGTCCCCCAAGGATCTATCCTTGGCCCCCTCCTAGTTCTTATCTACATGTTGCCCCTTGGTGACATTATCTGGAAACACAGCGTCAGTTTCCACACGTACGCTGATGGCACCCAGCTCTACCTCACTACCACGTCTCTTGACCCCTCCATGGTCTCCAAATTGTCAGACTGCTTGTCCGACATCCAGTTCTGGATGAGCAGAAATTTTCTTCAATTGAATATTGGAAAGATCGAAGCCATTGTTTTCGGTCCCTGCCACAAACTCCATTCCCTAGCCACTGACTCCATCCCTCTCCCGAACTTCTGTCTGAGGCTGAACCAGACTGTTCGCAACCTTGGTGTATTATTTGACCCTGAAATGAGCTTTTGATCACATATCCACAGCATAACTATTCCACCTCAGTAACATCATCCGTCTCCGCCCTTGCCTCAGCTCATCCGCTGCTGAAGCCCTCATCCATGCCTTTGTTACCTCTAGACTTGACAATTCCACCGCACTCCTGGCTGGCCTCCCACATTCTACCCCTACGTAAACTAGAGATGATCCAAAACTTGGCTGCCCATGTCTTAACTTGCACCAAGTCCCGCTCACCCATCACCCCTGTGCTCGCTGACCTACATTGACTCCCGGTTAAGCAATGCCTCGATTTCAAAATTTTTATCCTTGTTTTCAAATCCCTCCATGGCCTCGTCCCCCCCTATCTCTATAATCTCCTCCAGCCCCAACAACCCCCCGAGATATCTGCGTTCCTCTGATTTTGGCCTCTTGAGCATCCCTGATTTATAATTGCTCAACCATTGGTGGCCGTGTCTTCTGTTGCCTAGGCCCTAAGCTCCGGAATTCTCTGCCTAAACCTCTCCGTCTCTACTTCTCTTTCCTCCTTCAGGACGCCCCTTAAAACATATCTCTTTGACCAAGCTTTTGGTCATCTGCCTTAACTTGTCCTTATGTGGCTTGGTGTCAATTTTTTAATCTCATAATACGCTTGTGAAGCGCCTTCGGACTTTTCACTACGGTTCCCTACTGTAAAGGCGCTATATAAATGCAAGTCGTTATTGTTATTGTTATTGTTAAGCCAATTTTCTAAAGTCCTAAGTAAATAAGTTAAAAACTGTTACATCTGTGAGGTCCGATCTCTTTCAGTATCAATTGCCATCGGGAGAGGGATGGAGTCAATATCAAACTCATCAGTAATGATATTTGCTTTCGTAAATTTACTGTATTGAAGCAATGGGTTTCTGTCATGTTTAGAAACTGCACTGCAGTTCTCAAACTGTCTCTGAGCTCTTTCCTGGAACATCTTCTGGTTCACGACAAGATAAGCTTATAGAAATACAGATATCAATAAGTACTTTCGTACTTGAAATATCTTTACCTAAATTTCAAAAAGAGATCTGTATTGGGGGAAAAGAGACGTTGTGAGATATAGGATGCAATATCTGTGGCAACTTATTATTTAATAATTTTCTATTTTTAAATTGTCAGCAACTCACATTTGAAGTAAATTTAAGAAAATATTGGCATAACTCAAATCTCAATCTTCATTAAAGTCTGATTAAAGGAATAATGGGGATAAAATTGGTCTTGGGTGATCATGTAAAACAAGCGATAGAGAATTGGCAGCCCATTCTATGCCCACCCGATTTCTAGCCTTGGCTCAGTGCTAGCACTCTCACCTCTGAGTCAGAAAGTTATGGGTTCATGTCCTGCTCCAGAGACTTGAGCACATAATCCAGGCTGACACTTAATGCTGTACTGAGGGAGTGCTGCACTGTCGGAGCTGCTGTCCTTCGGATGAGACATTAAACCATGGGACCTTGCAAATTTGCTGTTGCATTTCCTACATTACAAACATTGACTGCACTTCGCAATGATTTCATTGGCTGGACAATGTTTTGGGATGTCCTGAGGTCATGAAAGGCACTATGTAAATGTAATTTATTTTTCTTTCTCTCTTTCTTTTCTTTCTTTCCCATTGACTTCAATGGAAAAGGAAATAAGGCCTGTTGTAAAAAGGACTGCCGATTTACCATTGCCCCTTTTGTGCTACTGCCCAAGATCAATTTCATCCCCCAATTAGTTCAAAGATAGAATATTGTAGCACTAAGCTAAGAATTTTCCCTTTATAAGAACTCGAATTTAGTAAGCAACTAAATATGTCAACTGATGTTAAAGTAAGAAAAAAATACTGGTGCAACTTCTGTAACTGGGATAGAAAGAAGAAAGAAACACTGGCCTGCGGTCGGCAGTGTACCTACGGAGTACGTCGCTGGCATTCGAATAGAATGCACACTTACCTGATGGGAACCCTCCTTCGACAACTTGCTCTCTGATGCTGCGTAGTGGAGGGCACTATAATGGCCCATGGATCCCGGGGTGCAGTGTGTCCGGAAGTGTACCAGGGATCACGTGGGCCAGTGCTCCAATCAGGAAACAGAAGCAACATGTATTTGGAGAAGTGATCTTTTGAAGCTTTATATTTGGAGAATTGGTCTTTGAATCTTTCTCAGAGGAAGAAAAAAAGGAAATAAAAACAGGAAAAGAATAAATAAATCCAAGGAAAAGAGGAGGCAGATTCCCGTAGTTTAATGGCACTCAGGAGAATTGGGGTGAATTTCAGCTCTGTCACATTTCCATTTCTGTTAAAGAAACATAAATTTAACAACATCCACTGAGGTATTAGATGATTCTGTGCGTGTATGCCTGTCAATTTGTGTATTCCACATTTTCTCCGGGTGCTGTCCCAAATGAGACGTTCAGGTTCTACAATTTTATACATTCCTGGATGTTCTCTAATTGAAAAAAAGCATTTTTTTTAAATTGCAATTCAGTGATAAAGCATCAGATGACGATTTGGGTATCCCCTTACACTATGGAAACGGGCCCTGCACCTGTTTCCACCAGCCGTGAAATTTTCGTACATAATTGCTGGGCAAATTGGACAATGAGCCCAACTCTGCGCCAGCAATTATATTTTCAATGTCAGTGTGGTGTTGGTGCGGATGATCTGTCAAGTCGGAACTTGACAGATCACAAGTTCTGGATTTAGCACAAGGGCATGCGGAAATCCCGAATTTGCTGTCCATTTCAAAGGAGGTATGATGGCGTACTGTCAGAGTACACCGTCACACCCCACCACAAATTATGACCCATTATTTAAAAAAAAAACAGTAACCATTCTGGGGAACCACTTTATAATGTTACGTGTTTATATTTGCACATTAATTAAAAAATATATAAAATATTTCCTGTTTAAACTGTCACACTTGCTTCATGGTGCTTCTTGGGTTCTCCCTGTTTATGACTTGCATTGTAATACTTTCTCATGAGACAAAACAGTTGCATTTCTTGTTTTTTTTCTAGGTAACATTGCTTTCCTTTGCTGTTGAAACTGAGAGCACTTTCCTTGATTACATCAGAGGAGGGTGAGTATTTAAGTTGTTCTGCATAATTCTTACATACAGCACACAACACTTGAAATGTGAACGTCACGTTTTAAATCTGTATGTTACCATTTAATGAGTAGTTTAAACCAGGAGAATCTTTTCGGATAACAATTATAATTTACTCCAATATCTGACTACTGCCACTATTAATCAAGAATGAGAAGCCAAACTCTCATAAAACTAACCAATCAAATCGTTCCAAACAAAGTGGTTTTGATGGCTATGTTACTTTCCTATCTATTCGACATGCCCCTAATTCAGCAATGAAAACATTGCTAAACCTAGCCTTAAATCTACCCATTATAAACAGGCTGCCCACTCTTTCTGGGAGTTTGAGTTCTGCTCCATTGTCAGAGCTAGCAATTTAAAGCGTATTGTCACTCTGAAATATATCAGGAGGTGTTAGAGCATGGATTACCAATGATCACCATTATAGGATTTGTATTTAGAATTTATAACAGTTTAATAATTATATGCTATTCTGCACTTGATTGGACTTACATAGCCTGAAATGATTGAAATAAATGATCTGGATGAAAATACCGGACAATGTTTTCCACTCAACACAATAGTGCCATCTAATATGTTTTGAGATTCAACACCTGCAGAATATATTGACGCATTGGCCATTGCGACATTCTTTGGCTTCCCTGTCACAATGATATGAAGTTATCATCAATGCTTTGCAAGGAGATAGGTTGTTTAGGAGAGGAATGGGCTGACTATATTAACTGTAAACTGCCTGGTTTTCTTTCATCCAGTGGATCAAACAAGCTGATTATTAATTGAAATAAAAACTATTTAAAAAAACGGGTTTTTAAAAGATCCATAGATTCCCAATTCCAATATGTGAGAAGTTCAGGGTCAAGATCAGCCATGATCTTATTGAATGGTGGAACAGGTTCAAGGGGCAGTATGGCCTATTCCTGCTCCCTATTCTTAAGTTTTTTTGTTCTTACCGAGTAGAAAGTTTTGTGGCTGTGGAAGTGAGTTTTAACAAACACACTATAACTCAAAAAATTATATTGATTGCTCCTGCATCAAAGTTCAATTTGTTCTGGTGAGGTCTATCCCTAACTCCCAATTCATCCATATCGCCTTTATTTGAAAAAAAAACCTTCCAAATGATTTGTTAATTTAAAACTATGGTGTAGGTTTTGTAAATTGGTATTCCTAGAGCAGAACTTTGCACAGTGGAAGTGTACATCAAGAATTCATGTGTGTTGCCCCACACAACACCGAGAGTTAGCATGCAGGTACACTGAGCAATTAGGAAGGCAAATGGCATGTTGGCCTTTATTGCAAGAAGATTGGAGTACAAAAGCAGGGAAATCTTGCTACAACTGTACAGGGCTTTGGTGGATATGGAGATTGGGCAGGAACGAGGAGTTGAGGTCAAAGATCAGCCATGATCTTATTGAATGGTGGAACAGGCTCAAGGGGCCGTATGGCTTATTCGTGCTCCTAATTCTTATGTTCTTTTGTTCTTACCGAGTAGAAAGGAGATGTGGCTGTGGAAGTGAGTTTTAGCAAACACACGATGCTTCAAAAATTATATTGATTGCTCCTGCATCGAAGTTTACTTTGTTCTGGTGAGATCTATCTTAACTCCCAATTAATCCATATAGTCTTTTGATAATATCGATTGGAAAGATAAGGGGAAAGGTGATTTCCATGCTATGTATGAATCCACCCTGAAGGTGTAGCCATTACAATTTTAGCTGTTGCCATGTACCAATTTCAGTTTATGCCCAATTGTAAATAGTGAAAAGGTGAGCGCACTTATCTTGGCACTCCTCTAACTGCCACAAAATTGTTTCTTAATTTGCTCAGAAGGCTGTACAACCAGGAGATTGCATGACCTCAATCTTGCACCACTCCCCTAACTTTCCTGCAGCAGAACTTCCAAACTATCTTAAGTAATTGGACCGAGAATTCTCAGCATTTTTCCATATGTATATTGTCCCACAGCACAGATACCAAAATTCTCCAAATGGTAAACACTAATTGTTCAGAGACGAACCAATTTTGCCACAACAAAAATGCACTGTCCCATAAGGAGCCTTGCCAGATGTCCGTCCTCTCCCCCCTCGTGTCCCCAGTGTGTTATTCTGCTTCCTGGGCACCCTGTACTAATTCTTTGTGTGCATGGAGCATATTAAAATGAAACGGAGGGACTAACCTTGCAAAAATAAGGTGAGACCAGCCCATCACACTGTTGACACAGGCGTTCCTGCAGCCTCAAGTGTGCTGCCATCACAAAACTCGGGTATTGTATAAGAAATTAATTGTAAAGATCTATGCAGTCCTTGAAATGAAAGCATGTATAAGTAAAGGTGTGAAGTAAGGGAAGTTTCTTTAAATACATATTGACCAGCAACTTCCAGGTTAAAAACATATGAACTATTGGCGGAACATGCCATTGCACAAGATTGTGCTTTCTGTTGAAATTGTATGTTTTGCATCACTTCCCAGTTCAAATTAAAAATACATTGAAAACCAGTCAAGCAAAATGCAATATTGCGCCTTAATATATGTTAACCTTCAGGTGCAATTTTGGTGGTGACAGTAAAATCCATTTAAAACAATTATATGGAGAGATTTTACTCGCTGCTGTGTCACAAGCAATTATACGAATTGATTTGTTAATTTATCTAGCAGAAACCTGGAAAAATACTTCTGTAATTGGAAATAATTTTTCTGTTACATATCCAATAGATTTAGGAACAACAGATAGGGTATTTACCTTTTTTGCTATTGACTGTCAATTTAGTTAAATAATCAAATCTCTTTTACAAGGTCCGTGTTTGCTGAACAGTGGTATGTGCTTGTTATAATATGAGTTAGCTTCAGCTGTGTCCTCATTTGGTTGTTGAAATACAGATTTTGAGCTTGAAAAAACATGACATGCATTCATTCTCGACTGTGAAATTCTCATTAGTGATTAAACTGAGAAGATAAACAAAATGTTTTGGTGGCTGTAAAAATACAAATCATATCGTTTCAGGCATAGGTCATCAAAATGTATTAAATGATATAATATTAGCACCTTAATGACCTGATAACTAACACAAAATGGGGACGTATCCACTGTTTAAAATATTTTTGAATCCATCGATTTATTTAACCAGAATTTAGTTCTCAAAGACCCAGATAAGAAAGAGGTACCCATGGCCTGTAGACCAGCAAAGGCAACTATGTGAACTTTGCGCAAAGTAAGAGTAATGAAAAAGCAATCTAAATTGTTAGATTGGGAGGCTAATGGAAAGATCAGGGAAAGCCAAAGATGGTTCAAGTGATTTATGGAAATGGAGAAGGATGTATATAAAATATGTAAAATAAGCCGAGGTGTTAACGTTGTGCAGCACACACTGTGGTTTGGTTTTCTTTGAATATTTTTCAAATCATTTTCTTTTTTTCATGAGTGGCATACTTGTTTTAATCTTTGGTTATAACTTGCAAGCCCCTGTTCTTCATCTGCGGCCTGCTGCATACTGCAGTGCTAGTTGCCACACCACGGCCAGAACTTTGCCGGAGTTCAGAGGATGGGTTTGGAAGCAGGTCTGCTGTCAAAATCTAAACGATCCCTCAGGGAACCCACCTCCGTGTCAGTTTCCCTTGTGCCGGGTCTGCCTGCGCTTTACAGACCTGACATTAAGCGACGGGTGAGCCAATTGAAATAGTTAAGATGTTGTTGAAAGGTACTTAAAAAAACATTTCACCATCTACTTACCATTTTTCTAGCTTTTTGATGAGTTTCGCAGCGCTCGGGATCACGTCATGTAAGTAGGTCGGGTTTTCAATGACTCTCCATTCCTCTGAATAGGTGACAGCTGTAAAAGTGGTATAAAAGATACCATTTCACAGCTGTTCACTTTCCAATGTTAGAAGCTGGAGCCTTCAGGATTTGGAATACATTTTTCAGCTTTAGGCAGCTTGGAAGTATTTGGAGTAAACTCTCTATTCAATGTCATCTCCTTGGAGCAACCTCTCTCACCATTGACAGATCGCTTTTGTCATCTCAATTTCACGTGCCATCTCTTCCACCAGCATCGGTGCCCTTGAAAAATCTAACCTTGGTCCTCAGAATCCCACCACGATCAGCCCTAGGCACACCAGTATCACCAACAACACCAACCTTCTCCGCAATCACCTGATGCTGCACAGGACGCAGGGCATCAGCACTTGGCTCCAGACTTCATTGGATTTCACCACAATCTGTAACCTCTGGCCCGGCATATGCCTTTCACTCTACCATTACCATCAAGACAGGGGACCAACTCTGGTTCAATGAAGAGTGTAGAAAAGCATGGCAGGAGTGGCACCAGGTGTACCTAAAAATGATGTGCCAAATTGGGGAAGCAGCAACATAGGACTACATGCATGCTAAAAAGTGGAAGCAGCATGCGGCTAAGCGTCCCACAATCAACGGACCAGATCAAAGCTCTGCAGTCCTGCCACATCCAGTTGTAAATGGTGGTGGATCATTAAACATCTAACGGGAGGAGGAAGCGCCATGAATATCCCCATCCTCAATGAGTGTGGAGCACAGCACATGAGTGCAAAAGACAAGGCTGAAGCATTTGCAACCATCTTCAGCCAGAAGTTCCAAATGGATTTGGCAGATGGAGTATAATGTTGGAAAGTGTGAGGTCATGCACTTTGGCAGAAAAAATGAAAGAGCAAGTTATTATTTAAATGGAGAAAGATTGCAAAGTGCTGCAGTACAGCGGGACCTGGGGGTACTTGTGCATGAAACACAAAAGGATAGTATGCAGGTATAGCAAGTGATCAGGAAGGCGAATGGAATCTTGGCCTTTGTTGTAAAGGGGATGGAGTATAAAAGCAGGGAAGTCTTGCTACAGCTATACAGGGTATTGATGAGGCCACACCTGGAATACTGCGTGCAGTTTTGGTTTCCATATTTCCGAAAGGATATACTTGCTTTGGAGGCAGTTCAGAGAAGGTTCACTAGATTGATTCCGGAGATGAGGGGGTTGACTTATGAGGAAAGGTTGAGTAGGTTGGGTCTCTACTTATTGGAATTCAGAAGAATGAGAGGTGATCTTATCAAAATGTATAAGTTTATGAGGAGGCTTGACAAAGTGGATGCAGAGAGGATGTTTCCATTGATGGAGGAGACTAGAACTAGGGGGCATGATCTTAGAATAAGGGGCTGCCCATTGAAAACTGAGATGAGGAGAAATTTCTTCTCTCAGAGGGTTGTAAATCTGTGGAATTTGCTGCCTCAGAGAGCTGTGGAAGCTGGGACATTGACTAAATTTAAGACAGAAATAGATAGTTTCTTAAATGATAAGGGGATAAGGGGTTATGGGGAGCGGGCAGGGAAGTGGAGCTGAGTCCATGATCAGATCAACCATGATCTTATTGAATGGCGGAGCAGACTCGAGGGGCGGCATGGCCTACTCCTGCTTATGTTCTTATGATCCATATTGGTGTCTTCCTGAGGTCCCCACCATCACAGAAGCCAGTCTTCAGCCAATTCAATTTACTCCATGTGCTAGCAACAAACAGCTGAGCGCACTGGATACAGCAAAGGCTGTGGTCCCGGCAACATCTCGGCTGTTGTGCTGAAGGCTTGTGTTCCAGAACTAGCCGTACCTCTAGCCAAGCTGTTCCAATACAGCTACAACACTGGAATCTATCCAATAATGTGGACAACTACCCAGGTATGTCCTGTCCACAAAAAGCATGACAAATACCAATCTGGCCAATTACCGCCCCATCAGGTCTACTCTCAATCATCAGCAAAGTGATGCAAGGTGTCATCAACAGTGCAATCAAGCGGCACTTACTCACCAATAACCTGCTCACCGATGCCCAGTTTGGGTTCCGCCAGGACCACTCGGCTCCAGACCTCATTACAGCCTTGGTCCAAACATAGACAAAAGAGCTGAATTCCAGAGGTGAGGTGAGAGTGACTGCCTTTGACATCAAGGCAACATTTGACTGAATGTGGTATCAATGAGCCCTAGTAAAACTGAAGTCAATGGGAATCAGGGGGAACACTCTCCACTGGTTGGAGTCATTGAATATATTTAAGGTGGATATAGACAGATTTTTGAATGATAAGAGAGTCAAGGGTTATGGGAAACGAGCAGGGAAGTGGAGTTGAATCCAAGATCAGATCAGCTATGATTTTTTTGTATGGCGTAGCAGGCTCAAAGAGCCAAATGAGCAACTCCTGCTTATATTTCTTATTTTCTTATGTTCTTATGAGTCATACCTAGCACAAAGGAAGATGGTTGTGGTGGCTTGAGGTCAATTATCACAGCCCAGGACATTGCTGTCAGAGTTCCTCGGGGCAGTATCCTAGGGCAACCATCTTCATCAATAACCTTCCCTCCATGATAAGGTCAGAAATGGGGATATTCGCTGATGACTGCACAGTGTTCAGTGCCATTCACAACTCCTCATGCAACTCCTCCCACATGCAGCAAGACCTGGATGACATTCAGACTCGGGCTGATAAGTGGAAAGTATCATTTGTGCCACACAAGTGCCAGGCAATAAATATCTCCCAACAAGCGAGAGTCTAATCACCGCCCCTTGACATTCAACAGAATTACCATTGCCAAATCTCCCACCCTTAACATCCTGGGAATCACAATTGACCAAAAACTTAACTAGAACAGCCATATAAATACTGTGGCAACAAGAGCAGGTCAGAGGCTGGGAATTCAGTGGTGACTGTCTCACCTCCTGACTCCCCAAAGCCTTTCCACCATCTACAAGGCACAAGCCAGGAGTGTGATGGAATACTCTCCACTTGCCTGGATTAGTGCAGCTTCAGCAACATTCAAAATGCTCGACACCATCCAGGAAAAAGCAGCCCGCTTGATTTGCATCCATTCCACCACCTTAAACATTCACTCTCTCCACCACCAACGTACCGTGGCTGCAGTGTGTACCATCTACAAGATGCACTGCAGCAACTTGCCGAGGCTTCTTCGGCAGCACATTCCAAACCCGCATCCTCTACCAACTAGAAGGACAAGGGCAGCAGGCGCATGGGAACACCTTCACCTGCAAGTTCCCCTCCAAGTTGCACATCATCCTGACTTGGAAATATATCACTGTTCTTTCATCGTCGCCGGGTCAAAATCCTGGAACGCCCTCCTTAACAGCATTGTGGGAGTACCTTCACCACAAGAACTGCAGCAGTTCAATAAGGTGGCTCACCACCATCACCATCTCAAAGTGAATTAGGAATGGGTGATAAATGCTGGCCTTGCCAGCGACGCCCACATCCCAGAACAAATTAAACAAAACATGACCACATTGTTGCCTGGGAGACCAGATTTACTTCACTTGACGCTGCACACCCTGGCTGTCACATGATGCACCAGGTTGGCACCATCCCACATCAGCACCATAAAGCATCCCTACAATGCCCAAGCCATTTCTTTCACACTTACCACCATTGCAGGGTTACCGTTATGGCTCACCATTCACTGCAATTCACTGAGCCACTTCCAAGGGAGCATACAAATCTGTCCAAGAAGGCAAAATAAAGTTTTTAATGTTTGACAACACATTAACAGAAACTTTACATGAACATTGGCTGAAAGACCCAAGTTCCTACCCTTTTGTGTTGTTAGTTAGTATGATTGGCCAAGGATGAGGGTGAGTGTGAGGGGTGGCTAGTGAGATGCGGATGTGATAATGTAGATAGAGAGAGAGAGATTGATAAATGCCGAGGTGCAAGGTAAGTTGTTGTGAGTAAGGATGTGTAGGAGTAGGGTAGGGAAGGCAGAGTGATGGGGATGTGATGAGCGGCACAGCAGGATGAGGTTGAGTGTGGCTTTGCAGTAACGTTTCGTGATCTAATGAGATAATTGAAAGGTTTGCGCCACTGCAGCCAGGTTTTCCCGATGACATCCCTGTTTGTGCCTTTCTGTACAATGTGCAATCAGTCTGCGTTGGTTTCCTTGGGAGGTCTCTTCCACCCATTGGAAGGGAAGAGAACCTCTCTGCGTGCTGTGACTCCCTCCCTCTCATGGGAGACCCTGGGAGTAGCCCTGCACCTCTGTGCAGTGCTTGCCAATGTTTGCAGCAACTCAATGCTGTAGAAAACTGACAGCACAACTGTCAAAATGAATGTGGACATGGTCCCTTTATGTCCTTTTAATTGGCGGGACCTTCGCAGGGCGGGCTTAGGAAGCCCCAGCAGGGGAAAGCCGGGATGGGACAGCAGTGGGGTCGAAGCCCACCCCCTACCTTGGCCACATTGTGCTCGACTCGGTCGGTGAAATTGCGGCCCACATTTCAGACATCGGGTTAGGTAGTGTTGGGAGACCGGTCAGATGTTGAATTTATAAAATCTATTTGTTTAACCCCAGGTTAAAGACATATTGATAATTTTCCCAGTTTAAATGCTTGAGAAATGTGAAAACGTCATTTTTTTTTGTATGATTTATGACTGGTTTTCTGCTGTTAATGCTTTTTAAAGTGTGAACCACAACAGAAGGAAACTGTTCACTCGATGCCATTTTGATTGGTGGATGTTAACATATTAAATAAACAGTTATTAAATAAAGTCATTAATGACTGCGATTGGGTGAAACATGAGGGTAGAATTAGAAGTGAATATGTTGGAAGCGACAATATACATTGGATGTGAAGAAAAGGCCATCAAATCTATCCTTTGACAGTGAAACTTCTCACATTGTCCATCGACCTCCGAGCAATTCCATCTTCTGAGAGAGAAAAACCTCTCTGAATCTTGAAGCCAATTAAGTAAGCTCCAAGAGATCGCAATTGTTCGCAATTTATCACAATCACCACTAACATGTAGCTTAGCTCTCCTATAATTGGAAATATCCTCTACTCAGGAAGTTGTCAAGCTCCCTTTTAAAGGACTGTTGTGACATCTTACCATGTCTTGGCAGTTTGTTCCAAAGAGCGATGATCCTGTAATTTCCCTGAAAATAAATAGTTTCTGGTATCTAACCTGACACTTTGTGTATGGATTTTAAAGGCATTGGGGGGGGGGGGGGGGACCAAAATTGCCCCTTTGCGCAGTGCCAGTTAGCACCTCTGCCCGTCGCTAACAGAACGGTAATGAGTTAGCGCGTGGGCACAGCAGCCACATCGACCGTGTGGAATTGTCCACCTCTTCGCAACGGCTTTGAGCCACGCTCCATGCGCATGGTCTTATGACCGCCCTGCAAGGTTAAATTGCATCGTGCCCCTCTATCTAACGCTTGCTGATGCGAGCGTCAGCTTTTGCTGTCGGTTTCAAGTCATCAGGCTGCAGCGCCAGCGATATTTAAAGGCGAGCTGTTGAAGATATTTTTTTGTCAGCCAAATTCATCCCCAGGTTGCAGTTATTTTGTTTTTTGCATGTACCACCACCATCATTGATTGCTAGCCCTCAGTTTACTTTGGCTTCCATCGCTCCCCTGCTTTAGTCCAGTCCAATTGGAGACAACAACAGTCTTTGCCAATCATGGGCTCAGTGTTGGCAGTGGACCACCTCCTCCAAATTCACCAACGGAGGATGGTTCGGAGAAGACAGTGGCGCTGTCATTTAGCCAGGCAGAGGCATCGGGAGAGGAAAAGAGAAAGGCTGGCACTGGGAGAGGCACTTGCACTGGGAGAGGACCATGGCAAGGGCCATGCTCCGAGGATCAGAGAGAGGAACAGGGAGAGGGGCAGACAGAGGCAGATGGAAAGGCACAGGGGGCGGCTAAGGGAGCAAGATCAGCAGGCAGAGGCACAACAGCAGGAGGATGCACAGGGAAAGCAACAGCAGGACCAACAGCAGGAGGTCCATGAAGATGTGGGCAGAGAACGACGAATACATAGACGTGCCAACAGAAGGCCGTATGCACCCAGGATGTTTCGCCAACACTTTTCCTACGTCCACTTCTCTGAGGAGCAGTGTGCCCGAAGGCTGCGATTTACAAAATACGTGGTGACGGAACTGAGCCATCTGCTGCAGCCAGACCTTGTGCCTCAAACCAGGGTGAGAACGGCTCTCTCAGTGGCAGTGAAGGTCACCATCGCCCTCAATTTCTCTGCCAATGGATCTTTCCAGGGAGCCACAGCAGACATCTCCAACATCTCCCAGTACGCCGCCCATTGCTCCATTCATGATGTCACAGATGCTCAGTACAGAAGGAGAATGGACTACATCTCATTCCCCATGTTGAGACAGAAGCAGCTGGAGCGGTCAACTGGCTTTGTGACGATGGCGCGGTTCCCCATGGTGCAGGTGCCATAGACTGCACACACGTCGCCTGGAGGGTGCTGCACCGCAATACTGAGGTCTTTCAAAATCAAAAAGGATACCACTCACTCAATGTCCTGTTGGTGTGCGACCACAGATGCACAATAATGGCCGTCAATGCTCGCTATCCTGGCAGCAGCCACGATGCCTTCATCCTGCACCAGATCGGTGTGCCAGCTCTGTTCCAGCCACCCAATGCAGCTCCCGGCTGGCTCCTCGGAGACAAGGGATACCCGCAATGCACCTGCCCCATGACTCCCCTCTGCAACCCCACCACTCCTGCCCAGCACTCTTACAATGACAGTCATGCCGCCACCAGGTGCATTATTGAGCAGACCATCGGAGTGCTGAAACAACGGTTCAGCTGCCTTGACCGCTCAGAAAAAGTCCTGCAGTATTCGCCTGAGCGGGTGTCCCTCTTCGTCATTGTCTGCTGTGGGCTGCACAACCTGACAATCATGAGGGCACAGCCATTGCCTGAAGACATAGCTGTTGCACCTCAGGAGGAGGAGGACGACGAGGAGGAGCTGCAGGAGGAGGCACTGCCGGCAGGTAGTATATGCTGACAGCGTCCTGATACTGCAAGGGAGGTCCGAGACCATCTCATAAGATCTCAGTTCCAATAATGTCCCCGCCACTTACTGCTTTCTTTGTGGCTCCCCATAAACCCATCAATGAGCCCTTCATTCCATACCACATGGCCAAAAATGAAATGAGATACAACACCAAACAGTAAAGATGAGAATCAACATTTATGTGTAAAAAGTGCAACATCACCTTACCATATAACATTCACCCTTGTGCATCTCCTTATATCCCCTTTTATGTAAACCTACTCTATTACTATGCCACCGTGTCTCCCCTGTGGCTGCAGCATGGCTGGCGGAGGGCTGCTGTGTTTCTGGGCTAGAGACTACAGATGGCCTTTTAGGACACCCTCAATCAGCTCTGGGCCTGGAAGGCCCGGCTGCAGACTGTAACACCTCAGGCTGGGCGGCGGCAGTATGGACTGGCTGGGTGACAGTTGGTGATATTTGCAATGATGGAGTGGCAGTGGTGGGACCAGAAATGCTGTTATCCTGAGAAAGGATGGCAGGTTCCTGCTCCAGTGACCCAGTGCCACACCCACAGAGCAGCACCTCAGCCTCTGCACCAATCTGTTGGAGCACTGATTGCTGGGCTGCTGCAGCACAGTGTGATCCCCGGTGGACCGTGATGGACCCAGCGGTGATGGCAGCAGTCAGGGCTTGAGTGGCATCATGCTGAGACTGCATGAGAGTAGCCTGAGCATCCATGCGAGCAACCTTTGACTCTATTGCAGCAGGAAGACGTTGCGTTGCTTCCGCCTGTGCACCAATAGAAGCCCATGAGACGCCTCATGAGGTCTGGATCTCCAGTCCATCTGGGAGTCCATCATCGTCTGCACACTGGCAATGATGGGCTCCATGGTATGTGCAAAGCTGTCTACAATGTGGGAGAGGAACTCCTCCACGCTCCTTACCACTTGCACCAGGCTCTCGGGCACCCTTACCATTGCCCCTATCATGTCGGAGTGCAAGGCATCACCCTTTGTTCAAGCATCTCCCCACGAGGTCCTCATGTGAGTCCTGTGGAGCAGAACGCGTGTGCGAACTCGCTCTCTGGGAGGTGGCTCCTGAGTTTGCCTTACCCCTTGACCCTGCTGCAACCCGCAAGGCCCCGGTGCATCACCCAATGCAGAACCCTCTCCTAAGCTGAACTGCAATGTCCATGTACTGCCAGTATCTGAGCTGGTGCGTGCGAGTGTGAGAAGCAGTGACACGATGCTTGCATTGTCCTCCTCCTCCTCCTCCTTCCTCTCCTCCTCCTCCCCCATTTCTTCTCCCTGCAGACTGGGTTCGGAGCGGGGGGGGGACTCAGGAAAAGTCTGGGCCATGCCCAGGGCATTGTCTGAAAGCACAAATGGCACAAGAGTGGCATTAAAGTGAGGGAAACGGGGCAGGCATGCAGGAAAAAAGGTGGTCTGAATGTGGAATGGCCAATTGATAAGGCCTTCTGCTTGAAGTGGAAGGTGGGGTGAGAGGAAGGGTTTCACTGACCAATGTTGGCCCCAGCGGGTTCGGCGGTCCCCACTGCCATGGGTATGGCCATCTGCGGGCCCAAAAGGTGAAGTACTCGCTCCTCCAGGTCTGTGAGCTTGCGCAGTTCAGGTTCTCCTCCATCATGTTTGCTGTTGCTGCAGCCAGTTATGTGCCATCCTGGCCTGCAAAAGAAAGGAAGCTTGGTGAGTCACAGTGCACGTATGTATGTGGAAGCACACCTCCCATTTAACTTCCGTCCCGGGAGCAGAGGTCGGCCCGGTTTGTGACCCGCGAGGCAAATTCCGCTACGGGTAGGAAAGAGGCCGCCGCGCACGACGATGACGTCATTGCCAGAGGTGCAGCGGCCCAGGGCGCTACTGGCGGGGCACGATGCTACTATGTTTGCGCCCCCGCTAACTGCCGCGCAATTTCGTGGGAGCCGGTTGCGCGCCCCTCTCCCCCCACACCGGTGAAAACAGTTTTCCGCCCCGTTAACCATCCCTGGAGTCGCTAGTGGGAGGTGCAGAACAGGGTAATTTTGGCCCCCTGGTGTCCAGTTTGACCCAGGACCAAAGTTTTGCCATATTTTAGTTGCTGATCCATCTCACTGCCACTTGAAATCTGGGCGGCAGCGAGATGAAAATCGTTTCCAGTATTTCAAGTATGGGTGTACCAGAGCTTTGTACGGCCTTAGAACCCTTTTTTTTGTCCTTAGTGGTCCTAGCAATACAATTTACAATCCTATTGTCTTTCCGTCTCCCCCCCTCACATTAAGGCGTTAATATAATGAGTTATTTAAAATCAGGTTACTCACAGGTGGGAGACGGAGATACTCTGATTTTAAGATATTTATTTTTTGTGATAAACCCATTTTCAGCTGTATTAATAAAACTGCACCAAGTTACCACTCTTAAGTATATCAAGGAATTTTTTTTAATGCAAATTTACTTTAAATAGAAATTACATTCTAAAACGCTGCCCGATTGCGCTGGCTCGTGGCAGATATGCAAAATCACTTCTGAAAACGAGTGCAATTTTGAGTGCAATTTGCCTTTGTACTGCCGATTATGCCCAAAGTCAAAACTCTGTCCCATAGAAGTTAAAGTATATATTCTTCCCATTTTCTTTTGTTACCTTAATCAGCTTCCTGAGTCCACAAGCATAGCTGTCACTGAGCAGTCTTGTAATTTGTTGCAACTTACACAAACCTTTTATATGAATTTTCTGTAGTTTTTCACAAGATTTCATGGGGGAGAAATTGAGCTCTGTAGCCCCCATTGTTTAGGCACTGCTCCGCCTGCTAATGCTTGAAAATGGGGTCTAAGGTGCCGTGGTCAAGAATGGGGGTTTGGTGAATTGAGCAATGGATAATGCTAGTGGTGCAGTTGGCAGGATATGCCATTTGAAGATGAACTCATTCACCTTCATTATACGTATCAGATCATTAAACTTCTTCATGCACTGCATCCATGTTCTTGGAACAACACTCCTGGCATTGACCTCCACTGCTACTTGTTCCCATTGCCTCCTGAGCATATGTCTGGAGGGCCTCCTGCCCCCTTGTGGCCACAGGACGTCTCTCCTCCTATCCACCTCTACCAAGACCTCCAGTGCACTGTCAGAAACCCTTGGTGCTGGCTCTCTTGCAAGTTTAGCCATTGCTCAAAGTATCATAGCCCAGATGGACTTGTGAATAAACTCCCACCACTTCTTGTACCTCCCCTTTAAGAGGTGCAGGCTGCCTTTAAGTAGTGCTAGCCACTCACGATATCAGGCCCCCTGCTGATGTGTGCAGCCAATGAACAGCGTGGGGAGTGCTGGCTGCATGTACCATTATTTAAACGAGCAGGCAGCATCAATTTACAACGCAATGAACGGGCGCAAGTTAGTCACACACCACAATCCCTGCGCTCGTTTCCAGGTTTTAGGCAAGTTCTCCCCCCATATGTCTGTGGTAAATTCAAAGAAATCTTTGAAATGGTTTTCATAATCGGCACAGTGGATAGAGACTGGATATCCAATCGACAGTGACTGGCCTTCAGCAAGCATATTTCACTAGTTTTTGGCCAGTTCATTGAGGCAGATTGTGTAGCAGCTGCATATTCTATCAGAGGACAAGATCTGTAACTTGCCGAAACAGTCCTATTCCACAGAAGTACACTCACTGTCTGTAAATAATAGAACATAAGTCCATCGTCCACTTCCTCTCAATTACTTGGCTGAAGGAGACTGGTTAAGGGAATCAAAACTCGGGGGTAGGTGGGTGGGGAAATAATAACAAAGTTATACTTCTGCTTGAAGAAAATGAAAAACATTATTGGAAAAATATTGAAGCTAAATTTAATTACTGAAGTCATCAACCCTTGGAATGAAACCGCACTGGAGAATAAAGTAATATGCGTTGTTCTTCGATCAGTGTATGTAGGAAGCTATTATTTAAAAAAAATTTGTTCTGGGATGTGGGCGTCGCTGGCAAGGCCAGCATTTATTGCCCATCTCAAGTTGCCCTTGAGAAGGTGATGATAAGTCGGTTTCTTCAACAGCTGCAGTCCCTGTGGTGAAGGTACTCCCACAGTGCCGTTAGGGAGGAGTTCCTGGATTTTGACCCAGTGACGATGAAGGAACAGCGATATATTTCCAAGTCAGGATGATGTGTAACTTGGAGGGGAACTTGGAGGTGATGGTGTTGCCATGCGTCAGTTGCCCTTGTCCTTCTAGGTGGTAGAGGTCACGGGTTTGGGAGGTGCTGCAAAGAAACTTTGGCGAGTTGCTGCAGTGCATCTTGCTGATAGTATACATTGCAGCCACGGTGCGCTGGTGGTGGAGGGAGTGAATGTTGAAGGTGGTGGATGGGGTGCCAATCAAGCGGGCTGCTCTGTCCTGGATGATATCAAGCTTCTTGAGTGTTATTGGAGCAGCACTCATCCAGGCAAGTGGAGAGTATTCCATCACACTCCTGACTTGTGCCTGGTAGATGGTGAAAAGGTTTTGGGGAGCCAGGACGTGAGACACTCACTGCAGAATACCCAGCCTCTGACCTGCTCTTGTAGCCACAGAATTTATGTGACTGGTTCAGTTAAGTTTCTGGTCAATGGTGACCCTCAGGATGTTGATGGTGGGGGATTTGGCGATGGTAATGCCATGGAATATCAAGGGGAAGTGGTTAGACTCTCACTTGTTGGAGATGGTCATTGCCTGGCATTGTGTGGTGCGAATCTTACTACCACTTATCAGTCCAAGCCTGAATGTTATCCAGGTCTTGCTGCATGCGGGCATGGACTGCTTCATTATCTGAGGAATTGCCAGTGGTACTGAACACCGTGCAATCATCAACAAATTTCCCCATATTTGACCTTATGATGGAGGGAAGATCATTGTTGAAGCAGCTGAAGATCATTGGGCATAGGACACTGCCCCAAGGAGCTCCTGCAGCAATGTCCTGGGGCTGTGATGATTGACTTCCAACAACCACAACCACCTTCGTGCTAGGTACGACTCCAGCCAGTGGAAAGTTTTTCCCCTGATTCCCATTGACCAGTTTTACTAGGGCTCCTTGATAACACACTCAGTCAAATGCTGCCTTCATGCCAAAGGCAGTCACTCTCACCCAACCTCTGGAATTCAACTCTTTTGTCCATGTTTGGACCTAGGCTGTAATTAGGTCTGGAGTCGAATGGTGCTGACAGAACTCAAACTGAGCATCGGTGAGCAGGTTATTGGTGAGTAAGTGCCGCTTGACAGCACTATCGATGATACCTTCCATCACTTTGCTGATGATTGAGAGTAGACTGATGAACGGTAATTGGCTGGATTGGATTTGTCCAGCTTTTTGTGGACAGGACATTGTTGTGTATGGAGAAAGAGTAAGACTGAACACTGTGAGCTCAAAGTAAAGTGTGACCTTAGTCTTTTATTGCAGGTCTCCAGAATGCCTCTCCAACCTGTGAAGCCTCCTTAAATACCTGTGCCATAATCCCTTGGGACTCCAGGGGATGAGCACTCTGGTGGCTGTACAGAGTAAATACAAGTCCACATATACAACAACACTCCCCCACAAAGTCAATAGTGTAACTATTTACAATGTGAGTCGATCTGGGGCCCTTCTTGCCTGGTTGATCATCTTGGTGTGAAAGCTGGTGTTGTTGAATCATTTGTTGTGCCCTCGCTGTGCTGCTGTGCAGCTGGCCTTGCTGGGCTACCTGGTGTGTTGGGCCCTGGAGAGCTGCTTTGGATGATGGGTTCTGCTTCGTGGTCAACCGTGGTGCCGGTTGCCACTGGTATTTATGTTGTGGGATCAAAAAAGGTAGGGTCCAAGGTTGGTTGCTCAGAATAGTCTGTGAATCTGAGTTTGATTTGGTCCAAGTGTTTCCGGTGAATGAGTCCATTTGAAAGTTTGACCCGAACAGCCTGCTCCCCTCTTTGGCCATGACAGTGCCAGGAAGCCACTTGGGACCTTGTCCATAATTTAATACAAATTCAGGATCATTGATTTCAATCTCGCGTGACACATTTGCACTATCATGGTATGCACTTTGTTGAAGCCACCTGCTCTCTACCTGTTCATGTAGATCAGGGTGAACTAACGAGAGCCTTGTCTTAACTGCTCTTTTCATGAGCAGTTCAGCAAGTGGGATCCCAGTGAGTGAGTGGGGTCTCGTGCGGTAGGTAAGCAAGACTCAGGATAGGCGAGTCTGCAGTGAGTCTTCAGTTACCCTCTTCAAGCCTTGCTTGATGGTTTGCACTGCTCTCTCTGCCTGACCATTGGACACTGGTTTAAACGAGGCAGATGTGACATGTTTGACCCCATTACGGGTCATGAATTCTTTGAACTCAGCACTGGTAAAACATGGCCCGTTGTCGCTCACCAGGACATCGGGTAAGCCGTGTGTGGCAAACATTGCCCGCAGGCTTTCAGTAGTGGCAGCGGACGTGCTAGCTGACATTATCTCACATTCAATCCACTTGGAGTATGCGTCTACAACCACAAGGAACATTTTACCCAAGAATGGGCCTGCATAGTTGATGTGTACCCTAGACCACGGTTTGGAGGGCCAAGACCATAAACTTAGCGGTGCCTCCCTGGGTACATTGTTTAACTGCGAGCATATATTACATCTGTGAACGCAGGACTCTAAGTCTGCATCGATATCGGGCCACCCCACGTGGGATCTGGCTATCGCTTTCATCATTACGATGCCTGGCTGGGTACAGTGGAGGTCATTGATGAAGGTGTCTCTGCCTTCTTGGAGACCACGACTCGATTGCCCCACAGAAGGCCGTCTTCCTGTATAGACATTTCATCTTTGCATCGCTGGAACGGCTTCATCTCTTCCTGCATTTCCACTGGGACACTGGACCAGCTCCCATGAAGCACACAGCTTTTGACTAGCGATCTTAAGGGGTCCTGGCTTGTCCAGGTTTTGATCTGCCGGGCAGTGACGGATGATTGCTCACTCTCAAATGCTTCCATAACCATGGCTAGATCTGCGGGCTGCGCCATTTCCACCCCCGTGGTGGGCAATGGCAGCCTACTGAGAGCATCAGCGCAGTTTTCTGTGCCTGGCCTATGGCGGATGGCGTAGTTGTATGCGGACAACGTGAGCGGCCATCTCTGGATGCGGGCCGATGCGTTGGTATTTATCCCTTTACTCTCGGAAAACAGTGATATAAGTGGCTTATGGTCAGTTTCCAATTCGAATTTGAGCCCAAACAGGTATTGATGCATTTTCTTTACCCCATGAACATATGCTTACGCTTCTTTTTCAATCATGCTGTAGGCTCTCTCAGCCTTAGACAGACTCCTGGATGCATAAGCAACCGGTTGCAGTTTCCTGAAATCATTAGCTTGTTACAATACACACCGACATCATATGACGATGCATCACATGATAGTACCAAAGGCTTACATGGATCATACAACACAAGCAATTTGTTTGAGCATAACAATTTTCTCGCGATTACAAAGGCATTTTCTTGGCTTTTGCCCCAAACCCATTCGCCCCCTTTTCGTAGTAAGACATGTAGTGGTTCTAGCAGTGTGCTGAGACCCGGGAAGAAGTTACCAAAGTCATTCAAGAGTCCCAGAAATGACCGCAGCTCCGTCACATTCTGTGGCCTTGGTGCGTTCTCGATTGCCTCCGTCTTTGTGTTGGTGAGCCTGATGCCATCTGCCGCAATCCTCCTTCTCAAGAACTCCACTTCAGGTGCCAGGAAAACGCACTTCGAGCGTTTTAACCTGAGCCCCACGCGGTTGAGTCGACTAAGAACCTCCTCCAGGTTCTGCAGATGCTTGACTGTGTTCCGACCTGTGACCAAGATGTCGTCCTGGAAGACCACGGTGTGTGGGACCGACTTCAGTAAACATTCCATGTTTCTCTGGAATATCGCCGCCGCTGATCGGATTCCAAACAGGCATCTGTTATAAACCTTGTGCGTGTTGATGCAGGTGAGAGCCTTCGATGATTCCTCCAGTTCCTGCATCATCTAGGCTGAAGTCAGATCCAGCTTCTTGAACGTCTTTCCTCTCGCTAGCATTGCAAAGAGGTCGTCAGCCTTTGGTAGTGCGTATTGGTCCTGCAGGGAAAAACGATTGATAGTTACTTTGTAATCGCCACAGATTCTGACGCTGCCGTCTCCCTTGAGGTTTGGGACAATAGGACTGGCCCACTCGCTGAACTCGATCAGTGAAATGATGCCCTCTTTTTGCAGCCAGTCTAGCTCGATCTCTACCCTTTCTCTCATCATGTACGGTACTGCTCTCGCTTTGTGATGGATGGGTCGTGCCCCCGGAATTAGTTGGATCTTCACTTTTGCTCCTTGGAATTTCCCGATGCCTGGTTCGAACAGCGAAGGAAATTTGTTTAAGACCTGGGCACACGAAGTGGTGATAGCGTCAGCAGGTGATAGCGCTCAGATCTTGTCCCAGTTCCAGCGTATCTTTCCCAGCCAGCTCCTACCGAGCAGCGTGGGACCATCGCCCGGTACCACCCAGAATGGTAGCTTGTGCACCGGTCCATCGTAGGAGACCTTTACGGTAGCACTGCCGATTACAGGAATCAGTTCTTTAGTATAAGTTCTTAATTTCGTGTGAACTGGAGTTAAGGCTGGCCTTGAGGCCTTGTTGCACCACAACCTTTTGAAAGACTTTTTGCCCATGGTGGACTGGCTCGCGCCTGTGTCCAACTCCATTGATACCGGGAGTCCATTTAGTTCAACATTGAGTATTATCGGGGGACAATTCGTGGTGAATGCATGCACCCCATGTACCTCTGCCTCCTCTATGTGAGGCTGTGGTTCGTAGTGATCTCCGTGGATCTGTCCTCCTCTATAACATGGTGGTTTGCAGGTTTAATAGGCTTAGCAGCTCGCCCGCACACTCGTTGGAGGTATCCCATTGTTCCACAGCCCTTGCAAATGTACTCTTTGAATCGGCATGAATGGAAACGATGATCACCCCCGCAGCGCCAACAAGGTGTTAATGGCCTTGCATTCATCACCCTTGATGCTGGACTCTGAGTCATCTGCGGACGTGCAGCTGCAGGTATGTGTGACCTGCCCTGTACATTACGATTCGAAAACAACATCACTTTGTTCACAGTACTTGTAGCAGCACTTGTGTGCTGAGAGATTTGCTTCGTATTGTCACTGGCGGCAATGAACGCTTGGGCTATCGCTATTACTCAAGGTTGGGGTCTTTACAGTCAAAAGTTTGTGAAGTATGGTTTTGTGGCCAATGCCAAGTACGAAAAAGTCTCTGAGCATGTGCTCCAAATGTCCTTCAAATTTGAAATGTCCTGCAAGGCGTCTTAGCTCGGCGACATAACTCGCCATTTCCTGGCCTTCAGACCTTTTGTAGGTGTAGAACTGGTACCTCGCCATTAGAACGCTTTCTTTCGGGTTCAAATGCTCTCGGACCAGTGTGTACAAATCGTCGTATGATTTCTCCGTGGGTTTCGCTGCAGTGAGCAGATTCTTCATGAGGCCGTACGTTGGTGCCCCACAGATGGTGAGGAGGATCGTCCTTTGTTTGGCAGCGCTCTCTTCCCCATCTAGCTCATTGACCACGAAGTATTAGTCGAATCGCTCCACAGAAGATTCCCAATCATCTCTATCCGAAAATTTCTCCAGGATGCCCACTGTTCTCTGCATCTTTGGGTTCGCTATCTGTCTCTTGTCGCCAGTTGTTGTGCATGGAGATAGAGTCAGACTGAACACTGTGAGCTCAAAGTGAAGTGTGACCGTAGTCTTTTATTGCAGGTCTCCAGAGTGCCTCTCCAACCTGTGAGGCCTCCTTAAACACCTGTGCTCCCAAGAGATTATGGGATCCCTTGGGACTCCAGGGGACGAGCCCTCTGGTGGCTGTACAGAGTAAATACAAATCCACATAAACAACAGACATACCTGGGCAGTTTTCCACATTGTCAGATAGATGCTAGTGTTGTAGCTGTACTGGAACAGCGTGGCTAAAGGTGCGACTAGTTCTGGAGTACAAACCTTCAGAACAACAGCCGGGATGTTGTCGGTGCCCATTGCCTTTGCTGTATCCAGTGCGCTCAGTCATCTCTTGATATCACGGGTGTGAATCAAATTGGTTGAAAACTGGCTTCTGTGATGATTGGGATCTCAGGAGGAGACCGATATGGATCATCCACTCGGCACTTGTGGCTGAAGATCGTTGCAAACGCTTCAGCCTTGTCTTTTGCATTTGTGTGCTGGGATCTGCCATCATTGAGGATGGGGATATTCATGGAACCTCCTCCTCCCGTTAGTTGTTTAATTGTTCACCACCATTCACGACTGGATGTAGCAGGACTCCAGAGCTTTGATCTGATCTGTTGATTGTGGGATCGTTTAGCTCTGTTTATAGCATGCTGCTTCCGCTGTTTAGCATGCACGTATTCCTGTGTTATAGCTTCCCCAGGTTGGTACCTAATTTTTGGGTATGCCTGGTGCTGCTCCTGGCATGCATATTATTAACATCATATTAATGATTAATCTCTAATTTAATGTTTTATGTCTCCTATACAAGTATATAGAAGATAGTAAGAGTAAAACTACTAACTGGTAATTTCCTCAAGATTGACTGTCTGTGTTATATAATAATATATGCATTCATTTTTGGCACTTTAATCACAATGAAATGTCTCAAAGCAATTCATGCAATGAATTAATGGGGCTGGTTTTCACATGCCAACTGTCCTGATGGTATGGATCTGGTGTGTAGACGATCTTCTGGAGGGGGTGGGAAGCACACAGAGACTGGCAGCAGACCGGAGAATTGTTGTGGGTCCAGGAGGAACAGGAGTCCTTCTCTTCGCCATACAATAATGAACAAAAACATTTTTTGCCCGTTTTATTTGGAATGGCCATGTCGCAGTCCCATTGGGCTATGAATATCGCATAGGGGTCCGACATAGGAGCTGGCCAAACTGCTGTCCTCCTAGAGCAGCGAGCTGCCTCAGAGCGCCTGATGAGTGTTTGCGGACAGGGCCGGAACACTGAACAGGTTTTGGCTTCTTGCTGCTGCCCTTGGGATGGGGGTGGGGGGGTTGGTGTGGGACATGCGGGGTGGGGGTGAGGGGGCAGAACATGCGGGAGGGGGAAGACACGAGGGGGCGGCGGGGGGGCACATGTGGAGGGGGGATGGGGGACATGTGGGGGGGCACATGCGGTGGGGTGGGTGGGGGTCATGGGGGGGGGGCTGGGGGACATGGTGGGGAGGGGCTGGGGGACATGCGGGGGGGGGGGGGGTGGAGGTGCCGGGGACGGCCGCACACCCGATCACCGCAGCAATTCAAAGTAGGCCCCTGTTACCTGTGATGGTCCCGATCTTGCGTGAGTACTGCTTGTATCATTTGTGTATAGTAAAAACATGTAGTGATAGTTTTAAATACAAGGGGTGATTCCCTGTTTGGACACTGCCGGTAAGGAGTGGTACTTGCAGGAATTGCTGAGTGAGATATCACACTCACAGAGCCTGAAACTCGAGGGCTGTTACCTGTGATTTCCCTCCAGTGCTTTCTGCGAACACTAATCCTTGGTTGGATAGGGAAGTCAGCCCTATAATTACTCCTGTTCTGCTGATGATATTCTTTTTTTATGAGCTTTAGAGATACTCTGTGCTTTGATACTGCTTATCAGATTATGCAAGCTCCCATTTAACTTTCATGAGTGAATTGTCATAAATCATTAAACATTCTTAGATGCTGATGGATCTGTTGAGTATTTCCAGCATTTTCTTTTAATGGAGTAGATCTTGCATTCATGTGTGCCAGATGTGAAGGCACAATACAGGTGCAAGAGCACTGGAAAATTGGACATGGTGTCCTTAGGCATGTTTTGCAGCCAGTTCCTCCTTCATGTGATTTTCTGGCCAGCTGGATTTTGTGTGCTAAAGTGCTCATATAAATTAGCATCTTACCCAGGACTCATCTTCATACAGTGCGAATATATTTCAAGAATTCCCGGGCGTACCTGATTCACAGACCCAATTTTCCACCCACTCCGTCGACAAGGAATAATGTGCCAATGAATAGTGCACTCCTCTGAATTCCCAAAATGTGTAAAAGCTCTGCCCTGGGAGCATTAAAGGCTTATTTCTACTGGTGCCTCCTTAAAGCCCCAGAATGCAGGCAACGGTATTGAAATACAAACCTGCTCCAAGTTCCCAGTGGAGCCACTACCAAGCTGCAGCTCAGCAGTCCCACTGATCTGTGTGAGAACAGACTTTCAGACATTTGTGGTGCGACAGAAGCCCTTATCCATTTGGTTTGAATTCTCTTTCTCGGATCCAAAGTGGATGAACTCATACTTCCCCACATTGAATTCCATTGGCCACAGTTTTGTCCACACACTCAATCTGTCTCTGTCCATTTGTAACTTCCTGCTCCCATCCATCCAATTTACTGTGCCTCCGAACTTAGTGTCATCTGCAAACTTGGATATACAACTCCCTATTCCTTCATCCGTTATTAATATATCTGGAGAAAAGCTGAGGCACCAGTACAAATCCCTGGGGAACACCACTTGTCACATTTTGCCAATCAGAATAAACCCTTTATCCCTGCTCTCTCTATCCTGCCTCCCAACCAATTACCAACCCATATCACAAGGTTACCTCAAATGCTTATGTTTGCTAATAAGCTCTTGTGCAGAATCTTATCAAATGCCTTCTAGAAATACATATCGACAACATCCATAGATACTTCCCTATCCACTATGCTAGTGACCTCTTCAAATAAAATTCAACTTTTTAGTCAGACATGACCAATCCTTCACACATCCATGCTGACTCTCTTTTGCCAGCTGGTACTTTTACACACACTCAGTCACTCTGTCTCTGATAATAGATTCCAGCAATTTCTGCACAATTGATGTTCAGCTGACACGTCTGTAGTTACCTGATTTCTTTTACCCTCCTTTCTTAAATGATGGAGTGACACTTGCAATTTTCCAACATAAAAGGCACAATTCCTGAATCTGGAGAGCTTTGGAAAATGATGAATGCATTTGCATTTTCCTCACCTATTTCTTTTAACACTTTTGGGTAGAGACCATCAGGTCCTGGGGAGTTGTCTGTATTAAGTCCCATTATTTTTTCTCTCACCTTTTCTTTAACTTATATTAAATACACTGTTCATCCCCTTGACCTATTTTAGGTTTCCTTGTACCATTGATATTTTGGTCTTGTTGCCCACTGTGAAAATGCATACAAAGTACTCGTTTAACAAGTTTGCCATTTTCTTAATTATCCATTATAGTCACACCTGCATCCATCTTCAATGGACCCATATTCCCCATTACCACTCTCATCCTCTGAGTCAGAAAACCTTTAGCCTTGATATCGTTGCCAGTTTTGTTTCATATTCCTTTTATTAATTCCCTTATTGCCGGCGGCCGTTCCTTTGGTGCCATCTGGTGGCCTCCCGCCTCCTGGCATTGCGCTCCTTCCCGCCAGCTAGCTGACGCTTCCCACCGGTTTTGGGCAGGCAATTGACCGGGGCTTGTAGATGAGGTCTAGGAGTTTAAATTGGCTGGGCCTCATGCTGCGGAGCTCGTAGGGCTTGATGCTCGTCTAGCTCCCCCCCGGCACCTGATTCCTGCTCCTGGTTAAAATCAGGATTCGGAGATCAGTTGAACAGCAGAGGCTGTGAAGAGAGCGATACTGGGCAGTAGGTTAGGTTGCAGAGAGACTATGCTTTTAATTGTTAGACAACCCACCAGAGTGGGCTCGTGTATGCATGTTCTTTATTCTTGTAATAACATGTGAGCAGAAGTCATACTGATAGCACCAAGTGTCTCTCATCATACTCTCTGCTCTGTCTGTTTTGCCTACTGTGGAATAAAGCAGGTTCTGAATTGAACTGAATGTTGTCTCGCCAATTGTAAACTTCGTCTGCCTTTTGAGAGATTGAAGCATTACAGGTGCATAAGACATGGAGACGCCGTCCTGGACACAAGGGAGTTTAATTGTTACATACCTGAGTACTGATAACATGTTAGTAGGTAGAGGGCAGTGGGAGCCAACCCCTGTAAAAAGCAGGTGATCAGACTGATTAAATCCGAGTAGATATCTGCAGCAAATCCAAATTTGTAGTACTCATCAGGCACTCCATAATACGAGGCAGCTGTGCCTGAAACACTGCCGTGCTACAAGCACCATGGATCGCACTATCTGACCCAATATTTAAAACTGCCATCTCTTTGTCAGTGCAAAACTTCTTTTTCCCACTGTTGTGCTCCGAAAGGTTAGTCATATCTGCACCAGATCAAATAGGCAGAGTCTAAAGCTGGTTAAAAGAACAATTTAGAACAAATAGCAGGAAAAACTTTGTGTAAGAAGTTGTCAACACCTGGAATGATATTCTGGGTCGGGTAGTGGAGCCAAGAGCCTCACGGGTTCAATGTAAAGTTGACGTAAAAGGGCTGTGAAGTTTTAAGTTGTCGTTTTTTTTATCTGGGTGGATTAGAAAATTTCTTAAATGGTGTTCCTCATTTTTATACATCCTGTGATCTATCTACACTCATACTGAACAGCAATACTACTGGCAATGCAAATGTATGGCTTAACTACTCAAACAAGTCAGAACAGATCCTGGAAACCCTGGGGCCGAAATTCAGGGTCTCAAAGAGACCTGTTCATGCCCGTTTGCGGCGACCATTCTTAAAAATCGAATGGCCTGCCGCTTTGGGATCAATTGGCCGTTCTGACCTAAATTCAGGTGGGGGATTTTTCGGCCTGAACCTGATCCCGCCCAATTCTTATGACTGCCGAAAGTGAGTCATCAGGGGTTGCACTGCCAATTTTATTAAACAAAAATACTTACTTTCCGATAATCAGCAACTAGGCCCACTGCCTGGATCAGGGCCTCCAAAGCCTGGGCCCTGATCTGTGTTCGCAAATGTCATTTAGCCTAACATCAGTGGTTGGGAAAATGTTGGAATCCATTATTAAAGAAGCAGTAGCAGGACATTTAGAAAAGCATAATTCAGTCAGACAGAGTCAGCATGGAATTATGAAAGGGAAATCATGTTTGACACATTTGCTGGGATTCTTTGAGGATGTAACAAACTGGGTAGATAAAGGGCAACCAGTGGATGTGGTGTATTTGGACTTCCAGAAGGCATTTGACAAGGTGCCACGTAAAAGGTTACTGCACAAGATAACATTTCACGGGGTTGGGGGTAATATATTAGTCAGCCAATTCTCTATCCATGCTAACAGAAAACAGAGAGTTGGGATAAATGGTTGGCAATCAGTAACTAGTGGGGTGCCGCAGGGATTGGTGCTGGGACCCCAACTATTTACAATCTATAGTAATGACTTGGAAGAAGGGACTGAGTGTAACGTAGCCAAGTTTGCTGATGTTACAAAGATGAGAGGAAAAGCAATGTGTGAGGAGGACACAAAAAATCTGCAAAAGGATATAGACAGGCTAAGTGAGTGGGCAAAAATTTGGCAGGTGGAGTATAATGTTGGAAAGTGTGAGGTTATGCACTTTGGCAGAAAAAATCAAAGAGCCGGTTATTATTTAAATGGAGAAAGATTGCAAAGTGCTGCAGTACAGCAGGACCTGGGGGTACTTGTGCATGAAACACAAAAGGTTAGTATGCAGGTACAACAAGTGATCAGGAAGGCCAATGGAATCTTGGCCTTTATTGCAAAGGGGATGGAGTATAAAAAGCAGGGAAAATTTGCTACAGTTATACAGGGTATTGGTGAGGCCACACCTGGAATATTGCATCCAGTTTTGGTTTCCATATTTAAGAAAGGATATACTTGCTTTGGAGGCAGTTCAGAGAACGTTCACTAGCTTGATTCCGGAGATGAAGGGTTAACTTACGAGGAAAGGTTGAGTAGGTTAGGCCTCTACTCATTGGAATTCAGAAGAATGAGAGGTGATGTTATCGAAACGTTTAAGATTATGAGGGGGCTTGACAAAGTTGATGCAGAGAGGATGTTTCCACTGATGGGGGAGACTAAACATATAATAGAAACATAGAAAATAAGTGCAGGAGTAGGCCATTCGGCCCTTCGAGCCTGCACCACCATTCAATAAGATCATAGCTGATCATTCCCTCAGTACTCCTTTCCTGCTTTCTCTCCATACCCCTTGATCCCCTTAGCTGTAATGGCCATATCTAATTCCCTCTTGAATATATCCAATGAATTGGCATCAACAACTCTCTGCGACAGGGAATTCCACAGGTTAACAACTCTCTGAGTGAAGAAGTTTCTCCTCATCCCAGTCCTAAATGGCCTACCCCTTATCCTAAGACTGTGTCCCCTGGTTCTGGACTTCCCCAACATCGGGAACATTCAACCCGCACCTAACCTATCCCGTCCCGTCAGAATCTTATATGTTTCTAGGAGATCCCCTCTCATCCTTCTAAACTCCAATGTATAAAGGCCCAGTTGATCAAATCTCTCCTCATATGTCAGTCCAGCCATCCCGGAAATCAGTCTGGTGAACCTTCGCTGCACTCCCTCAATTGCAAGAACGTCCTTCCTCAGATTAGGAGACCAAAACTGAACACAATATTCCAGGTGAGGCCTCACCAAGGCCCTGTACGACTGCAGTAAGACCTCCCTGCTCCTCTACTCAAATCCCCTAGTTATGAAGGCCAACATACCATTTATCTTCTTCACCGCCTGCTGTACCTGCATGCCAACTTTCAATGACTGATGAACCATGACACCCAGGTCTCGTTGCACCTCCCCTAGAACTAGGGGGCATAATCTTAGAATAAGGGGCTGCCCATTTAAAACTGAGATGAGGAGAACTTTCTTCTCTGAGGATTGCAAATCTGTGGAATTCGCTGCCTCAGAGCTGTGGGTCATTGAATATATTTAAGACAGAGATAGACAGTTTCTTAACCGATAAGAGAATAAGGGGTTATAGGGAGCGGGCAGGGAAGTGGACCCGAATCCATGATCGGATCAGCCATGATCATATTAAATGGCGGAGCAGGCTCGAGGGGCTGTATGGCCTGCTCCTTAAGTTCATATATTCTAACATCCGTCGATCCCCCGCCACGCAGAGCCCCTAACAAGTTTTTCTGTTGGTGCAGAGTGAATGCGGCTCGGCAGCGTGGCGGCCCTTAAAGGGGAGGGCCCACTGCCGCGGCCGCAATGGAAACATTTTTGCTGGCCGACTTCCCGATTGGCCGGCAAAATATTGCCCCCTCTTGGGTGCCAGTCCTCTGGCCCGGCCGAAACCCTCCCTGGTGGCCCAGTGGACCAAAGATTTAAAATAACAGAATCTCTCCCCTTTAATGGAGGGGAGAGAGCATGGTGACACACACGTGCTGTGATGTCACCACAACTCCACCGCTGATTGACAGCGGCAGAGCTCCTTTCCAACCGATTTTCAGCCACTCAGCCTGGCTTTAAGTCTATGGCCCGCCCCAATTACAAGTCATTTCAAAGTCCGAATAATGGCTCTTCCGACCGCATCTGAGCTCCCAGCAGCAAGTACAACTCCAAAGATCATAGGTGCGCCAGCTTTCTGGTGCACCTGAATTTCGGCCCCCTATTTTCTCCACTTTACTGTCACGTGGATCATTCTACCCCCCCTCCCAAAACAAAAGTTTAATCTGCTTAAATTTAACAATTCTATAGTTCAAATATTTTCAAAACAAATAATGGAATAAAAAAAAAATCTACTTTATTGACTTTTGGAGTAGAATATTCAACAAACTGTGTTTGAATGTGTTGATCTTTAAGTGTGTAATGGGGATCTAGACACCAACACATTTAGCACTGCTGGGATGCTTCAGAGGAGTCATTATTGGAATTGAAAGATAAAAAGCTTTTAAGGTTTTATGACAAATATTGATGTTGCTTGAACTTTGAAATTGCTGCAAGTTGAACGTTCATGGTCGTTGTGCCACTGACATATTTGCCCCCTGGACCACATCAGAGAAGACAGGGGATACAATGTGAGGTTCCGCCGACACTTTTCAGTTTATTGGAGAATGAATGTGATTGAACATCTTTCACATTTCATGATTTAAAAATCTATTTGATTTTCTGACATTATCTGCTCTTTTGTTCCTTCTTCTATTATGACCTATGAGCCGGTCCTAATAACTCTTGTGGGAATTTGGCTGTGTCCATGACATTTTCACGCTTGCCTGCCAGGTAACTTTAAGGAACTTGGGCATAATGCTAAAATCCCGTGCAGTTTTAGCACAAGTAGGCCAGTAACCACAGAGCAATGGAAGGCAGTAACAAAGCAAATACAAGTTTCTGAACATTAAGAAATCCTTTTTTCTCCTAACGATACAGGGCTATGGAGAGCGAGTAAGGTAATGGGATTATTTTTGGATTGCTTTATTGAAGAGCTAGCATAGACTGGGCATGAAACTGGTCGATGACAGTAGTGCAGAGCGCACCGATAGCCAATCAGCAGCCCGTTATACATCTCTCCAGACTTTCTTTTCCATTGAAGCCAGTCGGGCTGCTGATTCACACTCAGCTTGTTTTATGTTACTGATGCAGACCAATTTCACTGCCCATTGAGCCAAAAAACATCCTGTGCTGGTTTTAGGAATTTCTATTGTTTTCCGTGGGAATTCAACAGGCAGTTTGACCGATTATTTTCAGATGTTTTATGTAACTGTTTTCTTACAAATGTTATCCCACTTTCAGGTCCACTTGGATTTCATGGCTTGGATTTTTCACTTTTATGCGATCTTTGTCAGCGAGTCTGCCTGGGTGGGGATGCAGAGAATGGCTGCAGGTGGCTCTGGAAACTGCTGCAACATAGCATGACCCATGTTCTCTGCGAATACGTGAAAAACTTTTTTTAAAGTTGCCTTAGTACATGCAATCAATTGGCCTGCAATCAATTGCATAGGCTTTCCAGGTTTTTACAGTTTAAATACCAACCTCACCCCCTTACCCAGTGTTGCTATTGCACAAATAATAGAAAATACATTGGATGATGTATTTTTGTTATTTACACACCATTACAATATGCCAGCCCTTGCATGAGTTGATGTATTGTACATTTCCTGCAGTTCTGGCGGAATATTCTGGAAGCAGCGGGGTAGAGCGGATTTTACCACCCCAGTCTGCTCAAGTTACACCAGTGAGCAGTTCTTAAACTACCTGTAGTAGAAAATCTGGGCTCATGGCTATAAATCCTAAAATGCCTTTAGTTCAGTATATTAAATAATTTCACCGTGTAATGCCTTCTGGCATGTTTTATACCCATTAAATACAAGGGATAAACTTGCACACTCCTATAACTTCGAAGTGTTTTTTTTAAACTGAAAAGTCACTACAAGAAACAAGGATCTAGATTTTGTGGTCCCAGATTTTATAGTACATGTGGCAGTCTGCTGGATTCCCTTTTAATAATTGTTCAAAGAGATTTGACATTTTCCCCTCCAGACAGCTTAAATAGCAGTTTTTTTAATCAATCTAAGCCATTTGAAATTATTATAGAAATTTTCAGTCTTTAAACCTTTGATGAACATTTCAGTATTGGTCATTAAACTGAGCAGTTAGTAACGATTGAAGTGTTACTCTTGGCACTTACTGCCAAACATAAACATTTCCCAATAAAGTCCAGGGGTTCAAAGCTATGTTATATTTTGCATAAATGTCAGTTGTAATCTCAGAAAATAGCAATCAAGTGATTGTTAGATATTGCAATTTAAGCGTAGCTTTTTAATATTTCGAAAGTGTTTTTTTTTATTATTGAACTATTTCACAAAGGTCTTCAATAATATTGTACTTCAAAATGTCAACTAAATACCAGATTGTTTAATTTTATTAGTTCCTAGAAGTCAGGTAGAGGATCCTTACATATCAAGTGCTTCCTCAGAAAAATTAATGATACAGTTCATTGTAGGTATCTGCTGCAATCAGTCATGCCTAATGAGCTGGGCTTTTACATTTCCAGCTTTATTGCATTACAGACACATCTGTAGTGTCCTGTGTCTAATATTGACTAATTAAAAAGTGAAACTAACGTGCTTGATTTTTTTAAAGCAGTTTCATGCTTTAAGTGATACGACAACTTCAAACCTGAAGATAAATTCTCCACATTGGAGCCTTGCTCATTGGGACACTGATCAGAAAGTCACATGGGCAGTCACATGATCATGAGATAATTACAGAGGAGGAAGGCCATTCAGCCCTATTTGATTCATCAATTCAGAGAGAGCCAAGCACCACTCCTTTGTAGCATCCAACTGATTCCATGATTTTTTACTGTTACTCTATAAGAACATAAGAAACAGGAGCAGGAGTAGACCACTTGGCCCCTCGAGCCTGATCAGCCTTTCAATAAGATCATGGCTGATCTGATCATGGACGCAGCTCCACTTCCCTGCCCTCTCCCCATAACCCTTTACTCCCTTATCGTTCAAAAATCTGTCTATCTCCACCTTAAATATATTCAATGACCCAGCCTCCACAGCTCTCTGGGGCAGAGAATTCCAACACTCAGAGAGAAGAAATTCCTCCTCATCTTAGTTTTAAATGGGCGACCCCTTATTCTGAAATTATGCCCCCTAGTTCTAGATTTCCCCCATGAGGGGAAACAACCTTTCTGCATCTATCCTGTCAAATCCCCTCAGAATCTTATATGTTTCACCTCTCATTTTTCTAAACTTCAAGGAGTATAGGCCCAACCTACTCAACCTTTCATCATAAGTCAACTCCTTCATCTCAGGAATCAACCTGGTGAATCTTCTCTGAACAGCCTCCAATGCAAGTATATCATTCCTTAAATAAGGAGATCAAAACTGTACGCAGTATTCCAGGTGTGGCCTCACTTGTAGCAGCACTTCTCTGCTTTTATACTCCATCCCCCTTGCAATAAAGGCCAACATTCCATTTGCCTTCCTGAATACTTGTTTGCCTGCATACTAACTTTTTCATGCACAAAGACCCCCGGTCCCTCTGTACTGCAGCAATTTGTAATTTCTCTCCATTTAAATAATAATTTGCTTTTTTATTTTTTCTGGCAAAGTGGATAACCTCACATTTTCCCACATTATACTCCATCTGCCATATTTTTGCTCACTCACTTAGCCTGTCTATATCCCTTTGTAGATTTTTTGTATCCTCCTCACAACTTGCTTTCCCACCCATCTTTGTATCTTCAGCAAACTTGGCTACATTACACTCAGTCCCTTCATCCAAGTCATGAATATAGATTGTAAATAGTTGAGGCCCCAGCACCCATTCCTATGGCACCCCACTAGTTACCATTTGCCAACCAGAAAATGACCCATTTATCCCAACGCTCGGTTTTCTGTTAGTTAGCCAATCCTCTATCCATGCTAATGTATTACCCCCAAACCCATGAACTTTTACCTTGTGCAGTAACCTTTTATGTGGCACCTTATCAAATGCCTTATGGAAATCCAAATGCACCATATCCACTGGTTCCCCATATCCACCCTGCTCGTTATATCCTCAAAGAACTCCAGCAAATTTGTCAAACATGATTTCCCTTTCATAAAATCACGCTGACTCTGCTTGACTGAATTATGCTTTTCCAAATGTCCTGCCACTGCTTCCTTAATAATGGACTATCTGGAAGTGTATTCCACAGATTGATTGTTCTTTGTCTGAAGACGAATTTCCTATTTTCAGCCCTAAAATGATCTTTTACTGTTTTGAACCCATCTAGTTCTACTTCCACTATTTAATTTAAACTAACATTCTGAGTTAACTTCTTCTATACTCTTAAAAATCATATAGTTTAAGATCAAAGGCCAGTGAAGACCAAGGATTTTCAATGTGAAAAATCACTTCCATTCACTGGTATGCAAAATATTTAATGTAAATTCTGTAAGATAAGGTTCCACTTAAGATCGACCATAATTTTAGATCATGTTCGTTTAACATAAAATTTCCAGCTTTCCTTGTACAATAAGGTGAAAATCAATTCATCATGCGAAAAGTATCTTAAATACCATAACTCAAAAAACACTTCTGTTTAGTTAATATTGACAAAACCAAATGATCATTATTTTGTTTTCCCTGAAACTATTGGAAGTGGTAAAGGAACCTATGAAAACATTTGTAATTGCCAAACAATACAGTCCTCCTGTATTTTCTTTCTGGAATAAATGATTCTTCATAATTTAATTTGGCGAAGGACAGGAATGTTATCTTGTGAAGGAGTGCAGGGATGACCCACAAAGAGTAATCAACACTTGGAATAAACTTCTGGGGAAATGTTGTGGAGGCAAAATATCTTAGGATTATTTAAGAGCTACTTGGATGGGTCAGAGTAGTTTTTTCTTGCTGGATAGATGAAGTAAGATGGGCAGAATGGCCTTCCTCATCCCCAGCCTCGTCTCTACTTCCCCTTTTGCACTAAAAGCAGGGCGGTAGCAGGAACAAATCATGCAATGGAGGTGCCAAGTTCTTGCCCTTTCTGATTTCAGGTCGACCTTGATCCAGGCTGCCAGAGCTCTCACCCAGAAATGGGCAGGAGCCATCTGAAAATATGCTAATGGGGGTCACATGATACAGTTAGGGCCCTTAGTGCAATTTTTGCCTCGCCTGCCTGGTTACTGGCATTTCCTCTTCTTGCCCACCAAAATTGGGGGATACAAGTTAAGAGGCAGCCAGTTTTCGCATCCATTAAAGGAATACTCAGGTGCACGCAGGAAGCTGGATGCAGGTTTGATACTAATTTTTACTGCAGTTGCATGTGGATGTTGAGCCTTAAAGGTTTCCATATTTAATATCCTTGCTACTGTTAGCACTGTAAAAATGTTACCTTCTACCCTAAGGTGGTGCTTCCTTCCACTCCTGATGCCTCTAACCTTCCATTTTAAGGTGCTGATCACCAAATTAATGGCCCCAGGTCAGTGAGCTGCCTATTAGGGAGCACATTTGGCACTGGAGGTTTACAAACCCACATTTTAATGAGGACTCCGAAACAAAATGCTTTGGGTCATAGGAACATGGGACAGGAGTAGGCCATTCCAGCTTTCGAGCTTATTCCGCCATCCTAATGGATCATGGCTGATCTGTACCTTACGGCATTTACCTGCCTTTTCTCCATATCTCTTTATACCCTTACCTAATAAAAGCCTATCAGTCTCAGCCTTGAAAATTTCAATTGACCCAGGATCTACAGACTTTTGGGAAAGAGTTCCAGATTTCCACTACCTTTATGCGGTAAGTAACTGCACCTTGATTTCACTCCTAATTGGCCTAGCTCTAATTTTGATTCCCCCGCTGACTCTTCTGGGCAGGCACTGCACACAAACATAAGAATATAAGAAATAGGAGCAGGAGTAGGCCATTCGGCCCCTGGAGCCTGCTCCGCCGTTCAATCAGATCATGACTGATCTTCTACTTCAACTCCACTTTCCTGCATTATACTTATATCCCTTGATTCCCTTAATATCCACAAGCCTGTAAACATCATTTGTTGAGCTGGTTGTCAGGGTGGCTCCCATCTGTACTTTCTCCTTGCATTTTCTGCTAAAGAGACAACATGTGCAAATGTTACCCTACCATTGCTCAGTAGAAATATATGATGGGGTTGTGTTATAAATGGGACTCACATAACACTCTGGAGTGAAGTCCATACTTTCTGAATCAGTTTATTAGGTTTAAAACCCAAATACCTTGGAACATTTGGATTTAAAAACCTTTTATTTTGAGCTGCACTCTATCCCATAGGAAATGGATACTTGTTTCAAGAGAATTGCTTAACTGTTGTCATACTTCTCTACTTCTAAAGGAATTAGGTCATCATCACCTCTCAGTACATAATATATATGTGTATACATAATATATTGATTTCAGTATGTTATTTCACAGATTATTCATAGGAATTAGAACCTGTTGTAATTTACATGCATGTCTGTACTTTATAGAAATTTAAAAAAAAACATAATACTTGGCAACAATCATGGAGCTGACCAGCAAACAAACCTGTCCAGACATACAGAACAATATTAAAACTGGTTCTTTGAAAATCTACAAGTTTTCTTGATCCCTATTGAAATAAATTCTTAGAAAAAATTAGAAGTGTCTTTACTAGAATAAAAATGAATCCCTTGATATCACGCCATCAATAGACCAGGCACCAAATGAAGATATGGGTATACTGTTTGAGCAAATGTTGAAAGTATAGACACATTATATGGCAGCAATTGTGAAGCAGAATAGATTGCTATACATATAGGCAGATTTGGAAGAAGGTAGAGTAGGGAGCCACACAAAAACTCCACAAAACATTAGTACGGTGACAGTTGAATTCTTGGGCTAGTTTTCTAATTGGGCTTCCTGTCAGCCGTTATTTGGGTAGTCTGCTTTTACCACCCACCCAGCTACTATCATGTCAACAGTAAGCTTCATTTACATAGTGTGTGCAAACTCCTGGTCCATAATGAGCTTGATATTGGGAGCTCGCTGGAGAGAGTTCTGGTAGAGAATATTTACAAAGTGAATTGGTGCGACTGAGTGATGTAGAGTAAGTTTTGTGCTCCATTCTATTTAATATTAAATTGCAGTATTGAAATCGATGCAGCTTTGTTATGATTAGCTTTGTCTCCAAATGATTTTATTTTTCTTTACACATTTTGTTTCATTCTTGTTACATAAACTGCACAATTTGAGCAAATAATTTTAATTCCTATTATAAATTCCTGTGCCACAATTAGAATGGACACTGCCAATATAAACTTGTCACACTGTAATTACAGCTCCTGCCAGTGGTGGTGCTGCACCAGTTTTATTCTAAATGTGGAATTAGGAATTTATAATGCACAAGGTTGCTAGCACATGCACATAGATGTAAGACTGTTAATATATTATACGTTAAACGCGGCTTGCTTTTGTCTTTTAGGACACAAATCAATTTCACAGTGGCCATTGATTTTACTGCATCAAACGGTAAGTAGAATGATTCTACATATTCAAATTGAACTATTTTTCACAATCAGTTCATTATCAAACAGATTTGAACAAAGCTTCAATAATCAGAAATGTCATTTGTCTTTTATCTATCACAAAGGACTATTGTGGATAACATTCATTGACAACAATTTATATAATTAGCAAAGTATGATACAAATTAAACAATATTTCATAAAATTATATGAGCAATTTGGTATCGAGTTTCTTTTTGCTTTTGCTGTTGGCTACCACAAAAGACAACTTTCCAATATGCCAACCACTGGGGTAATGAGATTTTTCAGTTTGAAGCCAGCTAATCTTTTAAATATCCCCCATTGGAATAAATACATAACAGCCTACCAGCCTGAGTACAAATTATCACCTAGTCAATAGCACTTAAAACACAATGTGGTGGAGGAGAGAGGTAATGAGCAACTTAGAAAAAAAAGGTTTAAGACTTTTGTAATTTGGGCTGGTTGCTGATCTGGGGGTGGGGCGGGTGTGGAGTGGGGGGGTCCAATCTTTGATCCCAGGAGGACTGATTGCGGGAATGGATGTTTGGCATGGTTGGGGGTTCGCGGGGGTGGGGTGGGGTGGGGGGGCTGTTCTTGAGCATCCCTGATTAGAACTTTTCAATCATCGGTGATCGTGCTTTCAGCTGTCTGGGCCCTAAGCTCTGAAACTCCCTCCCTAAACCTCTCCGCCTCTCTACCTCTCTTTCCTCCTTTAAGAAGCTCCTTAAAACCTACCTCTTTGTCCAAGCTTTTGTTCATCTGCCGTAATTTCTTCTTATGTGGCTCGGTGTCAAATTTATTTGTTTTGTCTTATAATACTCCTGTGAAGCGCCTTGGAATGTTTTACTGCGTTAAAGGCGCTATATAAATACACGTCGTTGTTGTTGTTGTTGTTGATGACGGGCAGAGAAACAGTTAAGCTTGGGGACAGGACTCAATAAAATTAAGTAAAATAACAGTAATGAAGAAAATAATGGCACTAAAGAGTGACAAATCCCCAGGACTAGATGATTTCCATCCCAGGGTTTAAAGGAAGTAGGTGAGCACATTGCAGATGCCCTAACTATAATCTTCCAAAGCTCTTGTGATTCAGGAATTGTTCCTTTAGATTAGGAAGTTGCGCATGTCACTCTGCTATTTAAGAATGGAGAGAGGGGGAAACCAAGGAATTATAGATCAGTTAGCCTAACATTTGTTGTCGGGAAATTACTAGAATCAATAATTAAGGACAGGGTGACTGAACACCTTGAAATTTTTCAGTTGATCAGAGACAGCCAGCATGGATTTGTGAACGATAGGTCATGCCTGATAAACCTGATTGAATTTTTTGAAGTGGTGACTAAAGTAGTGAACAGGGGAATATCTATGGATGTTATTTATATGGATTTTCAGAAGGCATTTGATAAAGTCCCAAATAAGAGACTATTAACAACTACGGTAGAAGCTGATGGAAGTGAGGGCAAATTATTGATGTGGTTAGGAAATTGGCTGAGTGGCAGGCATCAGAGAGTAGGGATAATGGACAGGTACTCAAATTGGCAGGATGTGACGAGTGGTGTCCCCCAGGGATCTATGTTGGGGCCTCAACTATTCACAGTATTTATTAATGACTTAGACGATGGCATAGAAAGTCATATATCCAAATTTGCCGATGACACAAAGATTGGCGGCATTGTAGGCAGTATCGATGAAAGTATAAAATTACAAAGGGATATTGATAGATTAAGTGAATGGGCAAAACTGTGACAAATGGATTTCAATGTAAGCAAATGTGAGATCATCCACTTTGGACTTAAAAAGGATGGAATAGGGTACTTTCTAAATGGTGAAAAGCTAAAAGAATTGGAGGTTCAAAGAGACTTAGGGATCCAGGTACATAGATCATTAAAATGTCATGAACAGGTACAGAAAATAATCAAAAAGGCCAATGGAATGCTGGTCTTTATATCTAGAGGACTAGAATATAAGGGGGCAGAATTCATGCTGCTAAACAAAACCCTGGTTAGACCACACCTGGAGCACTGTGAGCAGTTCTGGGCACCACACCTTAGGAAGGATATATTGCCCTTGGAGTGTTGGATTACCAGGATGATACCCGGACTTCAAGGGTTAAGTTACGAGGAGAGATTACACAAATTCGGATTGTATTCCCTAGAATTTAGAAGATTAAGGAGTGATCTGATCGAAGTTTTCAAGATATTAAGGAGAGCAGATAGGGTAAATAGAGAGGAAGTATTTCCACTGGTTGGGATTCTATGACTAGGGGACATAGTCTAAAAATTAGAGCCAGACCTTTCAGGAGTGAAATTAGCAAAACACATCTCCACACAAAGGGTGGTAAAAGTTTGGAACTGTCTTCCGCAAACGGCAATTGATGCTAGATCAATTGTTGACTTTAAATCTGAGATTGATAGCTTTTTGTTAATTAAAGATATTAAGGGATATGAGCCAAAGGTGTGTATATGGAATTAGGTCGCAGATCAGCCATGATCTCATTGAATGGTGGGGCAGGCTCGAGGGGCTGAATGGCCTACTCCTGTTCCTGTGGTAACAGGCTTGAGGGGCTGAATGGTCTACTCCTGTTCCTATGGTAATAGGCTCGAGGGGCTGAATGGCCTACTCCTGTTCCTCTGGGCCGGGAGGAAGCACTCCTGCTCCTCCTGGCCCGCAAGCAGTGCTGAAGGGCACATACCTTTTCCATGAAGCAGTCCTCACCTCCCTCCAAGGCCCGGGAAACCCAGCCGGCCAGGGTTAAACCTAAAGGCAGGTTAAACATGAGGAACACAACCGCTTTATAATGCTTAATTTCCAACTCGCCCCCCACCTCCGTTAAAACTGGAAGTGGGCGAGTTGGAGGTTGGGGTGAGTTTGAGATTTTTAAAATGTTAACATTCCACACGACCCCAATCCACTCGTTTTTTTTGGTTAAAATTACCCTCTTTGTGTTCAAATACAGGGGAGAATTCTAACCATTTGAGCACGTGGGTTTGGGTGTGGGTGAGAACTGAAACCTGGGTAAATTGCGAGCATGTCGGGAAGCCAACTCTAACCCGCCGACTTCTGCCTTTCACTCGAGTGCGTTAGGCTGCTAGTTGGCAACCCCCTCAGGAGAGGTGGGCTGCCTATTAACAAATGCTAATTGCTCAACTGGAGCAATATTTCAACTGACTTCCAAATTTAGCGGCGCATCCACGGGTTTCCCGGGCTTCCGGAAACGCGCCAGTGAAAGCACAGCGAGAACACAATGGCAATCGAGGGTGCTGAATCAATCTCATTGAAATACTATAATAAATACTCAGTACTTACAGCTGCTTTCTTACCTGCTAGTGGGAAAGGGTTTGTTCACAGTTCTTTCTACACTTGGGAGGTTTTCTGAATCACATCAGGGTGGGTGGCGTTTTGGCTGCTGCCTCAGGTTGGACCTCAGACATGGAGCAATATGACCAGCACCAGCAGTTATACCAGCAGCAGTCTACTGTTGAGAGACCTGTAGCTGCACATTGGAGAGGAGACCAGCAGCAGCCTGCCGTTCAGAAACCTGCAGCTGGACAGCAAAGAGGGCAGTAGCAGAGGCGAGCAGTCCTAGGAGGCACATGACACAGAGTGTACAGGCAGAGACTGTTTCCTCGACATGTCAGAACAGCAGTGTTTCAGGAAACTCGGGCTGTCGTGTCAGGTGGTGGCAGACATCTGCAGCCTCCTAGAAGAAGACTTGCTGCCTGCTGAAGCTAGTGGCCATACCTTACTTGTGGCTATCAAAGTCACCACCACCCTCAACATTTTAGCATTCAGATCCTTCCAGGACTTGGCCGCAGCCATATGTAGGATCTCCCAGTCAGCAGCCCACAAATGCATAAGACAGGTGCCTGATGGGTTCTTTGCCCTGGGCGGCAGTTATGTGAACTTCATCTGCGACGATGCCACTCAGAATGAGTGGGCACTTGGGTTTGTGTGTCTGGCTGGCTTCCCACTGGTGCAAAGCGTCATTAACTGTGCACATGTGGCAATCCAGCACCCCCAAATCAAGCAGGAATATTCATTAACTGCAGGGGCTTCCACCCCATCACTGCGCAGCTGGTGTGCAACCAGAAAAAAATATATCTGCAGGTTCCCGGGGAGCTGCCAGGATGCTTTCATCCTGCCAGTGGCCAAGCTCCCTGGTGTCTTTGGACCTGGAACACATTAAACGGGAGGGTGCTGGGGGACACGTCAAATTTGGCTGAGGACACCTGTCAGAAATCCAACCACTGAACCCCAGCAGCGCTACAATGAATGCTAGATAACCACCAGATGTATGATTATCCAAGCCATCGGCATGCTAAAGATGTGCTTCAGGTGCCCAGACAGATCCAGACAGCAACCAGCATCTTCAGAATGGTGCACAACATTGCGCAGCAGCGAGCTTTGGACCTGCAGGAGAAACAAACCGCAGAGATCAGATCCTCTTCGGATGATTCCAAGGAAGAGGAAGTTGAGGAGGATGAAGGTGATGAGAGCAATGCAGCACCAGCTGTTCACATTGATGCCCAGGATGCCAGGGATGTGCTTATTAATGCACGGTTCGCTTAGGTAGCACCAGTGCACGGATGTTAGAAGCAGATGCAATGGCCACTCTTTGCACCAACAACCCCCCTTCCTCCCCTCCCCCCACCCCCCGCCCAATGCCACTGACACAAAGCTGTCCTGCAAACAACCAACCACCCCTTGCACATTCCCCCATTGGTCTCCGTCAATTCATGCCTTCCCATTCATCAATGAATAAGTTAAAAGCCGACTTGTCACTCTGCGACCAAGAATGGGCAAGACAGGAAAGTGGTGCAAAAGAGTAACATTTGTGTGATTGAATTAAAGAACAGAAACTTCACAACAAAACATTTTCTCATACACCCATGCGCATCCCGTTGTGCAAGTACAACGCTCTTCCTTCCGCTCCTATGCAGTACAACCTCTGTGGCTTCAGCAGAGGTCGAGGCAGGCTGCTCAGATCTCTGCTCTGACTGCTGAAGATGCTCCTGGCTGACGTCCTCTGGGTTTTGGAGTGTGTAAGGGCCCCGCCAAAGACTCCTCAATCTGCACCCAGCAGCCCGTCGTGAGGCGCCGTTAAAACCTTTGATCTTCTTGAATGCATGCTGAGCTTTCTTACCCTGTGTCTTCTAACTCCAAGCTCCTGCAAATTCCATCTTTGGATTGGCCCTTAGATACTGGAGTTGAGATTACATCAGGCGGGTTCTCAGCACAGCTGATGCCAGAGCCTGGAAGTAAAATGAAAACGAGGTGGTTGTGTTAAAAGTCACAGACTGACGCGCCGATCTTACTTCTGGGTTTCCCCTGCTCCCATCGTGTCTCTGAGTAAATATCGGGGCCATTTTGCTTGTGGTTTTCATTTTCATCTGCATTCAGAGCTGTCTCAGGCTAGTGTATTTTGTCCAGCTTCAATACCATGAGGCTACTGAGCACTGTACATGCCTGTAGTTTCACTAAGTATAACTTGGGAGTTCACAGGCTCCTGCAATGACCTCAGGTTCAATACCCAAAAACTCAGCAGCTGCTGTCAGCATTCCAACATCTGTTCCTTTTCTGCCATTGTTGGCCTGCAAGAACAGAGTGGTAGCATTGCCCGAGGCCCAGAGTAGGACACCAGTACAGCACCACAGACCAACCAGTGTTGCTTTCAACTATTTTAGCTGTGCACTTTAAATAAATGCTCCCTGCAAGGGGGGGTCACACTCCAAAATATTTTTTTTTTTTCCAGTGCCCCCTTTTTAGGTTTTTTTTTTGAGGGCACCAACACACAAAATATACAAGTGCCCCCTGGTTAAAAGGGGGGGGGGGGGGGTCACTAAAACCGGCAAACTAAACAAATTAAACTTTAAACTTAAATGATCAAATTAAAATTTGGTTGCCGGGGGTGATGTTGCACTCCTCTGGCGCCACCTCTCGCGGAAGGCCACGAGTGTACTGGTGAACACCACGTGCTCCATCTCCAGGGACACCCTGGCTCGGATGTAACCGCGGAAGAGAGGCAGCAGTCGGGCTGAACGACTCCCTCGACTGCCCGCTGCCTGGACCGGCTGATGACCCCCTTGGCCGTGCCCAGGAGCAGTCCTACGAGGAGGCCTTCCGACCTGCCCGCTCCCCTCCGCAGAGGGTGCCCAAAGATCAGGAGTGTGGGACTGAAGTGCAACCACATTTACAATTACCAGCACAGCTGCACACATTTAGGAGGATACAGTTACAGAGCTTGAGGAGGTAGCACAGGTTGAGCCACATTGCACAAGTGAGAAGGAGCAAGTGGTGGTGGGAGAGGAAAAGCAGGAAGATGCTCCCCGAATGGCCACATGGCATCATCAATCCTGTTTCTCAGTAGTCGAGGATCTGGAAATTCGGGCATGTGGCCAGCACATTAGCTGATACAACAATGCCAGCTTGGAATGAGCATGAGCAGAAAAGTTAAGGGCAGCAGTCAATGTGTCTGCCACTGATAATGCTGTGCCAACTTGCAGATTAGCTGCAAGCATCCTCACAGCAGATAGCAAAGTTAGTCCAGGATGCTTGTAGCAGTATTACATTTGACGATAGCATAAAGCTATATGGGCAGGTTACAAGTAAAAAGCCGATGGATTATTTTCAGGGAGACTTGGATTGATTGGGGTTGACAAAGCAGCCCTGCACTTCAGTGCTGCATGCACAAGCACAGAAATGAGCTGCCCTCAGCAAGTAACCAGCAATCAGTGTATTTGCATAATTTTCTGGCATTCTCGGGTTATCTCTCACAGCATGCCAGCACCAGGGCCACCTTATCAGGCACCAGAACCCAGTGAAGGGCACGGTGGAGGGACAGCAGGAGCAATGGCCAGCAATGGTACTGGGGAAAAAGGACAGAGGTAACCAAGTTTATTTTTAAATTTTAATGGTGATTTCCTCTTCAGCGTTGGTTCTAAACGGGTGCTGGGTGGACAGAGTGCTGCTCGGATACTCCAGCTGCATTATACGGCTAGCTACCTCATATACATTGAAGTAAGGGACCTAATGAGCCTTGTGCATAGCTCACATGCAGGCTGCCAGCCCCCTTGATGCTTGTCATTCGCATTGGGGCATGTTGTGCAGTTGTGGGCTCAGATCTCTGCTTGTTGATGTTTCCGGGGAGCAGGTGCCCATTATACTTCAATACAAAAGATGTTCACCGTGGATTATATGTAGGGTAATGCATTTAGGAACAGATAACAATAATTGTGTGCAACAGGAAAAGGTCTTCACTGACAGGGGTTGAAAATGAAAAGGCTTTGGGAGTGACTATTGATAATAGATATGACAAATGATCCATGTAAAGCAGTTGTTGATCAGATGAATTGGGCATTGAATTGCAAGTCAGAACTAATTACAGACATTGTACAAGCCGATTCTGAAGTATGGCATGCAATGGCAGTCATCATATCTCAAGACTTAAGCTAAAACAGGTTCAAATATACCAAGTTTTGTAGCCACTGCCAGGAGTTATATTTTAAGGTATAATCAATACTTAAGCTACAATAACAAGCACTTGGATTAGTGTCGATTTTGACAACATTTTTAAAAAAATCCAAAGCTTTACGTCATAGTTGTACTAATCTGTGTGTTGCGGGTGGAACTTGCACCCATAGGGATCTGAAGGAACACAAGTCTTTGTCATGGGCTTGTGGCATCCTATATCGCTTCCCAAAATAGTTAGATGCAGTGGCAGAACCCGAAGGTGTGCCACTCGAATCATTTCCTACCGGACATTCATCCAGAGAGAGATAGAATTTATGAAGCTTGTGTGAGATGCGGTATACTTGCTATACAAACTTTCATATATTTGACTGAAAGAAGTGTTTTGTTTGCAGATTTCCTTCCATTCAATTTCTGTTATTTTGGTGATTCAGACTTTGCTCCATTGCGCTCTTTAGATTTACTGTGGGCGGAGCTGACTTCAATGTGCAGGGCAGAGATACGGTCGATGGTAGTTGAGAAAGAGGGGTTGTAGATCAGTTTCGTGGAGAAAGTGCTTGCTGCGAATTCCCTTTGGCGTTTCCCATTGCACCTCCATAACTTTGACGGAAACTGCATTTATGCACCTAAACGGGGTTTCCACCAAACATCGGCAAGTTACAGCGGCAAAGTGGGATAAGCCCCAAGGAAATTCCCAGACACCTAATTGTACTTTAAAAAATATAGGTCTGTCTCACAGGGATATTCTCTCACAGTTCGTGGAGGGGCGGGGTGGGGGGAGTGGGGGGGTTGTTAATTGTGACATTTAGAGCCAAGGTAATTCTGCTTATTGGAAGACAATAACTATTGAATTGGCATCTCCCATCCCCTGCGGTAAATGCCTTGATTATTATCGAGCAGCTGACTGGTGGAGCACAGCGGCCTGCCCAGCTGATCCGTTCAGCGAGAGGCCCAGTCCATTCTGAGGACAGGACCTCATTAACATGCTGCTGTCGAGCCACTTGCCAGCTCCGGGAGTCACAATATCAGGCGGGCTGCAGGCCGACCCATCTAACAGGAAGGAAAGCCCGGGTCAGCAGTGGCCCACGTTATTCTTTTGGAGCTCGGACGAGCACATCTGCTCCTACTGGCCCACAGAAATAATTTTTACACGCATCTTTACAAGCCACTTCTGCTGTACCACTGAGTTTTACTGAGCGGAGTGTCCATAGCGCACACTAAGCCCAGTAGCCCAATTAAAACATCGCAAGGACCACAATTTACATTAATTAATGAGGCTCACACTTGATTTAGGCATGTATCTCGGCCACCCAGCGGAAGGCCCTCGGAAAGATGGTGGCGGAGCAGGAACAGAACGGTAGATCCTCCATTTGCATTTTAGCTCCACTACTGCCCTGTTTCTGTGGGTGGAAAGAGTTAAAATCTCCCCCATAGCATTTGTAACACAAAATGGAGAAAGATCATGAAATGGTTTTCTTCTATGTCGGTTAGTCTTATCCCATGTAATATGTCTGTTATGGTTTGGGTTTACTTCCAAAACTTTTGTCTAGTTCTCAACAAAAATGTCTTCTGTAAGCAGCCTAAATCCAGTATGAATTGAAGTCTGTACATTTATACCTGCTGAGTCCAAGATAGCATGTGCAGGATTTACCCTTTTCTTTGTTATATCAGCCACAGGATTAAAAAAATAAGAGAATCAGTTCAGTAGAAATTACAAAGTTTTAAAAAATATTGTATTTTGTGCACATCTTGATAAGTGGCAGGACCCCTGGATGAAAGTCTTTTGTCGATGTTAAGTCATATATGGATGGTGTGAATGACTCATCCATGAAGTTCAGAATTCCAGATTGAATTCTAGATGTTGAGAGAAATCGCTAGTATATATTTCAGACCAAAGCCTCCTGGAGACAGAGTTGTCAATCAACCAAGATTTAAAAGATAACGAAGGGTACTATTGCATAAAAAGACTGATGCAGGTGTTCATTAATTGTCTGATTACTCAGGACTTGTTAATTAACACCTCAAATGCAGAAATGCTATTACCGCATTTAAAATTAAAAGAAGAGAAAGATTAAATAAACTACTCAAACTCAAAGAGTATAACACCCCTGGATTGCATCCATGCATTTTAAAAGGATCTAGGGAAGAGATAGCAGAGACACTATTACGCATATTTAATAATTTGTTAGAAAAAGGTGTAGTGCCAGAGTACTGGTGGACAGCTAATGTTATACCTATATTTAAGAAGGGGGATAGAACATGTCCCGGGAACTATAGACTAGTCAGCTTAACATCAGTAGTAGGAAAAATAATGGAATCCCGACTAAGGGAGAAAATAGAAAAACATATAGGGCCCAAGTTTCCACATGATTCGCGCCTGATTTTTAGGAGCAACTGGTGGAGAACGGACTATTTTAGAAATCGCAATTCTCCACATTTTTTTTTCTGCAGTTCTAGTCAGGTAGAACAGTTCTAGTTTAGAACAGAATTTTTTCTTCAAAAGGGGGCGTGCCCGGCCACTGACGCCTGATTTGAAAGTTTCCACAGTGAAAATGTACTCCAAACTAAAGTAGAATGGAGCCAGTGAAGATTTTTGTAGAACTGAAAAAACCTGTTCTACACATTAAAAAATCAGGCGCAGGTTACAAATTAGGCGCCCAGAACGAGGTGGGGGGGGGGGGGGGGAAGGGAACTCATTAAATTCTACAATAAATCCTTATTTATACTTCTACAAATATTATACAAATAAATCCAACCTGAATAAACATTTATAAGCCAAGAAAAGATTAAATAAACCATCTTCCTAACTGTGTGAAAGTGCTTCAGGCAGGGAGAATGCTGCAGCCATTCGTGTCGCTGAGCGGGAGGGGGAGAAAGAGAGAGGGGGGGGGAGGGAGGGAGAGAGAGAGAGAGAGAGGGGGGGGAGGGAGGGAGGGAGAGAGAGAGAAAGGGGGGAAGGGAGGGAGGGAGGGAGAGAGAGAGAGAGGGGAGGGAGGGAGAGAGGGAGGGAGGGAGAAAGAGAGAGGGGGGGGGGAAGGGAGAGGTCGGATCGGATCCAGTCCGGGAGTCGGGTCCAGTGGGGGGGGGGGCGGGTCGGGTCGGGGAACAGGACCGCGGGTCGGGTCAGTCCGGGCGGGGGGGGGGAGCGGGTGTCGGGTCTCGGGTCGGGGCGGGCGGGGGGGGGGGTTGCGGGTGTCTGGTCGGCGGGGGGGGGGGAAGCGGGTATCGGGTCGGGTCTGGTCGGCGGGGGTTGGGGGGGAGCGGGTGTCGGGTGGGTCTGGTCGGCGGGGGGGGGGGGGTGGGGGAGCGGGTGTCGGGGGCGGGGAGCAGGAGCTGGCCATGGGAGGAGCCCCAGTGAGGCCATTCAGCCAGGGCTAGTGGTTGCGTGCTTCGGGCCCCTCCCACACAGTTCGGCGCCTGGAGCTACTGCACTTGCGTGCCCACTGTAGCGCGCATGTGCAGAGGTCCCGGCACTGTTTTCAGCGCCGGGACCTGGCTCCGCCCCCCCCCACAGCTCGTGCTGGCTGCGCCGAGGGCCAGAGGACCTGCAAGTAGATGGAGAATACCGAGGATTTTTTTAGGCGCCATTTTAGGCGCGAAAAACGGGCGCCCAGCTCGGAGGGGCACACGTTTTTTTTCTTGTGGAAACTTGGGCCCCTAGAAACCAAAAATATAATAAAGAATAGTCAATATGGATGTTAAAAGGGAAAGTGTTGCTTGACCAACCTCATTGAATTATTTGAAGAGGTAACAGAGAGAGCAGACAAGGGTAATGTAGTAGATGTAATATATCTAGATTTTTAAAAGGTCTATAATAAGGTACCTCATAATAGACTGCTGAATAAAGTCAGAGCATGTGGAGTCAGGGGTAAATTGGCGGAGTTTACATAGGATTACATAGGATATATGACACAGAAACAGGCCATATGGCCCACCCAGTCCGTGCCGGCGTCTATGCTCTACCCGAGCCTTCTACCATCTTTCCTCATCTAACTCCATCAGCATAACCCTCTATCCCTTCTCCCTCATCTGCTTGGCTAACCGCTCCTTTAATGCATCTATACTATTCGGTTCAACCACCCCATGTGGTAGCGAGTTCCACATTCTCACCATTCTTTGGGTAAAGAATTTTCTTCTGAATTCCCTATTTGATTTCTTCGTGACTATCTTATATTCATGGCCTCTAGTTATGCGTTCCCCACAAGTGGAAACACTCTCTCTCTATCTACTCTATCAAAACCTTTCATCATTTTAAAGACCGCTCTTAGGTCATCTGTCAGCCTTTTTTCAAGAGAAAAGAGACCCAGCCTGTTCACCCTTTCCTGATATGAATACCCTCGCATTTCTGGTATCATCCTTGTAAATCTTCTCTGCACCCTCTCCAGTGCCTCTATATCCATTTTATGAAATGCCGACCAGAACTGTATGCAGTACTCTGAGTGGTTCGATACAGGTTTAGCATAATGTCCCTACTTTTCAATTCTATACCTCTAGAAATAAAGGCTAGTGCTTGGTTTGCTTTTTTTATGGCCTTGCTAATCTGTGTCGCAACTTTTAGTGATTTGTGTATTTGTCCTCCGAGATTGCTTTGTTCCTCTACCCCATCTAGACTCGTACCCTTCAAGTAATAAGTGACCTCCCTATTCTTCCTACCAAAATGTAATACCTCACATTTTTCTGTGTTGAACTTCATTTGCCAATTATATGCCCATTCCGCAAGTTTATTAATGTCCTCCTGTAATTTGTTGCAATCCTCCTCAGTATTGACTATCCCCCCCCCCAATTTGGTGTCATCCGCAAATTTAGAAATTGTGGTTTTGATTCCAAAGTCTAAATTGTTAATATAAATTGTGGTCCCAGCACTGATCCTTGTGGAACACTAGTACCTACCTTCTGCCACTGTGAATAGCTATCTTTTAACCCTACTCTCTGCTTTCTATCTTGATGCAGATAGCTGTCCATTCTGCTACTTGTCCCTTGACTCCGCATTCTCTGACCTTATTCATCAGTCTATTATGGGGTAACTTATTGAAGGCCTTTTGAAAATCTAGATAAATTGCATCAAATGCATTACCCTTGTCTATTCTCTCTGTTACCTCTTCAAAAATTCAATGAGGTTGGTCAAGCAAGACTTTCCCTTTTGAAATCCATGCTGACTATTATATTTCTGGTTTCTAGATGTTTTTTTATTTTCTCCTTTAGTCGGGATTCCATTATTTTTTCTACCACCGATATTAAGCTGACTGGTCTATAATTTCCTGGACATGTTCTATCCCCCTTTATTATAGATATTACATTAGCTATCCATCAGTTCTCTGGCAGTGCACCTTTTTCTAACGAATTATTAAATATTTGTAGTAATACCCCTGCTATCTCTTCCCTAGATTATTTTAAAATGCATGGATGCAATTCATCTGGACCAGGGGTTTTATCCTCTTTGAGTTTTATTAGTTTATTTAATATATCCCCTCTTTTAATTTTAAATATACTTATCTCATTATTAATCTCCTCATCCAATGTCATGTCCACCCATTCTATCTCCTTGGTGAATACTGAAGCAAAATAATTATTTAATATTTCTGCAAACTCTCCATCATTACCTGTGATATTGTTCTGTCTCTCCCTTAATGGCCCTATTCCCATCCCAACCTTCCTTTTTTATTGATGTGCCTGTAAAATATTTTACTATTTTGTATTATGTTCCTTGATAATTTAATTTCATAGTTCCTCTTTGCCTTCCTAATTGTTTTTTTGATTTCCCTCCTAATCTTTTCATATTCTCCCTTATCATGCTCTCCTCTGCTGTTTATGTACTTAATGTATGCCTCTTTCCTTATCCTCAATTGTTCCCTTATGGGTTTATTGATCCATGGAGTCTCATTAGTGTTTAGTTTATTCTTTCTTTTTAGCAGAATATATTTTTCCTGCACTCTGTTGAACATCATTTTAAATGGCTCCCATTGCTGTTCTACATTGTTTTTTTGCCAATATTGTTGCCTACTTTATTTTCCCAAGTTCTATTCGCAGCCCCATAAAATCAACTTTTCTTCAATCTATTACCCTCTTTTTTGTCATACTTATATCCTTCTCAATTATCATCTTAAAGCATATTATATTATAGAAAGAAAGATTTGCATTTATATAGCGCCTTTCACGACCACCGGACGTCTCAAAGCACTTTATAAACAATGAAGTACTTTTTAGAGCGTACTCACTGTTGTAATGTGGGAAACTATTGTGGTTACTATTGCCTAGATGTTCCCCTACTTTTACTTCTCTTATCTGCTCTGGTTCATTCCCCATTACTAGATCCAATAGCGAACCTTCCCTTGTTGGGCTTTTTACATACTGGGTTAGAAAGGAGTTCTGCACATATTGTAAGAACTCTATTCCCTTATCCCCTTTACCTACCTCTTCTGTCCAATTAATATCAGGGTAGTTGGAATTCCCCATGATTATTATTCTATGTTTTTTTACTTATTTCCCTCATTTGTCTGCATATTTCTTCCTCCACCTCCCTTCCACTATTAGGTGGACTGTAGACTACACCTATTAGTGTGATTGATTCTTTATTATCTTTTATCTCTATCCATATGGATTCTATTTTTGTCTTGCTGATAGCTGTGTCACTTTTTTCTATTGCCATTGTGTTATCCATAATAAGTACAGCTACTCCACCCCCCTTTTCCCTCTCTATCTTTTCTAAATATGTTATACCCTGCAATGTTTAATTCCCAGTCCTGATTTTTCTGTAGCCATGTCTCAGTAATCCCTACAATGTCTGGTTCCTCACAGTGCATGATTGTCTCCAGCTCCCCTGTTATATTACGGACACTGTGTGCATTGCTGTATGGTTCAACTCATTTCTAATAGGATAGCTGGCTGAAAGACAGAAAGCAGAGAGTCGGAGTAAAGGGTAGCTATTCAGAATGGCAGAAGGTAGGAAGTATGGTCTCAGAAGGATGTGCTGGAACACTGTTGTTCACAATTTATATTAACAATTTAGACTTTGTAATCAAAAACACAATTTCTTAATTTGTGGACGACACCAACTTGGGAGGGACTGAAATAAATTATAAGAAGACATTAATAAACTTGTAGATTGTACATATAATTGGCAAATTAATTTCATCATAGATATTTGTGAGGTATTACATTTTGGTAAAAAAATAAAGAGGTTCCATATTACTAGGAGCAGGATAGGTCTTACTGCAGTTGTACAGGGCCTTGGTGAGGCCTCACCTGGAATATTGTGTTCAGTTTTGGTCTCCTAATCTGAGGAAGGATGTTCTTGCTATTGAGGGAGTGCAGTGAAGGTTCACCAGACTGATTCCCAGGATGGCAGGACTGACATATGAGGAGAGAATGGATCGACTGGGCCTGTATTCACTGGAGTTTAGAAAGATGAGAGGGGATCTCATAGAAACATGTAAAATTCTGATGGGACTGGACAGGTTAGATGCAGAAAGAATGTTCCTGATGTTGGGGAAGTCCAGAACCAGGGGACATAATCTAAGGATAAGGGGTAGGCATTTAGGACTGAGATGAGGAGAAACTTCTTCACTCAGAGAGTTGTTAACCTGTGGAATTCCCTACCGCAGAGAGTTGTTGATGTCAGTTCATTGGATATATTCAAGAGGGAGTTAGATATGGCCCTTACGGCTATAGGGATCAAAGGGTATGGAAAGAAAGCGGGAAAGGGGTACTGAGGTGAATGATCAGCCATGATCTTATTGAATGGTGGTGCAGGCTCGAAGGGCCGAATGGCCTACTCCTGCACCTCTTTTCTATGTTTCTACTTGGAAAATAAGAATCTAAAGAGGGTAGAGGAGCAAAGGGATCTGGGAGTAGAAATTCACAAATCACTAAAAGTTGGGACATAGGTCAATAAGGCCTTAAATACCATGCAATAGTGTTTATTTCTCGAGGGATAGAATTGAAAAGTAGAGAAGTTATGCTAAACTTGTATTCAAACCTTGGTAAGATCACACTTAGAGTACTGTGTGCAGTTCGAATTCCGATATTATAAAAAGGATATAGAGGCACTGGAATGTGTACTAAAAAGATTTACATGGAAGATATCTGCAAGGTTATATCAACAAGAAAGGATGAACAGGCTGAAAGAGAAGGCTGAGGGAGAACCAGAGCAATTTAAAACGATGAACAGTTTTGATAAAGTAGAGAGAGAGAGGGAGAAATTCGGGTCATTTGCGCCTACCGTTCGTGGCCCCGGGGGATGCTAACGGGGTGCAAATGACTTTTCACCCAGGCACAGTGCTGCTAACAACTTCCGCTAAATTCCTCGGGAGTTTAGCAGTGGTGGTAACTGGTAACGCCCCGCTCCACTGTGCCGCAATGGCAACGTCATCACCGTGCGCAGCGACCCGTTTTCACCCGGAGCGAAAATTCAGGAGCGACCCCATAAGCTGCGCCTGGCGATGCCAACGAAAACTTCCGGGGGCGTGTACAGAGACATAGGCCGCTCGTGGAGCGCTACTTAAAGACATGGGCCGCTCGTGGAGCGCTACTTAAAGACATGGGCCGCTCGTGGAGCGCTACTTAAAGACATGGGCCGCTCGTGGAGCGCTACTTAAAGGAGAAGTGGCGCTCGCACTGAAAAAAATTGTCCGATTTACCGGTCGCGGTCTGTTGAAAGGTGGAACGCGGGGTCCGTGCCGCGATCTTGCAGCCCGCCACTCTGCTTGAATGCCTGGCTGATGCCACAGCAATTCGCTCCAGGTAGGGACCCGCAGAGTTGTCAGCTTGGCCTTGCTCTTTGATGAAGGGGAAGGCCCCTACTACGCGGCAGCACTATGCGTCCCAGCGCATAGCACTGCGCCTCTTATTAGGCTTCCACCTTGCTCGCGCCCCACAGAGCAAGTGGAGCGCGTTATTTTGTGCAGGAAGTCCCACTTCAAGGCTGTTACTGCCCCCAAACGGGGCACTACGCTACTTCCCACTGTTTCCTAGGGAATTCAGAAGAAACATTTACAAGGAGAGTGGTGAGAATGCGGGACTTGTTACCACATAGAGTAGCTGAGGCGAATAGTATCCATCCAGTTAAGGGGAAGCTAGATAAGCACATGACACACAAGTGAATAGAGTTAGATGAGGAAGGATGGGGGGAGTCTGGAGTGGAGCATAAACACCAGCATGGACTGGTTGGGACAAATGGCCTGTTTCTGTGCTGTATATTCTATGTAATTCTCTGTAAAACAAAGCCTCATAATCCTAACTAATTTATAGACTAAGGGGGTGAAATTGCCCCTCGCCCCTGATTGGGGGCGGTAACCTTTCGGGTTCGGGACCTTTATCGCCCTGCCCGGAAGTCCCACCCCTGATGTGAAATTGGGCCGTGTGTCCCTCAATGCAAGTGGAGCGCTGTCTCCGGATCTCTGCTTCCTCGGAGGGGCGCTCCCGGAGCGGCAGCGTGGTGCTGAGTCCAATAAAGGGGAGGGCCGCTGCTCACTCTGCAGGCCCTTTAGTCGCCGCCACTGGGCCACCAGGGATGCGATCGACCGGGCCAAAGGCTGGCACCCTAAATGGAGTGCTGGGCTGCACGATGGCGGCCCAGTCGACATGAGGGCCGCCATTGTCAGGCCGTTGCAAGAGTCGGCTGACAAAATAAAATGGCGGCCCGGGGTGCTAATGGCCTCCCCTGTAAGGGGCACCACGGCGGCTGATATCTGCCAGCTTTGCGCCTTGCATTGACATCGTCCCGTGCCAGCTTCATGACCCCCGGGGCAATTTCCCCCACAGGGTGCAATGGGGTCAGCATGGGGTGGTAAGGGGTCAGTGCGGGGTGGTAAGGGGTCAACGCGGGGTGGTAAGGGGTCAGTGCGGGGTGGTAAGGGGTCAGTGCGGGGTGGTAAGGGGTCAGTGCGGGGTGGTAAGGGGTCAGTGCGGGGTGGTAAGGGGTCAGTGCGGGGTGGTAGGGGTCAGTGTGGGGTGGTAAGGGGTCAACGCGGGGTGGTAAGGAGTCGGCGTGGGTTGGTAGGGGTCAGTGTGGGGTGGTAAGGGGTCAGTGCGAGGTGGTAGGGGGTCAGTACGAGGTGGTAAGGGGTCAGTGCGGGGTGGTAAGGGGTCAGTGCGGGGTGGTAGGGGTCAGTGCGGGGTGGTAAGGGGTCAGTGCGAGGTGGTAAGGGGTCAGTGCGGGGTGGTAGGGGTCAGTGTGGGGTGGTAGGGGTCAGTGTGGGGTGGTAAGGAGTCACTGCGGGGTGGTAAGGGGTCAGTGCGAGGTGGTAAGGGGTCAGTGCGGGGTGGTAGGGGTCAGTGTGGGTGGGTAGAGGTCAGTGTGGGATGGTAGGGGTCAGTGCGGGGTGGTAAGGGGTAGGCGTGGGGTGGTAAGGGGTCAGTGCGAGGTGGTAAGGGGTCAACGCGGGGTGGTAAGGGGTCAGTGTGGGGTGGTAAGGGGTCAGTGTGGGGTGGTAAGGGGTCAGTGTGATGTGGTAAGGGGTCAGTGCGGGAGGTAAGGGGTCAGTGCGGGGTGGTTGGGGTAAGTGCGGGGTGGTAAGGGGTTGGCGTGGGGTGGTAAGGGGTCAGTGCGGAGTGGTAAGGGGTCAGTGCGAGGTGGTAAGGGGTCGGTGCGGGGTGGTAAGGGGTTGGCATGAGGTGGTAAGGGGTCTTCGCGCATGGCGATGATGTCATCACTGGGTGTGTGCCAACCCGGGGCATTAATCGCGGGGTGCGGGCTACCGGCGCAGCACCCCCTCAAACCTCTGGGGCAATTTCCCCGGAGACACTGCCTCCAGGCGATAACGCCATTGCGCACTGTTAGTGCCCCACGCTGCTATAATAAAGGGGACATTTCGGCCCCTAAACAACTTGACCTGGATTCTGATCTTCATTTTGAAATTTGGTTAGGAGAGGCAGCTTCCATTTTAACTCTGAATATTTTTGAAGCTCTGCCCACGTGATAAAGAAACATTTTCCTCCATTTGACACAGGATGAAAACGTTGCTTACATCACATGACTTCCCCTCTTGGGGGTGACCTTTTGGCCGTAGCCATGAAGTGAAGAGGAAGTCTGGGTACCTTGTGAGTCTGATTTTTCAGTTCCCCCGATGCCTGTTCAGTGCCAGCACAGCCAGTGATCAGACAATAAATTAGCAGAGCATTGTCAAAATATGATGTTTTTCTTAGTTATCCACAGAATTATTATGTATTGATCCTTCCACATATATCATTAATATGGTGACAGGTGCCTCCACAGTGAATAAAATTGTTTAAATTGACATACGAAAAGACAACACAATAATATTTAGCAAAAAATAAAATACTACAGAGGCTAGAATTTGGAAATAATACAGAATATCCTGGAAACACTTAGCAGGTATGGCAGCGTCTGTAGAGAAAGGAAATAGGTTACGTTAAAGGTTATAAAAAGGTTAGGTTCATTTGACGTAGGATCCTAGAACTAAAACGTTCACCCAACCTTTTTCCTTTTCCCACAGATGTTGCATGACCTGCTGAGTGTTTTCAAAATAATATTTAATATAGGAAAGCAGTATTTCAGGTCAATCCATTTTCTAATTTTACATTGTAAAAAATAATTCTGAAGCTGATGCTATTAAGGGCTCTATCAAAGAGCTATTATATAAAACAGACATTCTGTACTCACATCTAGCAGTGTATTCATGACAACTCGGCTTCAATTCAGTGTTAATTGTTTCCGTCACCTAACCTTTTGTGATCAAAATAAATTGTAATCTTATCAACCTTCCTTTGTACTAGAAGGCATTGAAGAATGAACAGTTTCTATTGTACTCGGGTCTCTGAGAAAGTCAGCGTTAGCCTAGAAAAACTGTGACAGATATTCTTCCCTTTTATTATGAAAAAGGTCTGACTCTTGCTACCTTAGTGCATATTATATTTACAGATCTGTACTGGAGCAAATACAGGTGCGCAAATTTCAACCGTCAACAAATAATTCACACGGTGTGAATGTCAATTCAAGACACGTGACACATTGCTGCTAATAAATGTGGACTCTACATTTTGTTCCATTTGGTAACAGTTCAACATAACTGACTCATCATCATCATCATGATAGGTAGTCCCTCGAAATCGAGGAAGACTTGCTTCCACTAAAAGTGAGTTCTTAGGTGACTGAACTGTCCAATTACAGTCTCTGTCACAGGTGGGACAGACAGTCGTTGAAGGAAAGGGTGGGCGGGGAGTCTGGTTTGCCGCATGCTCCTTCCGCTGCCTGCGCTTGGTTTCTGCATGCTCTTGGCGACGAGACTCGAAGTGCTCAGCACCCTCCCAGATGTATTTCCTCCACTTTGGGCGGTCTTTGGCCAGGGATTCCCAGGCGTTGGTGGGGATGTTGCATTTTATCAAGGAGGCTTTCAGGGTGTCCTTGAAACGTTTCCTCTGCCCACCTTGGGTTCGCTTGCCGTGTCGGAGTTCCGAGTAGAGTGCTTGCTTTGCGAGTCTTGTGTCAGGCATGCGAACAATGTGGCCTGCCCAACGGAACTGGGGATGTTGGCCTGATCGAGGACGCTAACGTTGGTGTGTCTGTCCTCCCAGGGGTAACTGACTATGCTAGAAAGAAACGAAGAGCTTGCATTTCTATAGCACCTTTCACAATCTTAGAATGTCCCAAGAAAGTTCACAGCCAATTAAGTATTTTTGAAATGTAGTCACTGTTGTAATGTCGGAAAACGCAGCAGCCAATTTTTGCACAGCAAGGCACTGCAATTACTAATGAGATAAATGATGAGATAATCTCTTCTGATTGTGTTGGTTGAGGGATAAATATAGGCCAGGACACTGGAATGTCCTCCCTGTTGTTCCTCAAATGATGCTACATGATCTTTTATGACCACCTGGGAGAGCAGATCGGGTCGTGATTTAATGTCCCATCTAATACAATTTCAGTTTCAGCTTGGATTATGTGCTGAAGGCTCTGATTCCGCAACCTTCTGACGTGGAGGTGAGATTGCTACCACTGAGCCAAGGCTGACACGTAAGCCTGGAGGGAACATTTGATCCTCTCCCAAATAATGTGCAACCTATTTTCTGATGCAGCAATCCCAAGTCCATACTTGTGGTGCAGCAGGAGAAAAGCATTGTTTTTGTGAATATCGATGAAGTTCAGAGAAATAAATGATGTACTAATGGATCTTCTGTGCATCCTTATTGTATTTTGGGGGATATTCTGCTTTATATAATGACCAGAATTACATGATATGGGTTAAGATTTTATCTTTTATTAAAAGATTGTATCCCCGTTCCGCAGATGTGTGGTTCTTGCTGAAGTTATCACTGCTGTACCACTGCCATGGAAAGTGTTCCATTGACAAGTCTCCAATACCAGCACCTGAACAGGTGGTCATTTATGGTTGTCCCAGCCTGGTTGACTTGATTTACTCTGGCCACAATGTCCAAAGTCAGAATCAAAACATTTGAGCCATGTGGATGATGGGGTGTGCAAGGGCCACTTTGTCGAGTGCTGGTAACAGTTTTAACATAGGATATACAGCTCAGAAACAGGCCATTTGGCCCAACCAGTCCATGCCGGCGTTTATGCTCCACTTGAGCCTCCTCCTGTCTTCCTCAGCTAACTCTATCAGCATAACCCTCTATTCCCTTTTCCCTAATATGGTTATCTAATTGCCCCTTAAATGCATCTATAGTATTCGCTTCAACCACTCCCTGTGTTAGTGAGTTCCACATTCTCACCACTCTCTGGGTAAAGAAGTTTCTTCTGAATTCTCGATTGGATTTCTTGGTGACTATCTTATATTGATGGCCTCTAGTTTTGCTCTTCCCTACAAGTGGAAACATTCTGGGGCCAAAATTCAGCCTCCTGAAAAGGCCTCTTACCGCCGGAAAGCAGCAGTAAAGCGGCGGAGTCGAATGGCTGCCAGCAGCGAAATTCACCTCGGGGGTTTTCTGCAGTGGTGTTCACTTCCGCCCCGTTCCCCCCACTTCCACCGCTGTCTTGTGGATGTGGTCTTAAAGACGTCATCAGCGCGTGCACGCTGCCTCTCCGCCCCGGAAACTATATTCATTTTAAAAAATCGACCAGCCACCTGATGGTGCCCCCGACAGCATTATGCCGGCCGGCTCAACACTGCTAGCGGAGCTGAAAGGAGTATTGTGTGAATTGCCATATTTTTGGTCAAAACTTTTTCGGACTTGTCAAAACTTTTTCGGACTTGTCAAAACTTTATAGGACTTGTGAAAACTTTCTCACTCGCCTTTTTGTGATCGGCATTGAATACTAGTGGCCTGGGGGCCTCAATCTGTACTCCACAGAGGCCTCATTGTGAAGGTTGAGCCTGCAGATGCAATAAACATAAAAACATAAGAAATAGGAACAGGAGTAGGCCATAGTGCCCCTCGAGCCTGCTCCACTATTCAGTAAGATCATGGCTGATCCGATCATGGACTCAGCTCCACTTCCCTGCCCGCTCCCCATAACCTCTTATCCCCATATCGTTTAAGAAACTATCTATTTCTGTCTTAAATATATTCAATGTCCCAGCTTCCATAGCTCTCTGAGGCAGTGAATACAACCCTCAGAGAAGAAATTTCTCTTCATCTCAGTTTTAAATGGGCGGCCCCTTATTCTAAGATCATGCCCTCTAGTTCTAGTCTCTCCCATCAGCGGAAACATCCTCTCTGCATCCGCCTTGTCAAGCCCCCTCATAATCTTATACGTTTCGATAAGACCACCTCTCATTCTTCTGAATTTCAATCAGTAGAGACCCAACCTACTCAACCTTTCCTCATAAGTCAACCCCCTCATCCCCGGAATCAACCTAGTGAACCTTCTCTGAACTACCTCCAAAGCAAGTATATCCTTTCATAAATATGGAAACCAAAACTGCACGCAGTATTCCAGGTATTCCAGGTATGGCCTCACCAATACCTTGTATAGCTGTAGCAAGACTTCCCTGCTTTTATACTCTACCGCCCCCAAAAACAAAAAATGCCTGCTGAGTAGAAGTTTCATGAGGCATCAGAAATGAGTGCACAAGAGTGTGTCCCTGACATGCAGCTGTAACTGACATGAAAGGGAGCCTCCATTGCGAGAACACACACAATATGCAGGCCTCAACAATGAAATGCTGCTTCAGTGACTATATAGTGAAGGTGGGAAATAAGAGAAGAATGAAGGAGAGGCTCGCAGATGGAAGGCCAGCAGTTGATGGAACAGGTACTCACTTTCATCAGATGAATGATGTCGTTCATCCTTTTCCGGCATTGGGTGGGGGTGCGATCATGAATGGAGGTCCCTGAGACCTCCACATCTATCTCTCTCCAAGCATTAGTAAAAACTTCCCGAGTTGGTCTGCCTGCATCGGGGTACAGGACTCGTCTCCTTCCCTCCACTGCCTGCGTGAGTGTCTCCAGCTTGGCATCAGCAAATCGGATTGCCCTCCTTCCTACTGATGGAGCAGCCATGGCATTAACTGAAAGGCCTTCCCTGCTCAGGGCCTAGCTACAAAGCATGGCCTTTAAGAAGGCCAGGGACCAGCTGGTTCATTAACAGCAAATCACCAGTAAGTGAATTTTGCGGTCCAAAGACTGCTCCCCACCCACACCACTGCAAACTGCTGATTCCCGCCAAACAATACCACTGGCCGCCATTTCTTTACAAAAAAAAGCTGAATTTCAATCGAATGGCTGCCGCATCTATTGTGGTGGTAATGGCAGCTGAAAAGTGGTCGGTGTGCTCCGTTTCGGGCGGACTTGAATTTCTACCCCTCTCTCTGTACCTACTCTATCGAAATCTTTCATAATAAGACCTCCATTAGGTCACCCCTCAGACTTCTTTTTTCAAGAGAAAAGAGACCCAAGCCTGTTCATCCTTTCTTGGTATGTATACCCTCGCATTTCTGGTATCATCCTTGTAAATCTTTTTTTGCACCCTCTCCAGTACCTCTATATCCTTTTTATAATATGGCAACCAGAATTGTATGTAATACTCTAGTGTGGTCTAACCAAGGTTCGATACAAGTTTAGCATAACTTCCCTACTTTTCAATTCTATCCCTCTCGAAATAAACCCTAGTGCTTGGTTTGCTTTTTTTATGGCCTTGTTAACTTGTATCGATACTTTTAGTGATTTGTGTATTTGTACTCCCAGATCCCTTTGCTCTTCTACCCCATTTAGAATCTTATTTTCCAAGTAATATGGGATCTCTTTATTTTTATCACCAAAATGTAATGCCTCACACTTATCTGTGTTGGATTTCATTTGCCAATTATATGCCAATCTGCAAGTTTATTCATTTGTTGCAGTTCTCCTCAGTATTGACTATGCCGCCCAAATGGGTGTCGTCTGCAAACTTATAAATTGTGCTTTTGATTCCAAAGTCTAAATTGTTAATATAAATTGTGAACAACAGTGGTCTCAGCACTGATCCTTGTGGAACATCACTTCTCACCTTCTGCCACACTGAATAGCTACCCTTTACCCCTACTCTCTGCTTTCAATCTTGAGCAGGGAGGTCTTACTGCAGTTGTACAGGGCCTTGGTGAGGCCACACCTTGAATATTGTGTACAGTTTTGGTCTCGTAATCTGAGGAAGGACATTCTTGCTTTTGAGGGAGTGCAGCGAAGGTTCACCAGACTGATTCCCGGGATGGCAGGACTGACGTATGAAGAAAGACTGGATTAACTAGGCTTATATTCACTGGAACTTCGAAGAATGAGAGGCGATCTCATAGAAACATATAAAATTCTGACGGGATTGGACAGGTTAGATGCAGGAAGAATGTTCCCGATGTTAGGGAAGTCCAGAACCAGGGGTCACAGTCTAAGGATTAGGGGTAAACTATTTAGGACCGAGATGAGGAGAAACTTCTTCACTCAGAGAATTGTGAACCTGTGGAATTCTCTACCACAGAAAGTTGTTGAGGCCAGTTTGTTAGATATATTCAAAAAGGAGTTAGATGTGACCCTTATGGCTAAAGGGATCAAAGGGTATGGAGAGAGAGCAGGAATGGGGTACTGAAGTTGCATGATCAGCCATGATCATATTGAATGGTGGTGCAGACTCGAAGGGCTGAATGGGCCTACTCTTGCACCTACTTTCTATGTTCTAAACCAGCTAGCAATCCATTCTGCTACTTGTCCTCTCTGCATTCCCTGACCTTATTCATTAGTCTATTATGTGGTACCTTATCGAATGCCTTTTGAAAATGTAGATAAGTTACATCTACTGCATTACCCTTGTTTACTCTCTCTGTTACCTCTTCAAAAAATTTAATTAGATTGGTGAAACAAGAGTTTCTCTTTTGAAATCCATGCTGACTTATATTTTTGGTTTCTAGGGCTAGATTTTGGGCATATATCCTCCCATTTAGCGCCCATTTAATTGCTGAGAGTAAGTTTACCGCCCATATTTAATGATAAATGGAAACTACCGTCCGATTATCACCCATTTATTGCAGGCGAAATTTTCGGCATACAGGAATGAGCTGAACCGCCCGCCCACTTTTTAAAAATATAAAATCTGACGTCATCACTCATGCAAGGCCCAGAATATTGTTTATAATGGAAACTAGCGCCCAAATATCGCCCAGATTATCGCCGAGTGCTACTTTCGGCATTTTGTCCATATACTACCCAAATGATCACCCACCCAAAAGGACGCTCAAGAAAAGCTTCACTCACCTGACCTTAACCCGGTGGTCTGGACGCCATTTTGTAAATCGGAGAAAGTTTAATAAAAGGCTGCTTCAAGTTGATGGGAGCATTGAAGTAATTCATGAGTGATTTTAAGGGCATTTTAGAATCTTTCCAATCATCTAATCACATTGTGGTCAGTTTTGAGTTTATATTGTGTTTGTTGAGGACAATTTAACAATTTTGAAGACAGATTAGGGCATTTATAGTGATTTATACTGATGGGCCCTGTAATTTCTCAGGCAGTATTGATGACTACTCACATGCTGCAGAATAGAAATGGGAGAAAGTTCATCGAAGAGCATTATGTGCCCAATCAAAGAGGTGGCAGACTGCTGAGGAGGAGAATACATTCAATGCATTTACAGGGATAAGTGATCATACCTGGACTTATCCGATAACATTTGCGTTAGAAGGCTGCGCTTCCGAAAGGAGGTCATCAGTGAGATATGCCAGCTAATTAAGGGAGATCTGCAGCCTACCAGCACCATCAGGACCGCACTGCCCATTGAGGTTAAGATTACTGCGGCACTTTCCTTCCATGCATCGGGCTCCTTTCAGGCCTCAGTTGGTGACATTTGCTGCATCTCTCAGCATGCCACACATTGCTGCATTCGAAAGATAACTGAAGCCCTTTACACATGCAGGATCGACTTTATAAGCTTCTCTATGACCAGGAAGGGACAGAGTGAGAGGGCTTTAGGGTTCTCGAGAATAGCAAACTTCCCCAAGGTGCAGGGAGCAATAGACTGTACGCACATCGCCCTGCAAGCACCTTTACAGGATGCAGAGGTTTACCGTAACCGAAAGGGATTTCACTCCCTGAATGTGCAGCTCGTTGTCGACCACAAGCAAATAATCATGGTAGTTACGCAGCTGCAAGACTGTTGCATCAGCAGCTCATAAATGAAAGCTTTGCGTGAACTTACTTTGGTGTCAGTTATAGTTGCGTTACGTTATGTTTCATCCTTGTCTGGCCTGGCCATTGTTTGCAACCCTTGTATTGATGTTTAACCTTATGTTATTAGAAGACACTGCACAACAATTGTAAAATGAATTAAAAATCTTTAATAATTTAACAATTGAGGTAAAAAAAAATTTAAACAAACTATATAACACTCATCTCCCCCCTCCCCCCAACCCCAACATTCACACAACAATAAATTTTCTATAACGATAAAAATATAACAGTACAAAAACCCCTTCCCACCCCCTCAACATTCAACAAATTTTTAATAACAATAACAACAAGCAGCACCCCCCAACAGTCAACAATTTTAATAACAATAAAAACAGTGACAAGAATAAGGACCCCCCTCCCAACCAAGTGAATATCCCCCTATCTGTGGCCATGCTTCTCTCTATCCACCCTCCCCCGTCGTAACCCCTCCCCTTCCCACTTATGCTCCCCCTTCTACCCCCACTAATGCAAAGTCGTCTTGCAGCAGGACACCTCGAGCGCTGTTGGGGGGCGGGATGGCATTGGCAAATTCAATTCTTGGGCCCCAGAAAACGTCTTCTGGGTCAGAAGCAACTGCTTCCTCCTGACTCGTATCTGTCGACGTTGGTGGTACGTGCAGTGCCGTATCCCGAAACCATCGCCTGCCGCATGGCATCGATGGAGTCGGCCGTTCGCCGCGTTGCCGCAACCATCTGCCCCATGTCCTCCGAGATGTGCGCAGATAGTGCGGCAATGTTGCCGGTCAACCCACCAATCGCTTGGAGGAGCTCTCGACCAATGTCGATGCTCGCCCTCAACAGAGACTCCATGTCCTGGTTCACATCTGCCCGTCGCTGTGCATGCCTACCCCGCCGGCCCAACCTCTGTGGGGTCGGCGTAGGTACTGGACCACTCAGAGCGCCCTGCTGCAAGCCGCTTGGCCCCGCTACTTCATCCGTTGAAGATGATGTGGCCGCAGGTACTGCAGACCCTTCAGTTGATGCCTCAACCAGCGCGGACCAGTACAGTTGAGGCTCATCATTTTTCTCACTTGTATCTTCCCCCGCGGTCAGCACGACCTGTAGCAAGCTCGGAGACCTCCGTGTGGCCGGAGCTAATGTCCCAAGTGTCCCAGGGCAGACAGTGAGCCAGGGCAGCTCTCCCCCAGTCCAGGCTGGGTCACTGTGTGACTGACAGTAGCCGGAGAGACTCACAGTCTGGGCAAAGCTGAGTGACCCCCTCAGCGCTCGGTCATGCTCCCTGTTAGCGTTAGTGTTTTCTTAGAAGAATCACTCAACACTCAGAGTCGGTTCCAATGCCTGGCGGCATTTAATAACGCTCAGCGGGGAGGAAACACACAGGACCGTATCCAGGTTTCTCTCCACAGAACAAAGAGTTACATGTACCTTTATATGTTTCACAACAGTTACAAAACAGTTTACTACAGTTACACAGCCCATCACGGCTGGACACAAGCCAATCACAACGATTATAGATTACATATAGGTTCTTTTAACCCAATAGAATTCTCCTAGTATCCAGGGAACCATATGTTCGGTTATTGTCAGCTTGGGCTGATCGATGACTTTATAGGTTCTCTCCCTAGTTCTTTCATCTGGGAGAAATAATTGGTATATAGCCTTGTTTACAGCAAATGGTTTCCCTCTTATCTTTCTTCCTGGGGAATTAATTGGTTTATGGCCTTGTTCACAGGAGATGGTTTCCTTCTTATCTCTGTCTTCCCAGGCATTCCTACAGTGGGCCTCACAGGGTTATTGCTCGGTCAGTGAACGTTCAACAGTTCACAGCTTGACTACCTGATTTCCCATCATGCCTGGGCAGCCATTTTATGTGTGTGTCCATTTAAGCTTATGTGAGTTTTAAATATCCAGCAGGTGCCTAATGCCTAAGTCTATATATATATTTCTACTCTCTACAACACTCCCATCCACCAACCTAACAAAAAGGAGACGGTGCCCAAGTTAAAGAGTTGTTCACAACACACAAGCAGCGATATAATTTCAGAATTCTCCTTCTAAACTAAAGTGGTAGAATTGGCGAGTGTTTGTGGTCTGTCCATTTTTAGTCATTCCTTTGGACCCTATTTTCGATCAAAATGTTTAAATAATAATTAATATTGTCGATTCAGTTTAAGGCATCTGCGCCAGATTACGAATGCACATTTGCAGGGAATGGTTCCTGGGACACCTGCCTTCCCAGGGTTAGTATCCTGGGCCCCGCCCTCCCGGGGTCAGAGTCCTGGGCCCCGCCCTCCCTGGGTCAGAGTCCAGGGCCCCGCCCTCCCATGGTCAGAATCTTGGGCCCCGCCCTCCCGGGCTCAGAGTCCTGGGCCCCGCCCTCCCGGGCTCAGAGTCCTGGGCCCCGCCCTCCCGGGGTCAGAGTCCAGGGCCCCGCCCTCCCGGGGTCAGAGTCCTGGGGGCACAGGTTCCGACCCCAGTCCAAATCTTACCAGGGGTTCTACCCAAGATTACCCAACTTAATTACAATCCGGCAGATTTACATTCTAATTAATGAGTCAGTGCATCATTACAATTATAAATTTAATAATTTAATACTTACTCTTGCAGATGCCACCAGACTGTTTCAATGCTTGTGGCACTGGTTTGGCTCTCTCACATCGTGGGATGCCGAAGTTACCACTTCGGCGATGTCCGCCCATATTCGCTGGTATACCCGGGGACGGGAAGGGGGGGGCGGTGGATTTCCCACGCCCACCCCGGGTTAATTGGCCCCACCGAGTCTCTACCTCATGGACCAGAGTTTCGTTGGCTTCATCAGAAAAGGCTTCTGCCCTCCTTCTCCCTGCAACCTCCGCAACATCACTCTCTCCCGACTCCTCATGTTCTATCTCCATTGCCTCGACACAACCTTTCTTCTCTCTTTCCCACCCAATGTCTTCTGAGCATGCGCAGATGACCCCTGACCTCCTGAATTGCAGGAAAAGTTAATTGATTGATAAAATATACCGCACATGCGCAGAACGGCTATTGCTATGGACGCCAGCCTTGCACTACTGAATATATCGCTATCGTCCATTTCACATTGCTAAGGCTATCACCCAAATTAAAAAGGCGAAACTAGCGATTTTTAAAATGGGCGATATTCCGGCGATCCTGAAAAATAAAACAACCAATAATGCTGGAAACATCATCCCTTGGGCGATAGCAATAATAATGGAAAGTCTAGCCCTTGATGCTCTTCCATTTTCTCCTTTAGTCAGGATTCGATTATTTTTCCAACCACCGAAGTTAAGCTGACTGGTCTATATGTTCTATCTCCCTTCTTAAATATAGGTATTACATTAGCTATCCACCAGTCCTCTGGCACTACACCTTTTTCTAACGAATTATTAAATATGTGTAATAATGCCTCTGCTATCGTTTCCCTAGATTCTTTTAAAATGCATGGATGTAATCCGTCTGGACCAGGAGTTTTCTCCTCTTTGAGTTTCATTAGTTTATTTAATGTCTCTCCTCATTTTATTTTAAATGCACTTATCTCATTACAAATCTCAGTATCCAGTGCCATGTCCACCTGTTCTATCTCCCTGGTAAACACTGAAGCAAAGTAATCATTTAATATCTCTGCCATCTCTCTATCGTTGCCTGTGGTATTTTCCTGTCCCTCCCTTAGTGGCATATGTAGAGCAGCTGGAACCAGATTGCGGGGTTATGGGTGAGGTGGCAAGAGCAGGGAGGGCATTGGGAAAAGGCATTGATACCAAAGTTGCCAGGAAGAGAAAACTGCAAGGGTGCCTAAATGACACCCAGCTCCGCATGCAGGGAGAGGCTGAGGACCAGCCTATGCAAACATGGCAGAGGCCTGGAATCAGTTTGTGAAAACACCAAGGAGTTCCGGGAGCAAGCTGTGACAGTTCATGGAACATAGATTCTGGTTGGACTGGAAGGAGGTATTCAGCATGTGCAACTGATGCAGAAAACCTGAACAGGTGGACCTAATTTGACATACATTCACAGAAGCCAGAAAATTTGGCAGTGAGGGACAGGGAACTTGTGCACGTGCAGAGGTCCAATAAAAATAGGTAAGAAAGTTCCAGATTACTAACCAAGCCACAGGAATAGAGCATAACCCAAGCCCTGGGTCCCGAAGAGAAGCGTGATCTGTGATGAGAGAAATTGTGGAAGAATTTCTAATCATGGACACGTTTGAGTGATCTTATTTTGCTAAATTGATTGTTATTTTTAGCTTTATATGGAAGGGGTTCTGTGTAACCAAAACAGCCAATCAAAATGCTTGTAAAAACATTTTTGAGCGATTTTATTGGCTTTTTTTTTTACAGTGGTGGTCTGATTGGTAACCTTTGCCTATTTGTTTAGTGAATGAAAGTAGTGGAGTTCCACAATTGTGGTTGACTGCTAGAAAATTAAAGGAAACCATGTAGGAGCCCAGTCATGTTTGGTTATGTCCATCACGGAGACAATTCTACGTCGGTCAGGAGACTGGTGACAAACCTGAACCGGGTTGACTAAAAGCTCATGATACAGATCACTGAGATCACTGAGATCCTTCAAGTCCAAATGTAACGATTCAGTCAAGTTTGTAATGAATGGAAAGACAATCACAGGTCGGGGCAGATAAAGTTGACCGCGATCCGATACAGGCTGTGTGGAGCGGCGGGGACGATTTGCTCTTATACACTGACTCAGGTTCAGACTAGTTCTGTCTCCACCAATACTGTAGTTTCTCAAAATAGTCCTGCGGATGATTGATGACCTTCTGAAATAGGGGCATTTGATATTCAGTTAGTTGATCTAAGCTGGGGTGACCATTGAGGTGTTACAACTAGCCTTTGGGTTAAGAAGGGAAGTTGCTCAGAGTCCCCACTCTTGGGCTAGAATCTTGCCAGTGCTCAGAGGGCAGGTTTGGAGGCCGGTCCGCTGTCAAAATCTAAAAGGTTAACAGTGGGGCGGTGTCCCACTCTGAACCCACCTTCTTGTTAATTTCCCAAGTGCCACCTCTGCCTGCGGTTTGCAAACCCAGCACTAAGCAGACGGTCAGGCAATTGAGATACTGCAGCATTTTACCAGGTCCCAATGATTTTTCCAATTTTTTTATGAGGTTCCCGGTGCTCGGGAATCATGCCAGGTAAATGTGTCGAGTTCTCAATGACTCTCCATTGCTTTGAATAGTTGACAGCTGCAAAAGTGGTATAAAAGCTACCATTTCGCAGCTGTTCAATTTCCAATCTTAGGAGCTGGAGCCTTCAGGAATTGGAATATACTTTCCAGCTTTATGGAGGTATAAGATGCTTGCAGTGAACGCTCCATCCAGTGTTATCTCCTTGGAACAACCTCTCTCACCATTGACAGATCGCTTCTGTCATCTCAACTTCAGGTGCCATCTAATGTATCAGCAGCGGTGCCCTTGAAAAAAAACCTCACCTTGGTCCTCAGAATCCCACCACAATCAGCCCCAACACCACCAGGCACACCAGCATCACCAACAACAACACCAACCTTCTCTGCAATCACCTGATTCCACACAGGACACAGGGCATCAGCATTCGGGCACATTGCTGCACAGGACGCCAGGTATGGCCTCACTATAGCTAGATTTACTTCACTTGACGCTGTACACCTTGGCTGCCACATGATGCGCCAGGTTGGCACCACCCCTCACTAGCTCCATAAAGCATCCCTGCAATGCCCAAGCCATTCCTTTCACACTCATCACCTTTGTGGGGGTATACCCTTATGTCTCACCATTCACTACAACTCATTAACCCACTTGCAAAGGTGCACACAAATCTGTCCAAGAACACAAAGTGCTGAAAATAAAGATTTCAATGTTTGACAACACATTAGCAGAAACTCTACATGAACATTGGCCAAAAGACGCAAGTGTGTTGTTAGTTGGTACGATTGGACAAGGCTAAGGGGTGAGTGTGAGGGGTGGCTTGTGAGATGAGGATGTGATAATGTAGGTGCAGGGAGGGATGGATGAAGGTACAAGGTTAGTTGGTATGGGAAGGATGTGCAGGAGCAGGGTAGGGAAGGCAGAGTAATGGGGATGTGATGAGTGGCACAGCAGGGTACGGTTGAGTGTGGCTTTGTGCCGTTTTGTGATCTACTGAGATCATTGAAAGGTTTGCGCCACTGCAGCCAGGTCCTCCTGATGACTTCCCTGCTTGTGCACTCCAATGCAATGTGCAACCAGGCTGCATGGTGTTCTGGGAAGGTCTCTTCCACCCATTGGAAGGGAAGAGGACCTCCCTGCATGTTGTGACTCCCTCCATAAGCACCTGGAAGGAGTGTTGAGAGAGCCTGGATGTGCACCTTTGTGCAGTGCTTCTTAGTGTTTGCAGCACCTCAGTGCTGCAGAACACTGACAGCACAACTGTCGAAATTAATGTGGGCATAGTCCCTTTAAGGAAACCAGCTGATGACGCATCATCAAATAACGTCATCACACCCGTTTCCTTTTAATTGGCTGGGAATATCGCAGGGTGGACTTAACAAGTCCCATCAAGGTAAAATCACTTAGAGAGAGCTGGATGAAGACGGGTGCAGGGTTCCAGTCCGCCAGTCCATACCCGAAGTCGCCCGCATCACTCCCGACTCGGTAGGAAAAATCGCGGCCTTGATTTCTATCCGGCAATCCATGCTCTAAATGTGCATTTGTGGACTTTGGGTGTTGACAGGATTGGGCTACATTGTGATTCCCACCTCCCAATGGTCAACTTTCCTGTCAAGTACACGAATAATGGTCACATCAATGGGGTAAGTGAGGGTGAGCAGTGCTGTGGAACTGTATCCTAACAAGGAGGCACTCGTTTAGTAGAAAATAATCAGCACAATTGTGGTGAAGAGTTCAGTAAAACCTAATGGGTAAATAGCACCCCAAAAGTCTGCAACCTTTTTAAAAGTGCCAGAATCCCCACCCCTAATAAACCAAATGTTTTATTGTTTGACAATTGTAAACTAATCAAATAATAAAGGTTAATAATGAATCACTATTTTTCTTTGGGAAATACAGAAATATACTCAGCCAATTAAATAGCTTACAGTTTTTTTTCAATAAAGTGTAGTTACCTTGTCAGTTGTTATTCTGTTTACCTAATTAGAATCAGATAAAATTTGCTTTTAATTGCTCTAGTGGTTTTAGCTGCAGCTGCTCCGAGAGCACATCGATCTGTGTGCAACCTCCTTATGGCATTCAGGAGGAGCCAACTCTGATGAAATTCTGTACTGAACGTCTGCCTTAAAAACTGTTTGCACTGAACAAAGAAAAGGAAAATAGAATTTGTTAGCATAAATATTTGAGAATATTATACTCAGTGCAGATTTTAATAAACTGGGACCTCCAAAGGATTAAGAGCTTTATAAAAGCACTTAATTAATGCTCTTCTTTTGTATAAATGCCCTTGTGTATGCAGGAAGTCAAAAGGTGCTTGCTTGAAACTAATTAAATTGTTACAGTTGACTCGTGCTGTTATTAAAATGTGTTTCACTGAGAAGTTATTTTACATATAATGTCAGTACTGGAATAGAAATACGTTGCATTCAACAATGGATGCCTTGCAGTTGCAATTGGGCTACATTTTCCACCTGTTCGCTATGAATGGGTGAAAAATCTAACCTTATGTTGAAGTAAAAGGATCAGATATTTGTGTGATAGAAGTGGGTCTCTATCCTACATCATACAAAAAGATAAAGTACAGCGATATTTTATATGATTTTTTAGTTAGGCTAAGGCACTGGGAAGTTAAAATAGAGCTTTGTCAGTATTTTTATTCCATTCACGGAATGTGGGCGAAGGTGACAAGGCCAGAATGTATTGCCCGTCCCTAGCTGCCCTGAGAAGGTATTGGTGGCCCTTCATTTTGAACCGCTGCGTATCTTTGTGATACTATTAGGTAGGGTGTTATTCTTTATAGAAGTTTGATACCACTGAGTGACTTTCTAGGCTACTTCAGACAGAAGTTAAGAGTCAACTACATTGGTGTGAAACTGGAGTTACATATGGGCGAGACCGAGTAAGGAAGGCAGGTTTCCTTCCCTAAGGACATTAGTGAACCAGTTGGGTTTTTACAACAATTTGACAGCTTCATGATCACTTTCACTGATACCAGCTATTTATTTCCAGATTTTTCAAACTGAATTCAAATTTTCCAGCTGGCATGATGGGATTTGAACTCGTGTCCTTTGGAATACTAGTCCAGGTCTTTGCATATTTAAAAGAAGTAAATTAATTTGAGTCATAAAGGGAGAATACACAAAGAACTGTCTGGCATCCAAATCTAATAAGTCAATTGATGTTTGATTTGGTCATTGTTTGTTGAAGTTGCTCACATATGCAAATTAATTTTGCCTTGGGTTTGTTGCTGTAGGAAATAATTCAATTTGAAATATTTCTTATTGTTTATCCTGCAGCTCCACAGACCGCTGTAGCCTACAGCGTATGTAATAGAGTAGTGCAGTTCACACAGACAGAGGATCAAATTAATCATCCAAATTCTCAGTGATCATACCATGAATTTTGCAATGGTGCAGTAGAAAATCACAATACGAACATCAATGTCATTATTCTCTGTGCAATACGCAATGTAGCTTGACGTTCACTTTTAAGGGTGGTTTTTACTTGCAGACCTAGCGTGCAGTGGGATATAATGGTATATTGGGCTGGATTTTCGGCTTTTTGCGTTTTCGCCCGTTTCCGATCGCAATTCACGGCGGAGCGAAAAATTTAGCGCTGGGCTCTCATTAGTGTCAGAGTGAGGAACCTTCGGCAAATGAAAGTTAACTCCAGCGTTGCACCACAGACTTTGCACATGCGCTTTTTTTCCCCCCGTGCTTCTGGTCTCCTGTGGTTCGCGCGCATGCACTGTACAACTGGGACTGAATCAGCCATTTCTAATTTGGAATTCAATCATGGAGGAGGATGATTCCAGACAGCGTGCCAGGCGCTTCAGCCACAAGGCTAATGAAGCTTTAATGGGGGCTGTGGAACGGCCCTCCATATTCAAGAGGATTTGGAGAGAAATAGCTGAGGAGGTCTCTGCTTCGGACACTGTGGTCAGGACTGGAAACTCACAAACGTCACAATAAAAAGTATGCAATAACGCAGCGTTCTTCTCCCAATCCTTTTAATCACTCACAACTGCAACTTTATCCTTAGCTTTCCACATGGTGCCGTTAGCACCTGGTGCACCCTGGGTCCATCTGGTTTTTCTGGGCGAGTCCTCGGGCGGACGCTAAATCGGGCAAAATGCTCGAAAATTCTGCCCGGGGCATTAGTGCAGCGATGCATGACGATTTACATCATTCCAAGATATTGGCGGGGTACTGTAAGTTTTAGTGCCGCCGTAAAACCATTGGAGAAAGTTCCACCCAGGCGCAAAATCCTGTACGCCTTGTTTCACGCCCCCCAAAATAATTTTTGTGCCCCGCCGAGGCGCTAAATGGGGCTTAAATTAACCGAAAATCTAGCCAATTATCTTCACAATGCGTACTGTAAATATTTCAAAGTCTTTAAAATTAACAGCATAGAAGGAGGCTATTCGGACCATCGTGTCTGTGTCAATTCCTTGAAAATTATTTACTTAATCTCTTTTCCCTGTCCTTTTCAATTTTTCTCTACCAATATTTAGCCATTTTTCTTTTAAAAGCCATTGTGGATTCTGCCTCCACCGTTGATTCCGATAGAGTATTCCATGTTCTAACAAGCCGCTGTGTGTAAAAAAAAAAAGTATTACATTAAATTTAAAAAAACAATCTAAGCTCTTCATTCTTTTTGTAATTAGCTTGAACTTCTGCTCTCTGTGGTAAATATCGATTTATCTGCAGCTGATATATTGACACAAAAATGTTGGCAAGTTTAATATAGCCAGACTTTCAATATTACTTTTTGTCTGATTTGCGATTTTGTTTGTTATATTTTCAAATTATTTTTATTACAGGTCACCCTGCTCAACCAACCTCTCTCCATTACATGAACCCTTATCAGCTTAATACTTATGCCATGGCATTGAAAGCCGTCGGAGAAATCATTCAGGATTATGACAGTGACAAGATGTTCCCAGCTTTAGGATTTGGTGCCAAGTTGCCTCCAGATGGAAGAATTTCACATGAATTTGCTTTGGTGAGATGATTTTTTTTACAAATATTTTTTCTCACAGAAAGTATGTAGATGACTATTAACAAATCATTTGGCCTTAACAGTTGTAATGTAAGGGTTACAGTTTTTCTGCTAGTTCTTGAATCATTTAATTTGTTACATAATTATTTGTGGTGGCAGAAATTAAGGATTTATATCAGATTACTAAGCTAACGATAGTTGTTGATATTGATTGAAGATCACCAGTATGAAAAACAAGACCATAACCCCTTGAATTAACTATTTTGTACTGATTTGATTTGGTGTAAGTGTAAAGCATTTGCAATTGTTATTGAGCTTGCTTTCTCAAAGAGGCCACAACAATAACTGGTGTGGGAAATGTCACATCAGTACAGTATGAGGAGCTTTTAACCCATGCTATACCAAACCTGGATGTATTTCCTGACACAAAGGGGGTGACTTTCATCTTCACCACTTGGATGGTGACCTCCCAGAGTGGATCACTCACCCAGCCTAGAAGTCTCCCGTTTTTTCAACCAATTGAAATCAATGGTTGAAAGTCAGGCCGGTTCTACAATGAGAAGGCAATTTACTCTGCTGCATTATCACCCAGGCAGCGAAGTGGCAAATTATCCCCAAAATGTGGAAATTGGGAAATTGAGAAATGTTCCATTTCCCATCGTAACATGCTGAACCCTGATTAGCGGAATCCCCACTAAATTAAAGATTACTAATAGAGCAGCCAACATGCTCAAGAGGTATCCAGTGTTACTTATGATAAAGTTATGATTTAAGCAATCTACAGTATGCTGCTTTTAAATTGACAAGACTACATGAAGGCCCATAGTGTAGATCACCACATATTTTGAAAAGAGTAGGGGGTCGCTTTTAAGGTGACAAAATCAACCTTAATGGGGTGGTAACGACCTCAAAATGGAGTCAGTAGACTTACTGCCCCGTTTATGCCAACACTCTGCCCGCTGCCACTTATACAGGGGCCTACCAATGGGTGGCTAAAGCATCCGCCTGTTTGAGGCAGTAGGCCCCTTTTAATGTGCAAATTATGACACTTGTATCCTACATAGAACAAATACAGGAGGTAATAATATAACACGTGCAATTTGTAAATCATTACGATAAATCAGACTAACGGAACATATCAGAGCAATTTTTCAAATTGAGCATGAAGGTTAAATTCCAACACAAATGACAAGATTAAATTATTCTTCAACATTATGATTATCAATTTAATTGCTGGGCTTGAAATTCATGGAAGTCCATAGCCCCTGGTTAACAAAACATTAATAAAGCTACTAGTTTCAAAGGCTGGAAGAATAATTGGTTGTTTTTATTGCATTTGGAGATTTTTTTGAGGGAAGTATATCTGTTCTACTGTTCCATGCTTAAAAACCACAGTCACCTCTTAGAGAATGTGAGAGTTTCACTACACGGTCAACAAGCAGAGAAGTTGAATTGTCCTGAAATTTGCCACTCTTCAGGAAGTCATTCCTGAAATCTGAAAGTATCACCACTTAAAATATAAAGACTGAAATAAGTCAAGTCTGGAGCTGCTGAAAATTTTTGCTCAGCTGTTGAATTTGATAACTACATAACCTAACGGGTTACCAACAAGGGTAACTTATTTTTAGCTTTTGAATATTGGGAGTACTTTTTCCAAATAATTGCTGTTCCGAGTAGTTTCCTTTAGAAACATAGAAGCATAGAAACATAGAAAATAGGTGCAGTAATAGGCCATTCGGCCCTTCGAGCCTGCACCACCATTCAACAAGATCATGGCTGATCATTCCCTCAGTACCCCTTTCCTGCTTTCTCTCCATACCCCTTGATTCCTTTAGCCGTAAGGGCCATATCTAACTCCCTCTTGAATATATCCAATGAATTGGCATCAACAACTCTCTGCGGTAGGGAATTCCACAAGTAAACAACTCTTGAGTGAAGAGGTTTCTCCTCATCTCAGTCCTAAATGGTCTACCCCTTATCCTAAGACTGAGTCCCCATGGTTCTGGACTTCCCCCAACATCGGGAACATTCTTCCCGCATCTAACCTGTCCAGTCCCGTCAGAATCTTATATGTTTCTATGAGATCCCCTCTCATCCTTCTAAACTCCAGTGTATAAAGGCCCAGTTGATCCAGTCTCTCCTCTTATGTCAGTCCAGCCATCTCGGGAATTAGTCTGGTGAACCTTCGTTGCACTCCCCCAATAGCAAGGACGTCCTTCCTCAGATTAGGGGACCAAAACTGAACACAGTATTCCAGGTGAGGCCTCACCAAGGCCCTGTACAACTGCAGTAAGACTTCCCTGCTCCTATACTCAAATCCCCTAGCTATGAAGGCCAACATACCTTTTGCCTTCTCCACCGCCTGCTGTACCTGCATGCCAACTTTCAATGACTGATGAGCCATGACACCCAGGTCTCGTTGCACCTCCCCTTTTCCTAATCTGCCGCCATTCAGTTAACATTCTGCCTTCGTGTTTTTGCCCCAAAGTGAATAACCTCACACTTATCCACATTATACTGCATCTGCCATGCATTTGCCCACTCACCTGTCCAAGTCACCCTGCAGCCTCTTAGCGTCCTCCTCACAGCTCACCCCGCCACCCAGTTTAGTGTCATCTGCAAACTTGGAGATATTACACTCAATTCCTTCATCTAAATCATTAATGTATATTGTAAAGAGCTGGGTTCCCAGCACTGAGCCCTGTGGCACCCCACTAGTCACTCCCTGCCATTCTGAAAAGGACCCGTTTATCCCGACTCTCTGCTTCCTGTCTGCCAACCAGTTCTCTATCCACGCCAGTACATTACCCCCAATATCATGTGCTTGAATTTTGCACACCAATCTCTTGATTGGGACCTTGTCAAAAGCCTTTTGAAAGTCCAAATACACCATATCCACTGCTCTCCCTTGTCCACTCTATTAGTTACATCCTCAAAAAATTCCAGAAGATTTGTCAAGCATGATTTCCCTTTCATAAATCCATGCTGACTTGGACCGATCCTGTCACTGCTTTCCAAATGCACTGCTATTTCATCTTTAATAATTGATTCCAACATTTTCCCCACTACTGATGTCAGGCTAACCGGTCTATAATTACCCGTTTTCTCTCTCCCTCCTTTTTAAAAAAGTGGCGTTACATTAGCTACCCTCAAGTCGATAGGGAAATGACCACCAATGCATCCACTATTTCTATGGCTACTTCCTTAAGTACCCTGGGATGCAGACTATCAGGCCCCAGGGATTTATCGGCCTTCAATCCCATCAATTTCCCTAACACAATTTCCTGCCTAACAAGGATATCCTTCAGTTCCTCCTTCTCATTAGACCCTTGGTCCCCTCTTACTTCCGGAAGGTTATTTGTGTCTTCCTTCGTGAAGACAGAACCAAAGTATTTGTTCAACTGGTCTGCCATTTCTTTGTTCCCCATTATAAATTCACCTGAATCTGACTGCAAGGGACCTATGTTTGTCTTCACTAATCTTTTTCTCTTCACATATCTATAGAAGCTTTTGCAGTCAGTTTTTATGTTCCGGACAAGCTTCCCCTCATACTCTATCTTCCCCCTCTTAGTTAAACCCTTTGTTCTCCTCTGCTGAAAGATAGAAACATAGAAAATAGGTGCAGGAGTAGGTCATTCGGCCCTTCGAGCCTGCACCACCATTCAATAAGATCATGGCTGATCTTTCACCTCAATACCCCTTTGCTGCTTTCTATCCATACCCCTTGATCCCTTTAGCCATAAGGGCCACATCTAACTCCCTCTTGAATATATCCAATGAACTGGCATCAACAACTCTCTGCAGTAGGGAATTCCACAGGTTAAGAACTCTCTGAGTGAAGAAGTTTCTCCTCATCTCAGTCCTAAATGGCTTACCCCTTATCCTTAGACTATGTCCCCTGGTTCTGGACTTCCTCAATATAGGGAACATTCTTCCTGCATCTAACCATTATGATTTTTCATTTCAGTCTTGCTAACCTACCTGTTTCTCTCTAGGTGGCCAAGGTGTGCTTGTATCTGTTTTCATTCATGGTATTTGCAGCCATCTTGGTCTTTGAACAATTGCATGGGGCCCCCAAGTCAGTCAGAGGCCCCGAGGAGATCCAGTGATAGGTTTACCTAGTAAAATGTAGGGGTCTCAAACTAAACCCCGCAAGGCAAAGGCCACTCCTACTTTAAAATTAACTATCTTCTTAAGTAGTCATTACCTATCTGTCACAATCAACTTTGTCTCTGACAGTCAGACTTGGTCAACTCTGAAACAAAAGACAGACCATTTGTTGATCGAAGCCATTTAAATGATCAGTTATGAGTCATAGCTCCCACCACTTTACAGGGTTGACTGCCACCAATTTGAGATTTAGATTGAGATTAAGTTCACCGAGTCGTCTTATACCCAAATAAACTTTATTTAGCAGTGAGTCGAGTAACTCATTTTTTTTGTCAAAAACGCTGAAATATGAAAGCGCCTACCCACACTGAAAGTAACGGTTGAAATTCACTATTTTACCAACCATCTTTTGGAACTTCATGCTTTCAACTTTAACTTGATTCAGCAGGTTGCAGTTCTGGTGATACTGCTCTAAAACAGTAAATGTTTTGCAGCAGTGCACCATTTATTGTCTTTTAAGGAATTGAAGAGGTATATATGGTTTTATTTCTATGAAGTGGCCAATGTGAATTTAATTTTTCATGCACTTGTATCACTTTATAGAGCTACAAATGCACACTAACTCTCTAACTCATTATTAAGATGAGTTGTATTTAGGACTGAGACAATACCATGTATAACTGCAAGGGGACTCTGGAGTTTGACTTTATTTACAATGACAGATGCACTACCAGTAGATCAGATTAATAAGCATGGAAATGTGTCAAATACACAGCTATATACCTGGAATAAAGAGAGATTTTTGTTATAACTTCTTGTAACGTCAGACATATTCAGATTAAAATATCATACTAGAAGCAGGGGTTAGCTAGATAGTTAAGATTTTTCAGATGCAAGCATCTGAATTGAACATTCTGCGGAGGATATAATTTATATTATTGTGAAGCTTCCATTTAACATTGAGCAGAACCGGTGCTTACTCTGCTGAAAATGACCATGTAATTTGTAACTGTTGCCACAAGTGGAGATTTTGGACTGCTTTATTATAAGCATTGATCCCCTAGTCTCCCATCTCAGCTCCCAAGTCAAATCATTGTGGAATAGTGGTGTCATTCCATTGTACAAAATTACTGTAATATTTCCCAAGAAACTTTGGGGTGGATCAAGATCACAAGACAAATAGGGATCTTAGCTCATGCATCCAGAGAAAGCTGACAGTGACACCCCAATCACAGCCTCCATTACAATGCTCAGAAATCCATTCCGTGCATGGATCATGCTTTGTGCAAAGAACTTCCAGATATTTGCTCTAAATTTGAACTTTGGACCACTTGTCCTACAATTGCTGTTTAATTTTGAAGTATTGTTCTGAATTTGCCTTTTATTATTAAGACAATTTTCAAGTAGGCATCTGTCTTAGTATATTAGAAATTCAAAAATATCTGCACTTATGCATCAGGAAGTAAACCCCCATTTATGCCTTCATCCCTGGCGAGTTCAAGTCCGCATTCTTTTATGTATTAGCTTGGGGGGGTTACTTTATATAACAAGAACATTCCAGGGGCCATTAAAATGTAAATAACAGTTTAAGGAAGAAAAATAAAATACATTGCAATACCTAATATTCAAGCCCAACATTTGGAACGGCTCATTCTATTGGTGTATGTACAATAGAGAGGGCCGTAAGTCTGCTGATGGGCGAAGATAATTACCCCATCCAAAATTACAGTAGTGGCATCATTACATAGTTGGGGTTTGCAGCTGGTGGCTGAAAAACTACTTGAGCAGTGCCTGCCCTAATTTGTCCTTCAAAAGCAGAGCAGTCCCAGAGCTGCTCCAAAATCCATTCTTGGCTGAAGAACACAGATGGAAAAAAGTCCTTTCCTCCAAAAGAAGAAATTTACCAAGACAAGAAAGATGATCAATCCCCTCTCGGATTGATTACCTTCCCTTATGAAGTTTCAGGGGGCCTTTCAAAAGGCATCAGCAGGATCCACGAGCACTTTCAGCTGGCAAGAGTTCTGCTGAGGCCTGTTGAAGGCGTTGTGGGCATTTTCCCAGTTGATTCCCCAGAAGTCTCCCAAACATGTCATGGCTGGTGTCAGGGCATAGGCTGAACATCTGCATAAGCTCCCCCTGCACTGCCAGTAAATGAATTCCAGTAAAAATTGAGGTGGATTCCAGATAGAACCACATTTTCTGCCCCAAAATTTTGAAATCTGTTGGACCTCTACCGTGGTCCTGATCAGAATTTAAGGGCCAATGTGTTTGCTTTGAGTTTTTTTCTTAAAATCATTTTGAAAGATTTTCCTGAAAATGCAAAATAAAATTGTAAACTTTTTAGCAGTTCTTTATACAATATATTAACTTTTTAATATATTTTATTTCCCCACCTTTTTTTGCAGAATGGAAACCCTCATAATCCATATTGCCAAGGAATTGAAGGGGTTATGGAAGCTTATTACCGGAGCCTAAAGTCTGTGCAACTTTATGGACCAACCAACTTTGCTCCTGTAATTAATCATGTAGCAAGGTACTTCAGGCATTTATAAATAGGGGGTAACATATGTCAACTTTTTCATTCGTAAATTGTACAATGTTTTGTCACAAGCGTATTTAATTATAGCTGACTAAATTTTGCAACTGCACAATTTGAGGGCATTTAATAACATGTTTGTGTATTGTAAATCTTCCCCCTTCTCCCTTCCCCATTATTTGTGGCACAACACTGTGGGGACACGGGGTGGGGGAGGGGGGGGCGGAGAATACATATTAAATAAGCAGGAATACCACTGGTGTCTTAATATTGATGATTGACTAATTACGTAATGGCTTCAGTCTTCACCATTGATATTATCACCACATAGACAGCTCTGAGGTGGTGCTATGCTGAGAAGAAGTATAAAAACAGATGAACCACTTGACTGTGTCCTAGGCATCGATTCAGCACATGACAAAGGCACACCCAGCCCAGTCGATCCTGCAAACTAACATCTGGGAACTGGTGCTGAAGTTGGGAGAACTGTCCCACAGATTAATCAAGCAACAGCTTGACATAGTCCTACTTTGAGAATCATACCCATCAGCCAATATCCCAGACTCCTTTACCTCCATTCCTAGGATTGTCCTGTCCCGCCAGAGGTGTGGGCACAGTGCTATGCAGTCAGAAGGAGTGATCCTGGAAGTCTTCAACACGTGGCTTCAGGTCAAACATGGGCCAGGAAACTTTCTGCTGATTATCACCTATTGCCTTTCCTCAGCTGATGAATCAAGGGCCCTCCATGTTGAACACCATTTGGAGGAAGCACTGATGGTAGCAAGGGCACAGAATGTACTCTGGGTGGGAGACTTCATTATTCATCAATGAGTGGCTCAATACTACCACTGACTGAGCTGGCTGAATGCTGAAAGATGTAACTGTTAAATTGTGCTTGCAGCTTTGGTGAGAGAACCAACATGTGGGAATAACCTATTTGACCTCGTTGTCGCGAATCTACCTGTTGCAGAGGCATCTGACTTTGACCGTATAGGTGGCAGTGAACACCGAACAGTCCTCGTGAAGACCAAGTCCCGTCTTCACGCTGGAGACATCCTCCAAAGTGTCATGTAGCACTACGACTGAGCTAAGCGGGATAGATTAGAACAGATCTAGCAGCTCAAAACTGGGTCTCCATGAGGCACTGTGAGTCATCAGCAGCAGCAGAATTATACACGATCACAATCTGTAACCTCACGGCCTGACATTTCCCTCATTCCACCATCACCTTCAAACCAGATGATCAACTTTGGTTCCATAAGGAGTGTAGAAGAACATGTCAGGAGCATGTACTGGTAAAGCCACAGCACAGGACTGCATACATGCTAAACAGTGAAAGCAGCATTGCATAAAAAGAACTAAGCGATCCCACAACCAGATCAGGTCAAAGTTCTGCAGTCCTGTCATATCCAGTTGTGAACGGTGGTGGACAATTAAGCAACTAACGGGAACAGAAGGCTCCATGAACATTCTCATTCTCAACAATGGCGGAGCCCAGCACCTGAGCACAAAAGACAAAGCTGAAGCATTTGCAACCATCATCATCCAGAAATGCCAAGTAAATGATCCCTCTTGGTTTCTTCTTGAGGTCTCCACCATCACAGATGCCAGTCTTCAGACAATTCGTGACATCTGGGCACAGCAACGGCTATGGGCTTCGACAACATCCCAGTGTCGCGCTGAAGACCTGTGCTCCACAACTGGCGATGGCACTAGCTAAGCTGTTCAGTACAGTTATAACAGTGGCATTTACCAGAAAATGTGGAAAACTGCCCAGATATGTCCTGTCCACAAAAATCAGGACAAATCCAACCTGGCCAATTGCCACTCTATCAGCCTACTCCTAACCATCAGCAAAGTGATGGAAGAAGTAATCTACAATGCTATCAAGTAACACTTACTCACCAATTACCTCCTCACTAATGTTCAGTTTGGGTATGGCCAGGACAACTCAGCTCCAAAACATGGAGACAAGACTTGAATTCCAGAGGTGAGGTGAGAGTGACTGCCCTTGACATCCAAGCAGCGTTTAATTGATTGTGGCACCAAGGAACCATAGTAAAATTGTAGTTAATGGATATCAGGTAAAAAAAAAAATACTTGAGTGGCTGAAGCCATACCTAGCACAGAGCAAGATGGTTGTGGTTGAATGGAAACCAATTATCTCAGCCCCAGGACATAACCGCAAGAGTTTCTCAGGGCTACGTCCAATGCCAAACGTTCTTCAGCTGCTTCATCAATGACCTTCCCTCCATTACAAGGTCAGAACTGGAATTGTTACCCGGTGATTGCACAGTGATCAGCTCCATTCGCAATTCCTCAGATAATGAAGCAGTCAATTCTTGCATATAGAGAGACCTGGACAACACTAGTGTCAGACAATGACCATCTCCAACAAGAGAGATCAACCACCAATGTTCTCTTTAAGCTATGCGGCCAAGCAGCACTCCAGTGGTCCTGCGCAGCCAGCATTTCAGTGGAAAAACTGCACATGTGTTGTATCTTGAAAGGGTCACGCAGCCCGCAAAAAACATTACAGGGTAGATTGTCAACCACGTCTATTGATATTCAATGGCATTACCATCATCTAGTTGGCCGACATCAACATCCCGGGGGTCACTATTAACCAGAAACACAACCAGACCTAGCACGTAAATTCTATGACTATTAGAGCGGGTAAAAGGCTGGGTATTCTGCAGTGAGTGACTTATCTCCTGACTCCCCAAAGTCTCTCCACCATCTACAAGACACAAGTCAGGAGTGTTCTGGAATACTCTCTAATTGCTTGAATGTGCAGCTGCAACAGCATTCAAGAAGTTCGTTACCAACCAGCACAAAGCAATCTGATTGATCGGCACCTCATCCACCACCTTAAACATCCATCATCATAGGCGGTCCCTCGTATCGAGGATGACTTGCTTTCACGCCAAACAGGGATGAGTTCACAGTTGTTTCAATGAAAGTCCTGATATTCCAGGTCCCAAACTACATGTTGAAGGGTAGAAGATGCCTGTGTGTGGATTTGTTTAATGTGTGGTGGCTGTTGCACACCGGCTCTGCTGCATGGACCTAGTGCACACATATATTGCAGTGTGGGCTGGCCCGTGCTACCCCTGGGCCCTCGCCCTCTTCTGTGCCCCGAACTCACCCCTCTCCTGAGCCCCGATCACGTCGCTCCACGATATCTTGCCGCTCCTCCGCCCCGACCTCACTGCTCCTTCGCCCCGACCTCGCCGCTCCTGCTGTACCTGCCCGCGCTCCAATCAGCGACCTGAATTTGATGACGTCCTATCCAGTCGTCCTCTTCACAACCGTCGCTCTCCTGCACCAGTATGTGCTTCTCCAGGCAGCAGCAGGCGCACAGCGGTCTGGATCTCCCGGGAGCTGATGGTGCGCGCTTGTTGTTCACAAATGAGTTCATGATGACCATGGCCTTGGAGGAGATGCCGGTGTAGGGGTGAACCTGCTTCATCACTTTGTAGATGTAGATGGAATAAATCTCCTTCCTCGACTTTCTCCGCTTCTTGCTGCTCTTCGGTGGTGCTATAGTGATGGTTTTCTTGGCGCCTTTCTTGGCAACTGTTTTCTTTTCATCAGCCATCATCTCATTCATAATGGCACACTCAGTCACACAGACACCGTCACACCCAACACCTCTCTCTCTCCCTCTAGTCCAGACTGGGTGGCGAATGGCTATTGGATACAGTATTGGATTGTCGACACGTGGATCCCATGTGATCAAGAAGTTGAAGGTGGTTCGGAGCGGAGATGGGGGTGGGAGGGCGAAACCTTTCAGATGCCGACAGGGTCAGTCATCTGGTTGCGGTGTGCACTGCAGCAACTTGCCAAAGCTTCTTCGGCAGCACCTCCCAAACTCGTGATCTCCACCACCTAGAAGGACACCTAGTGTACACTAGCACCTCCAAGTCACCCCCCATCCTGACTTCGATTTGTAACATCTTTTGGATGAGACGTTAAACCAAAGCCCTGTCTTACCTCTGAGGCGGATGTAAAAGATCCCACAGCAGTTTAGAAGGATATGTTGATCGGGTTAGATGAATAGGGTGAGATGAAGCTCTTGTGGGCCATAAACACTGGCATAGGGCCAAATGACCTGTTTCTGTACTGTAAATTCTATGTAAATCTTTTTTATTTAAATCACCGTTCCTTCATCAACATTGTGTCCGAATACTGGAACGCCCTACCTAACAGCATTGTGGCAGCATCTTCATCACCACCTCAGGACAACAAGGACTAGGCTGTGAAAATTGGCCTTTCCAGCAATGCTCACATCCTGAAAATGAAAAAACACCAACCAGCACCCAGCTGAAATGTCCAATTCTGGGACAACCATGAACTGGAACCACAGAGAGAAGAGCAAGCTTGTGCAGGGAAACTTTTTGCAGGCATTTCTAACATTAAATGAAGAATCTTATGAATAAGCTTTGAGATTTTTTTGCAAAATTGTGTAATTTTTCTAATGTATTTATATTATAAATATTATTTTTGACATGTTCCTCTGACCCTGGACTCATGTGGATTCCGCCTTCCATTCTCCTCGCCAGTGGTGGTTCTGCCTTCAGCCGCTTAAGCCGCACATTCTGATATTTCCCTCTCTTGAACCTCGACCTTTACTTTTCTGTTGCTTCCATTTAAGACCCTACTTAAAGCCTGCCTCTTCAAGTACGCTTTTGGTCACGCTTCCTAATATCTCCTTCGTCGGCTCGGGATTCATCTTCCCTTCCGCCTCAGTGAAATGCCTTGGGATGTTTTTTCTACATCACAGGTGTAATATAAATGCAAGTTGTATATAATGACCTAAGTAAAGAACTAAAATGGTAGCTGGAAGCAGTTTGAAAAATAATTTTGTGTCTGGTTTGATTGGTTCATTTTGTGGTAATTATTGACTGTTCATTGATACCTGTTTGGCACTTGTTTCTTCTTCATTGGTAGAATTTTGCTTATTGGCAAATGGTTATCATTGGCAAATTTTGAAAGCATTTGATGGATATGAATGATTGGTAGTTTTTCCTCTGTCGCTTGACTGAAGTAGTTTTTTATTGGCCCAATATTTCATTGACTAGATGGAAATCAATCAATGTGGTTAATTTAACAGATAATGGTTGCTAGAGCCAATCCACAATTTATGCCAACGTGTGCCATTGAAAGACGGGACTCTGGAATTTGTGCTATGTGCAAGATTTTGAATTATGTGGATAGATTAATATTAGTTCACCTGTCACTTGTCCCTAATCACCACCAGACATTATAAGGACCGTGCTACATGATGAAGTGATGTCATAGATCAGTTTTAATTGATTTTTCTTGGGCAGTCAAAAACATGTTCCGAGCTTCTCCTCCATGAGGAGGGGGCAGTTTAGGATTTTCTTCCCATTTATTATAAAATTACTAGTGACAAATGAGGGCAACATGGGAAGCGGTCCGACTAGAGAGCTAAAGACAAATATTACCCCATGTAGTACAGACAGATGAGCAGGAAATATATAAATACCCATAATATACTTTTCTTTTGAAGAATTGCCCACAAGCTATTCAAACAGGAGACGAAATGAAGAACGTGAAATATTAGACAAGATAAACATAGTGAGAGAGTAAGTATTAAAGGGCTCAACAGCTTTGAAATTGGATAAATCCCCAGGCCCGGATGAAATGCATCCCAGGCTGTTAAGAGAAGCAAAAGAGGAAATAGCAGAGGCCCTGACTGTCATGTATTTCACCATCTTGCAGTGACTATAAGTATGTAACTGTAATGCATGCATACTGTACCTCTACCCTTGTAATGCACATCCTGACCACAGGGAGTGTTCTCCTCACCTGGGCTTCCAGGTATAAAAGGGGAGGTCCCACCCAGGATCAAGACTCTTCAGTCCTGGAAATAAAGTGAAGGTCACAGAGTGACCATGTCTGATATATCCATGCCTCGTGTGAGTTTGTAACAAGGTGCAGAGACATTACATCTGGCGGCAAGAATCGGGAATCACCGAACCACGAGGATGGCCACCGGTGGCACAGAGGAACGTTACTGTGTGGGTGAGGACTGGGACGACTTTGTAGAAAGACTCCAGCAGAGCTTTGTCACAAAGGATTAGCTGGAAGAGGCAGCGGCTGACAAGCGGAGGGCGCATCTACTGACCAGCTGTGGTCCACAGACGTATGCGCTGATGAAAGACCTGCTCGCACCCCAAAAGCCAGCGCACAAGTCCTTCGAAGAGCTCAGCCAGCTGATCAGTGAGCATCTCAAGCCGGCAAGTAGCGTACATATGGCCCGGCACCGGTTCTACACACACCGGCGTCGGGAGGGTCAAAACATTTCGGACTTCGCGGCGGAACTGCAGCGTCTGGCCAGTCTCTGTAAGTTCTCCGATGACTGCAGGAGGGAGATGTTAAAGGACTTTTTCATCGAGGGCATTAATCATGCCGGCATTTTCAGGAAGCTTATAAAGACTAAGGATTTGACTTTAGAAGGGGCAGCGTTGATAGCCCTGGTTTCAATGTTGCAATGAACCAGGGAGTTAATGTTGTAAAAAGGACACAGAACCCCACAGGTAGGCAAGGGCAATTCGACACCGTCCAGGCAGGCAAGGGCAATTCGACATCGTCCAGGCAGCCAGGGTGGGCCTGCAACAGGGACAATGGAAAGGGGATCGGCAATTCACGCCATCACGAGGAACAATGCATCCTGTGATGGGACAATTAACACCCTCCATCAGAGTGATTAGAAACAGCCAAACGGGCCATCAGAGAGGAATGCCTGGGAATAGCCCTTTTGTTAACAGCAATCTCAGCTCATGTTGGAGATGTGGGGCAGACACACTGCAAAAATCTGCAGGTTCCAACTTTACACCTGTAGGATTTGTAATGTCAAGGGACACCTGGCCAGGATGTGCAAAAAGGCAGTAGCGAGGCTAGTCTGCGAGACAGACGAACCAGACGAGGGGTCTGAAATGCAGGATGAGGCCTGGGGAAATACCATGGAGGCTAAAGTTCAGAGAGTTCATGTGGCTGACGTCCACAGCTCATACACCAAAACGCCACCCATGATGATGAAAGTCTTACTGAATGGCATCCCGGTGCACATGGAGCTGGATACTGGAGCTAGCCAGTCCCTCATGAGCGCCCAACAATTTGAGAGACGATGGCCACACAGAGCTAGCAGGCCCAAATTGGAACGCATTGAGACGCAGCTACTTTTGTACACCAAAGAGATCATCCCAGTGCTGGGCAGTGCAAACTTGGTGGTAACGCATAATGGATCACAGAACCGGCTGCCACTCTGGATTGTTCTGGGAAATGGCCCCATGCTCTTGGGGAGGAGTTGGCTAGCTGAGATGAATTGGAAATGGGGGGATGTGCACGCCATTTCATCCATGGAGCGAAGTTCATGCTTGCAGGTATTGCAAAAATTCGAGTCACTCTTTCAACCCGGTGTCGGAACGTTCAAGGGCACTAAAGTAGTGATACGCATCACTCCGGACGCCAGACCAGTGCACCACAAAGCCAGAGTGGTGCCGTACGTGATGCGTGAGAAAATTGAAAGTGAACTGGACAGGCTGCTCAGAGAGGACATAATTTCGCCCGTTGAATTCAGCGACTGTGCAAGTCCCATTGTTCCCGTCCTCAAAGCAGGTGGCTCGGTCAGGATTTGTGGCGACTACAACGCCACCATCAACCAAATGTCACTGCAAGACCAATACCCGCTCCCGAGAACGGAGGACCTCTTTGCCACGCTGGCAGGTGGTAAGCTGTTCACGAAGCTGGACCTCATTTCATGACTCAGGAACTGGCTGAAGAATCCAAGTTTCTGACCACCATCACGACACACAAAGGATTATTTGTTTACAATAGGTGCCCATTTGGCATTCGTTCTGCAGCAGCTATCTTTCAGCGAAACATGGAAAACTTGCTCAAGTCCATCTCTGGAATGATCGTGTTCCAAGACGACATCCTTATAACGGGTCGAGACACTGAGGAACACCTCCGCAACCTGGAGGAGGTGCTACGCTAATTGGAACAGGTAGGCCTGCGGCTGAAAAAGGCCAAGTGCGTGTTTTTGGCCCCAGAGGTCGAGTTTCTGGACAGGAGGGTTGCCACAGACGGGATCCGGCCCACTGAATCAAAAACTGAGGCGATTCGCCGGGCGCCCAAGCCCAGCAACACGTCGGAGTTGCGATCATTCCTGGGACTCTTGAACTATTTTGGGAACTTCCTGCCAAACTTAAGCACATTGTTGGAGCCGTTACACATGCTCCTCCATAAAGGTTGTGGATGGTCTTGGGGGGATTGTCAAGAACGGGCTTTCAATAAGGCGAGGAACCCGCTGTGTTCCAACAAACTGTTGACTTTGTATGACCCCTGTAAAAAAAACTGGTTTTAACATGCGATGCATCATCCTACGGGGTTGGGAGTGTGTTGCAGCAGGGTAACGATGACGGCTGACAACAACCGTTGGCTTACGCCTCCAGGTCGCTCTCCCAGGCAGAGCGTGGAAACGGCATGGTCGAGAAGGAGGCACTCGCGTGTGTGTACAGTGTGAAAAAGATGCACCAGTACCTTTTCGGTAGATGGTTCGAGCTAGAGATGGACCACAAACCTTTAACATCCCTGTTGTCCGACAGCAAGGCTGTCAACGCTAATGCGTCAGCTCGCATAAAGCGATGGGCCCTCACGCTGGCTGCGTATGACTACACCATACGGCACCGGCCAGGCACCGAAAATTGCGCTGACGCGCTCAGCAGGCTCCCACTGACCACCACCGAGGGGGCGTCGGAGCAGAGTGCCGAGATGGTCATGGCCGTTGAGGCTTTTGACACTGCGGGCTCCCCCATCACAGCACACTAGATCAAACTCTGGACCAACAGAGACCCCCTCCTATCCATGATAAAGAAATGTGTTCTGACTGGGGACTGGGCGCCCGCACACAGGGCGTGCCCCGAGGAAGTCAGGCCGTTTCAGAGACGGATGGATGAACTCTCCGTACAAGCTGACTGCCTGTTCTGGAGCAGCTAGGTAGTCATGCCCCAGAAAGGAAGGGAAGCGTTCATCAGGGAACTTCACAGCGAGCACCCTGGCATCGTGTTATTGAAGGCCATTGCCCGGTCACACGTGTGGTGGCCGGGGATTGACTCAGACCTGGAACACTGGATTCGCAGGTGCACGACATGTGCCCAGCTGGGCAATGCCCCCAGGGAGGCCCCACACAGCCCGTGGCCTTGACCCACCAGGACTATGCGGGCCCGTTCATGGGAAAAATGTTCCTGATCGTTGTCGATGCATACTCGAAGTGGATCGAGTGCATCATATTGAACTCGTGCACGACAGCCATCACTGTGGAAAATCTGTTTACGGTTTTTGCAACCCATGGCTTGCCAGACATCCTGGTCAGTGATAATGGCCCGTGTTTTACCAGCTATGAATTCCAGGAGTTTATGTCGGGCAATGGGATCAAGCATGTCTGGACAGCGCCATTCAAGCCGGTCTCCAATGGCCAGGCGGAACAGGCGGTCCAAGTCATAAAACAGGGCATGCTACGCATCCAAGGACCCTCCCTTCAGTACCGCCTATCGTGCCTCCTGCTGGCCTACAGGCCCCGGCCGCACTCGCTCAAGGGAGTACAGCCAGCGGAACTCCTCATGAAACGCACGCTCAAGACGCGGCTGTCCCTCATTCACCCAGCCCTGGCAGACATTGTTGAGGGCAAGCGCCAGTCCCAAACCGAGCTCCATGATCGAGGCTCAAGACGGAGGTGTATAGAAATAGGTGACCCGGCATTTGTTCTTAACCATGCTTTGGGACCCAAATGGCTTGAGGGCACCGTAATTGGCAAAGAAGGAAACAGGATCATGGTGGTCAGACTAAACAATGGACAGATATGCCGCAAACACTTGGACCAAGTAAAGACAAGGTTCAGTGCAGACACGGAGGAACAGCATGATGAAATAGCATCCACACCACTGCCAGCGCACGAGCAACAAAGACAGCCCTCAGCATGCACAGTCCGTGCTGCCAGCCCGGACAGGCCGGAATCACTTCAAGTGACAGAGGTGCATGCTGAGGTTCATGCACCAGAGCCACAACTGCGGCGCTCCACGAGAGAGCGTCAACCACCTGACAGACTTAACCTCTGAAACTAAAAGACTTCAGGGGGGAGGTGATGTCATGTATTTCACCATCTTGCAATTACTATAAGTATGTAACTGTAACTCATGCATACTGTACCTGTACCCTTGTAATGCATACCCTGACCACAGGGAGTGAGCTCCTCACCTGGGCTTCCAGGTATAAAGGGGAGGTCCCACCCAGGATCAAGACTCTTCAGTCCTGGAAATAAAGTGAAGGTCACAGAGTGACCGTGTCTGATATATCCATGCCTCATGTGAGTGGTGGGAAAGTTATTGGAAAAAGTCCTCAAGGACAGGATAAATCTTCATTTGGAAATACATGGATCAATCAAGGTCAGTCAGCATGGATTTGTTAAGGGAAGGTCATGTCTGACTAACTTGATTGAATTTTTTGAGTAGGTAACCAGGAGGGTCAATGAGGGCAGTGCGTTTGAAGTATGATCATCATCATCATCATCATCATCATAGGCAGTCCTCGGAGTCGAGGATGACTTGCTTCCACTCTAAAAGTGAGTTCTCAGATGACTGAGTCCAATGCGGAACCTACAGTCTCTGACACAGGTAGGGCAGACAGTGGTTGAAGGAAAGGATGGTCAGGGAACCCGGGTTGATGCACGCTGCTTCCGCTGTGTACGCTTGGTTTCTGCTTGTTCTCGGTGATGGCACTCGAAGTGCTCAGCGCCCTTCCGGATGCTCTTCATCCACTTTGGGCAGTCTTGAGCCATGGATTTCCAGGAGTCGGTGGGGATGTTGTACTTTGACAAGGAGGCTTTGAGGGTGTCCTTGAAGCGTTTCCTCTGCCCACCTGGGGCTCACTTGCTGTGTCGAAGCTCCGCGTAGAGCGCTTGCTTTGGGAGTCTCATGGTGGGCATGCGGACGATGTGGCCTGCCCAATGGAGGTGATCGAGCGTGGACAATAGTTTGAAGCTGGGGATGTTGGCCTGAGCGAAAACACTGATGTTGGTGCGTCTATCCTCCCAGTGGATTTGCAGGATCTTGCGGAGACAGCGCTGGTGGTACTTCTCCAGCGCTTTGTGGTGTCTGCTGTGTATAGTCCACATCTCTGAGCCATATAGGAGGGCAGGTATCACTGCTGCCCTGTAAATCATGAGCTTGGTGCCGGATTTGCGGTCCTGGTCTACAAACACCTTCTTCCTCAGGCGACTGAAGGCTGCGCTGGCCCACTGAAGGCGGTGTTGGACCTCGTCAACAATGTCTGCTCTTGCTGACAGTAGGCTCCCGAGGTATGGAAAATGGTCCATGTTGTCCAAGGCTTCGTCGTGGATTTGATAATTGGGGGGCAATGCTGTGTGGTGGGATCATGTTGGTAGAGAACCTTTGTCTTACGGATGTTTGGCATAAGGCCCATTCTCTCGTACGCCTCGGTGAAGGTGTTGACAATGGCTTGGAGTTCGGCCTCCGAGTGTGCGCAGACGCAAGCGTCGTCTGCATACTGTAGTTCAATGACAGAGGATAAAAACATAAGAACATAAGAAATAGGAAAAGGAGTAGGCCATACGGCCCCTCAAGCCTGCTCCTCCATTCAATAAGATCATGGCTGATCTGATAATAGACTCAGCTTCACTTCCCCGCCCGTTCCCTATAACCCCTTATCTCCTTATCGTTCAAGAAACTGTCTATTTCTGTCCTAAAGTTATTCAATGTCCCAGCTTCCACAGCTCTCTAAAGCAACGAATTCCACAGATTTACAACCCTCTGAGAGAAGAAATTTCTCCTCATCTCGGTTTTAAATGGGCGGCCCCTTATTCGAAGATCATGCCCTCTAGTTCTAGTCTCCCCATCAGTGGAAACATCCTCTCTGCATCCACCTTGTCAAGCCCCCTCATAATCTTATACATTTTGATAAGATCACCTCTCATTCTTCTGAATTCCAATTAGAGGCCCAACCTACTCAACCTTTCCTCATAAGTCAACCCCCTCATCTTCGGAATTAGCCTAGTGAACCTTCTCTGAACTGCCTCCAAAGCAAGTATATCCTTTTGTAAATATGGAAACCAAAACTGCACGCAGTATTCCAGGTGTAGCCTCGCCAATACCCTGTATAGCTGTAGCAAGACTTCCCTGCTTTTATACTACAAGGGATGACCTTTGGACCTAGCCTGGAGGCAACGGAGGTTGAACACATTCCCATTCGTTCTATAAATTAGCTCCACTCCGGCGGGGAGCTTGCTAAGTATGAGATGCAGCATTGCATCAAGGAATATCGAAAAGAGCGTTGGTGCGATGACGCAGCGGTGCTTGACCCCGGTTCGGACGTGGATTGGGTCTGTTGTGAATCCATTGGTCGGGATCACGGCTTGCATGTCGTCATGGAGCAGATGGAGGATGGTGACAAACTTTTGAGGGCAGTCGAAACGGAGGAGGACGCTCCATAGTCCCTCGTGGCTAACAGTGTCAAAGGCCTTTGTGAGGTCAAAGAATGCCATGTACAAGGGTTGGTGATGTTCCTTGCATTTCTCTTGGAGTTGTCGCGTTTCGGTGAAGCTCATGTCCGTTGTACCCCTTAGTGGCCAGAATCCGCATTGCGACTCTGGGAGGAGCTCTTCAGCCATAGGGAGAAGACGATTGAGGAGGAGTCTTGCGATGACTTTCCCAGTGGCTGACAGCAGGGAGATTCCTCTGTAGTTGCCACAGTCGGACTTGACCCCTTTTTTGAATATAGCCACGATTACGGCGTCTCGGAGATCTCCTGGCATGCTCTCCTCCTTCCAGATTAATGAAATGAGGTCATGCATTTGTGTCAAAAGTGCTTCTCACCATACTTTAGTGCTTTGGCAGGAATACCATCTGCTCCTGTGGCCTTGTTATTCTTCAGCTGACTGATGGCCTTTTCTACGTCGTGCTGGGCTGAGGTTGTGCTGAGATGATGGTGGGTAGCATGCTGCGGGATGGAGTCGAGGGCACTCGCATCGAAGACAGAGTCGCGGTGAAGGAGATATTCGAAGTGCTCCTTCCAATGAGCACTGACTGCCTCTCTGTCCTTGATGAGTACCTCACCGTTCTTGGTCAGCAGTGGGGTAGGGCCTTGGGTGCTTGGGCCGTAGTTGATTGCGCTGAAAAATCCACACACGTAGTGGTTGTCGGCTAACTGCTGAATCTCCTATGCTTTCTCCACCCACCATCTGTTATTTAGGTCGCGGGCTTTTTGTTGGACCTCAGCCTTCAGCCGTCTGTAGAGCTGCTTTCTTACCCTCGTGTTGGGTTGCTAGTATGATGTATGGTATATGGAATTTGTATGATGTATGGTATATGAAATTTAGTAAAGCTTTTGATAAGGTTCCACATGGCAGACTGGTCATGAAAGTAATAGCCCATGGGATCCAGGGCAAAGTGGCAAGTTGGATCCAAAATTGGATCAGAGGCAGGAAGCAAAGGGTAATGATTAATGGGTGCTTTTGTGACTGGAACACTGTATCCAGTGGGGTTCCGCAGGACTCAATGCTGGGTCCCCTGCTTTTTGTGGTATATATCAATGACCTGGACTTGAATGTTGGGGGTACAATTAAGAAGTTTGCAAATTGCACTAAAATAGGCTGTGTGGTTGATAATGAAGAAGAAAGCTGTTGTCTATAGGAAGCTATCAATGTACTGGTCAGGTGGGCAGAACAGTGGCAAATGGAATTCAATCCGGGTAAGTGTGAGGTAATGCATTTGGGGAGGTCTAACAAGGCAAGGGAACACACATTAAATGGTACGACACTGAAAAGTGTAGAGGAACAAAGAGACCTTGGAGTGCCGGTCCACAGATCCCTGAAGGTAGCAGACCAGGTAGATAAGGTGGTTAAGAAGGCATATGGAATACTTGCCTTTATTAGTCGAGGCATGGAATACAAGGGCATGGATGTTATGCTTGAACTGTATAAAACACTGGTTATGCCGCAGCTGGAGTACTGTGTGCAGTTCTGGTCACCACATTACAGGAAAGATGTGATTGCACTGGAAAGGGTGCAGAGGCGATTTACAAGAATGTTGCCTGGACTGGAGAATTTTGGCTATGAGGAAAGATTGGAGATGCTGGGTCTGTTTTCTTTGGAACAGAGGAGGCTGAGGGAAGACCTGACTGAGGTGTATAAAATTATGAGGGGCCTGGATAAAGTAGATAGGAAGGGTCTGTTTCTCTTGGCAGATGGGCCAACAACCAGGGGGTATAGATTTAAACTAATTGGGGGTAGGCTTAGATGAGATATGAGGGGAAATTTGTTCACCCAGAGGGGGTCTGGAACTCACTGCCTGAAAGGGTAGTAGAGGCAGAAACCCTCATCACATTTAAAAAATACTTGGATGTGCATTTAAAGTGCTGTAACCTACAGGGATATGGACCAAGAGCTGGAAAGTGAATGAGATTAGCTTGGATAGCTCTTGGTCTGCCCGCGCAGACACGATGGGCCAAAATAGCCTCCTTCCATGCTGTAAATTTCTATGGGGCCGAACTTGGTGGGCTCACCGCCCACCGTCGCCACGTTTTTTGGGCGGTCTCCCCTCCGAACGAGTTTGGTGGAGGCGGGAAGACCGCTGGGGACTGCCTGCTGATGTCCGCTGGCGTGCAGTGTGCATGAGTGTCCTCCCATCCGCCAAGCTGCCAGTTTGGTCCGGGCGGGAGCCCGCTGCAGCAGGGGGAAGGACCGCCACGTGGAGGCAGGTCTAACCTCAACGGTAAGTATGAAGACCTTCAAAAAAAGGTCAGTATACTTTTCTTCTTTTTTTTTCAGCGATTCAGGTGGATGGGGTCCCCTGAAGGATTTCCAATGTATTTTTCTGGAAATTTAAATTTTTATCTGTTTCCCCCTCCCTGGGCCCGACTCAATCATTTGCCGAGTTTGCCGAGGATTGCATTTGCCGCCGAGATTGGGAACTCCAGCTCGCTGCCGCCCAGATTCAGGGCATAAGTTGCTTTTTTGCCACCGGGCGGCCTTTCCAGGACCTCTTCATGAAACTTACGCCCAAAGTACCGTCAGGATCTCAGCGGTCCTTTGGGCGGAGCTTAGCTTCCACCAAGTTCGGGGTCTATGATTCTATGAACTAGTTTTCATATGAATAACCTCACCAGTGGCAACAAGAACTGACACTGGTCTGTTAGTAGAAATCGGTTCCAACCAGCCCAAAATGGAAAAGAAAGTGATATCTTCGCTGTCTGAAGTAAGTTTGGGCACTCTCAATTTGGTTCCTAGCGTGCAAGAGTCCACAGCACAAAACGAATCTTAATTCTGGATTAGTGGATAATCCTCCACAGAGGTCGCAGAATGGCAAATTGGAAAAATATATATTTTTAATAATACGTAAGTTTAATTTAAATTAATGTTAAATATGTAGTGTATTTTTTCTATTTTTTAATAATGTTTTGTGTGTATGGGGGGGTTTCTTATTCATAATAATGGGAACTCCAAATTAGAGTTCCCATTATTATGAATGAGAACATACTTTACCTGATTGGCTGCCCAGAACCATGTGACTGCAGCTCCAGCCCTGCGCACATCCTGATGTGCACGCGCTGCGACGCACAGTCAGTGGAGGCCTCAGGACCGGGAACTCACATGGCGCAGCGGGATAAGGTAAGTGCGCATCTTTTTAAAGTTTTTTGCCTGATTGCCCGCAGGAAGCAGCCGACCGGGATTTCTGGGCCATTGTGCTTTTAAAAAAATTTTGGAACTTTATTTTCATATTGTGTTCTTTATGTAAATAAGCTTGTAAATATGTGCATGCTCTTGACACTATTATACCATACGAATTTCCCAAATCACCGACTTAATTCAGTAACCTTTTGAATGGTTTTCATCAGCATTCTGTAATTAATTTTTCTTGCGGTAATTATTTTGAGATCTTATTTTGATGCTGCATGCCAAATTTTGATAGAGTTGAATTTTCTAACTGAATGAAAATGTACTAAATTAAAATTTGGGGGAAATTTATGGGGAAGGAAGATTTTTTATTACACATCTACATTCGTATAAAAACTATTTCCGAGACCCACATTTTTGCAGCCAAGTTCACATACTATATAAAAAGCACATAACGATTGCTACTGCACTTTGTGATGAATGCCTTCTGAGGTAAGTGGCTACAGTGATAAAATATACCATTAATGCTTAAATGTTGCCAAGTAAATACTGCCAATTCTGCATCCTTATTTGAAATTTCGAACAATATATCAATTGCTATCTTATTAAAATGCGAACTCCTGTTTTTTCAAATTACTGAGACAAATGTTTCTTTGTAAAGTGCACTTTAGGGAAAATAGCCAGTGACTGCAATCATTTTACTTAAAGTGGCAACATCTATCTACACTAAATGAAGTACAGGTGCAGCGTCGAAAATCCGGAGTTCCGGGATCCGGAATGTTCCGGAATCTGGACTCCGAACCGATCGGTGGCAGGGTCGTCCGGAATCCATAAAATCTTCCGGAATCTGGACCCCCTGACCCTGCGGACCTCAGGGACCCGCTGCTGCCGGAACTCGGGCCTCGCCTCACCCCCGCTACTCTTACCTCGCCGCCCCTCGCCTCACCCCACTCGCCGCTGTTGCCCTTACCTCGGGGCCTCCTTGCCGGCCCGCCCGAACACCTCCTCCCCGACGGGGCCAGCCGGTCCAAACACCTTCTCCACGGCGGAGCTCCCCGGACAGCTCCACGGCGGAGCCCTGTCCAACGACTTAATCGGCGGGGCTCCGCCTGAACACTCCTCTTTAGTGGGGCCTGCCAGAACACTACCTTCACGGTGGGGCCCGCCCGAACACCTTCTCCTCGGTGGGGCCCGCCCGAACAGGTCCTCGGCAGAGCCCTGCCCAATGGCTTAATCACTGGGGCTCCGTCCAAACAGCTCCTTGGCGGGGACCCCCACCCCCCCTTTCTGACGTTCCAAAATCCAGAAATACCCGAACCTGGGCTTGGGTATTTCCGGATTCGTGATGCCACAAAGATGATCGAAAGTCCGGAAAAGCTCGGAATCCGGAATGGTCTCAGTCCTGAGGGTTCCAGATTCTCGACGCTGCATCTGTACTTTATATTGATAGATGCTTTCCCCAGTACTCAAACTAACCTTGCCTCTATCACATTCCCAGATATTAGTTGTCTACATGGAAATGCTGATGTATTTTGAAGTTTTCTACACTTAGTCATATTTTTTGATGCAGCTTGCTGCACTCGCGATCTGGACTTGTGTTGCATATTTTGGAATCCATTTAGTTCCATGCTTGCTATAAGTGGCGTAGAATAATGAACAAAGCAACTAAACCAAGAAATTGCTGTTTGTGCTATTAATGTACAAGCATGAAATGTGTTGATATGACATCTCTCAGTTATTTTAAATGGGTGAAAGCATCCATTAAAATAGTAAACAGTTTCTAGCCTTGAGTGTCTTCTGAGGTTCCAACATATTCTTGTCCTTATTACAGGTATGCTTCCTCCGTTAAGGATGGTTCACAATATTTTGTCCTTCTTATTATAACTGATGGAGTCATCTCAGATATGGCGCAGGCAAAAGAATCCATTGTCAATGTAAGTTTTCTGGCACTTGTTAAATATTTGTTAAATATTTTGGAGTAATACTGTAATTCTGTGTATGAAACCACTAAATGTAGAAGGAGAAGCAAGGGTCCTGACTCACTTCCAATAGCAATTTTTAAAATGTATGAAATACATGGCATTTCCCAAAGATGTTTGAGACGCCATGCATAAAAATATATTTTTAAAGATGAGAACGTTGCAATCAAGTCCTAGATTACTGATTATATTGAGGAGTAAGTTGATGCAAAAATGATCTGGGTGTGATTATTGGCCATTCATTATAAATATGTACTCAATAAGAAGCTATTATCAACAAGATTAATCATGTGGTGGCAAAATGTCATGTGGACATTTGACTAAAAGCTTAACTAAATGATTGTAATCTACATATATCATTAATGAGGCCACGTTTGGCATATTGTGTGCAGTTTTGGGCATTTTGTTTTCAAAAGGACATTGGAAATCATCTGTTGGAGAGAAAAGTGGCAATGATGATACCAGGTGTTAGGAATGTAAATTACTGGGGGTTGGGACATAGCCTTCTTGCTTGCTAACTTACATTTGGGATTAGCTAAATGGGATGTGCCCCAATGGAACAGCACTCCATATCGGGCAAAAGGAACCGAGCCTCGTGACAATTTCTTAGTAATTTGGCTTGCAGGCTCCTAAGCATGATGACATATTTCTACATGTATCTGACATATCTAGCCGTGTTTTAAAATTTGAGGGGAGACATGATGCTGGTTTTTAGAATTCTGGAAAAAGGCTTAAAGTTGCATTAAACTTACATTGATGATGTAAATGTGTTATCTATCTTACTGCTGCACTGTGATGGGGTTCCAAATCATAATGCCATCGCACAACCTTTCTCGAAAGGTTTCATATATATCATTGTACATTGTAAAGAAGATTGATTGTCAATTAACTGTGAAATTATTAAACAATGGTCTGAAAACATTACCCCATATTTTCCTGACACAACTGATATTTCTTTAGTGCTCCTCTATCGAGAGAGAGGTCATACAGCACTGGAAAAGAATAACATGGAGGAGGGGATCAAAGGCCTGGCCAAAGAGGAGAGTTTTGAGGAGGCTTTTGATAGTAGAATAAGGAACCAGTGGCTGAAAAAGAGCCCACTAATGAGGGAGTTAAATACAAGGAGCCACCCATGTCAGAGGAGTGTTGGCACATGTGGAGATGTATGTGAAATCACTGAAGTAGGATAGGGAGAGGCCACCAAGGGATTTTGAAAGCAAGGACCAGGATCTTGATGTCAATTTGCTGGGACATGAGGAGCTTGGAAAGGGCAGGAGTGAAGAGAGTGCAAACTTACAGCAACTTTGGTAGCTTAAATAAACTAATTTGCAAAGGCAGGGACAGCAGCTCGGGGAGCATTAAAGAAATTGAGCCTTGCGATGATTGCGACATGGATTAGGGCTCCACAGCAATAGGGGAGCGGATGAGTGATACGAGTGAATGACTTGTTAACATAATAGATGTGGGCAAGGAAGCTCGGCTCAGTCTCAAGCAGTACATTGAGATTCCATAGTTCTAGTCTTAGCCTGAAATAACAGCAAGTGAAATTCATGGCATCAAGACGAGAGACACATTTGTGCCGGAGGGAACCATTGAAGATGGATTCAGTTTTCCTGACATTAAATTGGAGGAAATTTTGGTTTATCTAGGTCTTAATTTTAGATAGGAAATTGGATAATGTAGCAACTGAGGATTAATCCTGGAATCAATGAAAGAGCTGGGGAGGTAATTGTTATTGCATATGTGTTTGTTGGCCCCATACTTCCGAATGATGTTGCAGTTTTATAGGTGAAAAGGAGACCGAGACCTGGGATGCATCTAAGGTGACTAAGTGTGCACTGTAGGAGAAGCCGCTGGAGGTGATGCATTGTCTTTGTCATGACGGGTATGAGCAGAACTATGAGTGAGGTATACTGTAGGAAGAAAAATTTAAGGAAGGAATGCCTAACAGTGTCAATAGATTAGAGGTGTCAAAGAGGATGAGTATAGATAGCGTGCTGCTTCAATAATTTCAGAGGGTGCCATTTATGACTTTGGTCAGTTCAGCCTCAGCCCTCTGAACAGGTTGGAAACTGGATTGGAGAGTGTTTTTTAAAATTAATTCGTGTAAAGTAGTATTGCTGGCAAGGCCAGCATTTATTGCCCATCCCTAAATGCTCTTGAGAAGTTGGTGATGAACCGTCGCCTTGAACCGCTGCAGTCCGCTTGGTGAAGGTACTCCTACAGTGCTGTTAGGTAGGGAGTTCCAGAATTTTGGCCCAGCGACGATGAAGGAACTGTGGTATATTTGCAAGCCAGGATGGTGCGTGACTTGGGGGGAACTTGGAGGTAGTGGTGTTCCCATGCGCCTGCTGCCCTTGTCCTTCGAGGTGGTAGAGGTTTGGGCGGTGCTGTCAAAGAAGCTTTGGGAAGTTGCTGCAGTGCATCTTGTAGATGGTACACACTGCAGACAGGGTGGTGGAGGGAGTGAATATTTAAGATGGTGGATGGATTGTAAATCAAGAGGGCTGCTTTGTCCTGGATTGTATTTAACTTCTTGAGTGTTATTAGAGCTGCACTCATACAGGCAAGTGGAGAGTACTCATCTTATAGATGATGGAAAGGCTTTGGGGAGTCAGGAGGTGAGACACTCGCTGCAGAATACCCAGCCTCTGACCTGCTCTTGTAGCCACAGTATTTATTTGGCTGGTACAGTTAGGTTTCTGGTCCATGGTGACCCCAAGGATGGCAGGGGATTCGATGATGGAAATGCCGTTGAATGTCAAGGGAGGTGGTTAGGCTTTGTAGTTCAAGATGGTCATTGCCTGGCACTTGTGTGACGTGAATGTTACTTGCCACTTATCAGCCCAAGCCTGAATGTTGTCTAGGTCTTGCTGCATGAGGGTATTGACTGCTTCATTATCTGAAGAGTTGCAAATGGAACGGAGCACTGCAATCATCAGCCAAGATCCCCACTTCTGATCTTATGATGGAGGGAAGGTCATTGATGAAGCAGCTGAAGATGGTTGGGCCTAGGACATTGCCCTGAGGAACTCCTGCAGTGATGTCCTGAGGCTGGGATGATTGGCCTCCAACAACCACAACCATCTTCCTTTATGCTAAGTGTGACTCCAACCAGTGGAGTGTTCCCCCCCCCCCCCCACTGATTCCCGTTGACTTCAGTTTTACTAGGGCTTCTTGATGCCACACTCGGTCAAGTGCTGTCTTAATGTCAAGGGCAGTCACTCTCACCTCATCTCTGGAATTTAGCTCTTTTGTCCATGTTTGGACCAAGGCTGTAATGAGGTCTGGGGCTGACTAGTCCTGGCGGAACCCAAACTGAGCATCAGTGAGCAGGTTATTGGTGAGTAAGTGCCATTTGATAGCACTGTCAACCACTCCTTCCATCACCTTGCTGATGATTGTGAGTAGGCTGATGGGGTGTTTATCGTGCTTTTTGTGGACAGGGCATACCTGGACAATTTTCCACATTGTCGGATAGATAGCAGTGTTGTAGCTGTACTGGAACACTTGGCTAGAGCCATGGCACGTTCTGGAGCACACGTCTTCAGCATGACGGCCTTGATGTTGTTGGGGCCCAAAGCCTTTGCTGTATCCAGTACACTCAGCCATTTCTTGATATCATGTGGAGTGAATTGAATTGGCTGAAGTCTAGTTTCTGTGATGGTGGGGACCTCAGGAGGAGGCCGAGCTGGATCATCCATTCGACACTTCTGGCTGAAGATGGTTGCAAAAGCTTCAGGCTGGTTATACCAAATCAGGGTATGGGGAAGCAGAGGTGTAAGGCAACAACAGGCCCCAGCAATTTAGAAAGAATGGAAGGCCAATAGTTGGAAAGGTTGATCGTGTTTTTTTTTTAAGGAGTGTGTGATACCAATAGTTTGAGGAATGTGCTGACAGTCCTGAAGAATACAGGATGGTGGTGTTGTTGAGAATGGGGCTGAGAGGGAAAAGTCGGATAGTCAGACGCCTGGAGGAGCAGAGGTAATAGATGGTTGGCTTTTCAGATGAGCTGAGTGTATTAAGAGCTGAGGGTGGGATGCAAGGGAACTAAGGAGTAAGACATGGCTCAGTCAGAAGGAAGGATTGGAAGCTGAGGTGGCAAGGGAGGGAAGAATCAGAAGAAGCAGCTTCAATTTGCGATGTGATGATGTTCATGAGTTCCTCACATTTAGCAAGCAAGCTAAGGATGGAGGCTGTCGTGCTGAAGGTATAAGTACCAACTGTTTTTGATTGTATTGTATTTTACTTATCTGAATTTAGCATAGCATAAAATATCTATTTATTGCAGTACTGCTGACTCTTGTGCTTGGACACTGGTCATGAAACCTGGGAGGTTTAGCAGTGGGTAGTGCTTGTCAGCTGTGACATTTGCTTGATGTGTTTTTTTCTTGTCGTCGCTTTGCTCTAGGCAGCCGCCAATTCCAGATCATTTCTTTATACTAGCAGATGTTACGTGCTTCTGGCAAGATAGGGAAACTTAAATAATTCATGAGCCTGGCCTTATAGTTTCAATGCTATTCTCAATTGTGTTGAACTCAAATTCTTTATTATGTCAGAAATATATTTTTACAACCTTAATTTTTTGCATTTTAAATGCTGCATGACATTTTCCCAATAACTTAGGGCAATTTGGTAATTAATTTGTGGCCAAAAACAGAGGCTTTGTAAAACTGCAACTGAGGTCCTAGGTAGTGCAATGGGTTAGACACTGATCTGTCACCACTGACCGAGTGGGGGCGACTTTAACTTGTTGTGTTGGGCATTAACAGGGCAGTAACGGCCTCAAAATGGTGTCAGTTGCCTTCTTGTTCCGTTAACCCCGATATCGTCATTTTGATAGGGGCTTGCTGCTGGGAGTCCAAATCACCTGCCTGCTTCAGGCAGGAGGCCCCTTTTAACATGCAAATCAGGATTATCTGCATGAACATTTTCGTGTCCTTCTGCGCATGCGCGCTGGCACTGACATCCAACCACACAGGCACAGTTCCCCACAATGCAGTGCAGCACGGGGCTGGGCTTTGTTCAGTTCCCTGGATCAAGGCCCTGGAGAAGCTTGGATCGAAAGGTGAGAGACTGGGAGAGGGCGAGGTGAGATTAGAGGGGGAGGTTGGAGGGAGGGAGAGAGAGAAGGGAGATATGGGGAGAGAGAGGGGGAGAACAGAGGGAGGGAGAGAGAAAGGGAGTTTGGAGGGAAGGAGAGAGAGGGGGAGTTCGGAGGGAGTGAGAGAAAGGGAGAGATCGGAGGAAGGGGAGATGGGGGGAATTGGATGGGGTGGAGAGAGGAGGTCAGGAACTTGGTGCGGGGCGGTAAAGAGTACAGAGAGCACAGTGGGGATGACAGAAGAATGTGATCTAGGTCTATAGGAGGGATTGAGAGCGAGAACGTGATCCAAATGATAAGATTGGACAAAATCCAGAAGTCACCACACTATCACTACTCACTTTGTACCAATAAACCTGTTAACAATCCGTGACCCACGCACAATGCCCCATCTATAGCGGGGGTGGGGGTGAGTTGTTTGGGGAGAAGGTCAGGAACTTGTTGGGGGAGATCATGAATCCATGGGGGAGGAACTTGAACAGGGGGAGAAGATCAGGAACCCCGTGGTGGGGGGCGGTGGGAGAAGAAGGTCAAGAACTTGGGTGGTGGGGACAGGAACATCTTTGGTGGGTGGGAAAAGTTCTTAACCCATGAGAGTGAGCCCGGTCTGTTCCAAGTGAGCTCTGTTCTATTTGGAGTCGGCAATCAGAATGGCTCGAATTACACTTTGCAAAGAGAAACTGCTGGGTGTGTCTTATCCTCCAACAGGACCAATCAGCAATCAGGATTTGTCATCAAGAGGGCCCAATCAGAGCATTAGGTGTTACAAATAAATGCAGCCTTAAAAGTATTCTAGCATTACCCGGTTGTTACGTTAATTGAAAATCCTATTGAAAACATCACCAGTTGTAACATAGATGTTGGCACAATTAACATTGAAAAGTCCACAGGACATGTTTACAGCTGTTTAAGTTAAATCAGATATATCAATTTTAATAATCTACAGATTGATGTTTAGTTGCATTTTGCTCCCTACATTAGTTTCTGTTGATGTGTAGCATTCCATTTTTGCATGTTAAGATTTTCTTTACAGGTCTTTCCTCCAGTGATGGTGCTTGCTGTTGCAACTAAAGTTGAGCAAATAAAGTGCAGATTCCTTTGGTAGCTCCTGTAGTGCTCTACAATTTAGAAGAACATCTCCTACTGTACAGTGTGATTATTTTGTACTGTTTCCATGTAAACCAACCTATCCTCATTCCAAGAAGAATTTAGTACCAACACATTAAGTGCTCAAACAGGAACAGAGAGCGTTAGAAAATATGTTGCAACTTTAGGTGAGAGCAGAGAGCGTTTTACTCTGCATCTGTCCTGGTCAATAACCTGACTTACCTGGGAGTGCTTGCTGCTGACACTTGGTGCCCAAAGTAGATAAATATTCTCATCTCCAGCACTGATTTCCTTCACTTTAATGAAAGTTCAGTTATGTTCTTGTATACACAAAATTATCAAATTGTTGTTGGCTTTGGTCATGCCTATAAGGTTAAAAACTTTAAGTCTATCAACATGTTTATTTTTGTCCCTTTGTGTTTGTGTGTTGTTGACTTGAAATGACTTGACATTTTTTAAGAATGGTTCTTAAAAATTACAATAAATATTGAAATACATTTAGCATTATCTTTCATAACAGCCACTATGAACCACCTGATGATGTTTTTGTATGTTAAATGTGCTATATAAATGCAAGGTGGTGTTGTCACATCATTTCTAGTGTAAACTTATACACAAACACTGCCATCATCTTTAAAGTATCATACATTTAAAATATATTAACATTTCATGTAACTGTTTCTTTGTTGCAATTTATTGTTCTTTCTTCACTCTTTAAAGGCAGCTTGTTTTCCAATGTCGATAATTATTGTTGGGGTTGGACCCGCAGAATTTGATGGTAAGGAATAGAAATTATTGTATGTCAAAAAATGAAATGGCGTTGATTGGTTCTAATTGATTCCATTTGTGCATGTAAGTATTTGAACTAATACAAAGGTAAAGAATGCCTGGCACAGTATTTTTCAATAGAAATGTGTGGGAAACTACTGTTATAGTCAAGTTATTCAAAAATATATTATTGTTAGAAGCTGCAGCAGAATAACACATCTCAACCAATGTTATGCCAAATCATGCATTGGCTGCTGATTATGAAAGTACAAGGACAATTTGATATCTTTGGACAGACAGGGTAAAAAGCAGTAAAAATAGTAGATAGAATCATATGCATCAAAATGTTAAGACGAAGACGACAATTTTCTGTATTTTAGCAATTCTTCCAGTGATGAATCCACCCAGTCCCAAATAATCTATCCAGTAATGGTTACTTTGTGACCCTGTGTGTACACCAGTAATGGTTACTTTGTGACCCTGTGTGTACACCAGTAATGGTTACTTTGTGCTAGCTCATATTTTTCCACTAGCAAGTTTTTTTCCCCCGAGTGCAAATTCAAAGGATTGAACTTCATTTTGATACTTCACACTTTTGTGAATTTTTGCTTTCCTTCTACGATATTTTAATTAATATGGGTCGACGTCAGTATGGATTATCTGCTTCATATCACTTTTATGGTGAGTAAAATTTAACAAAACACATGATTATAAAATAATATCATTAACATTCAGCTTACATAAGAACATAAGATATAGGAACAGGAGTAAGCTGTACAGCCCCTTGAGCCTGCTCCGCCATTCAGTAAGATCATGGCTGAGCTTCTACATTAATTCCACTTTCCCGCCCTATCCCCGTATCCCTTCATTCCCTCCATGCCCAAGAATCTATCGATCTCAGTCTTGAATATACTCAACGACTGAGCATCCACAGCTCTCTGGGGTAGAGCATTCCAAAGATTCAAAATGCTCTGAGAGAAGACATTTCTCCTCATCTCAGTCCTAAATAGCTGACCCCTTATCCTGACACTATGGCCCCTAGTTCTAGACTCTCCAGCCAGGGGAAACAACCTCTGAGCATCTATTCTGTCAAGCCTTCTAAGAATGTTAGATGTTTCAATGAGATCACCTCTCATTCTTCGAAACTCCAGAGAATATAGGCCCATTCTACTCAATCTCTCCTCATAAGACAGTCCTCTCTTCCCAAAAATCAATCTAATGAACCTTTGTTGTACCCCCTCTAAGGCATGTATATCCTTCCTCAGGTAAGGAGACCAAAATTGAACACAGATTAGAACTACTTTCATCTTTATATTGGCCTGGAAATCCCGGCTCTGGGAAGGCATCGCAAAAGCCGGTTTTCAGCGCACAATGCTCATGCACTGAAAACCGGCTTTTCTGATCTGTCAAGCTCCACCTTTAGATCCTCCATATCTCGGGAGCGAGGATATTTGTATGGGCAAGATTGCGGTATTTACCCATATCTTGCCCAGCATAGCCTACTTTTACAGGAGTAAGAGCTTTAAAACGTACAAAAACAGAATAAAACAAAATTTAAAAAAACACATTTTATTGTTAAAAACCCTGGACACTACGGTAAGTTTATTTTAAACCATAATTAAAAAAACTTTTTTAAAAATCGGAATTTTTTTTTCTATGACATTTATTCACTTTAATTTCAATTAATTTTAATTATGTGAGGTGTGTTTTTTATTTTTTATTATGGTGTTTAGCGTGTTTGTTTTTTTTCTCATTAATGGCAATGAGAACGCGTAGATACGGAGTTCTCATTGCTATAATGAGAATGCTGTGGAATACTGTACTGATTGGCTGAGCAGTCATTTGTGACTGCACCTTCTCCGTGGGAACCTCGAGGATGGGAGCGCGCTTCGCAGCGCGGGATGAGAAGGCCTCCCCACCGGAATCCCACGCTCCTCCCGGACCACCAGGTAAATTTGTAAAAATTCTCCGGTTGGAGGCGTTTGTCTGAAAGAAGCCTCCAACCGGAATTTCAGGACCACTGTTTTCCCTCTCCTTCACTGTTTGGGTGCAAGGTTCTAACATCTTGGCCACTACAAAATATATAATTATCAGGGATGTATTTTTAAAAATTAACTATTTAACAGGATTGTAAAAATAACCATTAAAAATTGTTTTCCAAACTTACTAGTTCCATAGCTCTTCTTCATGTTATCTGACACGATTGTTTAATTCAAAATGCAAGTGTCTGTGTGATTGATTTTCATTATCAATCTTTAGCAACGTTAATTTAGCATTTGCTGAAATACTAAAGTTGCTGTGTAAACAGGGGTTCACCTAAGTAATCTTGCATTAGAGCACTGGAAATGAAACTAGTGGGGGGGGGGAGGTAATTTACATGCAAACCGCAGATCCCAGACTAATATGTCAAAGCAGTCTTCAGCATTTGGGTTCAAAAGTACAGAGTAGGAGAGCGCTGTCATTAGAACGGTCAGCAATGGCAGCAGAACATGAAAGGCATTCTCACTGATTTCAAAGCCAGGAAGTTATTTTGGATTGGAAGATCCAGTTTAAATTGGCTTTCCCATCAGTAGTAAAGTCAGGAATTGCCCTTTGTTCATTGATGTAGAAATGCACCCTTATAAGAATATTTTTAAAATTTGCATGTACATAGGATAACATAGGATTGCATAGGATATACAGCAAAGAAACAGTCCATGCTGGCATTTATGCTCCACTCGAGCCTCTTCCTGTCTTTCCTCAGCATAACCCTCTATTCCCTTCTCACTCATATGCTTATCCTCCCCTTAAATGCATCGATACTATTCGCTTCAACCATTCCCTATGGTAGTGAGTTCCACATTCTCATCACTCTGGGTAAAGAAATTCCTTCTGAATTCTCTATTTGATTTCTTGGTGACTATCTTATAGTGATGGCCTCTATTTTTGCATGATGCAATATAAATTTTACATGATGAAACTCTGCCCCCATCATGTCAGCAAATTGGAAAATGTTGCTGCATTATTTTAAGTGTTAAGATCATTGTACAGGTTCCCAACTGTAAGTGTGAATATTCTGAGTGCTGGGAATAAAATGAGTCTCAAAAGCGATTGCACCTAAGTGTAGTTAAGTACTATGTGTTAACATACAGATGAAGCTAAATCAGTAAGCCTATAACAATCAATAGTTTTGTCATACTGAAGAAACCATTTAATTAGCTTTGCATGGAAGGTGGCAAAGGTTGTGCCATTGGGCTGAACTTTGGTGGCTGGAAAGATGTAATAGCCGGAAATTGTGCTCCGTAGTGCCCGGTTTTTCGGGGCTATGGGTGCTGTTTTGTGTCCAAAATGGCGACCGCGCCGCACATGCACACTTCTGGTATGGGATGCGCTGGTGCCATTTTGGTGAGGTAGTTAGCACAGGCGTGGGAGCGTGCGCTGGAAGTCTACAGAGCAGGCAGATCATGATGTCAGTCAGCGTGGAAAGCTGATTTGACGCAGTGCTGGCATTTTCGAACATAATGCTCCAGCATATGCCCTCTCTGAAAGATGCACAGCTGGACATGTGTTCAGCTGCAGGAAGGAACCCCCACCAGTGATATTTAAAAGGATCATCAACTGCTTTCATGTGAGTTGCTGATTGATTTCTCATGGCTCTTGGTGAGTTTGTAGAATTGTTTGGTGGTTTATTTTCTTAATAAAGTTCTGAAGTCTCCAGGGAGACATGTGGCAGGCTACTTCAAGGCTTCTGCTCAGTCCAGTTGCTCCCAGATAGTAGTTTAATGACCTCACACGAGTGGTCATGGTCAGTGAATTTATCTTCAAATATCATACCTAGTCCTGCAGGAGAGAGGGAAGTGTCTCAATGAGTGTGTACTATGTGTTTGGGTAATGTGCCTGTCATGATTGAGTTGCTGTGAGATGTGGGTGTGAGTCTTGCAGCAGTGCTAAGTGTGTGAGGGTGAGGTGAAGTTATGCATGAGGTATGAGTCGTGATTGCTAGGGATTGTTGGTTGGTGAGTGAAGGGGGTGTGGTGCATTGAGCAGTGTGTGAGGCTAGTGGTGCAGTTGGTGTGAAACGGCTTTTGAAAATGAATTCACTGACCTTGACCACTTGTTTGAGATCATTAAACATCTTGCCGCACTGTTATCCATCCAGGTCCTTGGGGCTACACTGCTGGCATTGACCATGATGGCTATCTGCTCCCATTGTCCTCCATTGTCTGGAGGACCTCCTGGCTCCCTGTGGATAGAGAACCGATCCTGTCCACCTCCTGCACCAAGGTCCCCAGGGCTGCTTCAGAAAATCTTGGAGCCCACTATCTCCCCTGTTGTGTCATTAGTACATCTTCTTCCTGCTCAGAATGTCTTCCCCAGCCGCTTACAGCACCTGCTGCAGGCAGAATGCAATGCCCCTTTATGTAGTGCAGGCTGGCTTTAAGTGGTGCTAACCTCGCACGAACAGGCTGATCGCACATTGCGAACCCACCGCTTCCATTTTCAGGCCTTGTCCAATTTTTCGGCCAATAACTTTATATGGAGATTACAGAATGATTGCAGAAAAGAGAGACAAAGTATCATTGAAAGGGTGCAGAACATTTTGAGGGGAGAAGAGGAACAGCCAAAAGTCATGGTCCATTTTGGAAGCAATAAGACAGCAAGAAAAAGGGATGAAATGCTGCAGAGTTTCAGGAGCTAAGGAGGAAATTGAAGAGCCAGGACCTCAAAGGTTGTAATCTCTGGATTACCCCTGTGCCACGCATGAATGGATGAGTGTAAGAATAATAGAATAAGACAGGTTAACATGTGATGGAGAAATGGTGCAGGAGGGTTTAATATTTCTGGGGCATTGGGACCAGTTCTGGGGCAGGAGGGATCGGGTTACGCTCAAACAGAGCTGGGAGCAATGTCCTTACGGGGAGAATAACTAATGCTGTGAGGGATGGGCACCAGGTGTCACATTAAAGAGGAGAAGCAAGGTGCACAGAGAACTGGGGGAGGTAAACAACACCAGAGTAAAGAATAGTTCAGAAATAGGAGGGATCAGACAGGGGGCAAATGCAAGCCAGTCTAAAATGGGTTTGGAGTGCATGTGCGTAAATACATAGAGCGTGATAAATAAGGTTGGTGAGCGGCAGGCACAAGTTGCCACATGGGTTTATGAAATAGTAGCAATAACAGAGACCTGGCTCAAAGAAAGGGAGGATTGGGAACTTAATATTCATGGCTCAAAGGTATTCTGAAAAGATAGGGAAGAAAAAAAATTGAGCGCCGGGCATGGGTAGCAGTATTGATCAAACAAACTATTATAGCACTGGAGAGGGATGATGCAGTTGACGGGGTCAAAGGCGGAATCTAATTTGTTCGTACTAATAGTGATGCTGTTACCATACTGGGTGTATACTATAGTTGACCAAATAGTGTTAGGAGACAGAGGAGCAAATTTGTCGGCAAATTACAGGGAGATGTAAGAACTACAGGGGGACTGCAATTATCCTAATGTAGACTGGAATAGTAACAAGGCAAAGAGGGGGAGGAATTCCTGAAATGTGTACAAGAGAACTTTCTTGATAAGTGTGTTTTCAGCTCAGCGCGCAAGGCAGCAGTGCTGGGAAATGAAATGGGGCAAGTGGAGCATGTTTCAGTGGGTGAGCATTTGGGGAACAGTGATCACAAATCAAGTTTAGAATAATCATGGAAAAGGACAAGAAACAATCAAGCATAAAAATACTTAACTGGAGGAGGGATCACTTTATTGAGTTGAAAAGTGATCTAGCTCAGGTGGATTGGAATCAAAAATTGATAGGCAAAACAATAATTGAACAATGGGAGGCCTTCAAAGAGGAGATGGTTTAGGTACAGAGTAGATACATTCCTGTGAGGGGGAAATGAAGGGCATCCAAAGTTCGAGCTTTCTGGGTGACTAAAGGTTTCCGCTTTGGCCACAATTGGCGATCCAGGTGCAAATAGCATTCAATATTGCTTTGTTTTGAGAAATGGTTGTTTTCTCAAGTTTCTGATCAAACTCACTTGCCTATCACCAAATGTAATCTACCATGGACCAGTGCAATCAGGCAGCATCTTAGAGCCTAATTTTTTTGAAACATTTTTTGTTTTAAAAAAATTCCTTGATATATTTAAGAGTGGTAACTTGGTGCAGTTTCATTAATACAGCTGAAAATGGTTTTATCATAAAAAATACTTTTAATCAAAGTGTCTAATCCACCGCCTGTGAGTAACCCGATTTTAAATAACTGAAAATTAGTTTTTAAGAAAACTATATAGAAGCATTTGCTGGCCTCACCTGGAATATTGTGTTCAGTTTTGGTCTCCTAATCTGAGGAAGGACATTCTTGCTATTGAGGGAGTGCAGCGAAGGTTCACCAGACTGATTCCTGGGATGGCAGGACTAACATATGAGGAGAGACTGGATCAACTGGGCCTTTATACAATGGAGTTTAGAAGGATGAGAGGGGTCACATAGAAACTATAAGATTCTGATGGGACGGGACAAGTTAGATGCGGGTAGAATGTTTCCGATGTTGGGGAAGTCCAGAACCAGGGGACACAGTCTTAGGATAAGAGGTAGGCCATTTAGGACTGAGATGAGGAGAAACGTTTTCACTCAGAGAATTGTTAACCTGTGGAATTCCCTGCCGCAGAGAGTTGTTGATGCCAGTTCATTGGATATATTCAAGAGGGAGTTAGATATGGCCCTTACAGCTAAAGGGATCAAGGGGTATGGAGAGAAAGCAGGAAAGGAGTACTGAGGTGAATGATCAGCCATGATCTTATTGAATGGTGGTGCAGGCTCAAAGGGCCGAATGGCCTACTCCTGCACCTATTTTCTATGTTTATATTGGTGTATAGTAGTTAGTTTCTTAGGGCTAGAATTTCCCAACAACCCGCCAGCGCCCAATTACTGCCCAAAAGACCGCTAAGATTCCCAACATTATTGCCGGCGAAAACTTCCCACCAAAAAAGAAAAAAATCCGCCCAATGAAAAAAATGGGTGTTGCACCCCGATTCTTGGTGAAAACGTGGAATCTTGGGCTGATTGAAGAAAATGGATGACAATTAATAAATTTACTAAGTACAGAGGAGAAAAACACAAAAAATATTTTTTCAAAAAACATTTTAAAAAATCATTAAAACATTTTCAGGACCCTTTTTACTTAAATCACTATAACAGAATTTTAAAATAATTAGTAAAAAGCCAATTACTTACCTTTTTCTTGCAGGGCTACTCACCTACTGCCCAGCTCCGCTGATTCTAGTGGGCACTTTTTTTATACGTACCTACGGGTCACCGCTGAGCCAAAAATCGCGCCAGGGCGATCTGTGGACATTGCATGCCAGTGGTCCGCTCCCCAGCAGTACTTTGAAATTGCCGGCGTAACTCAGCTGGGGAATTTCTCGCCGATCCAATTCTCACCCAAAACAGCCAATACCGTCGAGAAACCGGGTGGTGACCCAGTGCAAATTCTAGCCCGATGTAAATTTTTAAAAATTATAATCAAAAGCTTTTAAAACAACATAAGCTTAATTTTTAGCGTCTCAACGGGCGCAATTAGGGGAAATTTGCCATGGTGATTAACTCGATCTGGGAGCGTGGCCCCTTTTGTGGGTGGGGCCAGATTCCAACATGGTGCCTTTTAACCTAACGCAAAAGAATTGAAACAATTTCGATTTGTGCTGAATGTAATTTGCACTTAAAATGCTGCGATCTTTTGTGCAAGCCAACGGAAACTCTAGGCCACAGATTAAAATGAGACAGAAAAAGGAGGACTACCAATTGTAAGGTTCATGATACAGTAGAGAACCAAGCTGAATACAGAAAGTACAGAGGAGATCTAAAACAAGGAATATAAGGGACAAAGAGAGAGTATGAGAATAAATTAATGGCTAACATAAATGACCGCTCAAAAGTCTTTTATAAACATAAATTGTTAAAGGAAGGATGGGGCCGATTAGAGACCATAAAGAAGATCTCCTTGTGGAGGCTGAGGACATGGTTGAGGTAATAAATGAGTACATTGCATCTGTCTTCACTAGAGAAGAGATTGCTGCCAAGGTAGCAGTAGAGGAAGAAATAGTAGTGATATTGGATAGGATAAAAATAGATAAAGAGATGCTTAAAAGGTTGGCAGTAGAAAAGTCACCCGGTCTAGATGGGATGCATCCTAGGTTACTGAGGGAAGTAAGAGTGGAAATTGCAGAGGCTCTGACCACAATCTTCCAGTCCTCCTTGGATATCGGGGTGTGCCAGAGGACTGGACAATTGCAAATGTTACACCATGTTCAAAAAAAGGGAGAAGCATAAACTGGCAATTACAGGCCAGTCAGCCTAGCGTCGACAGTGGGGAAACTTTTAGAGGCAATGGCCCTGATTTTGTGGCCAGAGGCGAAGGAACAGTGCTCGCTGTTCACCTCAAAAAAAGATGCCCACAAAGTTTTAGAAGTTTCTAGAGCGTAGACTTCCACTTTTCTGACGTCAAGTTTGAATTTGGCTCCTTCTACAGGGGATCGGTGTCGTCCAGGAAAAGGGTAGGCAGTAGGGAGGCTCATCAACCAATCAGATTGAAGAATTGTTACAGATGGCAAAGGAGGAAGTAAAAAGCAGGAAATATAAATTATATTTAAATCATTATACAGAAAGAGAAATAAAGATTGGGACATACACATGGGATTAAGAGAGAAACTTAAATAGCAAAACACAAACATTAAAAATTTTTTAAATATTTATTTATTTTTAAATCTGCAGCATTTTAATTTTCTTCTGAGGGAATGAGACTGCACACTTGTAAAATTAAAATCTCAGGGCCAGAGAGTTGTTCAGCAGTAATTATGACTTAGTATGCTGTTAAAAACTCAGTTACTACTGATTGAGCAAGGTGTAACTTTTTCATCAGCCTTTACAATGAGGATAGTATGTGATTAGTTTAAATGAGGATAGTGTGTAATTAGTTTAAGTTCATGCCAAATCAGTGATTTCTGTGTTGCTTCCATCTACGAAGACTGGAACAGCGCACCCTGTGGAGAAGCAGGGCATCTCTGACAGCAACCTCCAGATTTCTGCATTTAACTGCACATGTGTGGAAGCCAAAAGTTGCTGTCAGTTTTACGCAGTAATAAAGGCGACGCAGACAGCCTCTTCCATTATTACTACCACAAATTGCGGGCTAATAATATGGGACAAAATTATTTGGCATTTGGAAAAGTATGGACTAATAAATGAAAGTCAGCACAGATTTGTTAAAGTCAAATCATGTTTGGCTAACTTGATTGAGTTCTTTAAGTAACTCATAAAGTAACAGAGAAGGCTGATGAGGGTAATACGGTTCATGTTGTGTATATTGTCTTTCAAAAGGCGTACCACATAATAGCAATGTTAGCAAAATTAAAGCCCATGGGATTAAAGAGATAGCTACAGTGTGGATACAACATTGGCTGAGAGACAGAAAGAATAGTGGTGAATGGTTGTTTTTCAGACTGGAGGAAAGTGAGCAGTGGTGTCCCTCAGGGGTCAGTCCTGGAATCACTGCTCTTTTTGATATATATTAATAACCTGGACTTTGTTATATAGGGTATCATTTCAAAGTGTGCAGATGACACGAAACACAGATATGTAGTAAACAATGAGGCAGATAGTAACAGGCTTCAGGAGGACATACACAGACTGGTGAAATTGACAGACAATGCAGTTGAAATTTAATGCAGAAAAGTGTGAAGTGATGCAATTTGGTAGGAATAATGAGGAGAGCCAATGTGAACTAAATGGTACAATTTTAAAGGGAATGCATGAACAGAGAGACCTGGGGGTATTTGTACACACATCTTTGAAGGCAGCAGGACAAGTTGAGAGCACATGGAATCCTTAACTTTAATAGGTGAATAGAAACTAAAGCAAAGAAATATGCTAAACCTTTATAAAACACTGGTTAGGCCTCTGCTGGAGTGTTCAATTCTGGGCACCATACTTTAGGAAGGATGTCAAGACCTTAGTGAAGTGCAGAGGAGATTTACTAGAATGGTACCGGGGATGAAGAACTTCAGCAATGTGGAGATACTGGAGAAGCTGAAGTTGTTCTCCTTAGAGCAGAGAAGGTTAAGAGGAAACTTGATAGAGGTGTTCAAAATAATGAAGGGTTTTGATAGAGTAAATAAGGAGAAACTGTTTCCAGTGGCAGAAGGGTTAGTAACCAAAGTAACCAGAGGCAACATGAGGAAACATTTTTTTAGGCAATGCGTTATTGTGATCTGAAATGTGCTGCCTGAAAGGGTGGTAAAAGCATATTCAATAGTAACATTCAAAAGAGAATTGGATTAATATTTGAAGGGAAAAAAATTACAGGGCTATGGGGAAAGAGCAGGGGAGTGGGACTAATTGAGTAGCTGTATGAAAGAGTCGGTACCTCTGTAATGTATGATGCTAGTTCATGCTGATAATACACGTGTAAACGTAAGGTGAGGACAGAATCCAGCTTAGCAGTATTGACCTTTACAGTTGAATAGCCTCCTGGTGCCCACTATCAACTCTCAAACATGAAGAGTGGTCATATGGTCACATGGACACATGGTGACATGGTCACATAGTCACATTACAAAGAATGGCCAATTATGTATGGAACCACACAGCAGCAAGGAGAGGAGGTCAAAGGGGAGAAAATTAGGATGGGAGGGGAAATCAAGCACTAAATCCATAGGGTTGGATGGTGAAATAGTTACAGCTTTGAAGACAAGGAGTGTTTTGAAGTAGTTATTCCAACATGTGAAAATTAATGGAATTTACATTCATCCAGCTTTCTGTACCTCAGCCAAATGATAATGACATCTGCCACCTTTTTAAAACTTTCATTTCTGAATGCCCTAATAACAGCCATGACAGAACATCAGTTATCACTTTACCTGAATGCCTTTGTGTTTGGGAGCGAACTAACTTCTTTTTACTCTTACTGTTTGAGCACATTAGTAGTATTTATTCAAATCTAACTAATGTTAATTGTTGGGATAATTCTTTCCTTATCGTTTTAACTGTCATGTATCTTACATTATTATATATAACTGTACCCTAACATGCTATACATGACTGTAATAAGATATGACCTGTAACCACCAGCATACCTTACCACCAGGGGTACACTTGCAAGAGACAGGTATATAAGGACAGGTCTCGGGCAAGTGCAGCATTCCAGAGCTGTGAAATAAAGGTGCAGGTCCAGAGTGACCTTGACTTCACTACATGCCTCATGTGAATCTGTACTGAGGGGACAGGACTTTACATTAACAGATTCATAAAACTAGAGAAAGCATTATGTCCGAGATTTAACTTTATTTATTATTGTTTCAAAACTTTCATCTTAAACCTTCACATTTAGGGCTGGACCTTATGAACCTCAGCGGGTCCGTGGCGTGTCCCCGACCACACTGCCGGCTCAAGACCGCTGTGTAGAAATTATTTTTCCCTGATTGGGCTTGTTAAGCCCGCCAGCACGTTTTCCGTCCAATTAAAGGAAGCGGATCTGATGATACCATTTGCTGACACGTCATCAGTTGGCTTCCTTACCATGTGCAAATGTATTTTGACATTTGTGCTGTCAGTGTTCTACAGCATTGAGGTGCTGCAAACACTAACAATGATTGCACAGCGGTGTAGGGCTGCACCCAGGCTCTCCCATACACACAGGGAGGTTCTCTTCTCTTGCACTGGACAGAAGAGACCTCCCCAGGACACCAACACAGTCTGGTTGCACATTGTACAGGAGGACACAAGCAGGGATGTCATCAGAAGGAGCAGGCTGCAGTGCCACCAACCTTTCAATGATCTCAGTAGATCACAAAACATTACTGCAAAGCCACACTCAACCTCATCCTGCTGTGCCACTCATCACATCCCCATCACACTGCCTTCCCTACTCTACTCCTGTACATGCTTACTCACACCAACTTAACTTGCACCTCCACCCATCATTCTCAATCCATATTATCACTTCCCCAAATCACTAGCCACCCCTCACACTCATCCTCATCCTGGTCCAATCATATCCACAACAGCACACAAGAGTAGGCACTTGTGTGTTTTAGCCAATGTTCATGTGAAGTTTCTGTTACTGTGCTGTCAAACATTGAAATCTTTATTTTCAACACTTTGCCGCCTTGGACATCTTTGGAAGTGACTTAGTGAGTTGCAGTAAACGGTGAGACATAATGGTACCCCCCACAATGCTAATGAGTTTGAAAGGAATGGCTTTATGTTATTGGTGTGGGATGGTGCCAACCCGGTGCATCGTGTGGCAGCAGGGTGTGCAGCGTCAAGTGAAGTAAATCTTCTACCGTGAGGCCATCCCTGGTGTCCCAGGCAGCAATGTGGTTGGTGCTGATACCCTCTGCCCTGTGCAGCATCAGGTGATTGCGGAGAAGGTTGGTGGTGTTGTTGATGCTGCTGGCGTGCCTGGTGATGCTGATGTTAGGGCTGATTGTGATGAGATTCTAAGGACCAAGGTGAGAGAGTATAAAGTGTATCAATGCTGATGGAATAAATGGCAGCCGAAATAGAGATGACAGAAGTGATCTGTCAATGGTGGGAGAGGTAATGGATGGAGACTTGTGTAAAGACGTTCAGCATTCTGAATCTGTAGTCGAAATGCAGTTTACAGAAGCTAGTGGCTAAGGAAACATTTCTCAATCAACTGGGAGCTATAACTTGACATTTGAAGCCATCAACTCATCTAAAACAATGGCAAGTGGCCTCCTGCCTCAGCTTCACAGACGAGATCTAGGCACAGCAGGAAACCGGTGGGTGACCTGCCAGATTCTGAAATCTGGAAAAAAAAGCATTGTTAAGTGGCTGTAAACAAGCCACTAATTACCTAAGTTGCCTACCCCGCCACTGCGTGTCAGGTCTGCTCAGCGCTGACAGACTCGACATTTCGTAAAGGTGCTTGATGGCGGGTTGACAACGGGGTCCCAATCTGCTGTCAAAAAAAAAAGCACTTTCTCACCTGACCCATCACCAATCGCGCCCGCCAATTCCCTGGAAAATCCCCCCTGAGCCCTACATCTAAAACCATCAGTGCAGGGAGATTCTGGAGGAAATTGCGAGCAAGGCTTACCCAAGCCTGTTCACGTTACCTGCTCTTGAATGTAGAGAAAAGCTCCAACTGAGTGAAACGTTGTGTCTCTTTTATACTATTTTCTTTTATGGCCTAGATTCTGCCTGATTCAGCACCTTTCGATGTTTTATGATCCTTATTTTTTTGAACAGACATGGATGCTTACAATAATGAGTTATAGTTTTTGTTCTACAAACCATTTGATATTATGCTCTATAGCAAAACCTATTGGGCTAGAATCTCCACTTTTTTTGCCTGCTTAACGCCCACTTAACACCCATTTTACCGCATTCTGCGCATGTCATGATGACTCTTGACTTCCTGAATCGCGGGAATCGAGCATTGCCATGCCGTTACACAACCTCATTTCTCTCATCTGGAAGGAGGAGAGCATGCCGGGAGATCTTCGAGATGCAGTAATCTTGACCATCTTTAAAAAAGGGGACAAGTCCGACTGCGGCAACTACAGAGGAATCTCCCTGCTATCAACCACTGGGAAAGTCGTCGCTAGAGTCCTCCTCACTCGTCTTCTCCCCGTGGCTGAGGAGCTCCTCCCGGAGTCGCAGTGCGGATTTCGTTCCCTCTGGGGCACAACGGACATGATTTTTGCAGTACGACAGCTGCAGGAAAAATGCAGGGAACAGCGCCAGCCCTTATACATGGACTTCTTCAACCTTACAGAGGCCTTTGACACTGTCAACCGCGAGGGTCTATGGAGCATCCTCCTCCATTTCGGACGCCCCCAAAAGTATGTCACGATACTCCACCTGCTCCACGACGACATGCAGGCCGTGATCCTTACCAACGGATCCATCACAGACCCAATTCATGTCCGGACCGGGGCCAAGCAGGGCTGCGTCATCGCCCGAACCTCTTCTCAATCTTCCTCGCTGCCATGCTCCACCTCACAGTTGATAAGCTCCCCGCTGGAATGGAGCTAAGCTACAGAACCAGTGGGAAGCTGTTCAACCTTCGCCCTCTCCAAGACCACTCCAACCTCTGTCATTGAATTACAGTACGCGGATGCGCCTGTGTCTGTGCACACACAAAGGCTGAACTCCAGGACATCGTTGTCGTATTTACCGAGGCGTATGAAAGCATGGGCCTTACGCTAAACATTAGTAAGACAAAGGTCCTCCACCAGCCTGTCCTCGCCACACAGCACTGCCCCCACCGCACAGCACTGCCCCCAAACATCAAGATCCATGGCGTGGCCTTGGACAACGTGGACCACTTCCCCTATCTCGGGAGCCTCCTATCAACAAGAGCAGGCATTGATAATGAGATCCAATGCCGCCTCCAGTGTGCCAGTGTAACCTTCGGCCGCCTGAGGAAAAGAGTGTTTGAAGATCAGTCCCTCAAAACTGTCACCAAGCTCATGGTCTACAGGGCCATAGTAATACCCGTCCACCTGTATGGCTCAGAGACGTGGACCATGTACAGTAGACACCTCAAGTCGCTGGAGAAATACCACCAGCGATGTCTCCGCAAGATCCTGCAAATCCCCTGGGAGGACAGATGCACAAACATTAGCGTCTTCGTCCAGGTCAACATCCCCAGCATTGAAGCACTGACCACACTTGATCAGCTCCACTGGGCAGGCCACATAGTTCACATGGCAGACACGAGACTCTCAAAGCAAGCGCTCTACTCAGAACTCGTCCACGGCAAACGAGCCAAAGGCGGGCAGAGGAAACGCTACAAGGACACCCTCAAAGCCTCTTTGATAAAGTGCGACATCCCCACTGACACCTGGGAGTCCTTGGCCATCGACCGCCCTAAGTGGAGGAAGTGCATTCGGGAGGGCGCTGAGCTCCTCGAGTATCGTCGCCGAGAGCATGCAGAAATCAAGCGCAGGTAGCGGAAGGAGCGTGCGGCAAACCAGGCTCCCTGCCCACCCTTTCCCTCAACGACTATCTGTCCCACCTGTGACAGAAACTGTGGTTCTCGTATTGGACTGTACAGCCACCTAAGAACTCATGCTAAGAGTGGAAGCAAGTCTTCCTCGATCCCGAGGGACTGCCTATGATGAAGGACGGCCACACTTTACAGCAGAAGGTCAAAAAAAATTAACACTACCGCCCATTTGATGTCGCTCACGGTAACACCCATTTTCAAAAATGGAAACTAGGTCTTTTGAGAATGGGCGAGAAGCCGGCGATCTGAAAATCCTTTTTTAACGCCCACATTTGAAATAATGCCAATTTTGGGGCGATAAGCACAAAAGTGAAGGTTCTAGCCCATTGCCTTTTTGTATTGCAATTATCTTCTCTCTTACACTCCCCTGCTGTGAACAAAAGCCTGTGTTTTAAAAGCCTATCGTTACAGTACAATGGCATCAGCCCAGAAAGTCATTCTCTCCAATGTTATCAGCATCATAGAGGAGAAAAGACAGGATTTGTGAGCGCACTGTTTGAACCCATTCTGCTATACTAGCTGATCTGTCTTCGTATTATATTAGAATAATGTAAAAATATATCTATATTCTTACATAAGTCAATGATGTTTCTTTTTCTTGTCTGCTTGCAGCAATGGAGGAATTAGATGGGGATGAGATAAGGATATCATCAAGAGGAAGATATGCTGAGCGAGATATCGTTCAGGTAAGATATTGAAGATTATGGTTTAGAAATGCACAATTACTGCATTTTGTGAAGTTTGTGAACTTTTATTTTAAACACCACACTTATACAAAACTTTCTTTATGTAAAAACGGCTTCTGTGTCCATTTGAAAGTCATTACAATAATTTTCCTTTTTCTCACAGAATACAAAAGCAAATGCAATTTCTTTTCATCTTACAAATATGATAGACAATAATATGACATAATACTTGATATTTTATTCAAAAAATTTCTCTCCCCATCTCCACATTTTTGTAAGTTTATTTTTCCTCGACCGTACAGTTACAGAGGATCTGGAGAGATGAACTGTTTACAGGCCTCTATGACGTCCACTCTGAACTGGCTGTTTGGGAATGTCACATTGCAGTGGAACTCTTCCAGTCTTTTTTTTCTGGGACAGGACTCATTACATATACACGGCAGGCTGTGGGTGGGATTCCAGCTGTCAAGAGGGAGCCAAATAAAATGCTGTTCCAAAATTTCAGGGGTTAGGCCACAAACCTGGCATGGACCCACTCTCCCCCACCAATGGTCCCTCTGGGGGTGGGGTGGGAGGAGATATTCATGCCAGGGTGGTGGTGTAAACTGAAGATTTTTTGGACAAATTCTTTGGGGCTTAATTTTCCCGAGTGATTTGCGCCGTTTTTTTGGCGCGCGTCGCTTTTTTTGCCGTATGTTAAAAAATGTAAATTTCAACAAGGAATGTGCGCCAGCATAACTCAGTTAGTTACTATTTTTTTAGGGTTTTTTTTGCATCATACGGGGGCATAACTTGCACCAGTTTTTGTCAATTCTGGAAGTTTGCCCCCAAAAATTTCTTCAAGGTCGGTGTATTTGGCCACGCCCGAAAAACCTTCTGGTGAGTTAAGAAAAAGCAGCGCACATTAAAAAAATCAGCACAGAAAGATGCCATTGTTTTTCAGCCAGTGAAGTTTTGGGCATGCCCTCCCTCATGTTGAGCAACATTTCCTTCCTCATGTTCAGTGAGAGTGTTTGAACTACCTGCGACATTCCCTCCCTCATGTGCACCGACATGGTTTCAGCTGACTGAGATATTCCCTCCCTCATGTTCCTGGACAGCGTTCCCATTTCTCGTGTGAGTGTTGTAACTTCTCCCAACAGTCCCGATACCTCATCACCCACCGCGCCGATGGTGTCCAGGAGTGATCGCGTAAGGTTAATGCTCTCTGCACTCATTGCCATCATGTGAACCACATCTGTTAGATCCTGCACCTCAGGAGGGCGCTATCGAGCTCTTCTTCCCCTCCTCACCCTGGGTGTGGCTCACAGCATCCCAGTGGGACCCGCAGTCTCGGACGATGGGGTCCTGGGTGTGCCTTGCTGCACTCCACTGGAATCCCCAGCCTCAGATGATGGGAAACCATGGCATGTTCCACCAACACTCAAACCACTACTCAAGGAAGGGGCTAGCACCTGAATGGGCGGCACCTGAACCTCCTCCAAAGTGAGTACAACAGTGGGGACTTCATCAATCCCCTCACCCCCATGCTCTTGGTCTGGAAGGTGCGATTGGAAGATGTTCTGCTCTTCAGGTTCGTCCTCGTCTGAATCTCTTCTGCATCGTCAGGATTGGCCTCAAGTTCTGCAAAATATAACAGAACAGACAAATGGTTAGCAGCAGAGGAAGGGGCAGGGTGGGTGGCATGAGTAGACTCACACAGCGCAGGTAGCAAGCTGATTTGAAGGACCTCGTGAATGATAGCACATTGCATCAACCGAAACGCAGCTGACGGAGTCATACCCATGAACCGAAGCATGGCTAGCCCGCACTGTACTTAACATTTAGGAAAGCCAGACTGTGGAATTTGCAGGACTTACTCTCTCCCTCGAGTGTAGGCCCAGCTTGTGAAGTGGTGGTTGCTTTTCTCCAGGCGTGACCCATCAAAGCAGTGATCGTGTCTTCCAAGGGTGTCAGTGGATGCAGATTTACCGGGCCTCCTCCTGTTCGAGTTCTTTCTCATTTGTTGTGTGCCACTTTCCTCTACAAAGATGAAAATATAATTTTTTTAGAGAGGGTGTCTTTCTGCTGGGTGGGACATATACAGATGGTCACATTTACAATTGCAATTCCATTGAAAAATGAAAATATTACTTACACGAACTACTTGACTAAGGTTCTGCCACTTCTTTTTGCACTGGCCTCCAGACCTTGGAGTGGTCACCATTGCACAGTAATCTTCTGCAAGTTGGTTCCAGTGTTTCTTTATTTCTTTGGGTGGAACTTTTATGTGACCTCTGCCCTCAATCACAGTAACTAGTGCCTCCACTTCATTCTGTAAGAAATTCTCGGTCCTCGTGCCGCGTTGCATCTTGTATTGCAGCTCCGATTTTTCCAATGAGAATTAAAATTCTCACACACAACTGGCTCTTTAAAAATGGCTGATTGCAGACCGGGAGCGGTACTGCACATGCGCGCCCATAGGAATCATGTTTTTTTGGCGCAGACAGTAGGCTCCACCCCCCCGAGGTTACAGAACAGGCTGCACGGCGCCAATTTTGAAAAATACAACAGGGAAACCTGGCACATTTATTTTTGGAGTAGTTCTGGCCTAGAAAAACGGGCATAACTCTGGCAATACGCCAAAAAATGGCTTTGGGCAAAATTGAGCCCATAATCTCTCCCTGACACGAAAAAGCACATTGGAGTCTGTGCTGGAGAGTCCCAGCAGGCCCAATTATGGCGTAAGTGCAACATTCATTAGGACCGGAGCTGCCCCTGAGGGGGGTAGAAAGGCCAATTTACCTCAAACCAAGATGCACAGTTTAATTAAATATCTGCATGAAACTGAATCCTTCGTAACTTACTCGTGTTTTTTCTTGTTGTAATTTATTATTAAATAGTTGCATTATTGTAATATCAGGTTGCAAATCCTCTCTAGAAATTCCCCGTGTATGTGTTGCTTTTTCATTTGGCGCAGTTTTAAGTTTTCTCTGCCATAAATTATTAATGGCACAGTATTTCAGCTCTCCCAACTGAGATATATCACTCCTCATTAAATTAAGAGTATTGTGGTATTTATAGTCCATCACTTCACTTACAAATGCAACGCAAATCTCTTCATTGGCATAACATTAAGATCAAAGCAATAGCCATCAATTTCAGGAAGCTGGTCGTGGCTTTTTACGATGCCTGGTAATAAGTCTCAGGAAGATAACAGCATTTAGAGACTAGAACCAATTAAGCAGCTAGGTTAGAAATGTAGATAAATAGGATTTAATGTCGATAAATGCAAGGTTTTCATAGTGGTGCAGGAAATACCAAACAAGAACATGATAAACGAACATTCATGAGCAAGAATGACAAAGAAAAAGGATGTGGGTAAGATTATTCATTGAAAGTTTACACAACATATGAAGCTGTTGTCAACAAATCTATTGCTCGGATATATTTCGAGGATATTTTCCTATGTGCAGTAGTCACTCTAACCTTGTATAGATCACTGTAATAAATCACCATTTTTGGAACGATTTGGATTTCCAACACGCCATCACGCGCAGTTTTCAACAAAGCATGAACATCTTGTTCAAAAAACAGTCACCAGAATAATTCCAGGCCTTAAAACTCAGGTCTGCAAATTAAAAATACAAACACTATCTGAAGACCTTCAGGGGACCCCATGCAGGTAAGTCGCTGTTGAAAATATTTTTTAAAATGTTCACTTAGCTTTTTTTCAGGTTCTTACTGTCGGGGACAGACCAGCCTCCATGCAGCGGTCCACCCCTGTTCTGCTACTGAATTCCACCCGCAGGAATCTGGGAGCTCGGTGGGCGGGAGCTCAGTTGTGCCACTCGGCCGTCCGCTGACGTCAGCGGGCGGTTCCCGGCGGCTCTCCCCACCCCCCCCCCCCCCCCCCACCGCCCGCTTCAGGCCACCTCCAAAGTGGCACTGGATGGATCTGCAGGAGGAATGTCGGCGGGAGTGGCCCCCTGATCACTAGCAGGCCTTGGTTTTTTATGATGAAGCCAAAAGGTTTCTGGACGGAGAATTTATCAATCAGCATACTTCATCAGGTTGATTCAGGCCATGTCCAACTTCATTATAGAAGCTTTTGTACTCGTTCCAATTTCCAACTTCATCTGCAACCTGTCAAACTGGGAATGAGGGAAGGCAAGGCTAATTCCACTTGATTCAAAGTTAAGTAAGGATTCCTTGTTGAAATTAAAAATTGACAACTCATTCCAGTCAGACCTGTCAAGTAAGCAGACAAATGCTCCACTTAACATGATGGTGACTGTGCTGCTGGAATTGTGGAAATGTCATTTGTAAAATGTCAGGACATATGGAGAAAGGATGCGTAACTAAGAATGCGTAACTAGGATTAAAATAATAAATGGGCTTCCTTAGCTAACAAAATGGTGGACAGACTCACTGTGCCAAATAACCTCCTCCGGTTTCTATGCACAATGCCAATTTACTTTGACTCTATTTCTATGATCACTTCTTCTCATCCATGAACTGATCATACTATTTATGATGAGCTTCTGTTCTCCACAGCAATATAGAATTGATTTTTTTTTTAATGTTATTCTAGAGCTGAAAATTTGCCTCGTGAACCTTACAAGCAGCTCAATCGAGATGAACTTTTCAAATACTGTTGAATAACAGCAAACTATCCATATAAATGGAATGTGACTGAATATGGGCTGTGCTTTATTTTTATGTTTAAAAAAAAAAGTTAAAAATTTATTTACTGCCAATTGCATGTAATATTCCTATGGGTGATATTTGTAAAATCGAATTAGTCAATGGGAATAAAAGGAACCCGACCAATTCTGACTCGCGTGTAAATGTAATAATGCTCCTTTCACACTTCAAATAGATAACCTGCCACTTAATGGGAATAACGGATTAAAAAGTTCACTGATGCTGTTGTGGAGTGCACAATACTTGCGCATAATGGTACTGCTATGTAAATGGAGAAAATACTGATTTACCCACAAGACTCTTGCCTTCACAATTTCTAAAAGTTTGAAACATGGGCCACCACATTTCCTACCTTTTGTAAATCTGTCCTTTGTTAGAATTTAATCAATGTGAAACTCCACAATTATTCTAAAGCATGAGGGAAATGGTGTTGGTGATCATCATCACAGGCAGTCCCTCAGAGTCGAGGATGATTTCCACTCTAAATGTGAGTTCTCAGTTGACTGAAGAGACCAATGCGGGACCCTACAGTCTCTGTCACTTGTGGCACAGACAATGGTTGAAGGAAAGGGTGGTCGGGGAGCCTGCGTTGATGCATGCTCCTTCCGCTGTCTATGCTTGGTTTCTGCTCGCTCCTTCCGCTGTCTATGCTTGGTTTCTGCTCGCTCCTTCCGCTGTCTATGCTTGGTTTCTGCTCGCTCCTTCCGCTGTCTATGCTTGGTTTCTGCTCGCTCCTTCCGCTGTCTATGCTTGGTTTCTGCTCGCTCCTTCCGCTGTCTATGCTTGGTTTCTGCTCGCTCCTTCCGCTGTCTATGCTTGGTTTCTGCTCGCTCCTTCCGCTGTCTATGCTTGGTTTCTGCTCGCTCCTTCCATTGTCTATGCTTGGTTTCTGCTCGCTCCTTCCATTGTCTATGCTTGGTTTCTGCTCGCTCCTTCCGTTGTCTATGCTTGGTTTCTGCTCGCTCCTTCCGTTGTCTATGCTTGGTTTCTGCGTGCTCTCGGTGATGCAACTTGAGGTGCTCAGCGCCTTCTTGGATGCTCTTCCTCTACTTAGGGCGGTCGTGGGCCAGGAATTCCCAGGTGCCGGTGGGGATGTTGCACTTTTTCAAGGAGGCTTTGAGAGTGTCCTTGAAGCGCTTTCTCTGCCCACCTGGGGCTCATTTGCCGTGTCAAAGCTCCGCGTAGAGCGCTTGCTTTCGGAGTCTCGTGTCGGGCATGCGGACGATGTGGCCCGCCCAGCGGAACTGATCGAGCGTGGTCACTGCTTTGATGCTGGGGATGTTGGCCTGAGCGAGAACACTCATGTTGGTGCATCTATCCTGCCAATGGATTTGCAGGATCTTGCGGAGGCAGCGCTGGTGGTACTTCTCCAAGATTTTGAGGTGTCTGCTGTATATAGTCCACATCTCTGAGCCATATAGGAGAGCAGGTATCACTCCAGCCCTGTAGACCATAAACTTGGTGCCGGATTTGAGGTCCTGGTCTTCAAACACTCTCTTGCTCAGGCGACCGAAGGCTGCACTGGCAAACTGAAGGCAGTGTTGGACCTCGTTGTCAATGTCTGCTCTTGCTGATAGTAAGCTCTCAAGGTATGGGAAATGGTCCACATTGTCTAAGGACTTGTCGTGGATTTTGGTGATCGGGGGTCAGTGCTGTGTGGCGGGGGTCGGTTGGTAGAGGACCTTTGTCTTATGATGTTTAGTGTGAGGCCCAGGCTCTCGTACGCCTCGGTGAAGGTGTTGACGATGGCTTGGAGTTCGGCCTCCGATTGTGCGCAGACGCAATTGTCGTCCGCGTACTGTAGTTCAATGACAGAGGATGGGACGACCTTGGATCTGGCCTGGAGGCGGCGGAGATTGAACAGATTCCCATTTGTTCTATAATTTGCAAATGACAGCATGCCACAACAGAAATGTGATTTTCCTTTGCTGTCTGGATCATTTACCAAAGCCAGAAGTCCATTCTGCGGTCTCCCTTTTTCAGAAGCCTGCAGACCGAGAGGTGAAAGCTGTTGCTTTGGCGAATTGGCATTTTTCTCCGGGAGATTTGCCAAAGTCCTGGGGGAGTCCGCTAACATTCAGCTCAGGAACTACTCGATTTGAATTCAATTGAAGACAAAAATCCTGACAAAACATGACTCGTGTGATAAAGGCAAACATGCAAGAGTGTGTGAAAGCAGCAAGTAAAATGTACCCTTCTACCACGACACAGCATCCCTTTAAACTTCAAGAACATTATACAGCATCTTGAAGAATATTACCAGAATATTAAGAATTTTACATTGTAGACTGTGGCCCTGAAATTCCGGTCGGAGGCTTGCTTCGGACAAATGCCTCCGACCCGAAATTCTCTACGAATGTACCTGGTGGTCCCAGAGGTGCCTTGGATTCCGGTCAGGGGCCTTCTTTCCACGTGCTTTGCAGAGCGTCCACGCAAATAGCCCAATCTCGCCTACGCAGATGTCCTTCTCCCGGTGATGCAGAGGATCTGTCTAGAGATATCATAACAAATTGGAAAAGCCGGTTTTCGGTGCATGCACATTGCACGCCAAAAAACGATATTGCGTACGGACCCGTGGAGGCTGGGATTTCCAGGCTAGTGGATTCATGAAAGATATGGCTGCAGCCACGAGATGTTGGTGAATCACCATTCCTGCTGCTTTAACATCTTTACTGCTCAAACATTTGTAGCTGAATATTCAATATTCTGTGGTACATCAAGTTCCTCATGAATCTTCCTGATCAATATGCAGATCAGCAAAGCAAACATCTCTTCTATCTCTCCATCTGTATTCTGTTGGAAACAAGACAGGTTGAGCATTAACATTGAACTTCTGGCAGCAAAGAGCATGTTATGAGGGGTGATATCCTGTAGTCCCATTGTGCAGCCTTGTGTTAGAGGTAAAGCATTATTATTTGTAACACCCATATTTAATACGAAATCGTGATCTCTCACTTTTAATTCACCCACTCACAATATGCTGCAAAACAAAATTGAAAGGAAGACACTAAAAAGTATATCTCGGATTGTGTTCAGCACTGTTGGAGTTGTAACTCACCCAAATCCCTTGACAAGCCCTGTGGCAATCTCCTAGATCTCCATTTAGAAAGTAACATTTAGAACTTCTATCACACTTGATGTAATCAATTGATTGTTAAATCCTATCACTGCATTTTATCATTAGTGTGAACTTTGTGTAATTGATTCATTTATAATGTCCTTCAAGTGAACTACAATTGAACTGCCACAATGTATTGAGCACATAAATACTACATTGCCTACTTAATCAAATTTTGCCATTAAAATTGTTTTGGCTGTATAATGGCATTTTTCTATATCTGAAGCACTGTTGTATTATCCAATAGTGCTGTAGTTAGTAATCTAAGTACTTGCTCTGCTGATACTTCTCTTCCTCTCCTACCTCTTAACTTCAGGTATGACCTGCAATTCACAACACAATTTTCCATTTTACTCCTCCTCAGGCACATTCCCTCGACAGCGAATGGTCCTTCGCAATCTTTTCTCCAAATCATTTTTCTTCTTATGCCATTGCTAATGGATATCTTTTCATTTTTTACACACTTTCCATTTACCAAACTATCTTAAACTTACGCACATTAAAATGAATTTGACAAGATTCCTTTCCGTATCATATTCCCTTACAGCAGTCACCTGACCACACTGGTTAGTTCCATAAGCACTTTTATATTGAAATACTGTCCTCCATAGAATTTTTTTAATGTAACCCATATGGGTCTTAGAACAGACATGACTTGGGCACTGTCCAGTGACTTTTTAGACATTTATTGCAATAGGCAAGCATATGCTTCCTGTCAACCAAGACTTGACCTTGTAAGCAAAGTATCAAGGATAGCAGGCCTCCAGGTGAAGATGAATCCTTTACAATTGGGGTACACACTGGGCTAGTACAGGATACCAGCATACACCCCTGATGTTGTAAGAACATACAACTCAGGCTGAAAATGACAAAAAAGTCCTATTAAACAGAAGCTAATAGGATGGGAGGAGGCTCCTTTTTGCTGCAGCCTCAAGCTGCTGTTCGCCTGAGAATTTTGCCCGCAGCGTTGATGGCACATGCTGTTGTCAGTTGCAAGCCAACATCTGAAAGTTGCCTGAAATAAGAGCAAGGCCACTGATTTACATAGGCAGTGGCCCTAGCCAATATGGTATGGGACGCTGAATGAGCATGTGCACACTGTATGTCATAGTGGACTTTTCAGCACCCATTTGTTTTTTACCTGATCCTATTTCTAGGCTCACTAATTCTAATACCTGTTTTTAAAATCTTATAGGCCAAGAAAGTTAGTTGCAGGTGCTTTGTAATAATACTTTGTCATGGTAATGTTCCACCTGTGAAAATTTGAATTTTATTTACATTGGCTATTTACTCAGACAGTTGTCAAAAATAAATTATGTGGAACGACTTGATTGCTGACTATAATGGCCCGGAATTTGCAGTCAGCGGCAAATCATCAGAAGGCAGTGCCTCGAAATCCAGGAAGACTTGCTTCCACTCTAAAAGTGAGTTCTCGGGTGACTGTACAGTCCAATATGGGAATTATTGTCTCTGTCACAGGTGGGACAGATAGTCGTTGAAGGAAAGGGTGAGTGTGGAATCTGGTTTGCCGCACGCTCCTTTCACTGCCTGTGCTTGATTTCTGCACGCTCTCGACGACGAGACTCGAGGTGCTTAGCACCCTCCCAGATGCTCTTCCTCCACTTAGGGCGGTCTTTGGCCAGGGACTCCCAGGTGTCGGTGGGGATGTTGCATTTTATCAAGGAGGCTGTGAGAGTGTCCTTGAAATATTTCCTCTGCCCACCTGGGGATCGCCTATCGTGTAGGAGTTCCGAGTAGAGCGCTTGCTTTGGGAGTCTTGTATCGGGCATGCGGACAATGTGGCCCGCCCAAGGGAGCTGGTCGAGTGTGGTCAGTGCATCGATGCTGGGGATATTGGCCTGATCGAGAACACTAACGTTGATGCAGCTGTCCTCCCAGGGGATTTGCAGGATCTCACCACTGACCTCGAAAACAGGTGCCCACAAAGATCTAGCAATCACTGCGGCGTGAATTTCAGCTGCCCCGACCTTTGTTTGAATCTGCTGTCAAATCAAGTGAATCCTAAGCATCCAGCAGTAGTGATGTCATCAATCTGGCTAAGCAGCCAATCGCATTGAAAAAATCTTAGACAGCAAACCAGGAAGTTAAATGCACAGATTCTATTTACATGTTATAAATTTAGTAGAAAGCAAAATAAAGATTGGGGGACATACACATACAATTAAGGTAGAAGCTGAAATATCAAACAAATTTAAAAATATGTATTAAAAACTTGTAATTCTTAATCATATTAATGGAAAAATTTTACATTCCACAAATACAAAATTAGTTTTTCAGGTCCAGAATGGTTGTTCAGCAGTCAGTACGCCGTTAAAAATCCAGTTACACCTCTTTCAACAAGGCTTAAAATTTAAGTTTTTTTTTAAAGTGATATTCTTTCGTAAAAGGAGAAATTTTGTCGTTATGTGATCTCAACTGATTACCGGCTATGGGGAGTTCCACAACGCAACCTGAGGTGGAGCAGGGAATGACTGCCCGCAACTTCAAGATTTCCACGTTTATATGCGCATGTGCTAAATTCTGAAGTTGCTGTCAGTTTCAGAGGGGTAGTGCCGGCGAACGCTGACAGTTATGGCATCATTACCACCGCAAAATCCGGGCCAATGTTTCTTGAGCAAAATATTCATACACAATTGGAATTGTAAGTAATTTTGTTTTTTGGAGCTACGTGATATAACCACCTACTGAGACAAGAAAATAATCCTTTTATTTTTCCGGCTGGAATGTATTCTGCTGGTGTGGATTATTGATTTAGCAGAAATCAATCATAAGTAAAACTACTTGTAAGCCAAACATTAATGAACTTACTCAGCTTTTATTATTTTCTCGGTAAGTTTATATATTTGTTCTTTAGTGCCTTTGTAGTACAATTGTTCAGAATAAACAATGTGTTTTTCAGTTTGTACCTTTCCGGGACTATGTTGACAGAACTGGAAACCATGTGCTGAGCATGGCTCGACTTGCAAAGGATGTCTTAGCTGAGATTCCAGAACAGTTTCTCTCGTATATGAAATCAAGAGGAATTAAGCCTTCTCCTGCTCCACCCCCGTACACTCCCCCAGGGTACGCTTTGCAGACACAGCTTTAACAGAGAGTCATTCCAACATTCCCAGTTATCATTGCTGACTGAGAACATTTCCAGTGGCTGAGTCAGCTGTTTTTTAAATCAGGTTGCACTACAAAGACTTATGGATGTTGACAGCTCGCCGGGCAAAGCATCAAAGAGTTTCTGCTGGCCTTCAGATTGCATGGTGTCAATGATATTCTCATCAGGCAAATAGTAGAGAGAGGTTGTGTGAAGAAAATAACTGATGCTTCTGGGGGTGCGGGGAAAGGTCCGTTCCCTCATAACAGAATCGTCTCCTTTGGAACAGTGAAAATTGTGGACTTTTCTGAAGAAAGAAGATTTTTTTAAAAAGTAATGATATGGGGAATGATGAAAGTTTGTTTGAAAACTAATTGGAATTGAAATCCTTAGCTGTTGTAAATAATTGAGAATGTTCAGTTATTTTTCTTTTAATGTTTACATGTTGATTCTTTTTACAATTGAATCATTTTTATAAACATATACTTCCTGTAAACACAGTTTTAAATATTGAAATAATTGTGATTTGCGAGTTTGTTGCAGCTCCATTTGTTGACGACTAACTCGGATGGAGATGCCTGTTCCGCTATACCAGTGATTCTCAAACTGTGGGGCACATGATCTGGCCAGCAGAGGCTTGTCAATGGGGTCTGACTCCTACTGCACCACTGCATCCTGCCAATTACTACCTGATACAACTGCAACTCCCAATCTTGTGATCACCTCCCAACCAACTCTCAATTTGTCATCCTTTTCACTCCCCCACTACCGACACACCCGACCGGTGTGGCCTTTGAAATGCTTGAAGAACAGGCAGAAAAAAAAGGGGAAAGTGAAAAAGGTAAAAAATGAAAACAGTAAAAGTGCGAAAAGTAAGACTGAAAAATAGCAAGAATGTAAGCTTTGTAGTCTGATCCATAACTCTTTGGGAGCAAGAAGCTGAGAACTGTTCGATGGAATGTGGCCTGAGAAAGTGGTGTGTGCCCTACACCATGCCAACCGTGTGCAAGCCTGTACCTATCAGGTGACTGTGCCAGAAAAGTAATTGCACAGACATGTGGTCTCGTGCTTATGAATACTGTTTATTAAGCTGTCAGTTAATTTGTAATATGCTTGTTCCAATCTTACAGCACGTGCCCTAGCTGCATGTACAGTTTTTGAAGAGAAATGCACTCTTTTGTGTGTAGTGTGCGAGTTTAAATTCAGTACAAAATGGCCTTAAATCCTCAGTAAATATTACAATGACTTTTTTGCATTATGCCTTTGGATATTGAAAAATGTGACATGTTTTTGAAACTTTTTTTTGTGCCAACACCGTAGTTGCTTTTTAATTTTTCCACTGGAGTGGAAACTTACTGCTTAGTTTATTTACTATTTTGCATTTGTATGGAAATTTTGAACATTATCGTTTCAATAACAAACAAAATATACAAGGTGGTTTTGCAAGGCGACGATAGATTAAAAATGAAAAAATATTTGTTCTGTAACTGTAAATCACTTACTGGAAAAATCTTTTTTTAAATGGAATAACCACATTTCTTAATGTTTATGTACATCAGAATACTGTACAAGCAAACAGAAAACTTATCATGTTTAGTCGCAAAAAATTGCAAATTGCTTTGAGAAATAATTGACAGGAATAAGAAAAAAATGAAAATTGTGTTCTCATAATGAGTAAACATTTGTTGGATTTTGTACTCTTCGAACTGTCTCTAAATTACATCTGTGCCATCTATAGTGGGCCAAATCCCTTTTTGTAATGTAAAAAAAAAATTAATTTTTAAAAATTAGATCATTTGTGATACAAACTTTTTATGCTCAACCTCATTGGCGAAGGTGGGACCAAGTACACTTCACCACTTTGAGCATCCATAAAAATTAATTACTTTGTGACCATTGTAACACTTTTCATGCTGGTGCAGATAATTGACAGCTTTGAAGGTGCAGTAATGGCACTATATCACCAGTCAATACATTTTTGCCAACAAAGGGAAAATTATAGCAAGTAAGCAGTTTCATACTGGATGCAGTAAGAACCTAAAATAATATTACATTCTCTTCCCCGCCCCCCCCCCTTCAAAGAAATAAAACAATATGCGGGGCAATTCTGACCCCATATTTTGCTGCCAGTCAAACCCCCCAGCAACGATCCCACTAGCTGCGGTTGGGAGGTGTCACACAGGCCGTTCACCGGCTTTTATACGGGAGAAACCGCACACATGCTGAAATTTGAATGGGCTGCGCAGCCACTTAAAGGGACAGTGCACCCAAAGATAAGAGGGAATATTGCCTCCCCAGCACTCCACATACGAGCAGAAAGACCTGCCACCTCACTGCAGAGGTAATTTAATATACATTTGAAAATAAAATACAACATTTCTACTATTCATACTAAGCCAGCTCTAACACCAGTATGAAATCGGGCCCACTAATTTGGCTGGATTATGTTATCAGAACTTATGTTA